>NC_052154.1:190013002-190701057 GCF_902713615.1 Scyliorhinus canicula | reverse complement strand
GGAGGCTGGTACGGGCAAGAGAGAGAGAGAGAGAGACAACAGCCTCAGTGACCACGGCATTGGACACAGTGATATGACCGCCTTCTGGGGAAAGGATTCGGGATCTCCCCATCTCTGTAACCTCCGAAAGCCTTATGACCTTCCAAGAACGATGCGCTTCTCTGTTTCTGTCCTCTGATGTACCCCCACTTCCTTGCCTCACCATCAGTTATCCAATGGTGAAGCCGATGCCTTCAGTTATCCAATCCATCGACTTCGGAAATCCATCCATAACGTCTCTGTTTTTCCACCTTGCTCTGCTCCTTAAAATCACCTCTTTTCCCAATATCTTTTTCTTGGATTGGGTGCCATTTGCTGTGTGTTTATGCTCCTGCTTTTGAATGTTTGACTGTGCTCGCTAAAGGTGCGATGTAAACACAAGATGCTGCTCTTGGTTACTATGTACCTACGGAGTGTGCGGTATATTCAACAAGGGGCAGGGAATGGTGCTGGCTTCTTTAAGATCTGCCGTTCTGATCCTCAGTTGTCTGGATGCCTGGTTCGGGATGCAGAGCGAGGCCAGCGGCGCGGGTTCAATCCCCGTACCGGCTGAGGTTATACGTGAAGGCCCCGCCCCCTCCAACCTTGCCCCTCACCTGAGGTGTGGTGACCCTCAGGTTAAATCACCACCAGTCAGCTCTCCCACTCAAAAATGGTGACTTTACTTGTTCTAACGTGGAACATTGCTCTATTCTCCCCCACACCAAATAACCAACAACAAGATTAACTTATGTTGTGCGCTTAACACAGTAAAATGGACCGGATAATATCAGAACATTATCGGGTAAAATTTGACAACAGGCCATATAAAGAGATGATAAAAAATGACCAAAAACTTGGTCAAAGGGGTAAGATTTACAGAGTGACTTGAAGAAGGAACGAGGTAGAGACAGGCAGAGGGGTTTAGGGAGGAAATTCCAGAAACCTTAGTGTCTTGGCAGCTGAATGCATGGCTAGCGGTTGTGGAGTAATTAAAATCAGGTGGCGGCGGGGGTGGGGTGGGGGGGTGGGAGTCTCCAATCTTGGCCGTTGCTGCCCATGCGCAAGTGAGAATTTGATGTCTGGTCAAAACTCCATTTGCTTTCAGCGGGAGCTGACAATCCCAGCCACCAGCGAGCATGGAGATTTTCGGAGCAGGAGGTTGTATCAGAGGCTAGGGTTGGAGTGCGGAGACCCTGGAGGGTTGTAAGGCCAGAGGATGTTTCAGAAGATCAAGAGCAGGAGGAGTCCATTTGGTCAAATGAAGTCCGCCCTGCCCTGATTCGATTGGGGCCTTGATTGCACTTTTCTGCCTGGCCCCATAACCCTTCACTCCCTTGGCAATCAAAAACCCCTAGTTCACCTTGGCACTGTCAGGGTGCCAGAGAGCAGTGTGCCAGTCGGTGCTGTGAAGGGGCTGGGCCTGAAAGGAGGCAGGGTCAGAAAGTGGGCAGGGAAATGGAGGGAGAAGGGCGGTCGGTGGGCTGCCCAATCCCAGGAAACAGCTGCAGTCCAGACAGGTGTCGTGCTTCTGGGAAGTATGATACCATCAATGGTCGAGGATCAGACACAGAGCCAGGATCTATAGGAGGGGGTTTCAGGGCATTCCAGGCCCTACAGATGCAGCTGAAAGAGTCCAGCCATCTTCCCAGGAGCCAACACCCCATGCTGATGGTGGCAGCACCCTCGGAGGGGGAGGGGAAGGTAGGCTGGGAAGTTGGACTGAGAAGGTGTAGTGAATGGAGAGGGGATAGGGAAGATTTGAGCGGCTGCGGGGAGATGGTTACCATTCGGAAGGGTAGTTGTGGCGGGAGCGGGGGGGGAGGAATGGCGATTTGGGACAGGGCGAAGGAGCTGTCGGTGGCCAGTCCTCTCGTCGGCAATTCGTGAGTTGATGCGGTTGTCCCACGTGTAGCGCCCCTGGAGCACGCGTTGGGCGGCCAGTCTTGCCAGCCCAGGCTCTACGCTCTGGCCGTGCTGGAGGTCCTCCACGTCCTCTTCGTCAGATGAGGTCTGCTATTCTTCCTCCTCCTCCAGCATGGCCCCCTCGGCTGTGCAGGACACAGCAGTTTAGCACGATTCTCAAGACCCTTCCAGTACCGACACGGCCCCTACACCAATGTCACTAGCATCCACAGCCAGTTTAAACAGCTTGTCATAGTTTGGTGTGGCGAACACTAGTTTTGATGTTCACACAGGTTTTAAATGTTTGAAGATCGTTTTGCAGTACTCCGTCCAATTGAAGTGCTTGTTCTTTCCAACAGCACTGCGAATGGTGCCACCAGAAACCTTAAAATCTCTTTTTCTTGTGGTGGGTTCCAGAAAATCTCAAATGGCCTATCTTTTTTGCATTTCATTGGGCCATTTGACCATGTCCTACGGTGTGCCCCAGGTTTGACATTTGGGCGTTTGCCAAATTTGCTTTCCGCTAAATTCATGACGAGACTGGCTCCCGTACCATTTGTGCGCACATTTTCATTCCCATTGTTTTTCTTCTCCTCTGTGCATAAACCCCACCCACTTTTCCTCTTCCCCAGCCTCTGATTTCATATTTCCCTTTTAAGATTTATGACTCCAACTGGCTTTCCGTTTTATTTCTAGCATACCGACTTGGTGTGGCCCAGTTTGTTACAATGAAGACATCTAACTTGCCTTATTTATATTATCTCCTCACCACTATCTTTTTTATTTTGAGGTGTGTCTCCTTGGAATTTTCAATCGCTCCCTTGCTTGCTTGACTGTCCTTTCTCGCACCTTCCTATTTTCTACCTTTCTCAGATTTAAAACTGTCTGAAGAAAGGCTTTGACCTATGAATGGACTCATAATCAGCTGAAAGCTCCGCTGCATGTCTTGAAGTTTCAACTCTTTCTTCCTCCACATGAGCCCTGAACGATGTAGGTGCCGAGTCTTTAAATTCTTCCCACAGAATTCCTACTTTAAAGTCCTCATAGGTTTCTACTTTTGTTAATGCTCTCACCCACCTTTCAATATTACTTTGTTAAACCCTTTCAAATTCAATATAAGTCTGTCCAGACTGTATGGATTTGTTTTTTTCTGATTTATTTTATTGTCATGTGTACTGAGGTACAGTGAAAAATATTGTTCTGCATGAAATCCAGACAGAAGGAGGCCATTCGGCCCATCGAGTCTGCACCGGCCCTTACAAAGAGCAACCCACTCAAGCCCACGTATCTACCCTATCCACGTAACCCAGTAACCCCCAGTTAACCTTTTTGGACATGAAGGGCAATTTATCATGGGCAATCCACCTAACCTGCACATCTTTGGACTGTGGGAGGAAACCGGAGCACCCAGAGGAAACCCACGCACACACGGGGAGGACGTGCAGACTCCGCACAGGCAGTGACCCAGTCGGGAATCGAACCTGGGACCCTGGAGCTGTGAAGCAATTGCGCTAACCACTATGCTACCGTGCTGCCCGTGATCGTTCCATACATGAAAAAAAAACATAGGACATACACAATGTAAATATATAGATACGGGCATTAGGTGAAGCTTACGGAATGCAGTGCTACCTAGTAGAGGTGTGTGAAGAGGTCAGATCAGTCCTTAACAGGGTCATTCAAGAGTCTGGTAACAGCAGGGGAAGAGCTGTTTTTGAAACTTTTAGTGTGTGTTCTCAGACGTTTAGTTCTCGTGCCTGATGGAAGAGGTTGGAAGAGAGATTAACCCAGATGGGTGGGGTGTTTGATTATGCCGCCCGCTTTCCCAAAGCAGTGGGAGGTGTCTACACCTGTTTTCTTATATTTCAAAACTTTTGTCTGTAAGGCTCCGCCACAGACTCATCAACACTCGGTATAATCTCTTCACTGTCTCATATTCCCCACCCCCTTTCCTCTGACAATGATGTGGAGATGCCGGCTTGGGACTGGGGTGAGCACAGTAAGAAGTCTAACAACACCAGGTTAAAGTCCAACAGGTTTGTTTCAAACACGAGCTTTCGGAGCACTGCTCCTTGCTCAGACCCGAGGAAGGAGCAGTGCTCCGAAAGCTAGTGTTTGAAACAAACCTGTTGGACTTTAACTTGGTGCTGTAAGACTTCTTACTCTGACAAAGATGCAGAGAGTTCACGAGCCCTCCCTACAAGTTTACGTTGTAGGAGCAGCATCCAAATAGCTTGTGACCTATTCATCTGGTTAACTATTTTCTCAAAGGTGTTAAAAATACCTTGGCGTCCATTTCATCAAATTTTGGAAATGCCTGTGCAAATCTAAACATCCCTCCCACTAGATCCCTATCCAGAAGACTTTCTTCCTCCTCCAGCTCTGTGCCCTGGCTGCAACGGTGCTGCATTTTAATTTGATGTTCTCTCTCGTTCCCCTTTTCTCTTTCTGCCGTTTCTAACTTCCGCATTTCCCTTTGGAAAGCTGTCTCCTTTCTTTTTGCCTTTCGAGTTTCTTCATTTCTATTTCTCTTTGTAATTGATCGTCCCTACCTCTCCAAGTACTGGGTCTGTCTGACACTGCTTGTATATTTAAATGGGTTGCTAGGCTTTCAATTACTTCAGGTTTCTTAGCCCCTACTATGTTTAATTTCAGTTGAAGAGGAAGAGGTTTTGATCTCTGTTAAACAATGTTTCTGATCTGCCATTCTCAATGTCTCTCGATGCCTTCTCATCTTGTTATCCATCTATTATGTTGTTTTCATTTCAAGTTTACTGTGAACCTTGTTAATTTCCTAAATTCCTAACAAAGCATAATCATGGACCAATCCCATGGAAGTACAAGGTCTTCCCCTCTTAGGTCACATTACCTGAAGGAGGAGAAGGAGGAGGTAGACTTGAATGAAATGTTTTGCTTTTGCTCGTATCAGTTAGTGTGATGGGGATTTCTATGTGCCCCAGTACAGGTGTCCATTTTATATTTCAAATTTTGCAAAACCTCTTCCTCTTCAACTGAAATAATGAAACACAGGAGGAATAAAACGGTAAAACTAAGAAATACTAGCCGTTTTATAGCAGATTGGGTTAGTTACCAAGTGACCAACATTGAATTGACATCCATTTAATTGCTTTTCTAGCTTTAGCAATAGTAATTGCCTAATTCTATGCATATTCACAACTTCTCTTCCAGATTGAGTGGATTAAGTATTTTAAAATTTTTGTTTCCAATTACGGGGCAATTTAACGTGGCCAATCCACCTACGCTGCACATCTTTTGAGTTGTGGGAGTGAGACACACGCAAACACGGGGAGAATGTGCAAACTCCACACAGACAGTGACTCAGAGCCGGGATCAAACCCGGGTCCTCCGTACTGCCCTGATTAAGTCTAATTCAGTAAATAATTTGAAATATTCAATTTGTGTATAATTGCTGGTTAGGGTCAGTTGACACATATCCCAGGTGAGAGACCCAATTTATGATCCCCAGTGAGATGGCAGAAGCTTTCAGTAGAAGTAATAAAGTAAGATTTAGACACAATTCAACCAAAATGTTTCTAAGGATTCACCTGCTCCGCCTGCGGCAAGATCGCCCTGGGTGGGACTCAGACCATGTGAAGGTCCAACGATATCGGGCGGGAATTTCCAGTTGCCGGATGGGCGCGGCTGGAGAATCCCGGCCAAAGTGTCATTTCAGGTGGGTTTGGCTGGGAGTTCTTCCCGTCTCTGTTGCCGATTTCCCCACCGCTATCTAACCGCAATTGTTTGGGCCCTGGGGAGTTTCTGGCCAGGCCGGCCCACATTTAGGGCACGATCTACCCGAATGGCGACAGAGTCCCATAGCGCGAGGTTAGTTCGATGTTTCCCGGCATTCGGAGCGACGAGATATACCCATTCGGGTAGATCGGGGCACCAGCGCTCATTCTGGGGTGGGGGGGGAGCGGGGGGGCTATGTTCCTCCATGGCGAGCCCCTGTTGGGCTCCGCCATGTTGCGCGGGGGCCGGCGCAGAGACGGCCGCAGCGGGCATGCGCGGACACACGCCATCTGTTGCGCGTGGGCGGGCCTGCGCCGGCCGTGCCGGGCCAGCTTTTGATGCCAGAGCAGCGCACAGTACTCCACCGTCGTACTAGCCCCCTGAAATCCGGAGAATAACTGGGCCAGGAGGCCATTGACGCCGGCGTACACCATTCCCCTGGCCCGCTCTTGGCCCCATTTGTTCCACTCGCCGGAACTCGCAGAATTGCAGAATAATACAGAGCAGAAGAGACCATTCAGCCCATCAGGTCTGTACCGATGCAGCAACTCCTGCACCAACTCCTCAGTGCAGCAAGAGATCAGGACGCAATTTCCAACTCCCAAACCAACCCCCCCCCCCCCCCCCCCCCCCCCCACACTCCCAATTCACTATAGGGGTGGGGTGGGTGAATGGCAGATATCAAAGGGTCTCTAAAAGGTTGGCTGGGGTAAAGGGTGGGACTCCTGAAAGGGGGGGTGGCTCGAAAGGTGATGTGGGAAGGTGTGAAAAGGGGAGCCCTCAGTCATGCCATAGTGGGGTATCCCTGCTTGGGCAGGGGGCGTGTGGGGTAATGCCCATGTGTGTGTGGGGGGGGGGGGTGGAGACATTGTCTCTGGGTGGAAAGAAAGCTGACTTCGAGATCGGGACAGCCTTTCACAATAGTGGCCCTTTCAATATGATCATCACTTGCTGCTGTAAGAAAATAAATCGCCCCATTAGCTGCACCCCGCACCACGGGTTATTTGCCCATGAAGTAAATCTGCCTCTGATCCTTGTAGAACAGAAACAGTTTTTCCATGTTCTATCAAAATCTCCATTCTTTAAGCCTTTCTGCTCGACGGAGGTCAATCCAGTGCCTGCAGCCTGTCCGCATAGTTCAAGTCTCACGTCATTGGTGTAATTCCGGTAAATCTCCTCAGCACCCGCTCCAAGGCTTTGACATCCTTCCCATGGGGAGTAGGGGGGGGGGGGGGGGGGGGGGGGGGGGGGGGGGGGGGGGGGGGGGGGGGGGTGAAGGGGGGGATATTCCGGCTCTACCCAGCGGTCGGATCGTCCGGACCCGCCGAAGGCCACTCCCTGCGATGGGGTTGCTGGCGGCAGGTCTGGAGAGCCAAGCAAAATGCCGCAGACATCGGCGGGAGGAAGATCTCGCTGGTGGCCAAAGGTCAACCGCCTCTGCCCATGGTAACCCCTATGGAGGGTAACCCCCAATTTCTACTCAGGTACTTTAACGTAACCAATGATTCGTGGTCGAGTGATTTTGGCTTTTGTAACCTCCGCTTTTGTTTATTAAACCAAAGATTCTATATCATTTTTTACGAACAGCTTGACCAACTTGTCCTTCCACCTTCAAGGATTAGTCAGTGTAAAGCTGGGGCTCCTCTGTTCCTGCTCACTGCCTGTCTCCTCACTGAAGTTTAGGGAAGTTATTCCCCTGTTTTAACATTGCAGCAACAGCCGAACACTCGGCTCAACAGTAATTAGAGCCCTGCTGCTTCTCCATTAGCAATCAGCAGCTTCTACCCTCCATCTTCACAGAGTCCACCACCATCAGGTGCTATTGGGAGTAATTAGTTTGTTCAGCAATAGCCAGAAATGACTGTTGTGTAAAGTGTGCCGTTTAATATCTCCAGAGATTCCATTTCCCAGTGACTTAACAAATTAAATATCTCACTTAATGCATAAAAGTAATTAGCAGGGAGAAGATTAATTCCAAAAGAAGAGAATTTATGAAATGCAACAATTCATTTCACCGAGCTAACTGCCTGTGAAGCAAATATATGCATTCAGATAACATTCGATAACTTTAGTCGGTATTAATTTGTATCCTTAATCACAGAATCGCAGAGTTGTTAGGGCCCGGAAGGAGGCCATTCGGCTGATCGTGTCTGCACCTGGCCCTCCATCATTCCATCCTCCTCCCTTTTCCCCTGCACACCTTTCCTATTCAAGTAACCATCTACTTCCCTCTTGAAGGCTTTGCCTGAACCTGCCTCCACCACACTTCCAGGCCGTGCATTCCAGACATGAATCACTCGCTGGGTGTAACGTTTTTTTTTCTCATATTTGCCTTTTTGCAAATCAGTTTAAATCTGTGCCCACTCATTCTCGATCCTTTTATGAGTGGAACAGTTTATCCTTGTCTGCTCTCCCCAGCAACAACCCCCCCCCCCCATGATTCTGAACATCTCAATCAAATCTCCTCTGAGCCTTCTTCTCTCCAAGGAGAAAACAGTCCCAATCTCTTTCATCTATCCTGATAGCTCAAGTTTCTCATCCCTGGAACCATTCTTGTAAACCTCTTCTGTGTTCTCTCCACGTTTTCACATCCTTCGAATAGTGTGGTGTCCGGAACTGGACACAACATTCCAGCTGAGGTCTAACTAGTGCATAAGTTCAGCGTAACCTCCTCGCTCTTGCACTCTCTGTCCCAGTTAATAAAGCGCAGAACACTATCTGCTGTATTAACTGCTCTCTCCACCTGCCATGCCACCTTCAATGATCTATTTACATATACACCCAGGTCCCGGTGCTCCTGCACCCCATGAAGAATTTTACCCCTTATTGTATATTGTCTTTCCACGTTCTTCATACCAAAATGCATCACCTTATATTTCTCTGCATTGAACTTCATCCGCCACCTATCTGCCCACTCCATCAGGTTCTCTATGTCCTCTATGTGTTCCACACTTTACTCTTCATGGTTTACAATACTTTCACATTTCCTGTCATCTGAAAGCTTTGAAATTCTCCCTTGCACACCAAGACCCAGATCATTAATATATATGAGGAAAATCAAGGGTCTTAAAGCCGACCCTAATACCACCACTCCAAACCATCCCCGAGCCTGAGAAATATCCATTGACCATTACTCTCTGCTCTCCATTATTCAACGAATTCTGTATCCACGTTGCTACTGTCGCTTTTACTTTCTTCACAAGTCTATTGTGTGGCACTGTATCAAATGCCTTCTGAAAGTCCACGTACACCACATCAACAGCATTACCCACATTGTCCCTTCCTGTTACCTCCTCAAAAAGCTGCAGCATGTTAGTTCAACTCATTTCCCCTTTCGAAGTCCAGGCTGGCACTTCCCAGTCAACCCCCACATTTTCCCATGTGACTACTAATTCCATCTCGAATAGTTGCTTCTCGAAGCTTTCCCATCACCGATGTTAAACTAACTGGTCTGTAATTGCTGGGGCAATCCTTAAAAGGTCTTTGAACAGTGGTGTAACATTTGCAAATCTCCAGTCCTCTGACATCAACCCTGAATCTAGAGGAGATGAAGATTATGGCCAGCGCCTCTGCAATTTCCATTCAGACTTCCTTCGATAACCTTGGATGCAAAGCATCTGGACCGACCTGGTGCCTTGTCAAATTTCACTACCGACAATCTATTAAACACTTCCCCAATATCACTTTTGAACCCTTCTAGGGGCAGGGGGCGGGATTCTTCTTTAGCCAACACTGAAATCGGGTATTGCGATTGGGCGGAGATAGTTTCCGATGCCAAAATCATGGCAAGTGCCGAATTGACGCCAAATTGCGATTCTCCGTCACCTCGAACATGGAGTCAGTGCGTTTCACTCCGCACGTATAGTAGGCACTGTTTGTCTATCATTAGTGAGCCAGACCTGGTACTCTCCAGGACCTCCGCGATTCTCCACCTCCGACGGGCCGGGTTCCCGACGGCGAGGTTCACGTACGCTTTAAAAAAATAGTAAAACCAGCAGGGCGGCTGCTGAGGGAGAGACAGGGGTATGGAAGGTGTCAAACTTCACCATATTTTGCTAATAGTTGTGCCGTTGGCCCGAGGGCGTCTGCGAGGGCCGGTGTGTGGTGGTGGGGGGGTGGCCAGGAGGTGGGCTGTGGGGTCGGGCTTGATGGACATGGAGCACCATTGCCGCAGCCGGCAAGGCAGCCATGCAGCTGCGCACGACGCTAAGAGCCCACTGTGAACCTGATGTCACGGGTCATGTAGCTGTCCCACCAGGGTCTTCCCCTGGGTGCCCTCTGGCCCCAGATGACCCAGCACAACCAGTGCCATCTTGTTGGCTGGAATGAGTGTGTGTGGGGAGTGTAATGTGTATGTGCGGCTGCAGCTTGTCAGCCTCCCGAGTGTCAATCATGGACCCGGCCAATCCTGCACCGTTTTTCATTGGAATCGATTGTGTTCCACGCGGCACCGGTGCGAGCCCCTCAATGGTAGTGGAATCGGTCCAGGTGCGTCGCCGCTTTTTCTGTCGGAGACGTCCACGGATTCTCCATTTGCTTCAACACTTAGGGTCAGATTCTCTGAGTCTGAGGCGAAGGGCGGAGGATCTGTGGCGTTTTATGTGGAAGAAATCGGCGCCTCCTGAACAATACTGCGACCAGTGAGGGGCGAGCAGCCAGGCCACGTAAAACACCCGGCCGCCATAAATTAAACGGCCGGAGAATTGCCGGGTCCGTGGCCGCGCATGATCACGGCGACGACCTGCGGCGATTGCGCTGTAAAACATGGCGCCGTCCATGCGCGGTCCCGACCTGCCAGATAGTGCCCCTCCTGGACACTCCCTCACCACCCCCTGGCCACCTCCCACCAGTCCTCCCAGCCCTCGAGAAAGCCCCGCTGGCTAACAGCATGGCTCCCCCCTGACTGTGGCAGCAGTGGACATAGTCTGCCGCCGCCACCCCGGGTTCCCGCACAACGGTGACCATGAGTGAACCGTGTGGTCGCGAACTGGGCCCATCGGGGGTGGAGCATCAGTGGAGGGCGTTCAGGTGACGTCCTGAGGCCGTTCCAATGGCTTGCGGCATGCGCCGCGATGACGCCGTTTCAGAGAGGGCGTAAAATGGGTTACCTGCGCCAAACAGACGCCGCCTCCTATTTTGCAGCAAAAAGGGATTCTCCGCCCGATCGGCGATTGCAGAATCGCCGTCGGGGAACAGAGAATCCAGCCCTTAGCCTTAGAAACGGTGAATCCTGCCCACGGTTTTCCCCTCTGTCACCATGTCTTGGGTAGCATCCTTGGTAAACACGGGTGCAAAGTATTCATTCCATACTTCAGCCATGCCCCAGCCTCCATGTGTAAATCCCTAATCGGCTCTACTCCTCCATTTATCACCCTTTTGCTATTTATTTACCCATAGAAGATTTTGGGATTCCCCTTTATGTCGATTGCCCATCTTTTCCAATAATCCCTCTTTGCTTCTTCAATGTGCAATTTCACTTCCCCTCTGAAGCTTCCATATTCCTCTCGGTTCTCAATTATATTTTCAACCCGACACCAGTCGGTAGCACACTTTTTCTTCCTTATCTTACTTTTTATCTCCTTTTTCATCCAGGAGCTCTGGATTTATTTGCTCTCTCTTTCCCTTTTAAGGGAATATACTTTCACTGTATCCGGACCATTTCTGTTTTGAAGGTAGCCCATTGTTCAGCGACAGTGTATCCCGCCGATCTCTCGTTCCAGCCTCGCCCTTGCCGGCCAATCCACTTAGCGGCTTCCTGGGACCTCTTGGTTGTCTTTTCATTCCCGCCGCTGCCTCACCACAGCTGAAATACTCACCAAGTAACTCACCTCTTCTCCTGTAGCAGGGCAAGGCCACTTTCTGATGGGTGAAAAGGTTAGGAAGCAAAAGAGCACCTCTTTCCCCGAGGTTTTGTTTCCCCACTTTGATCCAAATACCCAAATAGAATCTAGGGGCAGCAGTGAGTGTAGTGGCCATCACGAAGGAGAAGGTGCCAGGAAGCAAAATGTTCTGAAGATGGATCAATCACCTAAACTGGACGGACGACACCCCTTGGTTCTGAAGGAGATAGCAGAGGCATCGGTGGGGATCTTTCAGGGATCACTGGAAGCAGGGAGGGTCTGGAAGATGGCTGATGTAACACTGCTGTTTAGGAAGGGAGGGAGGCAGAAGACAGGAAATTATAGGCCGGTTAGCTTGACTTGGGTCATTGGTAAGATTTTAGAGTCCATTATTGAAGATGAGAATGCAGTGTACTTGGAAGTGCATGATAAAATAAGACTGAGTCAGCACGGCTTTGTCAAGAGGAGGTCATGTCTGACAAATCTGTTAAAGTTCTTTGGATTTGGATTTGGGTTTTGTTTATTGTCACGTGTACTGAGGTACAGTGGAAAGTATTTTTCTGCGAGCAGCTCAACAGATCATTAAGTCCATGAAAAGAAAAGGACATAAAAGAAAATACAGCACGGTAGCACTGTGGATAGCACAATTGCTTCACAGCTCCAGGGTCCCAGGTTCGATTTCGGCTTAGGTCACTGTCTGTGTGGAGTCTGCACATCCTCCCCGTGTGTGCGTGTGTTTCCTCCGGGTACTCCGGTTTCCTCCCAGAGTCCAAAGATGTGCAGGTTGGCTGCATTTGGCCATGATAAATTGCCCTTAGTGTCCAAAATTCTATGATCTATGATTAACCTAGGACAATAGTTCGGCACAACATCGTGGGCCGAAGGGCCTGTTCTGTGCTGTATTTCTCTATGATAATAGGGCAACACAAGGTACACAAAGTAACTACATAACACTGGCATCGGATGTAGTGTTAATCAGGTCAGTCCATAAGTGGGTCGTTTAGGAGTCTGGTAACAGCGGGTAAGCTGTTTTTGAAATGAAATGAAATGAAAATCGCTTATTGTCACGAGTGGGCTTCAATTGAAGTTACTGTGAAAAGCCCCTAGTAGCCACATTCCGACGCCTGTTCGGGGAGGCTGATACGGGAATTGAACCGTGCTGCTGGCCTGCTTGGTCTGCTTTAAAAGCCAGCGATTTAGCCCAGTGTGCTAAACCAGCCCCTGGTTTGAGTCTGTTTGTGCGAGTTCTCAGACTTTTGTATCTCCTGCCCGATGGAAGAAGTTGGAAGGGTGAGTAAGCCGGGTGGGAGGGGTCTACATTATGCTGCCCGCTTTCCCCGGGCAGCGGGAGGTGTAGATGGAGTCAATGGATAGGAGGTAGGTTTGCATGATGGACTGGGCTGTGTTCACGACTCTCTGAAGTTTCTTGCGGTCTTGGCTGAGCAGTTGCCATACCAGGCTGTGATGCAGCGAGAGAGGGTGCTTTCTATGGTGCATCTGTAAAAGTAGGAAAGAGTTAATGTGGACATGCCGAATTTCCTTAGTTTCCTGAAGAGATATAGGCGCTGTTGTGCTTTCTTGGTCGTCGCGTCAACGTGGGCAAAGCAGGACAGATTTTTGGAGATGTGCACCCCTAGGAATTTGAAAGTGCTAACCATCTCCACCTCGGCCCCGTTGGTGCTGACAGCGGTGTGTACAGTACTTTTCTTCCTGAAGTCAATGACCAGCTCTTTAGTTTTTCTGGCGTTGAGGGAGCGATTGTTGTCACTACATCACTCCACTAGGTTCTCTATCTTCCTCCCGTATTCGAACTTGTCGTTATTCAAGATCCGACCCACTATGGTCGTATCATCAGCAAACTTGTCGATGGAGTTGGAACCAAGTTTTGCCACGCAGTCGTGTGTGTACAGGGAGTAGAGTAGGGGGCTAAGTACGCAGCCTTGCAGGGCCCCGGTATTGAGGACTATTGTGGAGGAGATGTTGTTGTTTATTCTTACTGATTATGGTCTGTGGGTCAGAAAGTTGAGGATCCAGTTGCAGAGTGAGGAGCCAAGTCCTAGATTTTTGGAGCTTTGATATGAGTTTGGCTGGAATTATGGTGTTGAAGGCGGAGCTGTAGTCAATAAATAGGAGTCTGATGTTGGAGTCCTTGCTGAGGAGATAACAAGGAAGTTATGTAAAAGAGAACCAGTGAATGTGATTTATTTAGATTTCAAGAAGGCCTTTGTCAAGGTGTCTCATAGCAGATTGTTGAACAAGTTCAGAGCCCATGGTGTTAAGGGTAAGATCCTGGCATGGATAGAGGATTGGCTGACTGGCAGAAGGCAGAGAGTGGGGATAAATGGGTCTTTTTCAGGATGGCAGCTGGTGGCGAGTGGTGTGCCTCAGGGCTCGGTGCTGGGACCATAACTTTTCACAATATACATTAACTATCTGGAAGAAGGAACTGAGGTCATTGTTGCTAAGTTTGCAGATGATACAAAGATATGCAGAGGGACAGGTAGTATCGAAGAAGCAAGGGTTGCAGAAGGACTTGGACAGGCTAGGAGAGTGGGCAATGAAGTGGCAAATGGAATACAATGTGGAAAAGTGTGAGGCTATGCATGTTGGTAGGAAGAATGGAGGCACAGACTATTTTCTAAATGGGTAAATGCTTAGGAAATCAGAAGCACAAAGGGACTTAGGAGTCGTTGTTCAAGATTCTCTTAAGGTGAACATGCAGGTTCAGTCAGCAGTTTGGAAGGCAAATGCAATATTAGCATTCATGTTGAGAGGGCTAGAATACAAGACCAGGGGTGTACTTCTGAGGCTGTATAAGACTCTGGTCAGACCCCATTTGGAATATTGTGAGCAGTTTTGGGCCCCATATCTAAGGAAGGATGCGCTGACTTTGGAAAAGGTCCAGAGGACGTTCAGAAGAATGATCCCTGGAATTAAGAGCTTGTCATATGAGGGGTGGTTGAGGTTGTGGGTCTGTACTCGTTGGAGTTTAGAAGGATATGGGGGGATCTTATTGAAACTTACAGGATACTGAGAGGCCTGGATAGAGTGGACGTGGTGAGGATGTTTCCACTAGTGGTAAAAACTAGTAGGGTAGCATGGAAGCACAGTGGTTAGCACAGTTGCTTCACAGCTCCAGGTCCCAGGTATGATTCCCGGCTTGGGGAACTGTCTGTGAGGAGTCTGCATGTTCTCCCCGTGTCTGCGTGGGTTTCCTCCGGGTGCTCCGGTTTCCTGTCACAGACCAAAGACGTGCACGTTAGGTGGATTGGACATGATTAATTGCCCTTAGTGTCCAAAAAAGGTTGGGTGGGGTTACTGTGTTATGGTCATAGGGTGGAGGTATGGGCTTAGGTAGGGTGCTCTTTCCAAAGGCTGGTGCAGACTCAATTGGCCGAATGGCCTCATTCTCCACTGTAAATTTGATTATTCTATGATTCTATGATTCTATAACTAGAACCAGAGGACACAATCTCAGGTGAAAGGGACGATGAGGAAGAATTTCTTCAGTGGGGGGGGGGGGGGGGGGGTGAATCTGTGGAACTCTTTGCCTTAAAAAGGCCGTGGAGACCAAATCACTGAGAGTCTTTAAGACAGAGATAGATAGGTTCTTGATTAATAAGAGGATCAGGGGTTATGGGGAGAAGGCATTCAATCAGCCATGATTGAATTGTGGAGCAAACTCAGTGGGCCGAATGGCTTAATTCCGCTCCTATGTCTCCTGGTCTTATTACAATAACTATTATTTACATAGCATGAGATATCTCAACCGGGTCTCTCCTCTATGTCGGTACCCAAACTGGCTGATGTGCAGAGGTTTAGCTATGCATGGTTTAGGGTCTGTTCCCCCCCCACCCCAACCACCTTTTACGGGCGAGCTTGTATTCAGCGGGCCTCACGGGTTCTTTAGTCATTGCCACTACTTAAGTCCAATAAAAGTTATGACACCCAGCTAAAAATCCACAGGTACTGGTTCTTCGATAAACTGTTCGTCAATTACTTGCGCTTAATATTGGGGATAGCTGCGATTTGCTTCGGAATGAGGATCAGTGAGTTCATAAACTTCAATGATTTGGATCGTTTTTCCCTCTGTTGCAGCCCGCTTGTGCGATAACCGTGTCCTTACATTGCAGGCCATGATTTCTGTGCCGAGGGCCATCCGTGCGGGGGAAACTCTGAATGCTGGAACCTGAACACGAAAGCTGTATGCGTGTGCAAGAACGGCTTCATCCCCATCCAGGGCGACGGGGCACATTGCGAAGGTAGGAATTGGCTTTCATGGGCGTTTCTGAGTGTGTTTCTGAGTGTGATGTTGCCTTGAAGCAGACAGGCGTGCTGGAGTAAGTTGTCTCGTGGAACTCAATTGTCAGACAGGCAGTCTTCACATTTGGTCCTTGTTTGATGGATTAAAGAATGGGTGTCCGTAAAACCTCTCCAGTTTTAAGAAGCGGTGCTAAATTGATGCGCAATGTTAATCTGTTTGTATTTCAAGGATTGTTAAAAACGAATTCTCAGAATGTAAGTTTAACTGGCATTGATAGCCCATTCCCAGCTGCCCTTGCAGTTGGCATCGCGCTCTCTTCTTGATTGCAGCTAACGTTTGTGAGATATGAATGACCTGATTGTAGCCTTGCTGTTGTCTTCTGATACATTAGTATTGTACCAGGTGAATACTCAATGTGTTGCGAAATTTGCAATGTATTTATTCATCATGTAGTCATCAACACAGTTAAGATGGGGTGATGTCAAAGATAGAAACACTTTTGGAATCTTGTACAGTTGATAATGTTTTGCGTGTGCATTTGGATGTTATGTAGCCCAGGGACAGTTTGGGAGAATCTTTCAGTGCAGCGTGCGCTGGCAAAGTGATGCGAGTTATCAGGGGTCCGAGTCCATTACCTACTGGAGGATGAATGTTGAAGTTTGGCTCAAGGTGCATTACCTATGTATTTGCACGTTTTACCATTTTGTGTCAGCGATTTTCGTTCCAAATCAGAAGAATTGTACGTTGGGACATTTCCACACATAAACTGATGCACTTCATGTAAAATCTGTACAACCCTTAGCTATGTCCGATTCCAAATGTTGCCTTGTGTTTAAGAAATATCAGACACTCCAAATTGAAACATCAGCAATAATGCCTCACTTAACAAGCAATAAGTAATGTTGGGAATAAAAATTACAAACTATTTGTGGCTACAATAATTGTGACCTTAGACACTGTGACAATAATTGATGGGTGCCATACGGATAATTCCGATATTCCCAGATGGCCCACAGTGTTTTGGAAGCATTTGTTAACGGTGACAAGCAAAATATCTGTGAAAGCTGTGCTTCTGGACAGAGGTAATTTTTTTTTTGAAAAGCAATAAAAGTCTCACCAAAATGGAAGTCAAAAACACATAAGCGAAAGGTCGCGCTTGAGATCCGTCAATGATCAGTGACTTGTGAAATGTAACTGAAATATTTACACTGGCATGGCAACAAGAAATCAGCGGTGGATTTTATTCCCACAGCATTGATCTTTTTAAACAACCTATGCGAGCTTGATCACATTCTATTATTTTTGCGCTCTGCATAAATTGTGAGTCGACAAGACAAGGTGCATCTATCTCTGCAGCGTTGGAATGCCATGAGCACCTCATTGGGGCTTTAGCGCTGGTAGTATAGACTAAAGAAAAGATAGTGTGAGTGAGAGCAGATCACAGTTTATAATAGTGTAGAGATTAGTAGTAGATGAGCGTAGATTATATGTTAATTATCAACTGTTCATTATATAGGATTAAGTGTTGAATCCAATTAAGTAGTGTTAATAAATTTATAGCTTTGTTCAAGTTAAAGCTATTTTGTGGTCTTTGTGAACGCTACGCCAAACATCCTAAATTTAGCAACACAAAGACCATCACAGTGCCTTCACATCCCTTCTACTAATCTAACATCTAAAATGTAATCAAATGTCCCAAGAGAATCATTAAACATGGTGCGACATAAGGCATGATGGTCTTTGTGAACGCTACGCCAACCATCCTAAATTTAGCAACACAAAGACCATCACAGTGCCTTCACATCCCTTCTACTAATCTAACATCTAAAATGTAATCAAATGTCCCAAGAGAATCATTAAACATGGTGCGACATAAGGCATGATGGTCAAAAGCTTATTGCGGAAGTAGGATTTAAGAAGCACCTCAGAGGAGGTTTAGGGAGGGACTTCCAAAGCGTAGGCCCCAGGCTCCTGAAGTCCGGCCGATCAACGGTGGAGCAATTAAAATGAAAGGATATGCAGAAGGCCAGAATTAAAGGAGCATAAATATCTCCTGTTCCTTTATCAGTCATCTTACATTGAGCTCCTCGCTGTCATTCAATTTCCAGTTAATTCACCTTGTTCTACAACCCGGGTCTCCCGAGGGTGTCCATGATTGGTTGTGGGGTGGGTGGGGACATGGGTGGGGAAGGTGGTGTTGGAATTGGAACCATTCTAGTTGGTATGTACCCCTTCAAGATTAAACCAAGCAAAAGTGCACAGTGATGATAATTTTAAATAATTGTCACTGTTTCTCGTAATACAGAAAATGAGGACTTTGTGTCACAGAGCTGTAAATGCTCCGAGGAGCTGCCAGAATGGAACCTCCGCTTACCCTTAATAAGATTGAGCATTGAATGCATGATGGAAAACCAACCCTTAATTCTTATTGAGTCTGATAAATCAGAGTTGGTTTTGAGAATAGAGATGACATTTTCTTGACTGTAATGGCTTCTTTCCTCTACCTTCCAATTATTTCCCCTCCTACCCTGAAGGCACTGACTTATATTGGCGAAGGTTCCCAAGTTCTCAAGCCTCCTTTGATATCTCACTCGGGTTGCCATCCATAATGTGTTAATTAAAGCAGTGAGTGTTGGCAGGGTAAGTGACCGCGGGAATGTCACAATTAAGCAGAAACGAGGGCAAAAAACTGTGAATGCTGTAATTAAAACTGAAAGTGCTGGAAATACGCAGCCGGCCTGGCAGCATCCACGTCTTGAGTCAAGTGTGACTTCCTCAGAACTCAGTGCGCCACCATTAAGCAGAATCCTGGGCTGGATTCTCCGCACCCAGACGGTGGAATCGTATTCGCCAGCGGGGCCGCAAATCCGTTTTGGTGCCAAAATCGGGAGAGGCGGCGGTTTTAAAATTCTCCGACCCCTGAAAATCGGCTGATCGGCGGGTGGGGGGGGGGGGGGGGGGGTGCTTCATTCAGGGCTGGGGCAATGTGTGCGGGTGGTCCAGCGTGCGCGGGCGGCCAATGCAGGGCATTATCTTGGAGGTCCAGGTCTGCGGGCTGAGTCCGCCATGGAGCACGGCGTGGCCGCTGCAGTTCCCTCCCAGTTACTCACCGTCGTGACTTGGAAATATAGCACCGTTTCTTCACTGTCGCTCGGTCAAAATCCCTCCCGAACAGCACCTACATCACATGGACTGCAGAAAGCAGCTCACCACCACGTTCTCAAGGGCTGATAGGGGTGGGCGATGAATGCTGGTCTAGTCAGCGGTGCACACATCCCGTAAATGAGTTTTTAAAAAAATCATTGGGCGAAATTCTCCGCCCCCCCACGACGGGTGGGAGAATAGCGGGAGGGCCTTCCCAACATTTTTGCCGCCCTCCCGCTATTCTCCCCCCCCCCCGCCGAAGTCCCGACCCGAATCGCTGCCGCTGTTTTTTTACGGCCGGCAGCGATTCTCAGCTGTTAGATGGGCCGAAGTCCCAGCCCTTTACGCCGTTTTTACGAACGGCAAACACACCTGGTCTTGCCGTTCGTAAAAACGGCGTCACAAACTCGCTTTTCATAACCATGGCACCGATTGGCACGGCCATACCACGGCCATGGTGGGCACCGATCGCGGGCAGCGGGCCCGATGCCCGCGCACTACTTGTCCTTCCGCCGCCCCGCAGTATCCATTCGATGACGTCACCCGCGCATGCGCGGGTTGGAGTCTTCCAAACTGCGCATGCGCGGCTGACGTCATATGACGCGTCAGCCGGCGCTAACTCCGGCAAGCGGGCTTAACGATTTTCGTTAAGCCCGTCTTGCCGGAGCCTACGGCGTCGGGCTGCTAGCCCCGACCGGGGACCAGAATCGGTCCCCGGTCGGGAAGGGGCGCGCTGCCGTAAAACCCACCCGGGTTTTACGCCAGCTTTACGATTTCTCCCGTTTTGGGAGAATCGCGCCCATTGTGTTCATCCTGTTGAATTCAACCAACCAGTGACTGAACACAGGGAGAATCTTACACTAGTTCCTTTGGAGCAAAGGTCAAAAGTATTTATGCAGCCCTTGAAGTGACATGTTGTGATAGCTGTGACGAGTCTGCTTTATCACCGACAGTGGGGTCATTTGAGGAGCTAATCTATATCCTCGATCCTGCAGCCCTCCAGTAAACTGGTGATTCAAGGGACTAATTGTGAACAAAGAATAATATGGAAACTACCATCTGTCAGGAGCTGGCTGTGAAGCATATTCTGGTTTCTATCAGGAACCATCAACATTAACGGCAGGAAGGTGGAGGAACGCTCTGTGAAAATTCACCTCCCCAGCAAAAGTAGACAACAGATTAATAAAAGCGATTGATTTTGAAATCAATGTTTTCGGTATTGATTTAATTGCCAGTTAACCACCCTGGAGAAAAGATTGGCTCTCCGAAGATGACCCTAGGTGGAATGCAATTCATAATTAATGATCGATTGCAGCACTCCTGCTGAACCTTTGGACCCAGCGACGCTCAAGGTAATTTTATATCGAGGAGGTAAAAGATGAGAGAAAGCAGTTCTTGCTCACCATGGTGATAACTGAGCCACGGGCAGCTTTCAGAAAGGGCTTTCCAATATGGGATTAAATTGCCTAACTGACAAACATGTGAACCAACCTGGACAATCCGAGCTGCCAGTGAGGCCCTGGGTGACCGGCCTTCGGCCTCTCGTGGTTATTTCTATTGGGAAATATCCAAACATGTTTTTGAAGGTGAAAAATCTCAGTAAAATCTGATCAGAACAACTTCATTTTAATACCGACCATTGTAGAATGTAGAACCATTTTGATTAATTTATAAAAATGCTGTTCTGCTGACATTGAGCGCAATCTTCTGTTCTCGCTGGCAGTGAACTTGGAGGTGGAAGGATGTATCATAGATCATAGAATTTACAGTGCAGAAGGAGGCCATTCGGCCCATCGAGTCTGCACCGGCTCCTGGAAAGAGCACGCTACCCAAGGTCAACACCTCCACCCTATCCCAATAACCCAGTAACCCCACCCAACACTCAGGGCAATTTTGGACACTAAGGGCAATTTAGAATGGCCAATCCACCTAACCTGCACATCTTTGGACTGTGGGAGGAAACCGGAGCACCCGGAGGAAACCCACGCAGACATGGGGAGGATGTGCAGACTCCGCACAGACAGTGACCCAAACCGGAATCGAACCTGGGACCCTGGAGCTGTGAAGCGATTGTGCTATCCACAATGCTACCGTGATGAGGAGATGTATCGGAAATCGGCTGCCTTCCCACCTCTGTCCGAATTAAGTTCTGGGCGGCAAGGCCCATGATTGATCTCGTCGCTCTGCTGCCCATTGAGACCCTTACGTGGCCAACTAATGACCAATTAAGGGCCTCATTCCACCGCCGCTGGTATTAATCCAGCCGCAGATGGACCTGTCTCCATGCGGCATGCACAGCAGTTGAAAGCCTGTAGCCAGCTTGCCACCTCCGAGGATTGATATCGAGGAGTGGTGGGTGGCGCGTGTCCCTTCGTCAAAGGCACTCAGCGCCTGGTCAAGGAAATGACCATTAGGAAAGGGGAGGGTCCACTGACAGCCACCCTCCCTGTCCTTGCTACTGACCTGCCCGACGCCCCCTCCATGCGACAATCCCCCCCCCCCCCGCATTAAATTCCTGTGTGTGTGGGTCGCTCCGTGATCCCGCGACTCCGGCAGATGTTTTTCCTGCTGCAGGCACGAGTCCCCTCCCGCATTGCTGAGCCCAGGAATTGTCGGCCTCTGATTGGCCAGCAGCCCTCGGTAGGTGTCACTTACACCCCTGGGACCTTGCTCACAGGCGGAGGCCGCCTTCCAGTGTCCTCACCACTGCCTGATTGGCTATCACCTCAGTGGGACTCCCCGCAAAGAGGCAGCACGGGCCTCTCGCTAGCTCTCCAGCCGGCAGGCAAGACCCCGACGCCTGAATAACAATCGGCCCAAGGCATCAGCCAAAAACTTGACACAATCACCGATGGATAAGCTTTGTTTTATTAACAGTCTTCGAGTACAGGAAGTTCAGTGCCAGGAAACAGGAGGGAAAATGGAAAAATAACACTCAAAACGATCTGGATACTGGGGTGGGGTGGGGAAATATAATGTTGTAATATGCCTTTAAGGGACAGCAGCACGTCATCATTCGAACGGATGTGTGACATGTGATCCAGTCTCAGTTTCACTTTTGCCCATGAGCAGAACACAGTGCACACAGCTCTGTCTTCAACCTTTCCAAGCACGTGCATCTATTTTCATGTCCAGAGTCTCAATAAATAAACCCTCAAAGTATTTATCCAATTTTTTAATGAGTGATTAATGCCTTTGCACATTATTCGAAACACAACATAGAGCAGCATAGGTTCCCCGTACAACGTTATAAACATATTAGCACAGGGAGTAAACCCGCTTGCAGCTGATCACTAGCTATGCCGTTTGCTTTGATCTCAAATGCTGCAGCCCCGTTATCCTATTTGCTTGCTTCTTTGTCACCTTTCATTGGTAGAATTGCATAGACCTTATAGCAGAAATGGGCCACTTGGCCCAACTGGTGTATGCTCGTGTTTAGACTCCATATGAGCCTCCAATACACACTACTTTATTTAACTGCACCGGAATATCCCAGAGGGAAACCTGCTGGGACTAAGCGATGCATTCTTTCTCACTGACCCAGGGTTACAATTGCGTAAAGGTAACTGCATCAACATGAATCTGCCAAGAAAGCTCTGGCTTTGATCCATTTCATGTTACTATTGAATAGGTCATTCACTCTGGATTAATGCAACTCCTGGCTACTCGGAGTGGGGCAGAACAAAATAGCCTTTAAGCCACTCTTGTCCTGTTATCAATAGATGCAGATATTTTAGGAAGATGACTGTGGTCCTCCTGGAGAAAACAAGATAAAAGCATCTGACCAGGAATACCGTGGGCAGCACGGTAGCATAGTGGTTAGAATAGTGGCCGCACAGTTCCAGGGTCCCAGGTTTGATTCCCGGCTGGGTCACTGTCTGTGCGGAGTCTGCACATCCTCCCCGTGTGTGCGTGGGTTTCCTCCGGGTGCCCCGGTTTCCTCCCACAGTCCAAAGATCTGCGGGTTAGGTGGATTAGCAATGATAAATTGCCCCTAGTGTCCAAAAAAAAATGTTAAATGGGTGTTACAGGGTTACGGAGATAGGGTAGAGACGTGGGCTTGAGTAGGGTGCTCTTTGTAAGGGTCGGTGCAGACTCGATTAGCCGAATGGTCTCCTTCTGCACTGTTAATTCTATGATTCTCTGAATACAATCCATCTCACCACATTTCTGGCATTGTTATTTCTGAGGATGCAACTTCTTTACAAATGTAACATAAATCTGATAAGTGACATTGCCTGCCATTGTGTGTGTGTGTGTGGGCAGTAATCTTCAAGAAGGTTGCCCGTTTGACCCGTTTGTTAATGTACAGATTCGAAGCATGAAGCAAGATTGGGGGGGGGAAGAAAAAAATAAGCAGCTTTCTCTACGTGAAGTACACAGTTTAAAAAAAAAAACGACTTTGAACGTTAACACACTGTGCCGAGATCTGCTGCAATTGTTAAGCTCTGCGACTATAAAATAATGAGGGGCATAGATAAGGCAGATAGTCAACATCTTTTCCCAAAGGTAGATGAGTCTAGAACTAGAGGGCATAGGTTTAAGGTGAGAGGGGAGAGATACAAAAGAGACCAGAGGGGAAATTTCTTCAAACAGAGGGTGGTGAGCATCTGGAACGAGCTGCCAGAGGCAGTGGTAGAGGCGAGTACAATCTTTTCCTTTAAAAAGCATTCAGACAGTTACATGGGCAGGGTGGGTATAGAGGGATATGGGCCAAATGCGGGCAAGTGGGACTAGCTTAGTGATAGAAACTGGGCCAGCATGGACAAGCTGGGCCGAAGGGCCTGTTTCCACACTGTAAACATCGAGACTCTATGACTGGTGGCTGATTGCTTACATAACCAATTGATCTTTTTCTGCCTCTGGGTGACATTGATCTGCTTGACTCCTCCTCCCCCTGTTCCCCAAGCTTTACCCTGCCTCCAGTTTTTTTTTAGATAGTTCATAATCACGATTTTCTCTCCTGGTGCATATTTTCTCTCTTTCTGTAGGGCATGGCACAGTATTGGCTCTCTTACTGCTCTTGTATAATTCCCAGGCTTGGATCAATAATCCAGCGAGTGTGAGTTCACAAACCATCAGGGTAGTTTGAAAATTTAAATTCAATTCAAAAAAGATGTTGGATAGTTTTATAAGGCCACGGGGGAGCCCACACCGGGTAGTTCAAAGAAACTTAGCTTATTTGCAATGATTATCATAGATTAGCATAGAATTTACAGTGCAGAAGGAGGCCATTCGGCCCATCGAGTATGCACCGGGCCTTGGAAAGAGCACCCCACTTACGCCCTCACCTCCACCCTATCCCCGTAACCCACAAACCCACCTAACCTTTTTGGGCACTAAGGGCAATTCAGCATGGCCAATCCACCTAACCTGCACATCTTTAGACTGTGGGAGGAAACCGGAGCACCCGGAGGAAACCCACGCAGACACGGGGAGAAAGTGCAGACTCCTCACAGACAGTGACCCGAGGCCAGAATTGAACCTGGGATCCTGGAGCTGTGAGGCAGCAGTGCTAACCGCTGTGCCACCGTGCCCTCCCCACTGTGCCTCCGTGCTGCCCCCACTGTGCCACAGTGCCACCCCACACTGTACCACCGTGCCGCTCCCACTGTACCACCGTGCCACCCCCACTGTACCACTGTGCCGCCCCACACTGTGCCACCGTGCCGCCCAGCAAATTATTACATACATCACACGATAGATCCCAATTGGATCTGCCTTGCCTGAGCCTAACTGGCTGGCTTTATATACTCTACAACTAGACAATGTTTAGAGGTCACTGGCCCCCTTAAGGGGGGAGCTCATATTCTGCAAGGCTCATGGGGAAGTTAATTGTTCCCATCCCGTAAGATACTTTCAGGTTATATTATAAAGCAAAAAGTTTACGCTGG
Source organism: Scyliorhinus canicula (assembly GCF_902713615.1). Classification (NCBI taxonomy): domain Eukaryota; kingdom Metazoa; phylum Chordata; class Chondrichthyes; order Carcharhiniformes; family Scyliorhinidae; genus Scyliorhinus; species Scyliorhinus canicula. Next base: position 190,676,239 of record NC_052154.1, on the reverse strand, counting down.
TTAAAGTGCCCAAGAAGCCGTCTGATTATCATCAAAACCCTATTGGGTTCGAAATTAGCTTTGGGGAAGGAAAGTTACCCTCCTTGTCTGGCTTGGACTTTATCTGACACAGACCCTTACCAACTTGGTTTACTGCCTCCTGAAGTGACCTAAAAAACCAACGGATGGCCCTCGACTGCCTTCTCAGGGCAACTAGGAATGGACACAAAAGAGACCCAGCCACCACAGCTCTCTGCGGTAAAGAGTTCCACAGATTCACTACCCTCTGAGAGAAGAAATTCCTCCTCATCGCTGTCTGAAATGGGCGACCCCTTAATCTGAGATAATGCCCTCTGGTCCTACGCTCTCCCACAAGGGGAAACAATCTCAACATCGAACCCTTGTCAAGGCACCTGAGAATTCCGTATGTCTCAAGAATGATCAATCGAGTGTTCTGAGAAAATATGGATTGTAGCTCATCTCAGAGAATCTCTGCAGTCTTTTTGATCATTTATTGGTCGCGTAAAAACCCTGTCGGAATAGCGAATATTTACGATTTCCATTTTTTTGGCCAGGGCTCAGATAGGATATGGTTTTGCCTCTGGAGATGAGAGACATTGCAAGAATACGAACTGTGTGAAGATAAAAATGATGCAAGTGCAGTTGGTTAACACACTGTGAGGCCCATCATGTGCTGAATCCAGATTACCAAAGTACAATGCAGAGTCTAATGCAAAGTCAAACGCAGAGTCGCGTAATTATCATCTTAAACCACTTGTTTTTTCATTCATATTCAATTATTATAACGATGTCCGTGGTTAAAATCCAAGAATTTAATCAGGAGTTCACTCATTTAATTAGGCTCGAATTGAGCACACGGTCCCTGTTGCCTGGACCTTGACTCCATTTCACTAACTGCGTTTATTAGATGTGCAAAGCTCATGGTATTATACCACAGGAGGTCTCCATTCAATCAAATGTTGCCAGGCCAGTTCTGTGTGTCATTGTGTTTGAAACACAATGATAACTTTCAACTAGGAAGTATAATCAGTAAGTTTGCAGATGGCACGGAAATTGGCGGTGTGGTAGATAGCGAGCAGGAAAGCGATAGATCACCGGGCGATATAGACGGGCTGGCCAATGGGCAGAACAGAGGCAAATGGAATTTAACTCTGAAAAGTGTGAGGTGATTCATTTGGGAGGACGGACAAGGCAAGGGAATACACAATCGATGTAGGACACTAGGAAGTACAGAGAACCAGAGGGACCTTGCAGTGCATGTCCATACGGAAGGCAGCGGCACAGGTAGATGAGATGGTTTAGGTGGCTTATAGGACACTTGCCTTTATTAGCTGAGAAATAGAATATAAGAGCAGGGAGGTTATGATGGAACTGTATACAATGCTGGTTAGGCCACAACTGGAGTACAGTGTACAATTCTGGTCACTGGAGAAGATGCAAAGTAGATTCACCAGGATGGTGCCTGGGCTGGAGCATTTCAGCTATCAAGAGAGGCTGGTTAGGCTGGGGTTGTTCTCCCTCGAGCAGAGAAGGCTGAGGGGGAGACCTGATTGCGGTGTAGAAATTTATGAGGGGTATAGATAGGGTGGATAGGAAGGAATTTCCCCCTCCCTGGGAGAGGGGTCAATAATCAGGGGGCATAGATTTAAGGTAAAGGGCAGGCAATTTGAAATGAAATGAAAATCGCTTATTGTCACGAGTCGGCTTCAATGAAGTTACTGTGAAAAGCCCCTAGTCGCCACATTTCGGAGCCTGTCCGGGGAGGCCGGGGAGGGGAATTGAGGAAAGACCCTTTCCCCCAGAGGGTGGTGGAATTCTGGAACTCACTGCCTGTAAAGAGAGGAGAAGGGGAACCCTCACCACATTCAAGAAGCATTTACATGTGCACTTGAAATGCCATCGAATACAAGGCTACGGAGCAAGAGCTGGGGAATGGCATTGGAATAGATAGGTGCTTGATGGCCGGCTGCAGCCACGATGGGCCGAAGGGCCTTTATTTGTACTGTAAAACTCTACGATTCTCTGATTCGGAGTAAGTGTTATGCTGTAAGAAAATACAGAAATGTACATTTTAAGTGAACCTCCTAATCAGGTGAGATGTGGAAACCCGGCAATGCAATTGGTGTTTAAATTAAACTACGTGATCAATGAGACCGTAAATCTCTTTGCATCAAAATGTTTTCTGTCATCATGGAAACGAGAACATCTTCAACATATTTCTGTCCCGGATGTTTTGACAGGGTTATAATTTGCGAATGGCGTCAACAGCGTGGTTGGCTTCTCGTCCCCAGTCTTACTTCTTGTTTTCTTTTCTTTGCCTTCTGCCCCCAATGGTTAAAAAGCAGGAGCAGTTTTGTGGACTTCCTTTGAAGTAGGGAGGCTAGGCTCCTTTCTGGGGAAGTGTGACTTTGATCTGAAAGAATACACGGTGGTTCTTAGACTATTTGTCCTTTCATCGTAAACATGGGCACATGAGGGAAATTGGTTGCTATTTCCACTCCATCTCTGACATGACAATAGCTGCTACACTTCAAAATGACTTTTGTCAGCTGTAAAGCACTTTGAATCATACTGAGGTTGTGAAAGGCATCACATAGCAGGTTGTTTAGAGTCGGACTGTTTGCTACTAGGTTTGTTGCTACTATGTCTGGCTCTGGAATAAATAAAAATCAAGGCTTGCATTCACAGTTTTTGGACGTCATTCTCGTCTAACTTGATTTAGACGATTATTATATTGCAATCGACCTCCTCATCAATTACTTTTTAAATAAATTTAGACTAGCCAATTCGTTTTTGTTTTCCAATTAAGGGGCAATTTAGCGTGGCCAATCCACCTAACCAGCCCATCTTTGGGTTGTGGGGGTGAAACCCACGCAGACACGGGGAGAATGTGCAAACTCCACACGGACAGTGACCCAGGGCCGGGATTCGAACCCGCGTCCTCAGCGTCGCAGTCCCAGTGCTAACCACTGCGCCACATGCCGCCCTCTCATCAATTATATCCACTAATGAAGAGCATTCCAATTGTAGTTCTCTTCCCACACCTAGTGGTACAGTAAGGCCGATCTATGTCTGTTTCCATAGCTAGTTATTGCCGGAACAGGTCGCTAGTCTGTCGCCAGGGGTTTATAGTTTGAGGGGTGCCACTCCGCATCAAGCGTGGCTGACCAGGAACCTCTCCAGCTCTTGGAGTGTTTGGAAGGTTTTTTGCAGTTTGACACACTCAACCTGTTTGGCCGCATTATGGACACACCTTCCTTGGCTGTCAATCCTGGGGTGGGATTCGAACCTGGAACTTCAGGCTCAGAGGCAGGGACTCTACTCACTCAGCCATCAGACCTAATGAAGACCTTGCAGCTTACTTATTTCAAACTGGCATGGAATTATTCCTTAAACACTGATAATAGCAGTTCATTTCTGACACCAGATATAGTTCACAACACTCCCTGTTTACCTGTACTTGGCCGAATCCCGGCCGACGCACCGGCTGCGATTTAATGGACTCGCCGCGCACGACTTGGCGGCGTGACGAGGCCTCTTGTGAGATTCGCCATGCTCAGAATGCCATGCAAGATCAAACAATATCTCATGAGATGTCGCCATCCGGATCTCGACCAGCGAGGGCAAGATCAAGATGAACATATGTAAATGAGCCATTAGTCTTATTAGAAGGCATTGCCTTCTTCCAGACCCTTCCATCAGGCAGAAGGTACAGACGTCTGAAGACTCGCAAATCCAGCCATAGGAACAGCTTCTTCCCCACAGATATAAGACTCCTTACCGACTCCCCCTCGAACTGATCTGTTCCCTGTAAGAACACTATTCACGACGCCCTATGCTGCTCTTGCTCATGTATTTGCTTTGTTTGGCCCCTTGTTCTGCACTGTAACCAATCATTGTTTTGTTGATGTACCATTTGTCAATGTTCTCTGTTGATTATTCTTGTGTCTACTGTGTACGTACTGTGTACATTCTTCGGCCTCAGAAAAATACTTTTCACTGTATTTCGGTACATGTGACAATAAATTAAATCAAATCAAAACAAAATCAAATTTAAATATGTCTACGCTGTATCATCCTGAGGCCTGGAGATTGACGGGCTGGGAGACAACGCCATGCCGCCATCCAGCACTGGTCCCCACAAACGTGGACCTGGGGGAGTGGGGGGCATATCCCAGGCCATTGGAGGCCCCTGTGTTGTTGGACCCTGGCGTCCTAGCTGGCACCCGGGCACTTTGACACTGGCAGCTTGGCACTACCAGGATGCTCAGGTGGCACCGGCAGCCTGGCAGTGCCATTGTGCTCCGGTACCAAGTTTCCTGTGCCAGGGATCAGGCCCCGGGGTGCCTTGCCCTTTAGGGGTGGGATGATTGAGGGGGACTCGAGCACCCCTTAAGAGACAAGATGGGGCAGTGTGGGATCACCGGTGGAGATGCCGACGGGGGGTGGGAAAAGATCAGGGCGGCGTTTAAAAATGGTCAGCATGTGGTACCACAATGGTAGCATTGTGGATAACACAATTGCTTCATAGCTCCAGGGTCCCAGGTTCGATTCCGGCTTGGGTCACTGTCTGTGCGGAGTCTGCACATCCTCCCCATGTGTGCGTGGGTTTCCTCCGGGTGCTCTAGTTTCCTCCCACAATCCAAAGATGTGCAGGTTAGGTGGATTGGCCATGCTAAATAGCCCTTTCTGTCCAAAATTGCCCTTCGTGTTGGGTCGGGTTACTGGATTATGGGGATAGGGTGGAGGTGTTGACCTTGGGTAGGATGCTCTTTCCAAGAGCCGGTGCAGAGTCGATGGGCCGAATGGCCTCCTTCTGCACTGTAAATTCTATGATCCATGAGCCATCTCAGCTCAGCTCGTCAGTGCAGGAAATGTGGTGAGTGCGGCCTGGGCACCTCCACTCATATCTTTGAGCAGTACAAATACAGGAATATAAACAGTGTGACTCTATCTGTATTCCCCGGCGAGGAACCTAACCATTGTTGTTGCTTCTGATCAACAAAATGCCACATAAAAAAAAAACAGTAGAGCTGACCATTCATCATGTTTAACATACTAAGCAGGAACACACCGACACCGTCTCGCAGGGTCAGATTCCCCCAAGTTACAATTCCTCTGAGCCCATGAATCATCTTTCCAGCTACAACCTCAGATCTTATCATTCGCTGGTCAGAATAATATTTTCAAAAGCTCCGACTTGCCGTTGTCCTCGGATTCTCTGATCAGGTACCATTTTTGCACTCTTCCTGAGGTCTCCTATCGGGCACCTGGGCCAATAAGGGTGCCTCATTGCATTCCTAATATTAAACAGTCTTCACTGATGTTGCTGATCTTTCTCCTGCGTGGGTTTGCTTCAGTCATGCAAGAGTTATTGCACCACTTGTTTATGCCAAAGGGTAATTAAATAAAAAATACATAAGGCAGTCTGGCTTTTCTAAAGAAGACACTGCACAAGCAATCAATAAACTGAAAAAAGACAGCAGCATACAGGGAGAATGTGAAATGCCCACGGCTGCAGGACAGCATACAGAGAAGTTAATTTTCATCAGTCAGGCGAGATGATTTACTGAATTGGAGAAGTCTACTGTTTTCATTATTTAGTATCTATTTCAGTGACCCATTCACAGGATGTGAACTTTGCCCACGTTTTTAAACCCATCCCTCGTTATTGTTGCGTGGAGATAGAGGCTGGGATTCTCCGGGACTGCCCGCTAGCAGAGGGAATCCCAATAGCCTGGGCAACTGGGCCAAAAGCGGGGTTTCACCCACCCCCCCCAGTCGTGAAACCCATTGCGTGTTTTCCAGGCCACCTCGACAGCCCAGACCCGGCAGGAACATGCACACTGCTCATTGGGGCTGCTTGGAATGTAATCTTAGGGGCAGGATGCCCCATTCACCTGCCTCCTGGGATATTCCAGCCCTCCACCCCTCAGCCTGCCAGCTGCCAGGCCCCGTTCCTCAGGACTTGCACAAATTCACGCGTGGAGCTCTTGGTGGGGGGGGGGGGGGGGGGGGGGGGGGGGGGGGGGGGGTGTGGAGGGCAAGGGGGGGAGGGCAGGTGGGTACATCGCAGGGGGCAGGTGAAACGGGTGACCTGCCCATAAAAAAAGAATTGGTCCTCTAAGTTTATTTTAGCAAAGTTCACTGCTGACAGGCCACCATGGTGGAAGAGCCGCTCACCCACGGGAAAACCAGTCTGAGAGTCATCATCGTGGGTGCCGGGGTAGATCCATGGCAGCATGAAATGCATCCCTTTCCCTCCCCTTACTTGCGGCTGGGCACCTCCACTCAGTGGTTATGTTCTTGCCCTCAGTCGAGCCCCAGTTAGCTTCTGGAGAGTGGCCTCAATTGTCCGAATCAGCTGCCAGCCTCTTGCTGGTGGCTGGACATAAGGCATGCCCATCCCGGAACAAGAATGGCCCAGGGGGCAGGCACATGCTAGAAACCTGGCGTGCCGCTCTCCGTTGTCAATTTTGGGCTTCCCCGCCTCCAGCCCCAGTTCTGTCACCGATGGAAAATTCTGCCGTGGTGTGAGCTCTGGATGAGAGGCATGGTGGCCGTCTGACTGCTGGGCAGCTGGAGAGTCTCATCAGTTTGCTGAGTGAATTATTTAAATTGGGTGGTGTTAAATTGATCGCTGAGTAATCGAGTCGACCTTAAAATTCAAAATCCATCAAATTCCCACGACGACACTGGAATGCTAAGATATTCCCGGTGCACAGCCTTATTGTAGCACAAGTGGCAGAAAATAGATTGGGTAACCTACATATGTCATTTGCTAAGCATCAGAATAAATCCACTCCATTGCCACATTTAACCAGCTCCATCATAAGGGGGTCCATCACCTTGAGGGGGGAAGAGTTTGACTTGAACAATAGTTCCGTAGATCCAGAGAATCCCTACAGTGCAGAAGGAGGCCATTTGGCCCATCACGGCTGCACTGACCCTCCGAATGAGCATCCAGTCTAGGCCCACTCCCTCGCCCTATCCTCACAACCCCACCTAACCTGCACATCTTTGGGTTACTAAGGGGCAATTTGGCATGGCCAATCCACCTAATCCGCACATCTTTGGACTGTGGGAGGAAACCGGAGCGCCCGGAGGAAACCCACGCAGACACAGGGAGAACGTGCAGACTCCGCACAGACAGTGACCCAGCAGGGCATCAAACCCAGGTCGCTGGCGCTGTAAGGCAACAGTGCTAAGAACTGTGGCACCGTGCTACCCTCTCGGCCTACTCCACTGCGGTTACATGGGAGAGTCACTTGAAAATGCCCGTTCCTTTCGGCCATGCTTATTTTTGTCAATCTCTTGAATAGCTCCCTTCAGTCTGCAAGTCCATGAACCTTTGCTGTGGAAATGGGGTGGTGGTGGTGGTGGTGGGGGGAGGGGGCGGGGGTGCGTGGAGCAACTCAGCCTGGCAATGTGAGAACTGAATGAACTGCGCCAGAAATGATCATTAAAAGGTGAGCTGCCGCCATGACCTTGTTCTTTTTAATAACGGGTGTTCGTTCATCTCGGTTACACAGCTGGGCTGAAGAAACCTTCCCCAGCCAACGCTGACAGGGGTGATGGCGGTCCCAGCTATCTAGCAGAAAACAAACAGCACAGGATTGGAAAAATTGTCTTGGGTTTTTAAAAAAAAGGCTTATTGATGGTCTGCCTGTTGTGCTCAGGGAAGAATGAAAACTTGCACCGAGAGCATTTATGGAAAAGTGATGTGCTTTGAATAGGAATGAGTGAGAAGGATAATTTACACGTCTGCCATTGTAATGACCTTGGGGAAGAATGGCAATCCAGGTCCTCTTTAATCGTGCCCATTCGAAAGTTCCACCTGCATCCCCATTCTCCTACTTCCAAATCCATTATCATTAATGCTGTATTGCTAATACCAGTGTGAATAATATCAAACATTGGGCAAGGATTTGTTCACAGAGAAGGGCACTTCCAGTATTTTTTATCCAAATGAATTGTTATTTTTTGCTTGGTAGGGACCTTAATTCAATCATTGTCATTCCAATCAACAACTGCCAGCTGTGGTGCTCTAATACATTTAAATGGAAGACATTCAGAATGAAAAGAAGACAAGGATATTGAAGCCATCAGACTTACTTCATGTACTGCTGTACAGTTTGCATAATTATGGCCTGTGTCCCACTTGGTAACTAAGCACAGGTGAGAATTATGAAAAGCCTGAGGTATGTCCTTCCCCCGTCGCCTCCCAAAGAAAATGTGTTGATTTACTTTTCGTTTGTCAGGGTTTCCAGACCCCCCCCCCCCCCCCCCCCCCCCCCCCCGAGAAAGGTCCGAGGCGAGCTTGCCCTCGCTCTCCGGCGTGTTGCCATACCGGGAGTTAACAGCCATCAGGCCATGAATTGATTCAAAACAAGACTCCATCACCAGCTGGGGAGGAAGTCTTGTCACCAAGTTCTGCTATTGTGATATGCTCACTGCTCCCAGCAGCACCATAGGGTTGGTGGGGAAGTTTCACAGTAACTTCATTGTAGAGTTCACGTAAACGAGACAAGAGTAGAGAGTAATCGAGGCTTTAGACTACCACAGACACGAATAAAGATTAGACTGGATTAGATTAGAGTGGGTAGAATGTCTCAGTTGGAAAGGACATATGAGAGAGAGAGAGAGGTGGGTGTATGTGGGTGTGTGTATGTGTGTGTGTGTTTGTGAGAGAGGGAGAGATGTGAATGCGTGTGTGTGTGTGTGTGAGAGAAAGAGAATGGGAGAGGTGGGTATGTGAGTGAGAGAGAAAGAGAGAGTTGTGCACGTGTGTGTGAGAGAGATGGGTGTTTGTGTGTGAGAGAGGTGTGTGTGCATGAGTGAGAGGTGTTTGTGAGGGTGAGAGGGAGATGGGTTTTTGTGAGTGAGAGAGAGATGAGTGTGTTTGTGTGTGAGAGAGGAGTGTGGGAGAGTGAGAGAGAGGGAGAGATGTGAATGTGTGAGAGAGAGATTTGTGTGTGTGTGTGTATGAGAGAGGGAGAGGTGCGTATGCATGTGAGAGAGGGGAGAGGTGGGTATGTGTGTGTGTGTGTGTGAGGGAGAAAGAGAATGGGAGAGGTGGGTATGTGTATGAGAGAGGTGTCTGTGTGTGAAAGAGAGGAAGAGATGTGAATGTGTGAGAGAAAGGTGTGCGAGAGAGGTGTGTGTGTGTGAGAGCGAGAGCTGAGTATGTGTGCGTGTGAGAGAAAGGGAGCGATGTGAATGTATGAGAGAAAGAGGTGTGTGTGTGTGTGAGCGAGAGAGGTATGTGTGAGAGAGAGATTGAGGGGTGTGTACGTGTGTGAGAGAAAGCGGGAGAGGTGGGTGTTTGTGTGAGAGGGAAGTGGCCGTGTGTGTGTCAGAGAGGTAAGCATGTGTGTGTGAGAGTAGAAATGACGTTACTTGGGTGGAAGAAAGTGGTATGTGTATGAGAAAGGTGAGTGTGAGAGAGAGAGGTGTGTGTGTGTGAGAAAGCGGGAGAGGTGAGTGTGTATGAGTGAGGGAGAGGTGTGTGTATGTGTGTGTGTGAGAGAGAGAGAGAGGTGTGTGTGTCTGTGAATGGGAAAGCTGGAGAGGTGTGTGTGTGAGAGAGAAGTGTGTGTGTGAGAGAGAGGTGTGTATGTGCGTGTGAGAGAGAGGTGTGTGTGTGTGAGTGAAAGATGGGTGTGTGTGTGTGTGAGAGAGAGATGGATGTGTATGAGTGAGGGAGAGGTGTGTGCCTGATAGAGTGAGTGTGTGTGTCGTGATGAATGTAATAAATTGTTATATATATTTTATATCTGTATACGAATAGGGATGTTATACTGCAATTGTATAGGATATTGGTGAGGCCACACCTGGAGTATTGTGCGCAGTTTTGGTCTCCTTACCTGAGGAAGGATGTTCTTGCTATGGAGGGAGTGCAGCGAAGGTTTACCAGGCTGATTCCTGGGATGGCGAGACTGTCATATGAGGAGAGACTAAATTGCTTAGGATTATATTCATTGGAGTTTAGATGAGTGAGAGGGGATCTCATAGAAACTTATAAAATGTGAACAGCATTAGAACAGCGTAGATTCAGAAAGAATGTTCCCAATGGTGGGGGTGTCCAGAATTAGGGGTCAGTGTTTGAGGATAAGCACAGAGGTGAGGAGAAATTTCTTCACCTAGAGAGTGGTGTATCTGTGGAGTTCACTACCACAAAAGGTAGTTGAGGCCAAAATAATTTCAAGAAGGAATTAGATACAGCTCTTGGGGCTAAAGTGATCAAGGGAGATGTGGGAAGGTGGGATTAGGGTATGTTTCTATGAAAGTGCAGGGTTAAAGTTAAAGTTAAAGTTTTTCCTTTTATTGAAGAACTGCTTAACTGTTAATTGTAAAGTTATTTATTTGATGTGTTTAAATTAAAGTTTGTTTTAACATAAAATGCACCTATTGACCAGAGTCATCACTCCTGGGGGTGAAGTATTTTTTCCTCACACTTTTACAAATTGCAAATTGTTCAAGTTTCTAGTCTGGCCATGATAGTCCTGTATCCTAACAGTGTGCTTCTTTTGGGTGTGAGTCAGTGTGCGTGTCTGTGTGCATGTGGGTGTATAGAGTGTGAATGTGAGTGCGCGAGTGTGTGGGTCTGATATGAGAATCTAGCTCTCCAGCAACACTCCTCACATTACACCAATTTGTGAGCAAAAGCCCCGTTCAAAATGACAAAAAGAGGGGCAGCACGGGGGCGCACTGGGTTAGCCCCCACGGCGCCGAGGTCCCAGGTTCGATCCCGGCTCTGGGTTACTGGCCGTGTGGAGTTTGCACATTCTCCCCGTGTTTGTGTGGGTTTCGCCCCCACACCCCAAAGATGTGCAGGCTAGGTAGATTGCCCCATAATTGGGAAAAATTAATTGGGTACTCAAAATTTATTTTTAAAAAGAAGGCAAGTATTTGGTGAACAAGAGATCTTTTGAATTGTAATAAATGAATACATAAAAGAAATAAAAAGCCTTTTAACTGTTTGGTCTTTTATGTTTGTATCAATCGATTTTTTTAGTGGTTTAATTCTCCAACATGACAAGAATGTCTCTTAAAGGTTACGTCAGAGCTCCTGGGAGTTCCTTGGCTGGAAACATTTGGGAAACGCTGAGATCGATGACCTGGTGGCAGAGGCAGATATAGGGTCAGATTTTCCAGGAGTCAGGTTGACTCCAGATGCCGTTAGAAATGACGGGTAGGACCTGATCTGGGATTCCCACTCCTACATTCCTGGTGGCAGCAATTTCCAACGGCACGGGATGAGATTGTGAGTGGCATCCTGCACCGGGTCTCTCCACCTGATCAGATCCATTGTGGGGTTTGGCATCTCTCATCCTCCTGCAACCTTTTGGAGTTGGGCCAAAGTCTTGAGTATATCTTGAATTAGCCATGAGAAGGCCACCTGGAGAAGCCCAGCCATTTGTGCACGGTACCACAGTAGTTGCTTCACAGTTCCAGGATCCCAGGTTTGATTCCAGCTTGAGTCACTGTCCATGCAGCGTCTGCACGCTCTCCCCGTGTCTGTGTGGGTTTCCTCCGGGTGCTCTGCTTTCCTCCCACAGCCCAAAGATGTGCAGGTTAGGTGGATTGGCCATGATAAATTGCCCTTTGTGTCCAAAAAGGTTAGTGGGGTTACTGGGTTACGGGGATAGGGTGGAGGTGTGGGCTTAAGTGGGATGCTCTTTCCAAGGGCCGGTGCAGATTCGATGGGCCGAATGGCCTCCTTCTGCACTGTTAATACTATGACTCTATGATACAGTTCAAAGATGATCTTGTTATTAATGCGTGAATGAGTTCCAAGACTCACTGATGGATTAGATTAGTGGGAATCCATGTTGACAGGTGGAATGGAGTGTTTGCTTTGATTGACATTTTTATTAGGCAAGAATAAGTTATTATTTCTTCGAACTCTTTTCCTCAATGTCACTGCATTTATTTGGCCAAGAGGTATGAAATGAGGTAAAGCTTCTGTTGTTGATACTGCATGGCTGTCTGGTTAAGTTCCACTCTAGTCCCTGCTTCCTATGTTACATAGAATTTACAGTGCAGAAGGAGGCCATTCGGCCCATCGAGTCTCCACCGGCTCTTGGAAAGAGCACCCTACCCCCGACCCAAGGTCAACACCTCCACCCTATCCCCATAACCCAGTAACCCCGCCCAACACGAAGGGCAATTTTGGACACTAAGGGAAATTTATCATGGCCAATCCACCTAACCCGCACATCTTTGGACTGTGGGAGGAAACCGGAGCACCCGGAGGAAACCCACCCAGGCACGGGGAGGATGTGCAGACTCCGCACAGACAGTGACCCAAGCCGGAATCGAACCTGGGACCCTGGAGCTGTGAAGCGATTGTGCTAACCACAATGCTACCGTGCTGCCTAAATGTTGCTGGACGAATTCTATAATGGGCTGTTTTGGTGAACAGTACAGCTTGTAGAATTTGCAAATTGGGTCATTGACATCGCGGCTCAGGAAATCGCCAGCCCCCAATCCTGTATTTTCCACCTATCAATTCAAATGGATGGAAAATTGAGGCCCACAAACTTCTGACTTCCTAATTGGATATCCCTGAGCCCGCACCCCACGGTAACCAACTGTCCAGGGAATCAGTTCTTCCGTCCATTCTCACAATGATTCATCAGAAAAATTTCAAAGTGTGGTTTCGGGCACGATTGGCGGGGTGCTTGGTGATGGCTGCGATGTTGAGATGGAGACTCCATTCAACAGCACTTAGCCGTTCACTTGGGTCTTGGGGAGTCTCCCCCTGATGAGGCTGCACTTTGAAACATTTCCGGCCCTGGATGGCAGAGTCCCGATACATAGTTTCTCGGAGCCGTGATGCCGGGAAATGTCCGGCTTAGACACGCTTGCCACGGGCCTCAGTTCCAATTTGGTTACCTCCGAGAAGTTTACATATAGATTGGATGCTCAACCTTTTTTCTCAGGCACACACTGCCAGCAAAGAAAATACATTTTCTTTCTGTGCTGGATTCACCCAGAAGTAATTAGTCCAGAAGCAAATAAAACATATTTCAGGATAGTATAAGTAGGAAGCTGTTTGAAAAATGAACTGGGTGAATTAATGCAATTCCCTATGTTGGCTATCTTTATTTGACTTTAATGATGCCATTATTTCTTCTTGAGGAACAGGAGGATTTGCAATCCCATAAAATGAGGTAGACTAACTTTAATGTCATCTGTGATCTGTAAAGATTGTTTCTGATTTCATTGCTTTTAGATCACGGTGAATATTGTATCTGTATTTCAAGCGAATATTGTGGAATTTATTGAAGAATTGTGGTAGCGCAAGCTGAATAACACTGGAACTTTACCGATTTCAAAGGCTAATTCTTCCAAGCTATGCCTACAAGTAACAGTAAAGAAGTTGTTAATGCAAATCAAAAAACTGATGTGCCAATTCTTTTGACAAACAAAATGTAACGAGTCCCTTGAGGTGGCGTGTGGGTTATTGTGCCTCTTCTCATGGTTAGCATAGTCGTTGGCATGGGCACAATTTGCCAGCCCTTTGTGTGATCCGCAGACCATATTTTGTGGTGGTGCAGGTTCATTTTCATTCTCGAAGGTCCTGTCTCGTTCATGGATGTGAGAGTGGAAGTGGGCAACGGGAAGCACAGAGGCAAGTTGGGAAAGTGACATGGAAGTCTTTTATTTTTATAAATTTAGAGTACCCAATTTACTTTTTCCTAGTCTGCACATCTTTGGGTTGTGGGGGCGAAACCCACGCAAACACGGGGAGAATGTGCAAACTCCACACGGACAGTGACCCAGAGCCGGGATCGAACCTGGGACCTCGGCACCGTGAGGAAACAGGGCTGACCCGGCATGCACGTGTTTGAGGGTGGGAGAGCGAGATGTTAATTTGGATTAAATGTCTAATCTAAATTTAATGTTCTCTGTTAGCTGTTGCTTGAGCTGCCGTTTGTCATTGCTTTCATGTGAATTGGAAAACAGGTTTCTGCGTCTATCACCTCCCTCTTGTTCTCAACCAAAATGATATGATGAGACACAGCTGCTTGATACCCTTCATCGCACCTGCTATGCCTATGGTTTGCATTTTATTTCTAAAATGAATTGCGGAAATCGCTGTATAATGAAGATTAATGTCCATTATGGAAAAAAACATAGAACATAGAACATTGCAGCGCAGTACAGGCCCTTCGGCCTTCGATGTTGCGCCGACCTGTGAAACCACTATAATGCCCATCTACACTATTCCCTTATCATCCATATGTTTATCCAATGACCATTTAAATGCCTTTAATGTTGGCGAGTCCACTACTGTTGCAGGCAGGGCATTTCACGCCCTTACTACTCTCTGAGTAAAGAACCTACCTCTGACATCTGTCCTATATCTAGCTATGTCCCCTCGTGCTTGCCATCACTATCCAAGGAAAAAGGCTCTTACTATCCACACTATCTAATCCTCTGATCATTTTGTATACCTCAATTAAGTCACCTCTTAACCTTCTTCTCTCTAACTAAGACAGCCTCAAGTCCCTCAGCCTTTCCTCCCACGATCTTCCCTCCATACCAGGCCTGATCCTAGTAGGTCTCCTCAGTACACTTTCCAATGCTTCCACATCCTTCCCATAATGCGGCGACTAGAACTGCACGCAATACTCCAAATGCGGCTTCACCAGAGTTTTGTACAGCTGCAACATGACCTCATTGCTCCGAAACACAATCCCTCTCCCAATAAAAGCTAACACACCGTACGCCTTCTTAACAACCCTATCAATCTGGGTGGCAACTTTCAGGGATCTATGTACATGGACACCGAGATCTCTCTGCTCATCCACACTACCAGGAATCTTACCTTTAGCCCAGTACTCTGTATTCCTGTTACTCCTTCCAAACCTGAATCACCTCACACTTTTCTGCATTAAACTCCATTTGCCACCTCTCAGCCCAGCTCTGCAGCTTATCTATGTCCCTCTGTAACCTGCAACATCCTTCCGCACTGCCCACAACTCCAGCGACTTTAGTGTAATCTGCAAATTTACTCACCCATCCTTCTACGCCCTCCTCCAGGTCATTTATAAAAATGATAAACAGCAGTAGCCCCAAAACAGATCCTTGTGGTACACCACTAGTAACTGGACACCTGTCTGAACATTTCCTATCAACCACCACTATTTGTCTTCTGTCAGCTAGCCAATTTCTGATCCAAACTGCTAAATCACCCTGAATCCCATGCCTCTGTATTTTCTGCAATAGCCTACCGTGGGGAACCTTATGAAACGCTTTACTGAAATCCATATACACCACATCAACTGCTTTACCCTCATCCACCTATTTGGTCACCTTCGCAAAGAACTCAATAAGGTTTGTGAGGCACGACCTACCCTTCACAAAACCGTGTTGAACCATAGAACCATAGAACAGTACAGCACAGAACAGGCCCTTCGGCCCTCAATGTTGTGCCGAGCCATGATCACCCTACTCAAACCCACGCATCCACCCTATACCCGTAACCCAACAACCCCCCCCCTTAACCTTACTTTTTTTAGGACACTACGGGCAATTTAGCATGGCCAATCCACCTAACCCGCACATCTTTGGACTGTGGGAGGAAACCGGAGCACCCGGAGGAAACCCACGCACACAGGGGGAGGACGTGCAGACTCCACACAGACAGTGACCCAGCCGGGAATCGAACCTGGGACCCTGGAGCTGTGAAGCATGTATGCTAACCACCATGCTACCCTGCTGCCATCCTGCTGTGTTGACTATCCCTAATCAAATTATTCCTTTCCAGATGACTATACATCCGATCTCTTATAAACCTTTCCGAGACTTTGTTCACAACAGATGTAAGGCTCACTGGTCTACAGTTACCGGGGTTGTCTCTACACCCCTTCTTGAACAAGGGGACAACGTTTGCTATCCTCCAGTCTTCTGGCACTATTCCTGTAGACAATGATGACATAAAGATCAAAGCCAAAGGCTCAGCAATCTCCTCCCTAGCTTCCCAGAGAATCCTAGGATAAATCCCATCCAGCCCAGGGGACCTATCTATTTTCACACTTTCCAGAATTGCTAACACCTCCTCCTTATGAACCTCAAGTTCTTCTAGTCTAGTAGCCTGTATCTCAGTATTCTCCTCGACAACATTGGCTTTTTCCTGCGTGAATACTGAGGAAAAATATTCATTTAGCACCTCTCCTATCTCCTCGGACTCCACGCACAACTCTTACCCTAGTCATTCTTTTATTGGCCCTACTCTTACCCTAGTCATTCTTTTATTCCTGACATATCTATAGAAAGCTTTAGGGTTATCCTTTTTTTTTATAAATGTTTTTATTCAGTTTTCATATTTTATATTGAACAAATTACAAATTGTTAGGAGAGAGAAAAAAAAAACAAACACGCAAAAATTAACATACATATTTACAGGTAAGCATCTTCGTAGTAGTAACTGCGCCCCCCCCCCCCCCCCCCTCAACATGTTTATTTAGTTTGGTTTTGGGCCTTAACTAGCCATCGAACCCCCGTAACGAACCTGTAGCCCCCCCCCCCTCCCGCTACCTTCCCCCGACTATTCTTCCTCTTGTACATTGGCCACAAATAGGTCCCGGAACAGTTGCATGAATGGCTCCCACATTCTGTGGAAGCCGTCGTCCGACCCTCGGATGGCAAATTTGATTTTCTCCATTTGGAGAGATTCCGAGAGGTCGGACAGCCAGTCCGCAGCTCTGGGCGGTGCTGCTGACCGCCAGCCAAACAGGATTCTACGGCGGGCGATCAGGGAGGCAAAGGCAAGGGCGTCCGCCCTCCTCCCCAGGAATAGATCTGGCTGGTCTGAAACCCCGAAGACCACCACTATCGGGCATGGCTCCACCCTCACTCCCACCACTTTGGACATAACCTCGAAGAAGGCTGTCCAGTACTCCACGAGTCTGGGGCAAGACCAGAACATGTGGGCGTGGTTGGCCGGGCTTCTTTGGCACCGTTCACATCTGTCTTCCACCTCCGGGAAGAACCTACTCATACGGGTTCTTGTTAAGTGGGCTCTATGTACCACTTTTAGTTGCGTCAGGCTGAGCCTTGCGCACGTGGAGGTGGAGTTGACCCTATGCAGTGCTTCGCTCCAGAGTCCCCACCCGATCTCCATCCCCAGGTCGTCCTCCCATTTCCTCCTTGTTGCGTCCAGTACGGTGTCGTCCCTATCTACCAGTCGGTCATACATGTTACTACAGTTCCCTTTCTCTAGGATACTTGCGCCCAGTAGGTCTTCCAGTAGTGTCTGTCGTGGCGGTTGTGGGTACGTCCTTGTCTCCTTTCGTAGGAAGTTTTTGAGCTGCAGGTACCGTAGCTCGTTCCCCCCAGCTAGCTGAAATTTCTCTGTCAGTTCGTCCAGTGTTGCGATCCTGTCGTCCGTGTATAGGTCCCTGACTGTCAGTGTCCCCCCGTCCTGCCTCCACCTTTTGAAGGTGGCGTCGGTCAGTGCTGATTTGAACCTATGGTTGTTGCAGATGGGAGCCCTGTTCGACATTTTGGTCAGGCCAAGTTGCTGCCGCAGTTGGTTCCAGGATTGGAGGGTGGCTGTCACCACTGGGCTGCTGGAGTGTTTTTTGGGTGGGGATGGGAGTGCTGCCGTGGCGAGGGCCCGGAGGGAGGTTCCCATGCAGGAGGCCTCCTCCGCACGCACCCACTCAGCTTCTGGCTCCTGGATCCATCCCCTTACTCGCTCGGCTGTTGCTGCCCAGTGGTAGAATTGTAGATTCGGGAGGGCTAACCCTCCCCTGGTTTTTGTTTTTTGTAAGACCTTCTTTGGGATCCTAGCATTTTTACCCCCCCATACGAACGCCATGATGAGTTTGTCCAGCGCTTTGAAAAAGGCCTTGGGGATGTAGATCGGAATGGATCTAAACAGGAAGAGGAACCTGGGCAGTACGTTCATTTTGATCGTCTGAACTCTCCCCGCGAGGGAGAGCGGGAGTGTGTTCCATCTTTGCAGGTCCTTTTTAACTTCCTCCGTCAGGCTGGTGAGGTTCCATTTATGGATCCCTTTCCAGTCATGGGCTATTTGGATCCCCAGGTAGCGGAATTTATGTCGGGCTTGTTTGAACGGCAGCCCCTTTAGTGCTGCCCCCCCCCCCTTGCGGGTGTACTGGGAAGATCTCACTTTTGCTCATGTTGAGTTTGTAGCCCGAGAAGGCTCCAAACTCTTTCAGGAGCGCGATGATTCCGTCCATGCTGCTTTGTGGGTCCGAGATATAGAGGAGCAGATCATCCGCATAGAGTGAGACTCTGTGCTCTCTACCTCCCCTTTGGATCCCCCTCCAATTTTTTGCTGCCCTGAGCGCGATTGCTAGCGGTTCAATTGCTAGTGCGAACAGCAGCGGGGACAGTGGGCATCCTTGTCTGGTGCCCCTGTGCAGCTGGAAGTATTGGGAGTTGGTATTGTTGGTCTGTACACTCGCCATGGGAGCGTTGTACAGGAGCTTTACCCAAGCGGTGAACCCTGTTCCAAGCCCGAACCGCTCCAGTACCTCTATGAGGTATTTCCACTCGACTCTGTCGAAGGCCTTTTCTGCGTCCAGGGAGACGATCACCTCTTGTGTTCTCTCCCCGGAGGGGGTCATTATCACGTTCAGCAGGCGCCTGATGTTCGCGGTCAGCTGTCTACCTTTGACAAAGCCCGTCTGGTCCTCTGTGACCACCTCAGGTACACAGTCTTCTAGCCTTTTGGCTAGGATTTTGGCCAGTATTTTGGCGTCTGCATTCAGCAGAGATATGGGTCTGTATGACCCACATTCCGTTGGGTCTTTGTCTTTCTTAGGTATCAGCGAGATTGAGGCCTGTGCTAACGTGGGTGGCAACGTGCCCCTAGCTAGCGAGTCTGTGAACATCTCCCGCAGGTGTGGGGCCAGCGCTGTCGCAAATTTTTTGTAGAAGTCCGCCGGGAATCCGTCCGGTCCCGGCGCCTTCCCCGCCTGCATGGAGCTAATGCTGTCCATGATCTCTCCCAGTGCTAGTGGTGCTTCCAGATCCCGTTTTCTGCCCTCTCCCACAACTGGTATGTTCAGTCCGTCAAGAAACCGGTTCATCCCAGCCTTCCCCGTTGGGGGCTCTGAGGTGTACAGCTCTTGGTAGAAGGCCTTGAAGGTTTTGTTAATCCTCTCTGGTTCTGTTTCCAACGTGCCTCTGGTATCTCTGATTTGCGCAATTTCTCTGCTGGCTGCCTGCTTTCTCAGCTGGTAGGCCAACAGGCGGCTGGCTTTGTCTCCGTGTTCGTATAGGGCCCCGCGTGCCTGGCGGAGTTGGTGTACTGCTTTCCTGGTGGAGAGCAGGTCAAAGTTCCTTTGTAATTCTTTTCTCTCCGCCAGGAGTTCTACAGTCGGGGCCTCGGAGTATTTATGGTCTACCTCCAGTATGGAGTCGACCAGCTTCTGCCTAGCCACCCTTTCCTCCCTATCTCTTTGCGCTTTGTAGGCTATGATTTCCCCTCTTAGTACGGCCTTAAGCGCTTCCCAGAACGTGGAGGGTGAGACCTCCCCGTTTTGGTTGATCTCAGTGTACTCCGCTATGGCCTGCGCTATCCTTTCGCTGAAGGCCTTGTCAGCTAGTAAGGCACCGTCCAACCTCCATTTGGGGCGCTGGGCCCTTCCCGTCTCTAGCCGCACATCCATGTAGTGTGGAGCGTGGTCTGATATCACAATTGCGGAGTATTCCACCTTGTCTATCTCTGGAAGCACCGTTTTCCCCACCACAAAGAAGTCAATTCTGGTGTGCACGTTGTGTACTGGGGAGAAGAAAGAGAATTCTTTCTCCCCCGGGTGGGCGAATCTCCAGGGGTCTACTGCTCCCATCTGCTCCATATAGTGGCTGAGTTCCCTTGCCATGTTTGAGGTTTTCCCCGTTCTGGGGTTTGATCTGTCCGTCGTTGGGTCCTGTACACAGTTGAAGTCCCCCCCCATGATTAGTCGGTGCGTCGCTATGTCCGGGATTTCTGCCATGGTCTTTTGGATGAAGCTCGTGTCGTCCCAGTTGGGCGCGTACACGTTAACTAGAACTACCGGCGCCCCATCCAGGGCCCCGCTGACCATGACATACCGTCCCCCTGGGTCCGTAACCGTCTTTGTCGCCCTAAACATTGTCCTCTTGCCAATCAGGATCGCCACCCCCCTGGCCCTTGCCCCATAACAGGAATGATAGGTTTGTCCCACCCAGCCCTTTCTTACCCGCAGTTGGTCCTGCTCCCTCAAGTGCGTCTCTTGGAGGAAGACTATGTCGGCCCTCATGTTTCTAAGGTGGGTGAGGACTCTAGATCTCTTCACTGGGCCGTTAAGTCCCCTTACGTTCCAGGTGACTATTCTGGTGGGGGGCTTCTGCCCCCTTGCTCCTGTGGGGTTAACCATATTTGTCCGGTGGACGCGCCCCTGCCCTCTGGGGTTTCCCTTTGTTAGGGGGCCGTCCAGGATGTCACTGCTCTCCCCATGCGGTCGGGTCCCTGCGCTCCGGGGTTCCCCCTTGTCCCGGGGACACCCGCCATGGCCGTCCACTGTGTGTCCGCCACGCGGGTAGTCCCCTGCACTCCGGGGGGCCCCTTCACCCACAGACCGTACTGGGTGGGTGCTTGCAGCAGTTCCCTGTTTCGAGCCCTTGTCTGTGGCACTTTGTGGCCCTATTCCCTTACTGGCCTCTTTTGTCCCTTCGTCCCTGCATTTCCCCTCCCTGGTCTCTCGCCCCCCGAGTGCCCCCCCCCCCCCCCCGCTCTATCCCTTTCGGGGATACCCCTGTATACCCCTCCATTGCCCCTCTCTCCCCCATTCCTGTCCCCATTTGCTCTCCCACCTTTGATGGGTGATCCCCCCCCTCCCCTGCCTGGCGCCTTCCCCCCTGTTGGGGGTGCGCTGCGGCCCTGCTCTGTTGCGCGCCCCCTTTGCTAGCTTTCCTGCTAGCACGGTGGCTCCCCTCTCGGAGGTTGCTGTCCCGCTTCCCCTCTCCCCTCTCCAGTACTCCCGTTCCCTCGTGCCGGGGCCTGGCCTCCCACCTGGAGCGGGCCCTTGGGCATTGGGTTGTTTTTCGTTCTGGGTGTTCCTGCCAGGGGGGAGGGGGCTGGCTTTGCCTCGCCCCTCCCCACCCCCCCGTCGGCATGACGTATCTCCTTGCCATGGGCCCCTCGTCCCTACTTCCCATGGCGTTTTTCCAGCCCGTGCTCCTCGACGAATCTATTCGCCTCGGCAGGGGCTGTAAAGAAATATTCCTTGTGTTGGTATGTGACCCAGAGTTTTGCTGGGTACAGCATACCAAAACGTACTTTGTTCTTATAGAGAGCTGCTTTCGCTCTGTTGAACTCCGCCCGTCTCTTAGCTATGTCCGCTCCAAAATCCTCGTAGATTCGGATGGCGTGCCCGTCCCAATTGCAGGCTCTATTCTCCTTGGCCCAGCGCAGGATTGTCTCCCTATCCCGGTACCGGTGCAGTCTGGCTATAACTGCTCTCGGTTTTTCCCCTTCCTTGGGCTTCGGGCGCAGTGACCGATGAGCTCTGTCCATTTCCGGTGGGGTGGGAAAAGTTTCCCGCCCCACTAAGGAGCCCAGCATCGCAGCCACGAATGTTGTGGGATTTCTACCCTCTATCCCCTCTGGCAGGCCCACTATCTTAATATTTTGCCTTCTCGAGCTGATCTCCTGGTCGTCTACCCTGCCCTTCAGGCTCCCCTGTGTTGCACTCAGTTTCACCATTCCCCTCTCCAGGGATATGACCCGGTCGCTCGCGTCAGTCGCTGCCTTCTCCAGCTCTTTAATGGTTGCCCCCTGGGCTTCCAGTATCTTCCCTTGGGCATCCACTTTCTTCTCCAATCTGGTCAGAACCTGCTGCACCCCTGACATGGCCCTGGTCACTGCTGCCTGTGCTGCGGCCTCTGCGTCTGCTTTTAACTCTGCCTTGATTGCCTGCAGCTGCTCCCTCACCACCTCGGCAAAGGCTTCCTTCCAATTCACGCCCCCCTCTAACCCCAGGGGAGAGGTTGCCCGCCCGTCCAGCTCTTCTGGATGCGGCGAAACATCCTTCCCGCCGCTTCGCGTGTTGACTCGTTCGCCCGAGCTGGCTTGCCCTTTGCCCCGTCTACTTCCGGTGCCCCCTTTCTCTTGGCTCCCTTCTGGCATTTTTTTCTCCCCCTTCCCCTTCATCTTTTCTTCTCTCCTTGTTCTTCTTTTCCCCCTTTTCCGCACCCTATTTTTATTTTATTTATTATTATATATCTATATATATATAGATATATATATTTTTTTATTTTTTTAAAATTTATTTCCCCTACCCCTTTTCTCTTTACCAGTTTTCTTTTGGGTTTTTTTTTAAAAAAAAAAGAACAGAAATACAAGTCTCTTTTTTCTTTTGTCTTCTCTCCCCACTCAACCAGGAGAGAGAGAGAGAGAGTCCCTTTGTCTCTTTGTCCTTGCCATGTGGTGGTCACTGCAGTTGGGGGGGGGGAGGGGCGAATGGGCCGGTGGTCGCTGCCGGTTGGGGGGGGGGGTGTCCCCGCTGCTGGCTGGGGGGGGGGGGTGTCCCCGCTGCTGGCTGGGGGGGGGGGGGGGGGTGTCCCCGCTGCTGGCTGGGGGGTGGGGGGTGTCCCCGCTGCTGGGGGGGGGGGTGCCCCGCTGCTGGCTGGGGGGGGGGTGTCCCCGCTGCTGGCTGGGGGGGGGGGGGTGTCCCCGCTGCTGGTTGGGAGGGGGGGGGGGGGTCCCGCTGCTGGTTGGGGGGGGGGGGGGGTCCCGCTGCTGGTTGGGAGGGGGGGGGGGTCCCGCTGCTGGTTGGGAGGGGGGAGGGAGAGAGTAGAGGGGCCGCCGCCGCCGCACCGCTCCTGGCCCGCGTGGGGTGGGGGAGGGGGGAGAAGAGAAGAGGGGCCGCCGCCGCCGCACCGCTCCTGGCCCGCGTGGGGGGGGGGGGAAGAGAAGAGGGGCCGCCGCCGCCGCACCGCTCCTGGCCCGCGTGGGGGGGGGGGGAGGGAGAGGGGTTGGACCTGCTGCTGTTGGGCCCCCCTGTCGCTGCCTCTCCTCTGCCGTCGCCGTCGCCGCTCCGCTGCCGCTCCTCCGCTCCGGCTCCTCCGCTGCCGCTCCGGCTCCTCCGCTCCGGCTCCTCCGCTCCGGCTCCTCCGCTCCGGCTCCTCCGCTCCGGCTCCTCCGCTGCCGCTCCGGCTCCTCCGCTGCCGCTCCGGCTCCTCCGCTGCCGCTCCTCTGCCGGCGCTCCTCCTCCGCCGTCCGGCCTGTCCTAGGGTTATCCTTGATCTTACCTGCCAAAGGCTTCTCATGTCCCCTCCTGGCTCTTCTAAGCTCTCTCTTTAGGTCCTTCCTAGCTAACTTGTAACTCCCGAGCGCCCTAACTGAACCTTCACGTCTCACCTTTACATAAGCCTCCTTCTTCCTCTTGACAATTGATTCAACTACTTTAGTAAACCACGGTTCCCTTGCTCGACCACTTCCTCCCTACCTCACAGGTACATACTTATCAAGGACACGCAGTAGCTGTTCCTTGAACGAGCTCCACATTTCAATTGTGCCCATCCCCTGCAGTTTCCTTCCCCATCCTATGCATCCGAAGTTTTGCCTCATCGCATCATAATTGCCTTTCCCCCAGCTATAACTCTTGCCCTGCGGTATATACCTATCCCTTTCCATCGCTAAAGTAAACGTAACTGAATTGTGGTCACTATCACCAAAGTGTCCACCTACCTCCAAATCAAGCACCTGTCCTGGTTCATTACCCAGTACCAAATCCAATGTGGCCTCGCCTCTTGTTGGCCTATCTACATACTATGTCAGGAAACCCTCCTGCACACATTGGACAAAAACGGACCCATCTAAAGTACTCGATCTATAGCGTTTCCTGTCAATATTTGGAAAGTTAAAGTCCCCCATAACAACTACCCTCTTACTTTCACTCCTATCCTGAATCACCTTTGCAATCCTTTCCTCTACATCTCAGCAACTTTTCCGAGGCCTATAGAAAACTCCCAACAGGGTGACCTCTCCTTTCCTGTTTCTAACCTCAGCATACTACCTCAGTAGACGAGTCTTCATCAAACGTCCTTTCTGCCACCGTAATACTGTCCTTGACTAACAATGCCACCCCTCCCCCTCTTTTACCACCTTCCCTGAGCTTACTGAAATATCTAAACCCCCGAACCTGCAACAACCATTCCTTTCCCTGCTCTATCCATGTCTCCGAAATGGCCACAACATCGAAGTCCCAGAACATTGTTGACAGTAACAATACAGGATTATGAACTATTTTGATGACTGCTTGCGAAGCTGTATACATATAAGATATAAAATCAGGGGTACAATTCTTAATGGGTTACAGGAGCAGAGGGACCTGGGTGTGTATGTGCCCAGGATCATTGTAGGTAGCAGCACAGGTGACGAAAGCAGTTATTAAAATACTCTGGGCTGGATTCTCCGTTCCCAAGGCACAATCCGCGGGAGATTCACGACGGGCAAATCGCCGCGAACCCCTCACGGATTCCGGAACTGGTGAAGGGATAGCACCAGCGCCGCGTGAAACACCACTCCAAAAACGGCCAGAGAATCGCCGGGTCCTGGGCCGCGCATGCGCAGGGCTGACGACCTGCTCCAGTCGCGGCGTAAAACATGGCGCCGGCTGTACTGGAAACCTAACGCCCAACCGGGACTCCACAGCCCACCGCCTGGCCATCCCCCAACATTCTCTCCCAGCTCTAGCAGAAGCCTCCCCCCCCCCCCCCCCCCCCCCACCCCACCCCAGGCCAGAGGCACAGATCCTGGATGAATGTGGCGGCGCTGGACACAATCCACAGCCAGCACTCTGGCTCAGACCACACACGTCCAACGCCATCGAGAACTCAGTTCATCAGATGCGGAGCATCGTGAGTGTGCTGGCCGATGAGGCACCAAAGGCATTGCGACTGCATGCGGCGTGTGTCCCGATGACGCCTGTTTGGCGGGCGCGGGGAATCGCAACCGTCGCCAAAATGGCGGCAGCCCTGATTCTGGCGTTGGAATCGATTCTCCACATAATTGACGATTACGAATGTTGGCATCGGTCAACGGACAATCCCGCCCCAGATCTTCACAAACTGGGTTTTTCTTTCAAAATTTGGAAGGACACTTGCATTATTGGGACACTTGGATTTTTTCTTCTAAAAATGTAATAAGTTCACCTGTGGACAGAGAGCAACAACATCTTTTCAAATGAATCACCTGGCCAGCATTGTACTTGAGGGGGAAGAGCTGTTTGTTGATTCTTAACTGCAATCACTTTCATTTATTGGGGATTAAACTAAAAATAGGCAAAGGCTCGTGACTTCCCGGAAATCACATGACAGAGACAATCTTCAAGTTTTGAACCTTTTTGTTTTTGAAATCAGTAATTTTGGAGAATAAGCTGAGAAGGGTGGCGACCCTAACCTGACTCTCTCACTGCCTTGCCTGAAATTCCATGGGCGGGATTCTCGGCGATCAGGAGGAGAATCCCTTCCGACACCCAAATCGGGTCTGCGGCAGCTTGACGTCGGTTTTCTATTCTCCGCCTCCTGCAAAATGGCATCATCGTGTTGCATGCCGTACGGCGTTAGAATGCCGTACGCCGTTAGAATGCCGTTGGTGCGTCATCGGACGCACCTCACCCGAAGCTCCGCCCCCGATGGGCCGAGTTCCCAACCGCACGGTTGACATGTGGTCTCAGCAGTCGGGAACCCGGCGAGGCGGCTGTGGACTGTGCCCAGCGCCGCCACAGCTGGGCGGGAACTGTGATGCTGGCTGGGGGAGCGTCCGCGAGGGCTGGGGAGACTGGTTGGGGGGGGGGGGGGGGGGTGGCCAAGGGTTGTCCTGTGGGGCAGTATTTCACAGGTCACGGCCAGCGCCATGTTTTACGCCGTGACCGCTGCAGGTTGTAGCCATGCGCATGCGCGTCCACGGACCCGGCCATTCTCCAGCTGTGTTTTTCGTGGCAGCCGGTAGTTTTACCCGGCGGGGGTGCTAGTCCCTCACCGGTCCCAGGATCAGTGAAGGTTTGGTACCTATTTTGGCATTGTAAAATGCCACAGTTCCCACGCCGGTGTTGGCATTTAGCCACAAAATCAGAGAATCCAGAACCATTGGTGGTTATTAACCAATTTCCAGAGATTCCTCATCTGAGTGTAACTTTTCTGCATTTGGAAACCTCCAAAGCTGGGACAGGAAGAATTGATCCAGCTCTATATCTATTCTTCCATGCCGAATCTCCATTGGTGAGAAAGTCCAGGCATCCACTGGAACCAGGAGCCCACCTTCATGTCAGGGAGCTCCAGATTGATGGAAATGAATCCTTCAAACATTATCCTTTCCTTCTAAAGTTTTTTTTTTCTGAACCTACTATCTCTACTGAGGCTGCTTGTGCGTCCTTTGTTTGTTTGTCTGTTTGTGTGTCTGTTGTGTGTGCGTGCGCTGGGCAATTTTTAAGAAGAGATAGATAGCTATACTTCCAGATTATAATTGTCTGTTAACCATTTGTAAAACTCATAACTTGTTGATAAGGGTTGTTTTATAGTAAATAAATGATTCTGAGTTTATTGACAAATGCCTGTTTGGAAACTCTTTAATTCGGTGCACCAGTAGTGAAGGTAAATAATTAGACATTTTGGTGATAAATTTAAACTTTTAAACTAATAGTCTGACCAGTGGAGCAGTGGGGCTGGATAACCCACGCACCCCTCCCATCCTGACCACAGAACGTAGTCTGCAGGAGCACAGTAAACTTCAGGTGATTAAGTATTTCGAGAAGCAGGGAACTCTCACGCCACCCAAGCTGTCTATTCAGCCTTATTAGGCTATGCCTGTTATAGTTAGAGGTCTGTGTGGTGAATGTAATATGATAATTCACACTATGTCTTTGTAAGCGCAGTAGCGTTATCCGACCACTAGGGGGAGTAGCTCTGGGAATGCTCAGGAGCTTGTACAGGGCTCCACCCTTGGCTCCGCCCATGACTCCTCCCCCAAGTGCTGGTGTATAAATACCCTTGTCCAGAGTCAGCCTGCAGTTCACTGAGAGTTTATCAACGGGTAACAGGCTGGCTCTGTAGTAAGTTGATTAAAGCCTAGATTCATATCGGAAACACGTGTCTGGTGAATTGATGGTTCCATCAATCTGCAAGAACAAGGCTCCTTCCAAGACTTAGTTTTTCAATCGCGATGGGCATTTCAGTGTTGTTTTTGGGTGCGCTGCACTGTTTGGGGGGAGGGGAGGGGTCCCAACTTGCCAGATGAGATGTTAAACGGATTCTCCATTTGATTTTCTGGTTCGGTGTAGCTGATCCCTTTGAACCCCATTTGAGCAGAGTAGAATGACCCCCCAATGTCTGGGCTGACTGTGGATAAACCGGTTGCTTCATTCAGCTGCAAGGTAGTAGTGACCACATTTGGAGGCATCATCAATTGGTTGGCTAGCACGTTGAAAGATTTTCAATAGATAGGAGCCATGGAAATGCAAATACTTCTGACTTGTAAATATTTCATTGCCTATTGATTGATCCTTTATTTTTCTCGTTATTCCTTCAATGGTGGGCATCGCTTCAATTCACTGCCTGTCCCGAAGTGTCCTTGGTTACCAGGACAGGTCAGGGGGCAGTTAAAGGTCAACCACATTGCTGCGGGTCTGGGGTCACATATAAACCAGTTGGGTATTAAGAGACATTAGTGAGCCAGATGTTTTTTTAAAAATGACAATCAATGATTGTTGTCATTTACGTTCTGAATGGGTGACTTAAATACAAATGACCCCAGCTGCTTTGGTGGGATTTGAACCCATGTCCCTAAAGCATTATCCTGGATCTCTGAATTAGTAGCCCAGTGACAATGCCACTGTGCCATTGCCACCTACTGCTGCATACTGTGGAAGTTGCATTGGATGCAGGCCTAACTAGGGAAATGGCGGCAGTGACAGAAGCTCTTTTGTTTGCGGAATACATCCTGCAAGGAGGTACGAAGCTAACTTCCATTGCTTTCCTTCCTGACCTTCATGGCACTGGCGTTTGCTGAGCTCATGTTGCAAAGAGGTTGGCAGCCCCAGTAACTGATGGTTTTGTGAAAATCTGGACGATTAGTGTCATTGGCTCTCATTCGAGCGGTTTCGAGTACTGGGGCGGGTATGTGTTGTTGCAATTATAAAGGGCCTTGGTGAAGCCACACTGAGAATATTATGAGCAGTTTTGGTCTCCTTTTCAGGGGAAGGATGTTCTTGCTCTTGAGGGTGTGCAACAAAGATTTACCAGACAGATGCCAGGGATGGCGGGACTGTCATATGAGCAGAGATTGACTAGGTTAGGAATGTTCTCGCTGGAGTTCAGAAGAATGAGGGAGGATCTCATAGAGAATTATAAAATCTAACCGGACTAGCTAGGGTAGATGCAGGGAGGATGTTCCCAATGGTGGGTGTGTCCAGAACCAGGGGTCACAGTCTGAGGATTCAGGGTAAACCATTTCGGACGGAGATGAGGAGACATTTCTTCACCCAAAGAGTGGTGACCCTGTGGAATTCATCACCACAGGAAGTAGTTAAGGCTAAGACTTTGAATACATTCAAGAGGTGGCTAGATATGGCATTTGAGGTGAATGGGATCAAGGGTTATGGGCAGAAAGCAGGATTAGGCTATTGAGTTGGATGATCAGCCAAGATCGTGACAAATGGCCTCCTCTTGCCCCTATCTTCTATGTTTCTATGTAACCATGGAATGCATCAAAGGATTCCTATGAACCTGATCGTGTCCATGCATCCATACTTTCCAGAAGTTGCCAGCGGGAATCCTGGATGATTTGCTTGATTTTGCTGGTTTAGCTCAGTAGGCTAGACAGCTGGTTTGTGATGCAAAACAAGGCCAGCAGCGCGGGTTCAATTCCCGTACCAGCTGAGAATTCTGAATTCTCCCTCCGTGTACCCGAGCAGGCGCCGGAATGTGGCGACTAGGGGCTTTTCACAGTAACTTCATTGCAGTGTTCATGTAAGCCTACTTGTGACAATAAAGATAATTTACATTTTTTACATTTACATTGCAGTTAACAAAGAAAACCCAGGCCAACCACATCACCTCATATTTCTGCCCCGCCCAGCCCAAATCATCGAGTTCAGTAAAGGTCAATGATCAAACCTCAGATCAGTGCAGTGCCAAATTTCAAAGAGGCCTTTCTGTACAGGAACAGGTCGGCAAGCGATTATAGAGTGGGGGGGAAAAAGCAGGAGGAAGAAAAGAGAAGGCTGAAAAGAAATGAGTTGGGCGGCGGGGGGGGGGGGGGGGGGGTTTAAAGAGTTGTGGAGGAAGAGTTTAAGGGGAGCTTCAGTTAAGAGAAGCGTTTTGAAGAGTCAGGGAGGTGATAAGATAGTGAGACTGGAAAGAGGAGTTCCAGGAGATTGTTGTGGCTGACAGAAAAACATGGAACAGAGGAAGGAGGGAACAAACAGTTACTGAGTGTGTAGCTGGAAGAAATTGTTATCTATAATTGCCATGAGTTTACTGCACAGAAACTGATTGTTTGATTCCAGTTTGTTCATACTAGGGCATTGCTCCACACACATCTTCCCCTTGCCTCACATCACCTTGCCCTACCCGTACATCCTTCTGTTCCATCCACCCTCGGTTTATTCTGTTTCCTCTTAAATTCATCTGAACATGTGTTTCAGCGACTCCGAGTGGAAACCAGGTCCACATCCTCACCACACAGGATGAGATGACTGAGGGATTTGAAAGTGGAGAGAGTGTAAGACAAGGATGCTGAAATCAATTTGCGGAGAGCAAAGTGAGTACTGCTCGGCGAACACGAGGGCGTGGGATTTAATGTCAGCAAGGATACCGGCTGTGGCAGGTTGATTGAGTTGTAATTTGTGAAGAATGGAGATGTCGAAGCTGGTTAAGGCAAGCATCCAGGGAATTTGAGCATCAATGTGACGGCTAGTTAAGGTTTTGGCAGCAGTAGGGCGAAGATAGGACTGGAGGAGAGTTAGGGAGGTGAGAGGAAATGGTGCTGATAAAGGAAGGGATATTGAGAAGAAATCTCAACTATTAAACAGTTCAAGAAGCTCTTGCTCCTCTGACCTTAGCCTAAGGCAAAGACCGAGGTTAAAAGAACCAAGAGCAGAGATACGTTGCTGTGAAGGGTAGCTTTAGACTGACCGAAAATAAATTGTGCATGGGTCTTCATGTCAGACAGGAAAATCGCGAGGAAAAGAATTCTGCTCTCAACCTAGGGTAATAAAGGACTTCCGGTGACGGCGGGCGGGAGGCAGCCGCACATTGGAGGACTCCCGTTCGGGAACGGCATTGTCCGGGATGGATGCACGGTTCTAGGGGCAGTGAAGGCGGTAAAGGTCAGGAGAAGGCACAGGGAAGGGATATGTCGAGGGCCAGTAAAAAAACGGCCGTGAAAACAGCTGAAAGTCAGTCGGGGAGTAGAAAGGTCACCGCGGGGTCGGTGAAGAAAATGGAGGCTGGAGCACCAGGGGAGGCCGCATTGCTTACGGCTGAAGAAATAACTAAGGTGATGGCTGCGGAATTCGAAAGGCAGTTTACAAAATACATGGAGACAATGAGGAAGGAGATGAGCGAGGTTTTGAATGTGCTGGTGGAGGAGGCGATTTCCCCGGTGACGACGGCGGTGGCGAGCGCAGTGGCGGAGGTGCGGGAGCAAGGGGAGGCGCTGAAGGAAGTGGAGGAGACATTATTGCAGCACGGTGATCAACTTACCTCGATGGGGAAGGAGATGCGGAAGGTGATGGAGATTAACAAGGATCTGCAAGGAAAAATGGAAGACCTGGAAAACAGATCCAGGCGACAGAATTTGAGGATTGTGGGGCTGCCCGATGGAGTTGAAGGGCCGAGGCCGACTGAGTATTTTGCTGCGATGCTGGCGAAACTATTGAGGGAGGGGGAGGATCCCTCCCGATATGAACTGGATCGGGCTCATCGGTCGTGGAGGCCTGTACCAAAGGCGAGTGAGCCGTCAAGGGTAGTGACTCTGTGCTTCCGTAGGTACAGTGTGAAGGAGAAGGTCCTGTGCTGGGCCAAGCAGAAGCGGGTGGTGCAGTGGGCTGGAGCTGGTATACGTGTATACCAGGACTTTACGGTGGAGCTGGCGAGGAGGCGGGCTGCTTTTAATCGGGTGAAGAGGGCACTGTTCATTAGCAAGGTGCAGTGCGGCATTGTATATTCAGAGAAGTTGAGGGTGACTTACAAGCTCAAGGACTTTTATTTTGGAACGGCGGAAGCAGCGGAGGAGTTTGTGAAGGCAGAAGGACTGTGGCAGAACTGAGAAATTGAGAAATGGCCATGTGCCGATGTAACCGCAGGACTGTATTTTCCTTTTTTTTGTTTCACTGCATGCGGGCGCATGAGCTAAAGGAGCCAATGTTGTATATATTTGGACAAGGGAAGTGATGGGACTTTCACTCGAAGTGAGGGCTCTTTGGGGTGTAGGTGGATATGTGGGGTGTGTGTGCTAAAAGGGAATTTTTGGGCTTTCCTAGGGCCGGGCAAGGGGGAAAGGGACCTGGGCGGGGGCCTCCACGCTGGCCGGTTTAAGCTGGCCAGTGAACGGGAGTGAGGTGGGGGGGAGGGGCTGCGGCCATCGGAGACTGGCAGAACAGGGTCGGAGTGGTCTAGCCGTTGTGGAAAGTTGGGGGGAAGGAACTGAGATTGGGGGAGGAGTTTCACAAGAGGCAGTGGACGGGAGGAGTTGGGGGGGGTTTACAACTCTTGGATATCATGTACGGCACTCTTTCAGAGGTTGGACGGCGTTGAGTGTGGGGGTGGGGGGGGGGGGGGGGGGGGGGGGTGGGGGGGACTCTATGGTGACCATGGGCGATCACGGACACCTTTTTTCGTTTTCTCCATTGTTTTTTGTTTCCACCGTGGGAGGGTTTGTTTTATTGGATGCATATACTGACAGGTGGGCCGTTGTTTGGGGTGGTGGGAGGATGGGATCATTGTTATTGTTAAGGGGATTGATTTTGGATTTGTTACCGTTTACTGTCTGTGGGTGGGGTGTAAAGTTTGAAGGAAAATGTGAAAATGGAGAATAAAAACATTTATAAAAAAAAAACCTAGGATCATGAAGGCAACCTTCAGGAAATTGTTGCTCTTTTTCTGAATCTCTGAAGCATTAATATCACTTCTGCCGTGATCTCTTGGTTAATTCCAAAGAGAGAATTCTGTTTACAAGTTTTTTTTTTCCCTTCTTCATCACTTTTGAACTTAATTGTTTGAAGATAGTCTCCTCCAGCCAGCAGACTTACCACTTCAAAGTGTGGTGTCTGGGGAGCCTCCGGCAATCCATCCCCTGCTTCTTTGGTTAGCCTGCCTGCAAAGCAGATTGACTGTTTCACTGAATGGGTTCACTGTCATGTCCTTTGCGATGCGAGTCCATGTTCCAGTCATATCTTCCCATTGTCTTTCAAGAAAGCAGAAAAGGAGATTTAAAGGTTGGTGATGCAGCAGTGAACTGCTTGGGTGTTTTCTAATAAAAAAAGAGCGATTTTTACAAGGAAGGAAGACTTGCATTTATGCAGTGCCTTGCACACCAATAGCCCATCGCCAATGTGACTAAGGGGAAGTGTAGACAGGGAAGAGATGATCGCAAAGGAACAGGTGGTCTGAGGTGCATTTGTTTTAATGCGAGAAGTGTAGCAGGAAGGCAGATGAACTTAGGGCTTGGATTAGTACCTGGGAATATGATGTTATTGGTATTACTGAAACTTGGTTGAGGGAAGGGCAAGACTGGCAACTAAATATCCCAGGGTATAGATGCTTCAGGAGGGATAGAGAGGGAGGTAGAAGGGGTGGAGGAGTTGCATTACTAGTCAGAGATGATATCACAGCTGTGAATAAGGAGCGCACGATGGAGGATTCGAGCACTGAGGCAATATGGATAGAGCTAAGAAATAGGAAGGGTGCAGTAACTGTGTTGGGACATTACTATAGGCCTCCCAAAAGCGAGCATGAAGTAGAGGTACAAATATGCAGACAGATTATAGAACAATGTCGGAGCAATAGGGTGGTTGTGATGGGAGATTTTAACTTCCCCAACATTGAATGGGACTCATGTAGTGTTGGGGGCGTAGATGGAGCAGAATTTGTAAGGACCATCCAGGAGAGTTTTTTAGAGCAGTCTGTAAATAGTCCAAATCGGGAAGGGGCATACTGGACCTGGTATTGGGGAATGATCCCGGCCAGGTGGTTGAAATTTCAGTCAGTGATTACTTTGGGAATAGCGATCACAATTCCGTAAGTTTTAGAATACTCATGGACAAAGACGAGAGTGGTCCTAAAGGAAGAGTGCTAAATTGGGGAAAGGCCAACTACAACAAAATTCGGCAGGAGCTAGGGAATGTGGATTGGGAGCAGCTGTTTAAGGGTAAATCCACATTTGAAATGTGGGAGTCTTTTAAGGAAAGGTTGATTAGAGTGCAGGACAGACATGTTCCTGTGAAAATGAGAGATAGAAATGGCAAGATTAGGGAACCATGGATGACGGGTGGAATTGTGAGACTAGCTAAGATGAAAAAGGAAGCATACATAAGATCGAGGCGACTCAAAACTGAAAAAGCTTTGGAGGAATATCGGGAAAGTAGGACAAATCTCAAACGTGCAATAAAGAGGGCTAAAAGGGGTCATGAAATATCTTTGGCTAACAGGGTTAAGGAAAATCCCAAAGCCTTTTATTCGTATATAAGGAGCAAGAGGGTAACTAGAGAAAGGATTGGCCCACTCAAAGACAAAAGAGGGAATTTATGCGTGGAATCAGTGGAAATGAGTGAGATTCTTAATGAGTACTTTGCATCGGTATTCACCAAGGAGAGGGACATGACGGATGTTGAGGCTAGGGATGGATGTTTAAATACTCAAGGTCATGTCGGCATAAGGAAGGGGGAGGGTTTGGGTATTCTAAAAGGCATTAAGGTGGACATGTGCCCAGGACCGGATGGGATCTATCCCAGGTTACTGAGGGAAGCGAGGGACGAAATAGCTGGGGCCTTAACAGATATCTTTGCAGCATCCTTGAGCACGGGTGAGGTCCCGGAGGACTGGAGAATTGCTAATGTTGTCCCTTTGTTTAAGAAGGGTAGCAGGGATAATCCAGGGAATTATAGACCTGTGAGCTTGACGTCAGTGGTAGGCAAACTGTTGGAGAAGATACTGAGGGATAGGATCTATTCACATTTGGAAGAAAATAGTCTTATCAGTGATAAGCAGCATGGTTTTGTGCAGGGAAGGTCATGTCTTACAAACCTGATAGAATTCTTTGAGGAAGTGACAAAGTTAATTGATGAGGGAAGGGCTGTAGATGTCATATACATGGACTTCAGTAAAGCATTTGATAAAGTTTCCTATGGCAGGTTGATGGAAAAAGTGAAGTCGTATGGGGTTCAGGGTGTACTAGCTATATGGATAAAGAACTGGCTGGGCAACAGGAGACAGAGAGTAATGGTGGAAGGGAGTGTTTCAAATGGAGAAAGGTGACTAGTGGTGTTCCACAGGGATCCATGCTCGGACCACTGTTGTTTGTGATATATATAAATGATCTGGACGAAGGTATAAGTGGTCTGATCAGCAAGTTTGCAGATGATACTAAAATTGGTGGAGTTGCAGATAGCAACTGTCAGAGAATACAGCAAAATAGAGATAGATTGGAGAGTTGGGCAGAGAAATGGCAGATGGAGTTCAATCCAGGCAAATGCAAGGTGATGCATTTTGGAAGATCTAACTCAAGAGCAGACTATATGGTCAATGGAAGAGTCCTGGGGAAAATTGATGTACAGAGAGATCTGGGAGTTCAGGTCCATTGTACCCTGAAGGTGGCAACGCAGGTCGATAGAGTGGGCAAGAAGGCATACAGCATGCTTGCCTTCATCGGAAGGGGTATTGAGTACAAGAATCGGCAGGTCATGTTACAGTTGTATAGGACTTTGGTTAGGCCACATTTGGAATACTGCGTGCAGTTCTGGTCGCCACATTACCAGAAGGATGTGGATGCTTTAGAGAGAGTGCAGAGGAGGTTCACCAGGATGTTGCCTGGTATGGAGGGTGCTAGCTATGAAGAAAGGTTGAGTAGATTAGGATTGTTTTCGTTGGAAAGACGGAGGTTGAGGGGAGACATGATTGAGGTCTACAAAATTATGAGAGGCAGGGACAGGGTGGATAGCAACAAGCTTTTTCCAAGAGTGGGGGTGTCAATTACAAGGGGTCATGATTTCAAGGTGAGTGGGCAGCACGGTGGCACAGTGGTTAGCATTGCTGCCTATGGCGCTGAGGACCCGGGTTCGAATCCCGGCCCTGGGTCACTGTCCGTGAGGAGTTTGCACATTCTCCCCGTGTCTGCGTGGGTTTCACCCCCACAACCCAAAAGATGTGCAGGATAGGTGGATTGGCCACGCTAAATTGCCCCTTAATTGGAAAAAGTAATTGGGTACTCTAAATTTAAGAAAAAAAAAAAAAAAAAAAAAAAAATGATTTCAAGGTGAGAGGAGGAAAGTTTAAGGGAGATGTGCGTGGAAAGTTTTTTACGCAGAGGGTGGTGGGTGCCTGGAACGCTTTGCCAGCGGAGGTGGTAGAGGTGGGCACGATAGCATCATTTAAGATGCATCTAGACAGACATATGAACGGGCGGAGAACAGAGGGAAGTAGATCCTTGGAAAATAGGCAACAGGTTTAGATAAAGGATCTGGATCGGCGCAGGCTGGGAGGGCCGGAGGGCCTGTTCCTGTGCTGTAATTTTCTTTTTTCTTTGTTCTTTGTTATTACCACCAGTGAAGCACAAAGAACAATGAACAAACAAAATTACAGCACAGCAAGCGGCCCTTCAGCCCTCCAAGCCTGCACCAATCATGTTGCCACTCGGCCCATCCCAGGCTGAAAATCGGCGGAGGGGCCCCGTAGAGCGGCCACTAACCGGCGCCGCGCCGACCACGCCGGTGCCAACGGTGCTGATTTTCCGCTCTGCGGAGAATCGCGTCACGGTGTCGGGGCGGCGTAGTGCGATTCGCGCCGGTCGCGGCGATTCTCCGGCCTGGCCCCGGGCAGGGAGAATCCCACCCCTTTCTGGTTGCAGTTGCACAGAGCAAAGAGACAGGCAGAAGGAGAATTCCTTTGAGGGTTTCAATTGCGTAGTTTTTCCCGTGTGGGATTTTACACCCCCTTGCCTCAACGGCGTGTTTTACGACGGTGGTGGCGACCCGGAGGTGGGAACACCCACTCCCGCCAATAGGGTTTCCCGTTGTTTGCACCCTTCGGGAATGGACAGAAAATCCCACCTCCTACCTCTGTGGCTCGACAAGCCTATGAGATCTCTGCGTCCTCGTATTCCGGCCTCTTGCACACCCTCTTTAAACACAGCATCCTTGGTGAATTAGCTTTCAGCTGTCCCGGCTCGAGGCCTCTTTACCTCTCCTACTTTGTTTAATTCGTTCCTTAAAATCTCCCCTCTTTGGCCAAATTCTTGGCCATCTCTCCATATTTCCTCCTGTGTTGCTCGGCAATTTTGTGCGATCAGAAAATGCTCCCGTGGAGAGCCTTGGGATGCTTGACTATGTTAAAGGCCCGACATGACTGGAAGTTGTTGTGAGGAGAAGAAGGAAGATGAGAAAAGGCAGGTACGGTGGGGTCACAGGACTCACCTGTACCATCTATGCTTCTTTGTAACTGTGGCTATTACAAAGCTAGGTGCTACTTCCTGAAGGCTGACCTCAATGCAAATTGTAATCCAGAGATATCTTGTCCTGTCGCCATCTTGGTCACTGCAACTTCAAATCTTCATGCCACCCGGCTCTTAAAAGGCGTCACCAATGATGTATCGCAGATCAGCCAGTCAGGGCTCAAGCAAGTAGCAGAAGGTTGCCCACTGCCGAGATTCTTCTGCCCCATCGACTTGTGACTGGCCTGTCGCATCGCAGGAAGTGGGTCCGACCACGGCAGGGCCGGAAAATTCCGGTCACTGTATTTTGAGTCACTGAACCGTAGAATCTCGACAGTGCAGAAGGAGGCCCATCGGGTCTGCACCGACCCTCTGAAAGAGCACCCCTACCCAGACCCCCGCCAGGGGATTTTCACAGTAACGTCATTGCAGTGTTAATGTAAGCCTACTTGTGACAATGATAAAGATTATTATCATCCCCACGCTCCCGCCACCCTACATAGCCCTTTGGAATGTGGGAGGAAAATGGAGAATCGAACCTGGGACCCTGGAGCTGTGAGGCAGCAGTGCTAGCCATTGTGCCACCGTGCCGCCCCGATCCACTTTTCTTTAAATGACTGCCAATCTGGCCTGAATTACAACTGTAGCCTTGTAAGTCCCCCCCTCCCCATGTGATCGAATCCCTGCCATTGCTCCCAGATAATCACACTCCCTGTCTACGGTGACAGCAGCCCAAGGGGCTCAGTTGATTTAATACAACACCAGGTTCCGCAGCATCCAAAGAATCGAGCTGCCCACTTATTCAGCACTCACAGTGGTATTTAGAGTCGTTGGACAGTAAGGGGAATTTAGCACGGCCAGTCCACCTAACCTGCCCATCTCTGGAATGTGAGAGGAAACAGGAGCACTCGGAGGAAACTCATGCTGGTACGGGGAGAACGTACAAACTACACGCAGTCACCCAAGGCCGGAAACGAACCTTGCGTCCCTGGCGTTGTGAAGCAGCAGTGCTAACGCACCCAATAGCACAATTAAGGTGCCATTAGATGTGATTCCTCATGGATTGAGATTAAAAGATGCTCATCTGGGAAAAACCCTCTTCCCACCGAAACGTTATTGATTGTTGTGGCTGATGCATTAAGGAATGGTTAGTGTGTGTATCTTATATCAAACTAGCCAGCTCGTGGTGAACTACTGTGCATAGCACAGGATAATTACACTTGGAACCTGGACAGCCCCGTTCAATTGGTGCAGGCAGAAAGAATGGCAAATAAGGGATTAAATTGATTTGATAATTGGTGTGTCTGAAAGTGACTATTCAAATCGGTGCCTACCCAAATAAGAATGCAGAAAATTAATTCATCCCATTTCTATAATCCCCACCATTGCAACGGTTCAGAGTATCTGCCTTAGCTGATCTCTTACACCTGCGGAGGATATGTTTTGAAGCCTGTGCCTACGCAGAATATACATTTGTGTTCAAACATTTGTCTTCAGTGGCGTAATATACTTGGCCTGTAATCTCACCTGTGCATTTGAGGGCTGCTGTTTTGCTGCAATTAAATTTTCTATCATTAAATCAAGCCACAAATTCAGCAGAAAAGACAGCAGAGTACATCTGTGTGGCTGAGACTGTGCCATTCACAGAGCTGTGAGGGACAGCGCACTCGCATTCACTGCC
Source organism: Scyliorhinus canicula (assembly GCF_902713615.1). Taxonomy (NCBI): domain Eukaryota; kingdom Metazoa; phylum Chordata; class Chondrichthyes; order Carcharhiniformes; family Scyliorhinidae; genus Scyliorhinus; species Scyliorhinus canicula. The sequence goes on along the minus strand of NC_052154.1, from coordinate 190,637,900 downwards.
TGCAGTGTTCTGGGCACGCCTACTATTTTGTGAGGTAAATTGAATCCTGAGCTCCCTGCGGGACACGCTGCTTGCCAAAATGTTTAAAATGGCTGGAGCTGTTTAAGAAACCGCATGCCATGCGGCTCACGTAGTGAAAGTGGCTTCAAAATAGGCCACGAGCAAAAAAAAAAAGCCTTTCTGATTCTTGTAGCCGTTTAAACTAATTTGCTCAGATCCCTTTGGAGCAGGATTAGTCACAGCACTCATTCAGTATGATGGAGGACAGCGCACTGCTGAAGCTAATTGTGCGGTTGTGCTGTTTTTTTTGCTGAACGAACGTATCAATTTGGAGCTAAGTGAAAAAATAAAACGCGACTAATACAGAGGAACAGGAATGGGCCATTCAGTCCTCAGGACTGTTCCATCATTCTATTAGATCGTGACTGATCGATGCTCAAACCCATTTACCTGCCTTTGCCCCGTTTCCCTTGATGCCTGACTGCCCAAAAATCTTTACAATCGCACTTTTCAAAATTTTAATGGATGCAGCAGCACATGGCCTTTGGGAAGAGAAAGGTTTCGATTACCACTCGTGTTTGTGTGGGAAAAGTGCTTGTTGGTATGACTTATAAATAACCCATCTCTCATTTTATATTATATGCCTGTAAAGACCTCCAATTAGCATTATTGGTTGGTCAATTGGAGTATGAGCTCCCTCAATGATAGCTCATTGAGGGGGCCCATATAATCACCTGTGTAGGCTTTGTGATCCAGTCTTAAGTTGACTGGAATGCAAGCAACACTGTTGGAGCTGCTCCTGTATATAGTTATTGGCAATAAATATTGGTGTGGTGATGGGACTCCTGCCTCCTGTGGATTATTACAGTGACGACGAGGTAAATAAAGGACTTTGCGGAGACCAGCTGCCGCACTCTGAGGGTAAGCCTTGCTATTTCAAAAATGCTGTTTTTTGGGAGGTTAGAGGCATTCGACCTGGCTATTGAGGACTGGTCCCAGTATGTGGGGAGAATGTGTTACTTCTTCCGGGCCAATGGTATAACTACGGATGAAAGGAAACGGGTTATCCTGCTGTTGGCGTGCGGGCCCTCAGCTTTCGCCATTATACGTAGTCTAACTTATCCCGATGTGCTTGACACGAAACCTTTCCAAGAATTAACGGAATTAGTGAAAGAGCACTGCGACCCAAAACCACCCCTCATTTTGCGTAGGTACAGATTCTACACAGCGAAGCGGGAAGACAGGGAATCAGTCACGAGTTTCTTGACCCGCCTGAGAAGGCTGGCGGAAAAATGTGAGTTCGGCCCGACGCTAAATGAAATGCTTCGGGACCGGTTAGTGTGTGGCATAAACAACCTCACAATACAGAAGCGCCTGTTGGCGGAAACGCAGCTAGACTGCAGGCAGGCGTTACAGCTCGCACTGTCCGTAGAAAAGGCAGCAAGTGGGGCGCAGGAACTACAGGGCACGCCAATGGAGGTAGACACCTGTGAGAGGGACTACCACAACGGGTCCAGCTACCAGATAGCCGCTCTCAGGAAAAGCCTGAGAAATAGAGGGCCAAAGGAAAACCCCAGAACTGCCCCCAAGTCTGCTAGGACTAACTGGAGACAGAGGGAAGTACCGGCTGAGGCTCCCCGAACAGAGAAGGACCGTTTCTGGCACCAGACAGAGTGGGGTAACAGCGACAGAAACCCTAGAAGGAGGTAGCAAAAGAGGAATAGCAGGTGGGGACGCAGGGAAGTACACAACCTAGATGCTCCATCCTCCTCCGAAGGGGAACAATTATATAATATTGCGATGAAAAAAGCAGAACCTATTAAGATTACCCCACAGGTGAACGGTTGGCCAACAATAATGGAAATAGACACGGGGGCGGCCTTATCAGTAATGGGAGTGGCAGCATTTTAAAATATCAAAGATGGACTCCAGCCACTAACCCTAACAAAAACATCGACAAAACTTAAAACCTACACGGGGGAACCCCTGGAAGTTCTAGGCACGACTCATGTACCCGTGGAATATGAGAAACAATTGCTCAGATTACCGTTGACGATAGTAGAGGGCTCTGGACCGAGCTTAATTGGATGGAACTGGCTGAAAGACCTAAAATTAGATTGGATGAAAATTTTCCAGAGTGGAAGCGGGCAGTTGAGTGGAGTACTGCAAAAATACCCGGAGGTCTTCCAAGAAGGTTTGGGGGAAATCATAGGTGCCAAAGCAACTTTGCACATGGACCCAGAAGCCCTTCCGAAATTTTGTAAGGCCAGGGCGGTACCTTTCGCATTAAGGAAGAAAGTAGAGGTCGAAATAGAAAGGTTACGGCGCGACGGCATTATCGGACCAGTACAGTTCTCGGAATGGGCAGCGCCGGTGGTACCAATTTTGAAGCCAGACGGCTCGATACGTCTCTGTGGAGATTTCAAACAGACGGTAAACAAATACGCACTGCTGGACAAATATCCAATCCCGAAAATAGACGACCTATATGCCAAATTGCCAGGTGGGCTTTTGTTCGCGAAACTGGACGTGAGCCACGCCTACCTGCAGTTAAAACTGGACAAAGGCTCCCAGAAGTTTACTACGATCAACACCCTGAAGGGCCTTTTTCGTTATACTAGGCTACCTTTCGGAGTGTCATCAGCCTGCGCGATATTCCAGCGTACGATGGAAAATATTCTGCAGGGACTACCGCAGGGGGCGATTTATTTGGACGACGTCTTAATCACGGGTAGGACGAACAAGGAACACTTGAGGAACCTGGAGGAAGTGCTCAGGCGTTTTGCAAAGGCAGGCGTACGGCTTAAAAGAGAAAAATGTGTTTTTCTGGCCCCACAAGTGATGTACCTGGGATATAAAGTAGACGAGTCGGGCTTACACCCACTGGAAGACCGAGTAAGGGCAATAAAAGAAGCCCCAGCTCCCACCACGGTCCAAGAGCTACGATCATTTCTAGGGTTGGTAACCTATTATGGCAAATTTATTGAAAATAGGGCATCCATCCTAGAACCCCTCCACCAGCTACTAAAAAAGGGGCAAGAACGGAAATGGTCCGCCCGCTAAAACCGAGCATTTAGGGACATTAAGGAACAGCTGTCATCTGAAAATATCCTAGAGCAATATGACCCAAGGGAGGAGTTGGTGGTCACTTGTGACGCATCCCCTTACGGGGTAGGAGCCTTCTTAGCCCATAGAGAAAGGAATGGGGAAGAACGGCCAATAGCCTATGCTTCGAGAACCTTGGCGATGGCTGAGAGGAAGTACGCCCAAATCGAGAAGGAAGGACTGGCGGTGATATTAGCAGTAAAAAATTTCACCAGTATCTGTACGGGTGGAAATTCACCATAGTGACGGACCATAAGCCGTTATTAGGGTTATTAAAAGAAGACAAGTCAATACCCCCGATCGCATCAGCTAGAATCCAACGCTGGGCGTTGCTACTGGCGGCGTATAGATACGTTCTGGAGCACAGACCGGGAACGCGAGTAGCAAATGCAGATGTTTTGAGCAGACTTCCCCTCCTGGACACCCTGCCGCTAATACCGAAAGTAGAGGAGACAGTAATGACTCTAAATTTTTTGGACACCCTACCAGTAGATGCACAACATATTCGGTTGTGGACGCAAAAAGATCCAGTTTTAGCCAAGATGAAGCATTTACTGCTAACAGGGGAACTGGAAAGACCAGTGGAGCCCGAGATGCACCCATACTGGAGCAGAAGGGACTAAATAACCGTTGAAGACGGTATCCTATTATGGGGAGCCCGGGTAATAGTCCCAGCTCAGGGACATCGGGCAATCTTAACCGAGTTACATCACGGACACCCAGGGGTGTCTAAAATGAAGATGCTAGCTCGAAGCTACGTTTGGTGGCCAGGATTGGACACAGACATAGCAGCCTTGGTATGTCGGTGCCAGGAGTGCCAACAGGGGCAAAGAGTGCCACCAGCTGCGCCATTGCACCCGTGGGAATGGCCAGGCAGACCGTGGACCCGCCTGCATATTGACCACGCTGGCCCTTTCATGGGCTCAATATTTTTGGTGATAGTGGATGCCCACTCCAAATGGTTGGACGTCCACCAGGTAAACACGGTAAGCACAGCATCGACAATTGAAAAGCTCAGGGCCTCGTTTGCAACACATGGACTTCCGGAGGTATTGGTGTCGGACAACGGAACGGCATTCACAAGCGGGGAATTTGGAAAATTCCAAAAAGAAAACTGAGTCCGTCACATCAAAACGGCCCCTTACCATCCAGCGTCCAACGGCCTGGCAGAGAGAGCGGTCCAGACACTAAAAGCGGGACTCAAGAAGCAGCCGGCAGCGTCAATGGACACAAAGCTCTCCCGCTGGCTGTTTGATTACAGGACCACACCGCATTCCACAACAGGCATACCGCCAGCTGAACTCTTAATGGGAAGGCGGCTGCGAACGAGGCTGAGACTCCTTTTCCCAAATTTAACGGGGAAAGTGGAGAAACAACAGGAGGCCCAACGCAGTGGGCATGATAATAATCGGCAGCAGAGACATTTCCAGGTGGGGGCAGCGGTTTGGGTCAAGAATTATGGGAATGGACCAACGTGGGTCAAAGGCACGGTAGAGTCCCAAACAGGGCTCATATCCTATGAAGTTTCGATAGGATGTAAGGTGCTGAAGAAACGCCTAGACCAAATAAGGGCAGCGGAACCACACCTGTCGGCAGGCGAAGCAGGACCTCCTCAAGCCCAGACGGTAAAGATACCCACATCCCAGCCCCGAGCAATTTCTCCAGACCCCGTCATCCAGTCGTCAGAGTCTGAGATGAACACGCTCGACGAGGCCGCCGTGACACCTCTCCCCGAGGAGGAGGAAGAACAACTTCCAAGGAGGTCGTCAAGAAAAAGACGGGCACCTATAAGGTACACCCCGCCCACGTCGGAGAACGACCCGGCGGACGGCACAGAGGTGACAGACCCGGACATGAGGAGCAGGAAGAAGCTCAGAGGAATGCCAGCTGGCAGGAATTCCTCGGACCTTGGGGGGAGAGGGATGTAATGACCTCCAATTAGCATTATTGGTTGGCCAATTGGAGTATGAGCTCCTTCAATGACAGCTCATTGAGGGGGCCCATATAAGCACCTGTGTAGGCTTTGTGATCCAGTCTTAAGTTGACTGGAATGCTAGCAACACTGTTGGAGCTGCTCTTGTATATAGTTATTGGCAATAAATATCGGTGTGGTGACGGAACTCCTGCCTCCTGTGGATTACTACAATGCCCGTAGCTGGACCTCTCCACCAGAGCAAATAATTTCTCTCTATCTATCCTATCAAATCCCGCTATCATTTTACCAGATCCTGCATCTGGAAAGCTTGCGATCGCACATGAGCCTGAGCTGGGAATTTTGTGGATTTTGGGTCCTGGGGTGAGCGTGGGGAGGGGCGGGAATAGGATGATAATTAATGAAACCTTAAAGCCGGGCTGATTTATCTGGCGATATGGACCCGGCTGAGATGGGGAAAGGAAGCGATGAAAGGTGGACCAGGCTATAAGACCATCAGGAGGCAGGGTCCTGAATCATTAATCCTGACATGAAAGACCAAAGGCTTTACTCAAAGAGCAGGGGGGTTAGCATGCCATCTCCCATGGGCAGCACAGTGGTTAGCACTGTTGCTTCACAGTTCCAGGGTCCCAGGATCGATTCCCGGCTTAGGTCACTGTCTGTGCGGAGTCTGCACGTTCTCCCCGTGTCTGCGTGGGTTTCCTCCGGGTGCTCCGGTTTCCTCCCACAAGTCCCAAAAAACGTGCTGTTAGGTGAATTGGACATTCTGAATTCTCCCTCTGTATACCCGAACAGGCGCTGGAATGTGGCGACGAGGGGATTTTCACAGTAACTTCATTGCAGCGTTAATGTAAACCTACTTGTGACACTAATAAAGATTATTATTATAATAGACAACGTAGCACTGCCAATGCTTCACATGATGTGGAGATGCCAGCCTTGGACTGGGGTGGGCACAGTAAGAAGTCTTATATCACCAGGTTAAAGTCCAACATGTTTGTTTCGAATCACTAGCTTTCGGATAGCAGCTCCTTCATCAGGTGAGTCGGCTTTACATAAAGGAAATTTCTTAAATCGAAAAATAAATGACAAAAGAACTAAGTAGGGAGTAGAAAAATAATCGTGTTTAGAGCCATCAATTGAGTCCTGTAAATCGGCCCATTGTTAGTAAACGATAGAACAGACAGCAATGCCTGCGAGGGGTTGTAGAGACGTCTTCAGGGCAGCCATGTTGCCAGCTTTAAATTTGGGGTTTTCGGGTCCTTCTGGATTTAGGGGCATTGAAGATGGAGTCCAGTATCTATATCATAAATCACTCACCTTGCAGCCTTCTATGTTCCAGAGAACAGAATCCAAGTTGATGCAACTTGCCCTTGTAACTGACCAACATAAACACTGGTGTCACCAGGCCTGGTTGAAGTGAATCCCAGACGGCTAAGAGAAGCAAGAGTGGAAATAGTGGAGTCAATGGCTGGGATTTGCTGGCCGTTCACCCTGGTGGGATCCTACAGTACCGCCGATGGCATGCCCCCGCCGCCGTGGCTTTTCCCAATATCCCGCCTCCGGCTACTACTGATCCGCCCTCCACTGTTGCAGAGCACGCCATGGAGGGGGAGGCAAATCCCCCTCCATGCGCAGCTGTTCAGAAAGGCAGAAAGGGGTAACCCCCCCCCCCCCCCCCCCCCCCCCCCCCCCCTAGTAACCGCGGGCCAGCCAACCTAATCTCAGCAAGTGGGCAAATTATTGGAAAATATCTGAGGGAATGCACAAATCATCATCATTCAGGAAGAGATGGCTTAATCAAGGGCAGTCTGGATGGATTTATTAAGGGAATTTAGGCTTAAGCGCAGGGGGCACGATTAAGAAGTTTGCGGGCAACACAAGATTTAGTTGTGTTTTTACAATGAGGAAGAAAGCTGGTGACTGCAGGAAGGTATCAGTGGGCTGTTCAGATGGGCAGTGAAGCAATAAATGGAATTCAATCCGGAGAAAGGTGAGGCAGTGCATTTGGCGAGGACAAATAAGGCATGGGAATAACAACAAATTCTAATAGACTGAGAAATAGAGAGGAACAGAGGGTCCGTGGAGTATGTTTCCCTGAAGGTAGATGGATAGATAGATAAGGTGGTTAGGAAGGTACATGGGTACTTCCCTTCACTGGGCGATGCTGGAATATAAGGCCCATGGGGATTATGCTAAACTCTATAAAATACTACTTCAGCTCCACAGCACGGTAGCACAGTGGTTAGCACAGTTGCTTCACAGCTCCAGGGTGCCAGGTTCGATTCCCAGCCTGGGAGTTTTATTTCCTCCAGATGCTCCGATTTCCTCCCACAGTCCAAAGATGTGTGGATTAGGTGGATTGGCCATGCTAAATTGCCCTAAATGTACAAAAAGGTGGGTTTACTGGGTTTCATAGATTTCATAAAATTTACAGTGCAGAAGGAGGCCATTCGGCCCATCAAGTCTGCACCGGCTCTTGGAAAGAGCACCCTAACTCCACCCTATCCTCGTAACCCCACCTAACACTAAGGGCAATTTGGACCCTATGGGCAATTTAGCATGGCCAGTCCACCTAACCTGCACATCTTTGGGCTGTGGGAGGAAACCGGAGCACCCGGAGGAAACCCACGCTCGCACGGGGAGAACGTGCTGACTCCACACAGACAGTGACCCAAGCCGGGAATCGAACCTGGGACCCTGGAGCTGTGAAGAATTTGTGCTAGCTGCTATGCTACTGTGCTGCCCCACTCAGGGGGATAGGGTGGAGGCGTGGGCTTGGGTAGGGTGCTCTCTCCGAGGGTTGGTGCAGACTTGATGGGCCAATTGGACTCCTTCTGCACTGTAAATTCTATGATTCTATGCTAGTGCACTGTATACAGTTACAGACACTGTATTGCGAGAACATAGAACATAGAACAGTACAGCACAGAACAGGCCCTTCAGCCCTCAATGTTGTGCCGAGCCATGATCACCCACGTATCCACCCTATACCCGTAACCCAACAACCCCCCCTTAACCTTACTTTTATTAGGACACTACGGGCAATTTAGCATGGCCAATCCACCTAACCCGCACATCTTTGGACTGTGGGAGGAAACCGGAGCACCCGGAGGAAACCCACGCACACAGGGGGAGGACGTGCAAACTCCACACAGACAGTGACCCAGCCGGGAATCGAACCTGGGACCCTGGAGCTGTGAAGCATTTATGCTAACCACCATGCTACCCTGCTGCCCTAAGGATATGATCTAGTGGGAGAGGGCACAGGGTAAGATTTGGAGGAGTCGAGGTAGAATAGGAAGGACTTAGTTTCCAAGGAGATAGGTCAACAATCGGGGAGTACAGATTGAAAGTACTTGGTGGAGGTTCAGGGGAGGTTTTGTCACTCAGGGGGTGGTGGATCTGGATCCCACTGTCTGACAGGGTGGTAGTGGGGAAATTCTCATTTCATTTAAAAAGTGCAAGGATATGACCATGTAATGCTGTGACACACGAGGTCAAGGGCCAAGAACTAGAAGGTACGATTCAGCAGAAAACTTTTTTCCAGCCAGCATTGACACTATGGGCTGAATGGCCTCATTCTGTGCTGTCACTGTCTATGATTTAATAGTCATTCTGTGTGAATCAGTGCAGTGCGCATTCTATAGGGCAATGCATTTTTCCTGTCAATGGTGCCTATGACTGGAGCAAATGAGATTACAGGTTAGGGTAGAAAGCAGGTTTAGGCTATTTAGTTGGATGATCAGCCATGAGTGTGATAAATGGCGGAGCAGGCTCGAAGGGCCAAAAGGCCTCTTCCTGCTCCTGTCCTCTATGTATCTATGACTGAACACAGTACTCTGCCAAAGCTCCATGAAACTGGACCATTTACAAAGTGTCACCCGCACTCGAAACGTTAGCTCCCTTCTCTCTCCACAGATGCTGCCAGACCCGCTGAGGTTGTCCAGGGTTTTCTGCTTTATATTTATTATTGAAGCTTTCCTATCCTCGATATTCCAACCTCCTGCTGATAAGAAAGGCTGAACATTTCATTGGCCTTTTCCATGCTCTGCTTGAAACTGTGAACGTGTGTTTTCTGTTTCTTTGTGCAATGGCATCAATATCCCATTGCTCCTTCACAGTTCCGAGTCTCTCACCGGTGAGAAAGTATTCCGATTTGCCTTTCTCAGATTCAGACGAGGTGCCCAGACACTTCACTCGATTGAATTCCAGCCACTAAGATTACATTCATTTTCCTTCCTGTAGTGAGGTACAGGTTCCAATTGTGGCCCAACCGACTCATTTTCCTGGGTTTCTATTCTGTGTTGCTGTATTTGAAACCCCAAGTTCCTTTCGCCATTGAAAAATAAAATTGCCTTTGCTTCCCCAATTCTCAGCAGCACGGGGCACATCATAGAAATGGGCCGTTTGGTCTCAATGTCGCCTCAGTCCCAGAGGGCCATTAACTGTTCTCGCCTTTGAGAGTGGACTGGTCCCCACACCTCAGGCAAGGGGGAAGGTTGAGAAGGCGAGGCCTTCATGAGCGACCTCAGCCGGTACAGCAATTGAGCCCATGCTGTTGGCGTCGCTATAGGTCACCCACCTGCCATTCAGCCAACTGAGCTAACTGTTACCAACTGGTCTCTGCTGGCGTCTATGTACCAGCTGAACCTCCTGTCACTCCTCATCATCTCATCCTGTCAACATATCAACTGTTATTCCAGTTACAGAATTTTACTATTAAGATCTTTCAGCCTCTTTTCCCTCAAATGTTCGATATATTCCTCTGCTCTGAACTCTATCTCTCCACACTTAAGTCTCATGGCATCAGTGCAACATAAGCAAGGAGACGTCCGTCCTCGCTCAGTGCTCCTCCATGTTGAATATCCCCTGGAAGAAGCACTGAAGGAAATAAGGCACAGAATGTACTCCCCCAAATGGGGGGCATATCTGCCAGACATGGCCTATGGCTGGTGGTATGAGAGGGAAAAACCCACTCGACACCATCCTTGTCGATCTACCTGTTGCAGACGTGTCTGTCTGCAATAGGAGGAGTGAACACAGTACAGTCCTCATGGAGACAAAGTCCCATCTTGGCACTGACAATACCTTCCGTCGTGGTGTGCAACACGACTTCTGTGCTAAACCGGATAGACATAAAGGAGATCTAGCACAAAGCTGGGCATCCATGAGGCACTGTAGACCATCAGCAGCAGCAGAATTGTATTCCGACTTGATCCGTAACCTCAGGGTCCAGCATTGGATTGGATTGGATTGGATTTGTTTATTGTCACGTGTACCGAGGTACAGTGAAAAGTATTTTTCTGCGAGCAGCTCAACAGATCATTCAGTACATGGAAGAAAAGGGAATTAAACAAAATTCAAGGAAATACATGAGAATACATAATAGGGCAACACAATATATACAATGTAACTACCTAAGCATTGGCATCGGTTGAAGCATGCAGGGTGTAGTGTTAATGAGGTCAGTCCATAAGAGGGTCATTTAGGAGTCTGGTGACAGTGGGGAAGAAGCTGTTTTTGAGTCTGTTCGTGCGTGTTCTCAGACTTCTGAATCTCCTGCCCGATGGAAGAAGTTGGAAAAGTGAGTAAGCCGGGTGGGAGGGGTCTTTGATTATGCTGCCCGCTTTCCCCCGGCAGCGGGAGGTGTAGATGGAATCAATGGATGGGAGGCAGGTTCGTGTGATGGATTGGGTGGTATTCACGACTCTCTGAAGTTCCTTGCGGTCCTGGGCCGAGCAGTTGCCATACCAGGCTGTGATGCAGCCTGATAGGATGCTCTCTATAGTGCATCTGTAAAAGTTGGTAAGAGTCAATGTGGACATGCCGAATTTCCTTAGTTTCCTGAGGAAGTATAGGCGCTGTTGTGCTTTCTTGGTGATAGCGTCGACTTGAGTGGACCAGGATAGATTTTTGGTGATGTGCACCCCTAGGAATTTGAAACTGCTAACCATCTCCACCTCGGCTCCGTTGATGCTGACAGGGGTGTGTACAGTACTTTGCTTCCTGAAGTCGATGGCCAGCTCTTTAGATTTCCTGGCATTGAGGGAGAGATTGTTGTCGTTACACCACTCCACTAGGTTCTCTATCTCCCTCCTGTATTCGGACTCGTCGTTATTCGAGATCCGGACCACTATGGTCGTATCGTCAGCAAACTTGTAGATGGAGTTGGAACCAAGTTTTGCCACGTAGTCGTGTGTGTACAGGGAGTAGAGTAGGGGGCTAAGTACGCAGCCTTGCGGGGCACCGGTATTGAGGACTATTGTGGAAGAGGTGTTGGTGTTCATTCTTACTGACTGTGGTCTGTTGGTCAGAAAGTCAAGGATCCAGTTGCAGAGTGGAGAGCCAAGTCCTAGGTTTTGGAGCTTTGATATGAGCTTGGCTGGGATTATGGTGTTGAAGGCGGAGCTGTAGTTAATAAATAGGAGTCTGATGTAGGAGTCCTTGTTTTCGAGATGCTCTAAGGATGAGTGTAGGGCCATGGAAATGGCGTCTGATGTGGACCGGTTGCGACGGTATGCGAATTGAAGTGGGTCAAGGCGTTCCGGGAGTATGGAGGTGATGCGCTTCATGATCAGCCTCTCTAAGCACTTCATTACAACTGACGTCAGTGCCACCGGGCTGTAGTCATTGAGGCATGTTGCCTGGTTCTTCTTTGGTACCGGTATGATGGTGGTCTTCTTGAAGCAGGTAGGGACAGGTTAAAGATGTCTGTGAATACCTCTGCCAGCTGGTATGCGCAGGCTCTGAGTGCACGACCAGGGATCCCGTCCGGGCCCATCGCCTTCCGTGGGTTCACTTTCAGGCAGGCTGATCTGACTTCGGAAACTGTGATGGTGGGTATGGGCGAATTATGGGCTGCTGGGGCATTCGACAGCGGATTGTTGGTTACCTGCTCAAACCTAGCATAGAATGCATTAAGTTCATCGGGGAGGGGTGCGCTGCTGCCAGAGATACTGCTCGGCTTCGCTTTGTAGCCCGTTATGTTGTTTAGTCCTTGACACAACCGCCGAGAGTCTGTCTGTGACTCTAGCTTAGTTTGATATTCTCTCTTGGCATCCCTCACTTTACCTTTACTGTCAGGCAGAGAGATCGACCTTGGTTCAATGAGCAGTTTCGGAGGGCATGTCAGCAGCACCTCACCAGGCATACATGGTGAAGCTACAACATAGGACTAATGTCACGTTGAAAGACAGCGGCAGAATGATATAGACAGAGCTGAGCAACTCCACAATCAACGGATCAGGTCAAAATGTTGCAATCTTACCATATCCAGTTGTGAATGGTAATGGACTATTAATAGCTAGCTGGAGGAGACTCCATAAACATCTACTTCAGTGACGGAATAACACAGCAGGTCAGCACAAATCCATCTTCAGTCAGAACTGCTGAGTGGATGACCCATCGAGACCTCTTCCTGAGGTCCCCACTGTCATAGACACCAGTCTTCAGCCAAGTTGATTTAATCCACGTGATATCAATAAGCAGCTGAGACATTGGACTCTGAAAACATATCAACTGCTGTACTGAATGTAGTGATCTGTACATCTGCACATGCACCAGGCACGACAGACAGATGTAACACCCACAGCATCACTAGAAGGCAGCATCAGAGACGGGTCCAGCCCAAGGGAGGATCCACCTCTTTCAGGAGCACAGGGCTAGTGAGCAGCAGCAGACAGAGACAGCTCAGCATAGGCAGTTTACCTTAGCTACACTGGTCATACCTCTTGACTGTATTATATCTAGTTAAACTCTGGAAACAGAACAAACCCATTGAATAAAGTATTTGTGTTAACTGGAAGTCTGCAATCTTTATTCAGACTTGGAGAATGACATATGATTCCAGGAGTGATTTCAGAAAGCTGGCTAGACACCAGCAAGAGAAGAAAAACTTAAACCGGATATTCGACTGTGGAAGACTTTGCAGCAAATGGATCCTCGACGACTAACTGGTTCGATGGAACGTGTTGGAACTCCATGGCAGCTGGAAACAACCGGTAATTTAAGTTAGAACTGGAAAATATTTGAACAGCTGTTCCAAATATTTATCACAGCGAATGATTTAACCACTGCCTCGGACGCAACAAAAATACCCGTACTACTTTCAACAGGAGGGCATGAAGCTAGAGAAATCTATAATTGCTTTAATTACTTAGAAGGTGAGGACAGCACCAAAGTAGACGTTATGCTCAAAAGATTTGCTGATCGCTGTAACAGTCAATCTGGTGAGATGCTGGAAAGATTTGACTCTTGTCAGAGAAACGGAGGGGCCATCTCTGACTTTATTACAAATCTCAAGTTAATACCACAAGGTTGTGATTATGCTGATTTCAGAGACACTGTGATAATGCATCAATTAATTTCTTGACTATCTGATAAAAATCTGAGGGAAGAACTTACACAAAATAAGTATCTAACTCCAGACATCGCTATACTAAAATGCCTTGCTTATGAACAAAAACAAAATCAATACTTTGAGTCTCTAGAAACACAATCATCATTTAGAAAACAAAATCGGTAAAAACGGCGCGAGCACTCACCACGAGGCGGAGGCAGGGTTGAATCGGAGAAAGACGGAGGTTCTGAGTGGCAGCCATCTTGAGAAAGGAGCCGCACATGCTCAGTTGTGAAAAGAGGGCACAGTACAGGAAACTCGGTGTGCGCATGGGCAATCGAGTCCTACGCATGATGTCACGAGCATCATGATGTCAGAGGATCAGGACCACGCCCACTTAAAAGGAAAATGCACGAAAATGAACAAAAATAAATTTAAAGTTGAATAACCCAATTTTCTTGCCTCAAAAGACAGAACAATGCCCAAACTTACACCAGCAGTTGAAAATAACTTTCACAACACAGAGAGAGCGATGACAAACTCCACAGCGAGAGCGATGAAGGACTCCACAAAGAGAGCGATGCAAGCTTCCACAAAGAGAGTGACGCAAGCCTCCACAGACAGCTCGGTGACAGACTCAAAAATGGAAGCAAGCAAATACTCCATAGCGAGCGCCATGCATGTACAAGACCATGAAGATCTATCAAGCTTATTTGAGCCACCAGAAGAAGACATTGAATTTCTACCCACTGTACGTGAGACAAGTGACGAAGAAATCACAATTCCCATACAGGATGTGCAGGATCACAGCGAGACTGACATATCTCAGCTCGTCTGCACAGAAGCACTCAATAATCAGAGGACGGCCACCCATGAGTCCAGAGAGACCATGTCAATTGAAATCTTGAAGATTTTGACTCCAGAAGAGGAGCACCAAGAGTCCAGAGAGACCACGTCAGTTGAAATCCTGAAGATTTTGACTCCAGACAAGGAGCACCAAGAGTCCAGAGAGACCTTGTCAATGGAAATCCTGAAGATTTTGATGCCAGAAGAGGAGCACTACGACCCCACAACAAAATGAAATCATGAAGATTTTAACTCCAGAAAAGGAGCACAAAGAGATCACTGATGATTCAAATGAACCTGAAATGACTCCAAAAGAGGAGCACCAAGGAAATCAATGATAATTCAAGTGAAGCAGAAATGACTCTAGAAGAGGAGCACCAAGGAAGCAAAGAAGAGGAATCGAATCCACCACAAATAACTGATGTTACCAACATCAATGCAACATCAGATCATTCTCACAATTCTCAAGAAGATACGCTCAATGTAGCAGATACCCCAAAGGACACTGACACCAATAACTGTGACAATGACTCAAATCATCCACATCGCACACTCATTGAGCGCAATAAGAACGACAAAAGCAGCAAGAAGCATGCCAGAGAGAACAAGCACGACAAGAAAAAGAACAAGAATGAAAGCAAAAACAACGAAAACGGAATAAACAAGCGCGACAAAAAGAACAACAAGAATGACAACAACAAGAACGCCAACAAAAACAACAAAGACAGAAACAACAACAATGAAACAACGACCTGTACAACACGGTACAGCTCCGCACGTGAAGGACAATGCCACAGCACACTGCAAAACAATGACAAAACTACAAACATGCCATGGCATGATAAAGACTCTCTCAAATTCACATCTGCTCCAGAACAAACAAGCAAAACAGCTTTCACGAGTGATGACATACAGAATCAATACCACAAACACAGGAAAAAGTCGAGATCAGACAACGGTGCGATACAGAATCGCTACCCGCAATCAAATGGAACAGGGGAAAAAGGTGTCCACATTATTAAACGACTCATCAGCAAAGCAGCCGAGTCACGTTCCGACATCAACCTAACTCTGTTATCGTACCGAGCCACCCCATTGAGCTCAGGACTGTCGCAAGCGCAAATGCTTTTTGGCAGAGACATCCGGACAACCCTACTGGCAAAGCAATTCCGAGACCCCGGCAATGCACCGGTTCTCGACGACATGCGGGCACTATGCTCCAACCAAAAACTATACTACGATCAACATGTGATCCCACTCAAACCACTGACAATAGGTGACGCCATCAGAATCAGGGACCCATAAAGCAGATGGTCTGAGTCAGCTACGGTGATCAGGCAGGAGGTACCGCAGTCCTACATTGTCTGCGGGAGTACTTTTTTGCCGTAACCGCCGGGATCTATCAGAGATTCGACCTACAGCGTCAGTATTTCCCACACTGGACTTGACAGAGTCCATTTGTCCACAGGACGTTCCTCGCCATACAATGCCAGACAGTACTCTTGATGATATCAAACCATCATCCCTACTACCACCGTTAAGGCGCTCCAGCAGAAGCCGTAAGGCACCCGACCGCTAGATTTGTAACGACACTTCAACACACGCACAAGATGAATATGGACATTTCTCACGATGGACTCACAACACAGTCAATTGTTTCTGTATTACTTTTATAATTTTCACAGTGTGCAGATTTGCATATTCTCACCACTTGTTATGTACAGTTTTCTTGAGGCCAGTCTAGAAAACATGTCCAATAAAAGAGGGGGGATGTAGTGATCTGTACATCTGTACATACATCTGCACATAGACTAGGGACTACAGCATAGATGTGACACCCACAGCATGACTAGAGGGCAGCATCAGAGACGGGTCCAGCCCAAGGGAGGATCGCCTCTTTCAGAAGCACAGGGCTAGTGAGCAGCAGCAGACAGAGACAGCTCAGCATAGGCAGTTTACCTTAGCTTCACTGGTCATAACTCTTAACTGTATTATATCTAGTTAAACTCTGGAAACAGAACGAACCCATTGAATAAAGTATTTGTGTTAACTGGAAGTCTACAATCTTTATTCAGACTTAGAGAATAACATACTGAAGACTTTAGTTCCAAGACTAGCTGTCTCCTCAGCCAAAGTGCCAATCCAGCTACAACACGAACATTTATCAGGCAATGTGCAAACTTACTCAGGTATGTCCTGATCACAAAAAGCAGGAAAAATGCAATCAGACCATTTACCATCACATCAGTCTGCTGTCAATCATTGGCAAAGTGGTGGAAAGTATTATTAACATGGCTATCAAGAGGCATTTAGTCATCACCAACATGCTCAGGTTAGATTCTGTCAGGGCCTGTCACTTCCAAGCAGTCCAGGCTTGGCCCAGAGATAGAAAAATAAAGGAATTGAATTACAGTGGTGACCGAGACAGTATTTGACCAAATGTGGCATCAAGGAGCCCCAGTAATATTGAAGTCAACGAGAACTGGCGAAACACTTTCCACTGGTTGGAGTCACCCCAGCATAATGGAGGATGGCTATGGTTGCTGGATGTCAATTATCTCAGCCCCAAGACATCACTGCAGATGTTTCTCCGGGTAGTGTCCCCGTCCCATTAATCTTCAGATGCTTCATCAATGAACTTACCTCCATTATCAGTTCAGAAGTGGGGATGTTCGCTGATGACTGCACAATGTTCAGCACCATTCGCGACTCCTCAGATGCTGAAGCCATCCATGTCCAAATGCAGCAAGTCCTGGGCAACATTCAGGCTTGGGCTGATGAATGGAAAGTAACAGTTACACCAACTAGTGACAAGCAACAAGAGAGAATTTGCGATCATGCCTTGACATTCAATGCTGAATTGATATTACCATCACTGAATCCCCTTCCATCAACACGCTGGGAGTCACCATTGGTCTGACACTTAACTGGAAAAGCTATAGAATTACTGCAGGTCAGACACTGGAAATTCTGTCACAAGTGACTCACGCCCTGGCTCCTCAAAGCTTTCTGATCATCTACGAGGTCACAAGTCAGGGGTGTGAGGGAGTTTTTGCCACTTGCCTGGATGAGTACACTTCATCTATCCTCTTGAAGCAAAATTACACTCAAGACAAAGCAGTCAGCTTGAATAGCACCCCAACCTGCACCACCTGAAACTTTCACCACCTCTACAACCGTGCACAGTAGCTACCATGTGTGTCATCTATAGGATGCCCTGTGACAATTCGCCAAGGCTCCTTCAATAACACCTTCCAAACCCACGGCTTCTTCCAATTCAAAGGGCAAGGGTCCCAGCTATGTAGGAACATCACTATCTGGAAGTTCCCCTCCAAGTCACTCAACATCCTGACTTGGAAATATATCGCTGTTGTTTCACTGTCGCTGGTTCAAAATCCTGAAACTTCCTTCCTAACAGCACGGTGGGTGTACCTGCATTACAGGTACGTCAGCAGCCGAAGGAGATGGTTCACCACCATCTTCACAAGGGCAGTTAGGGATGGGCAATAAATGTTGATTCTGCCAGCGATGCTCATATCCCAAGCACAAAGAATGGAATACTAAATCTTCCACAGTCTTGAACTTCCTCCCAATTTGCCATTCTCACTAATATAATACAATGTAGTTGACAGACCTCAATATAATTTCTCATCGAGCGAAGATTAAATTATTTACACCGATGGAAAACAAAAAAAGTTCCCAGCACAAAGGATCTATATCTTGCTGACTGGATCCATTAATTTTTATAATCAGGATCTTACGTGGAACCTTGAACCGTTTGAAAATCCTAACTTTTTATTTCATTAATTAATAGGATGTGGACTTCGTTAGTTAGGCCAGCATTTGTTGCCCATCCCTAGTTGCCCTTCAGGAGGTGGTGGCGAGCTACCTTCTTGAACTGCTGCAGTCCCTCAGGTGTAGGTACACCCACTGTGCTGTTAGGGAGGGAGTTCCAGGATATTGACCCAGAGATAGTGAAGAAACGGCGATATATTTCCAAGTCAGGATGATGAGTGACTTGGAGGGGAACGTCCAGCTTGTGGGGTTCCCATGTATCTGATGCTCTTGTCCTTCTAGATGGTAGAGGCCGTGGGTTTGGAAGGTGCTGCCTGAGGAACCTTGGTGAACTCCTGCAGTGCATCTTGTAGATGGTACACACGGCTGCCACTGCCCGTTGGCGGTGGAGGGAGTGAATATTTGTGGAAGGGGTAGCTATAAGCAGACTGCTTTGCCTGGATGGTGTCGAGCTTCTTGAGTGTTGTTGGAGCTACATTCATCCAGGCAAACGGAGAGCGTTCCATCATATGTCTGACTTGTGGCCTTGTAGGTGGTGGTCAGAATTTGGGGGGTCAGAAGGTGAGTTAGTCACCACAGGATTCCTAGCCTCTGACCTGCTCTGGTAGCCAAAGCATTTGTATAGCTAGTCCAGTTCAGTTTCTGGTCAATGGTAACTGCCAGGATGTTGATTGTGGGGGATTCAGCGATGTTAATGCCATTGAATGTCAAGGGACAATGGTTAGATCCTCTCTTGTAAGAGATGGTCATTGTCTGGCACATGGATGACGCAAAGGTTGCCAACCACTTGTCAGCCTAAGCCTGGATATTGCCCAGGTCTTGCTGCATTTGGACATGAACTGCTTCATTATCTGAAGAGTCACAAATGGTGCTGAACATTGTGCAGTCATCAGGGAACATCGTCACTTCTGACCTTCTGATGGAAGGAAGGACATCGATGAAGCTGCTGAAGATGGTTGGGCCTATGACACTACACTGAGGAACTACTGTAGTGATCTGCTAGAGCTGAGATGATTGACCTCCAACCACCACAGCCATCTTCCTTTGTGCCGGGAATGACTCCAACCAGCGGAGAGTTTTCCCCCTGATTCCCATTGACTCCAGTTTAGCGAGGGCTACTTGATGCCATACATGGTCAAATGCTGCCTTGATGCCAAGGGCAGTCACTCTCACCTCACCTCTAGCATTCAGCTCTGTGTCCATGTTTGAAGCAAGACTGGAATGAGGTCAGGAGCTGAGTGACCCTGACAGAACCCAAACTGAGATTCCGTGAGCAGGTTAATGCCCAGTAAGTGCCTCTTGAAAGCACTTTCGATGTTCACTGCTAATCGAGAGCAGAATGATGGGGCAGTAATTGGGTGGGTTGGATTTGTCCTGCTTTTTGTCCACAGGATATATCTGGGCAATTTTCCACATTGCTGGGCCAATGTTGTAGCTGTACTGGAACAGCTTGGCTAGGGGCACGGCAAGTTCTGGAGTCTTCAGTACTATTGCTGCGACATTGTCAGGGCCCAGAGCTTTTGCAGAATCCAGTACCTTCAGCCATTTCTTGGCATCACTTTGAGTATATCGAACAAGCTGAAGATTGGCATCTGTGATGCTGGGGCCTCCAGAGGAGGCCAAGGTGGATCAACCACTTGGCACTTTTCGCTGAAGATTGTTGTGAATGCTTCAGCCTTATCTTTTACACTAATGCGCTTCCGCATCTTTGAGGATGGAGATGTTTGTGAAGCCTCCTCCTCTAGTGAATTCTTTAACTGTACAGTTCGGGGTTGGTTTAGCACAGTGGGCTAAAACAGCTGGCTGGTAATGCAGAACAGGGCTAGCAGCGCAGGTTCAATTCCCGTACCAGCCTCTCTGAACAAGTGCCGGAATGTGGTGACTAGGGGCTTTTCACAGTAACTTCATTGAAGCCTACTCGTGACAATAAGCGATTATTATTACGTGGCGGGACTGAAGAGCTTCGATGTGATCTGTTGGTTTTGGAATTTCTTGGCTCTATCAATTGCTACTTATGCTATCTGGCATGCAAGCTCTGATCATGCCCTCTTGCACTCTTCATTGAACCAGGGTTGATCCCTGGCTTGGTGTTAATGGTAGAGTGGGGGATGAGGTTACAGATTGGGGTTGATACAGTTCTGCTGCTGCTGGCCCACAGTGTCTCGTAGATGCCCAGTTTTAATCTGCTAGATCTGTTCGAAGTCTATCCCATTTAGCATGGTAATAGTTCCACACAACATGAGGTTATCCTCAATGTGAAGACAAGACTTCGTCTCTACAAGGACTCAAGGTGGTGACTCCTACTGATACTGTCATGGACAGCTGTATGTGCGATAGGCAAGTTGGTGAAGATTAGATCAAGTCTGTTAATAATAATAATAATCTTTATTCGTGTCACATGAAGTTACTGTGAAAAGCCCCTAGTCGCTCCATTCCGGCGCCTGTTCGGGTACACTGAGGGAGAATTCAGAATGTCCGATCACCTAACAAGCACGTCTTTCGGGACATGTGGGAGGAAACCGGAGCACCCGGAAGAAACCCACGCAGACACGGGGAAAACGTGCAGACTTCGCACAGACAGTGACCCAAGCCGAGAATAGAATCTGGGACTCTGGAGCTGTGAAGCAACAGTGCTACCCACTGTGCTACCGTGATTGGTTTCCTCATGGCCTACCACAGTTTCAGTCTAGTAGCTACGTCCTTTAGGACCCAGCCAGCTCAGTCTGTGGTGGTACTACTGAGCCACACTTGGTGATGGACATTCAACACCCCTACCCAGAGTATATTCTACAACCTTTCCACCCTCAGTGCTTCCTCCAACTGTTGTTCAACATATTTCATTTGTTGTATTTATGATGTCTTCAAGAATTCAATTATAGTCAGTCAAAAGCAACTTGACTTCAACAAATTGATTTTGACTGTCTTTGATTAGCCCATGTCTTTCCAGGGGTTCATTGATTTTATTCCGCATTCCAGACATCAGCCAAAAGCTGAGGCAAAAGCCATGAGGTCATGTTGCAGTTGTACAAAACTCTGGTGCGGCCGCATTTGGAGTATTGCACGCAGTTCTGGTCGCCACATTATAGGAAGGATGTGGAAGCATTGGAAAGGGTACAGAGGAGATTTACAAGAATGTTGCCTGGTATGGAGGGAAGGTCTTATGAGGAAAGGCTGAGGGACTTGAGGCTGTTTTCATTCGATAGAAGAAGGTTAAGAGGTGACTTAATAGAGGCATAGAAGATGATCAGAGTATTAGATAGCGTGGACAGTGAGAGCCTTTTTCCTCAGATGGTGATGTCTAGCACGAAGGGACATAACTTTAACTTGAGGGGAGATAGATATAGGATAGATATCAGAGGTAGGTTCTTTACTCAGAGTAGTAAGGGTGTGGAATGCCCTGCCTGCAACAGTAGTGGACTTGCCAACATTAAGGGCATTTAAATGGTCATTGGATAAACATATAGATGATAATGGAATAGCGTAGATGGGCTTGACATTGGTTTCACAGGACGGCGCAACATCGAGGGCCGAAGGGCCTGTGCTGCGCTGTAATGTTCTATGTTCCAAAACTTACTGGCCAACAAAATCCTGGCTTATATCTTTTGTCTTCCTTTATTGAACAAGGACGTGACATTTTTTACATTGCAGATATTTGATGAAATCTGCAATATAGTTTGTGCATTTGCCGTCTCCTCAACTTCCCTCACTAAGTTCGAATGTATTCTCACTTGAATTGTTGACTTTCCGATCTTTATATCCCATTTAACCTTTTTTTCCCCGAGTAATGGGCACGGTTTTCTGCATGCCCTGCGGCATATTCTCCAGTTGGGGAGATGGCCCTCTGTTGTGCAGCGGTGGGGTCAATGGGCTTTCCCGTTGTGTGCAACACACCCCCCCCCCTCCCCCCCATACCGTAAACCCGCAGCAGGGGTTTGTACTGGCGAGACTGGCAGATCCCGTCAGTTAGAAAATTCCCGTTCTCCCACAACCATCTCCGAAACTCCTCCAGCTTTTTTTTCTCACTTTCCACGTTAAAACTTCATTTAAAATGTTGAACATTGTAATGAACTCCAATTGGCTTTATTGGTTGGCTAATTGGAGTATGAGCTCCCTCAGTGATAGCTCATTGAGGGGGCCCATATAATCACCTGTGTAGGCTTTGTGAGCCAGTCTTAAGTTGACTGGACTGCTAGCAGCACTGTTTGTAGCTGCTCCTGTAATATCGTTATTGTAAATAAATATTGGTGTGGTGACGGAACTCCTGCCTCCCGTGGTTACTACAAACATCCTCATCAAACTTCCTCTGTTCACAATTTCCCGTTGTCTCTGAGCAGCCCTACTTTTGTTTTTGTCATTCATATGTTTTGAAAGTTCCTTGGGCGGGATTCTCTGTTCCTGAGACTGAGTGTTGACGCCGAGGCAGAATTCGTGGACTTTCACGACAGTAAAACTGCCGCCAAACCTGGACCGATTCAATAAGTTTGATGGGGCTCGCACCGGGACCACGTGGAACACAATCGATTCCACTGAAAAACAGTGTGGGATTTGCCTGGTCTGTGATTGACACTCAGGAGGCTGACAAGCTGCAGCCGCAGATGCACACTTCACACCCCACACACACTTATCCCAGCCAACAAGATGGCACTGGTCATTCTGGAGCGCACATACAGCTGATGGGTCGGCTGGGACCAGGGGGCACCCACGGGGGTGCCCTGGGGGGACACCCATACGACCTGTGGTCCTACCTTCACAATGGGCAGTCTGTGCAGCTGCATGGCTGCCTTGCTGGCTGTGGCAATGATGTTCCATGCCATCCCATCCCGACACCGCAGCCTACCTCCTGTCCACCCCCCCCCCCCCCCCCCCCCCCCCCCGCTACTCCCCACGGCCCTGGCAGAAGCCCCCTGGCTAGCGGCACAACTGTCAGCACACTCTGGCGACGTTGGATACTTTCCGTTTCCCCCCCCCCCCCCCCCCCCCTCTCTCTCAGCAGCCGCGATGCCAGTTTCACAATTTTTAAAAGCACGAGTGAACCGCGCCCTCGAGTACTCAGCCCAACGGAGGCGGAGAATCGCGGAGGCTCTGGAGAATACTAGATTGGGCCCGCTAATGACATGCAAACGGTGTCTGCTGTGTGTGTGTTGCAGACCGCATTGACGCCGCTGTCGGGTGATGAAGAATGGTGATTTGGCGTGAAATCAACACTTGCCGCAATTTTTATTTCGGAACCTATTCTCCGCCCAATCGTGTTTTGCCATCAGCCGACGGAGAATCCCGCCCCCTGTATTTTCCTTTCTGTTGATCTCCAGGTGTCTTTCATACACCCAATTGGCAATCCGAATCTTTCCTGTTTATACAGGTTTATATTGTCTTTAGTTTACTGTTTTACCGTCTGCATATCTTTATTACATTGCTACATTTTTTCCCAAATGTCATCTTCCCATCTCTATATAATCAAAGAAAGCCTTCCTTTCAGGTGTCCCCTTTATTCCTATTTGGAATACATTTCCCCTGTCCCTTATCCATCTTTTATTTATATAGTTCACACTGGCAGTCTGCCGTTCTGTAATAACTTCACCAAGAGCAATCTTCCAACAACAACCCCGTTACCACAGTAACAAAATAGGCCGCAGCCACGGCTTTCAACACATGTGTCCAAACGGAGGGACCTGCGGAGATACCAGCCGGTGTTGGAGCAGTGGGTTGTAAGCTCCGACCATACATTTCCTATTTCGCGAGCTATCGCCCGCTTAATAGGGGAATTTATATTCCACGGAGCCCATGGGGGGGATCTATCGGCAATGCCCCGTGTCCTCCATGGCCACCATAACGTCCCTCCTATCTGTGTCCGGGTCTTGACTTGCTTTGCTGATACCGGTAATGTCTCTGAAAGATTTAGGGTCATCGTGACCTCTTGCAATGCTGGCAAGGGAGCGGGGCTTGTAGGCAGCGGGAGGCGACTCAAGGTGTTAGCTATTTACGTTCCAGGGAGGTGCTGTAAGAGATACTATTGAGCTGCAAGTAACAGGACCCAATGCTGGATCCGGGAAGAGGCAGTAGGGAGGATTACCTTGCCCTCCTTAAAAAGTCACAATAAGGACTTGTGTTTGGTCTCTGTGATGAAACACCTGCCGTAAACGTACTGGTAAAATTTCTTCACACTAAACATGACCGCCAAGCCCTCCTTCCCGATTTGAGAATACCTCCGCTCTATATCCGAGAGAGTCCTGGATGTCTTTCTGTCCCGTCTTTCCAACAATAGGGAAGTCTTGCCCGAACCCGATAAGGGGAAACATCACATGTGAGGATGAGTTCCTTTTCGGGGTCGAAATGGGTCAGTAAATTGGAGGAAAGCAGCTGTCATATTTTCCTCGAAGGCCTCCACCTGTGGCCATTTTACAGTACTTTCACAGTAGTGTGTGTAGTGGAGACAGCAAGGAGGCTAAACTCGGGATAAAATTTCCATAATAATTGACTAATCCCAGGAAGGATTTCAATTCTGAGGTATTTCTTTGAGTCGATGCTCCCTGATGCCCCTCACCGTGTCCGCCACTGGATGTTGGCCTCTTTTATCCTGATAGACAAAATAGGTCACATCGCTCGCCTGGAAAATGCATTTTCCCTTTTCCATTGCACCCCAATCTTTGGAAATCGCCACATGACCTCTTCTAGTTCAGCCAGGCGCACTCATTCTGAAGTCCCTGTGATACAAGTTCATCGCCACTTTAGGTAACCCTTGGAGTATGTTCTGCATGATCCGTTCGAATATGGCAAGCGGGTATATTTGGATCGGCCCTTGAGCATGTTGATTGTAACGTATTTGCGGGAAGGCTCGTCCAATTCGAGTTGGAGATAGGCGTGGTGCATATCTAACTTAGTGAATATCTGGCCACCTTCTATCTTGGTCTCCTATTCGTGGCATGGGGTACCTTTCAAACTTGGAAACCTGATTGAGCGAAGGCTTGTAATCCGTGCAAGGCGGACCGATTAGTCCGACTTAAGGACAGGGATGGCAGGCATGTCCACTCTGCAAATTGCATGGGTGGAGCAGACTTGATAGGCCAAATGGCCTAACTCTGCTCCTACATCTTATCTTATGGTCTTACTATACCCAAGCCCGGTCTCTACCTTCTCCAACAGGGAATATGGAACCGATCTTGCTCGAAATGACTTAGGCTTAGCATCGGAGCCGACATAAATTTTGGCTCTGGCTCCTTTTATTTTCCCAAGGCCCCGCTGGAAGACTTCAGGGTATCTGCTGATGATTTCATACAGCCCTCCCACATCCAGCCTGAAAATCTCTCGCCAGTCCAGCCTGATCTGCTGGAGCTAATCTCTCCCCAGAAAACCTGGTCCCTGTCCCGGGATAACAATGAGTGGAAATCGGGCTGACTGATGCCTGTAGGTCACCGGCGTTGTCATGGCGCCCTTAATCCGCAAAGGTTCCCCCGTGTAGGTGGCTAGCTTGGCTCTGGTGTCTTCCAAAGTCAAGGGTTAGATACCAGTTTGTAGGTGATCCGATGTCTCCGATTACAGAGACGGCAGTCCCCATGTCCACCTTCAGTTTCAATGGATGACCAGATACCAGCACTTCCATCATTATAGGGATGACCTTGTCACAATGATACGGTTTAGTTGCACTGTCTCTGTTTCTGGGAGTGGGTGTACCTACGTGGTGTGGACAGCGCTGGCCTTGGCTTCTTCTCTGAGTATTACCATATTGCCTATTCCTATAGCTTTGCCGTTGCTGTGCCCTTTTACAGTGTTTGGAATTGTCCAATTGTCTAACACTTGCCACCTTCCGGAGCGGGATCCTAACATCCTTAGGACTATCATAATATTTCCCGAACTGCCGGGGGACATGAGCGGAGTTTTGATTTGGTGATGGGCTATTTGCACAGATGCCTTCAGTTGAGGAATAGAATCCCTACTGTGCAGAGGGAGGCCATTCGGTCCATCGAGTCTGCACCGACCCTCAGAAAGAGCAGCCTACCCAGGCCCGATCCTCCCTCCGCCCTACCCACATTACCCTGTAACCCCACCTAAACCTTGGACACTAAGGGGCAATTTGGCATGGTCAATCCATCGGGCCTGCACGTTTGGACTGTGGGAGGAAACCGGAGCACCCGGAGGAAACCCACGCACACATGGGGAGAATGCGTAATCTCCACCCAGACTGTCTCCCAAATCATCTTAGATCATAGAATTTACAGTGCAGAAGGAGGCCATTCGGCCCATCGAGTCTGCACCGGCTCCTGGAAAGAGCATCCTACCCAAGGTCAACACCTCCACCCTATCCCCACAACCCAATAACCCCACCCAACACGAAGGGCAATTTTGGACACAAAGGGCAATTTAGCCTGGCCAATCCACCTAACCTGCACATCTTTGGACCGTGGGAGGAAACTGGAGCACCCGGAGGAAACCCACGCACACACGGGGAGGATGTACAGACTCCACACAGACAGTGACCCAAGTCGGAATCGAACACGGGACCCTGGCGCTGTGAGGCAGCAGTGCTAACCACTCTGCCACCGTGCCGCCCGGTTGAATGATGAATTGATTGGTCAATTTTACATGAGGCTCCTCCCCCTCAGAGGGCATTGCTGTCTGGTGCAGTTCCTGAGCTCCTTTTTCTCCATTCTCCAGTGATGCTGCTGTCTCAATCGCATGTAGCCTTTTTTGAGTTTTCACTTTGCTAATTCCGCACGCTAATCTGCCTCGCACAATCTCGGGGGACGGATGGGCCGAATTCACAATGTTCTGCCAGTTTCCGCAATCTGACCCCCCCCCCCCCCCCTGTCCTCCCTGCCATGTTAAAGCAGTATCTTTGGAGGATGACCATAGTCTTTGGGTCATAGTGATTTCGCACTAGGTCTACGAACATGTTAAAAGTTTCCGGGTCAGGAACATCTGGTAGGTCAGGCTTTTAATCACGCTAAATGTCAGAGCCCGGCATGCTATCAGCAGAATCATTTTCTGCTTCCCATCTCCCACAGTGGGATGAGTCCGGAAGGAGTAACGCTTGCGCTCTGTGTATTGGGCCACGTCTTCTCCCTGAATGTTAATTGTGGGTAGTTTTGCTCCATTATCTGCAGTTTTGGCCTCCTGATTGGAGGAATGATGTTCTGGCCCGAGAGGGAATGCAGCGAAGGTTTCTCCTGGGATGGCGAGATTAATGTATGAGGAGAGATTGAATCGGTTCGGATTGTATTCGCTGGAGTTCAGAGGAACTCCTATTGGGTGAGCTACAACACACTTAATTGGAGAATTCATATTCCACGAAGCCCACAGGGCGATCTGTTGATGATCCCCCCCCCATGTCCTTCGTGGCCATCGTAACCGGTCTGATCTGCCATTTTATCTTCCTAGCAGATTAAACATGGCCAGTTTCTCTTTCGTTCTTTGGATCCAATTGCTCTATTTTCAAAATAAATTTGGTTAGATTATGGTCACTTTTGCTTTTTTAAAATAAGTTTAGCGTACCCAATTCATTTTTTCCAATTAAGGGGCAATTTAGTGTGGCCAATCCACCTGCCCCGCACATCTTTGGGTTGTGGGGGTGAGGCCCATGCAAACGCGGGGAGAATGTGCAAACTCCACATGGACAGTGACCAAGAGTCGGGATTGAACCTGGCGTCTCGGCGCCGTGAGGCAGCAGTGCTAACCACTGCACCACCGTGGTGCCCTTGGTCACTATTTCTAAAATGTTCTCAACATTTTGTTTGGTTGCTTGCCCTGACTTTACACCGAGCACTGGACCAGGGTTTCCATCGAACCATACAAGACAGGCGAAGAAGACCAGTCAGCCCATCACCCTGCTGCTGGCACATTGAAAGATTTACCCTGTTATTTCCCCATATGCCCTGTAATTGTTTTTTTTCGGTTCAAGTAGATGCCCAATTTCTTTAGCACTCCCGCAAAGTTGATATTGACTTCCCGTTCTGGTGCTGGCTGAAGGTAAGTTTCCGCCCGAATCAGAAAAATAATAATTTGTAGCCTAGATTTTCCCTGACTATGGCTTTAAGTGTTTATTTGTATATAAATAAATGCCCACAGCCCAGATTTATCTATTTTCTATTTCTCTGTCCATCACAATACCCTGTTTCCCTAAAGAATGTGTCTCTTCCCTCTTTGGGCTTATCATTTAAATCAGATTTTATTTTTTGCCATTTAATCTTGACCCATGCCTCATCTGCTCCAAGAAAATAATTTGTGCGTAAAGAATTGGGGTAGGTCAGGAATATGAGGGAAATATGGCCGACTAGCTGAGCCAGCACTCCCCCCTCCCCCAGCTCTTTTACATATACATTGGAGTGCAGCTTAAAAAACTTTATAGAGGTTGAAGCATTTAAAGCTGATAATAAAGTTGAACCCAATTCCATTTACCGCAGGGTGTTAAAGAGATCTGACTCACTTGCTCAATAATTTATTGAGGCCTGATGGATTCAAGGGAGACTCATGTGGTCCCAGCATTTATGGGGACAGAATAAGATTATGGGAGTTATAGACTCTTGAGTCAGAACACTGGCTGGACAGACGCTGCTGATGCGCAGTAAATGGGGTGTGATTTATGATCATTTGGAGAGTTCAGCATTTATTGGGAATTCCCAGCGTGGCTTCGGGAAAAGTGCATTACTAACCTGATTGAATTCCAAGTATAGTTGATGATGGTATTCCATTTGATGCTAACTGCCTTGATTTAAAAAAAAACCTCCCACTGAATCACTGTGGGAAAAGATATTGGACAGACGTAGATAAGGTGACATTATTGGATGGATGTTGCGCTGAATAGTTGACACCTTGCCGAAGCGAAATCAATAAATTGTTCCAAATGGGAATTGAATGGGGTCTGGCTGTAACTGACACTGTACCAAGCTCTGTAATGGGGCCATTGCCATTCCTAATTTTTATTCATGATTTGGATGAGAGAATAAATGGAACGTTCCTTAAATTTGCAAACAACTTGAAAACGTGCATTGCGAGCATAACTCAGACCAAATTTAGAGATTGCAGACCAATTTGGATTAATTATGAGAATAGGCCATGCCTCATGAGAGATATTTTATTTGCTCATAGCCAGTGGCTGGTATTTATTAAGTGTAACAATTCAAGATAGAAACCGGGGTGGGGAGGGGGGGGGGGGGGGCAGCAGCTTGTGATTTATTTTACAGGCACTGTGAAGTACAAGGAATGTAAATAAGGATTCTGCTGGGACTAAATGGTATGAAAGGGCCACAGTATATTTGGACTGTATAAATCTTTCGCACAACTGTGGTCGAGGTACTGTTTCCAGTTTTGGTTCCCTGTGCAATGGAATATATCATGGCTTTGGAAAAGTTGCAGGAAGGGATAAAAAAAATAAAGGGAATAAATTAGTATCTGAGAATAAACAAGCAAGAAATATAAAAACAGACAGTAAGATCTTCTACAGCTAGATAAAAAGGAAGAGAGTAGCTAAAGTAAATGCTTTCACAGTTGAATACTGAAAAAACACCCCAAGAAGAGCCAAAACCAAGGGGCAAATGGGAGGGAGGAACTTTAAATAATTACCATTTCTAGAAAAAAAAGTATGAAGGAAACTAATGGGACTGTGAGCTGACAGGTCCACTGCTCCTGATGGGCTATATCAGAGTACCTTAAAAGAATGGCGGCGAAAATAGTAGTCACATTGGTTGTGACTTCCCAATACTCCTGAGAAGGGTGGCACAGCGGCACAGTGGTTAGCACTACTTCCTCATAGCGCCAGGGACCCGGACTAGCTGTCTCACTCTAATATGTAGATTGGCCAGAAAGTGATCCCACCCACAATGGGCAGGGTTCATATTGCGATGTCTCACGAGGTTGCGTTAGTTCTCCCGAGACCGGTCAATCCTGGAAGTGGGATGCCCTGGCATCGACCAGCCGTGCCACGCTACTTTTTGGCTGCAACGTGGCCAGCAGATCCCACCCCTAATTTGCGCAAGAGAACTGGGAATTGCAAATTCTATTTTTCCAATTTCATTCAGTTGCCACAACAACCTCCACTGATGACTTGAAAACAGTGGCGGACTGGGTCTAAAAATATTGGTTGCCAGAGACAAAGGGGGCCCACCCACAACTATAATGCTATCATTTAATTTTCATAACGAATAAATAAAATTTTCAAAAAATATATATGGAAAAAAGGTACAATTAAAATGTTTGCGGAAAAAATTTGTATTTCTTAGTAATTACAGTGTACATGTACTGTACATATTACTGGCAGTAGATACCAAATGTAAATACAGAATGTTATAATTTAATTTTTTATTTATTTTTAAAAATTTTAAGTAATTGGTTGATATTTTTAAATAGTTTACTGCACAATTTACACATTAACCGATAGTTCAAAAGCACAATAGAGCATTGCATGCAGTCCACTATATTAAGAGCAATCGTTTGTGTTCACTAGATGATTGTGCGAATCTGCCAATAATTGCTTCTGCATCCAATTCATCTAACAATTCCTTTTCAATGGATAGCAACATGTATGATTCCAAATTCTCCTCAGACAGCGAATTTCTTAACCTTGTCTTTATGATCTTTAGCTTTGAAAATGTCCTCTCACATTGAACTTGAGTAACTGATGGTGTGCAGATGACTTTATAAAGTTCATAAAGATTATCATATGCCTTGTCATGAAGTCTGTTGGATGCTGGAATTTTTAGTACACATGATGGGCAAGTGCTGCGAATTTTACAATTGTTGCAACTGGAATCCATATTCTCACCATCATTAAGCAATAGCTTTAATACATCAAAGTTTGAAGCAAAAGAAAACAATTCCAATATTACTTGACCTTTGCTGATTTGTGGAAACAGCTTAATAATACCTTCCAATGCTTCATCTTCCAGGCCCTTCTCTGCAATAGTTTTAAACTTTGCTGGGTCCAAGCAGAACAAATCTTTACACAACTGTTTGTGTTGTACAAAGCATGATTCTAGTGACTGGACAATGCGATCCATTATTAGGTTAAACACATTTACTCGAAAATCAGCTAGAGAATCTGAGGAATTTCTTTCATCATCAATAAGCTCATCTGCAATTCTTTTCTTCTTCCTCTGCCTCTTAACTGGCAATGCTGTTCCCAACGCATCAATTTCCAATGTTTGATTTTCATCCATATTCATCTGTGAAATCCTGTCATTACATTTATTTACAAATTCCAAAGCCTTGCTGTGAACGTTATCAAATGTTCTTGTCTGTTCCTTCAACTTTGTTGTAGCTGAATCTACCAAACTCCATGCAGTAAACATATCTAAACCACTTGTCTGTAGATAACTTGATAACGGAGTTGTAGTTTCAAATATATACAAGTAAGTAAATGCTGTCAATATGGTTTCAAACTTTAGAAGACTTTGAAGTAAAACATTTGCTTCATGTCTTGTTTTTGCATCAAACTTTTCTGAATCTTGTATCATTGATAAGCATGTCAATAGATTTACGAAAGTACTGGCAGCGGCATCATCAAAACGTCCAAATATAGTTGTTGCTGCATTGGATTTTCCTGACCATCTGGTCTCACCAATTAGCTTTAATCATTTCATTTTTTCTTGTCCTAGATGTTTTCCAACAACTTCTATCCATACAGCCATTCTCTTGTATGATGCTTTCACAAAAGTTGCTATATTCTGGAGCAAATTGAAAAAAGAAACTGCAGGCACACAACATTTTGTTGTTTCAGTTATCACCAAATTCAAGACATGGGACTAGCACCATATATGAACATGTTGATCAGCCACATCAGCAATTTTACTTTGTAAACCATTATACTGGCCATGGTAGCTTGCAGCGCCATCTGTGCTATCAGATAAACATTTTTGGAGGTCAATTTTAAGATGCTGTAATGTTTCAATCAATAGATCAAAAAGTCCCTGTCCTGTACCATCATTGCTTGGCACAACTGAAAGAAGTCGCTCACAGATAATACCTTTAAGCACATACTGAATAATAATGCTAAACTGATCGATGGATGAATTATCTTGTGTTGAATCAACCTGAATAGAATATTTTGCTTGAGAAACTTCATGACTAATTCTTTCTTGTATCATATTCTTCATAATTTTGATTAACATGTTTATAGTTGTTTTACTCAGGTATGTAACAAGTCCACCACGGCCTTTACTTTGAGCCTTTACTTGTTGCTCTAATCATTTGATTCTTTGTTTAGACTTGTTTTGCACTGCAGAAACGTGAGCTGTCATAATGGGGTCATATTTTACCATCAACTGCACTGTAGCTAAAAGATTGCCATGATTCAGAACCTCATTATCTAGAGTGTAGGCCGATTCATTTCTGTGACCTCGAAAAGGAAGTGCTTGCTTGCCTAACATCTTTATGATGTCTATAATCCTCATGACATTACTTCTCTGCTTCAATACTTCTTCTTTCCTTTTAATTAGTGATGCTGCAAAAAATTTATCTAAGGTGCCATCATTAACCACACTGATATATTTCTGAGCATTTCTGACATGTGTTGTTGTCGATTCATGTAAAGTCAAGCTCTGGCTAATACGCCTGTAGTCACTAAAGCCACGTACAATGGGTGATGGATTACAAGTGTTGGGAAACTCAAAGGCTAAGCAGTATGAACAATATAAGCATTTTCTTTGTTATATGTTAGCCATTTTCTTGGGACTGATTCATTCATAATTTTCCTCTCATACAAACGAGCATCAAATGGCAGATCATCAAGAGGCTGAAGTGGATGTTCAGCAAAAAACTGTTTTAGCCTTGCTCGTGATGGATATTGGAAGATTCCAGTAATTGATCTTTCATTTTCTTGCGTAGGTTCATTTACAGGATGTGCTGCAGAAACCAAGTCATTTATGCTTGAAGGAATATCTGATTCCCTGTCACTAGTTGAAGCTATGTGGTCAGATGTTGCAACTACAGGCAGTACAGATACTGGAACAAGGAAGCCAGAAGAAATATTGGGCCTGGGTTGATTAGTAATGGATGCACTTGTATTTGTCTCTACATTCAAAGTAGCTCCTCTCTGTTCTTGTAACTCGCATGTCATTGCATCATCACCATGAGCATTGTTTCTTGCTTCTTGATTATTTGTTGCAGAACTGGATATTGATGTGGATTGTTCTTGTGGTATTATAAACTCTGTAATAGGCCTGCATCGCTTGGCTGATTCCTTCCTTTCTGCTTCTTTTTGTTCTTTGCGTTTTAGTGACCCAGATTTATGCTTTTTCTTTTCCATGCTGGTAGGGGTAATATTCATGAAATAAAAACTTAATTAAAAATAGCCCACATTGGGAAAAATTAATATTGATGATTGCAAGAATAACTTGAAGGAACACCAGATAAACCCCTACTTAATAAAAAATATAAAATAAATTACTTACACTTCAATAGGCTATGTTCATTAGTCAATACTACTGTGGACTATGCAGCTTCAGAAGAAGAGACAATCCACTGTCCAGTTTTCACACAGTAAGCAACTGAGACAACTGTTGAAACTTAGAAGTTTGGTCCGACTATAGTAAGACATTAAGAATGGTCCCAAAGTTAACAAGTCCAGTTTGATACCAGTGTAGTGTTACAAGTCGCAACCCTTTGAGTTTACCGATCATGGCTTATCTTTGACATCATGATTCACGGTCAAAGGTATCGCTTCTCCTTTTCGGTGACCTCACGACCCTATGTACTGCTTGATATCCTTTCAAGTTGCCGACCATCTCAAATCACGAACGGTAACTTTATCTTTAAATGCACACACTCTTGCTGAAAACGTGAATTTCCAACTATGTCCGACCCGAGTGAACCAGCCCGACCCCCCACCCCCGTGTGTGCGTGGGTTTCCTCCGGGTGTTCCGGATTCCTCCTACAGTCCAAAGATGTGCGGGTTAGGTGGATTGGCCTTGCTAAATTGCCCTTAGTGTCCGAAAAAATAAGGTTAATGGTGGGGGGAGGTTACTGGTATAGGGTGGATACGTTGGCTTGAGTAGGGTGATCATTGCTCGGCACAACATCGAGGGCCGAAGGGCCTGTTCTGTGCTGTACTG
Source organism: Scyliorhinus canicula (assembly GCF_902713615.1). Classification (NCBI taxonomy): domain Eukaryota; kingdom Metazoa; phylum Chordata; class Chondrichthyes; order Carcharhiniformes; family Scyliorhinidae; genus Scyliorhinus; species Scyliorhinus canicula. The sequence continues at coordinate 190,603,843 of NC_052154.1, read as the reverse complement.
TTCTATGTCTATGTCTAACCCAATAACCCCTCCTAACCTTTTTGGTCACGAACGGCAATTTATCATGGCCAATCCACCGAACCTGCACGTCTTTGGACTGTGGGAGGAAACCAGAGCACCCGGAGGAAACCCATGTGATTTATTTAGACTTTCAGAAGGCGTTTGACAAGGTCTCACATAGCAGATTAATATGTAAAGTTAAAGTGCATGGGATTGCGGGCAGTGTCTTGAGATGGATAGACAGCTGAGTGGCAGACAGGAAACAAAAAGTTGGAATAAATGGGTCTTTTTCTGATTGGCAGGCAGTGATAAGTGGGGTATGGCAGCATTAGTGGGGGACAGCAGGGATATGGATTTACAAAAGATAAATTATGCTTTCAACTGTTCACATTATTATTAATGATTTGGACGAGGGAACTAAATGTAGTATTTCCAAATTTGCAGATGTTACAATGTTGGGTGGGAGGGTGAGCTGTGAGGAGGATGCAGAGATGCTTCAGAAGGATTTGGACAGGCTGAGTGAGTGGACATATGCATGGCAGATGCAGCATAATGTGGGTAAATGTGAGGTTATCCACTTCGGTAGCAAAAATAGGAAGGCAGATTATTATTTGAATGGGTGTAAATTGAGACAGGTGGATACTCAACAAGACCTTGGTGTCCTCGTGCATCAGTCGCTGAAAGTAAGCGTGCAAATACAGCAGGCAGTAAAGAAGGCGAATGGTATATTGTCCTTCAGAGCGAGAGGATTTGAGTATAGGAATAAGGATGTTTTACGGCAATTGTATAGGGCATTGGTGAGGCCACACCTGGAGTATTGTGCGCAGTTTTGGTGTCCTTATCTGAAGAAGGATGTTCTTGCTATGGAGGGGGGGCAGCGAAGGTTTACCAGGCTGATTCATGGGATGGTGGGACTGTTATTTGAGGAGAGACTAAATCGGTTAGGATTATATTCATTGGAGTTTAGATGAGTGAGAGGGGATCTCATAGAAACTGATACAATTCTAACAGGATTAGACAGGGTAGATTCAGAAAGAATGTTCCCGATGGTGGAGGAGACCAGAACTAGGGGTCATAGTTTGAGGATAAGAGGTAAGCCTTTCAACAATAATAATAATAACAATAATCTTTATTGTCACAAGTAGACTTACATTAACACTGTAATGAAGTTACTGTGAAAATCCCCTAGTCGCTCCATTCCGGCGCCTGTTCGGGTACACAGGGGGAGAATTCAGAATGTCTTTCGAGACTTGTGGGAGGAAATCGGAGCACCTGGAGGGAAACCCACATAGACATGGGGAGAATGTGCAGACTCCACACATACAGTGACCCAAGCCGGGAATTCGAACTTCCGGGGCAATTGCTGTGCAATCCTACCTGGGAAGCTTTGGTGGAGGACGATTCCCTAGTGCACCAGCATATGTGGAGCTCAGATGTAACGGTTCAATGTGTGCAGATCATTTACAGGCCTCTTTCAGGATTTGCGCCTGTCAAGGAGAGAAATTTCAATGAAATGAACTTTGGGTTGAATTCAACAGTGAAAAGAAGTCTACCTGTATCATATGTCTCAGGAGAATTTTTATCAAAAGCAAACAAGGACATATTTTCTTTCTTTTGCTTTTGTGAACTCAAAAAATCATTTTTCCATTGATCAGGGGTCGCAGCACAGAAATGATTTTCATGCTTAATTAAGCTGTGTCCCTGAACCGGCATGGTGTTTTCACTGATAAAAATCATACACCCAGATACAAGCAGAAATGTGTTGCTCTGCTGTATTCATATTTTCCTGTGTCAGGCAAAAGTAATTTCTTTCCCCCAGCATGGGAAGTTCAAATCATTGTTGAGGTAATAATGCAGCATCTATTTGAATATGTATACAATGTAATGTTTACAATATATATACACAAGCTATCTGCTAAAATGTAATCAATGTGCAGACTTAATATTCACATTCAGGTCAACTCTGCAAACATTTAAAAATTGCCGGTGGGACTCTGCTGTGGAAGGCCTGCCCCCTTTTGCAACAGATTCAGTTTTTTACCAGCAGGAGGAAACCTGAAGTCAGGAACGCCTGCAGTTCACCCTGCAGAAGAACACCCTGCTGTTCCCTTTGTGGTGGTCTGCTGTTCCCTCCGCAACCTGGGATAGTAGGGGGGCGACATGCTGGAGGAGGAGGCAGAGGCCTCATCTGAGCAGGCCTACTGTGAAGATTAACGTGACAGAGGCTTCACATGTACCTGGGGTGAAATCGGCTGGAGCCGCCGAAAATCCGGCCCCCGCAGCGGCAGAGATTCTCCGCCACCCGGGAATTGGCGGGGGCGGGAACCACGCCCCGCCGATCGGTGTTACGTCCGCGCCGATCGGCGAGGCCCCTGTGGCGATTCTCCGGCCCACGATGGGCCGAAGTCCCGCCGCTGGGAGGCCTCTCCCGCCGCCGAGGTTTGAACCACCTCTGGTGGCGGCGGGATCGGCGACGCGACCGGGTCCTGGGGGGGGGGGGGGGCACGGGGCGATCGGATCCCGGGGGGTGCCCCCACGGTGGCCAGGCCCGCGATCGGGGCCCCCGATTGGCAGGCGGGCCAGTGCCTTGGGGGCACTCTTTCTCCTCCGCCGCTGCCACGGCCTCCGCCATGGTGGAAGCGGAAGAGAATCCCCCAGCGCTGACGTCACCACCGGCGCATGTGCGAACCGGCGAAGGCCTTTCGGCCAGCCCCGGCGCCGTGCGGCGGGGGTGAAAGGCCGCTGGTTCCGGTCTTGGCGCCAGTCGGCGTGGTGCCAACCGCTCCGGAGCGGGAGAATTCCGCACCTTTGGGGAGGCCCGACGCCGGCGTGGTTGCCGCCACTCCCCTACGCCGGGACCCCCCGTCCCGCCGGGTAGGGGAGAATACCGCCCCTGGTGTGAAATGATTTAATCGCGAACATTTTACTGCGACAGATTTCCATTCTCCCTAGATATAGAAAGTGACCTCCCCAGTGCCCACTCAGTGCTCCTCACTCTTCTTGATCCTCCGTGGTCTACTGCTACATCAAGGTGCGTCCTCATGACGCACATCAGAGTTGGAGGCAGCCTGCTGCTTTCCACACCCTGTGGCCTTTGATTCCCTTGGAGAACGTCCCCTGGAGTGACTGGAGTTGGAGGACCCCACTTACTTCCCAGTGTCACAGGCGGCCCTTTCTCACCCAGTTCTACCTTGCTGCCCTTGAGATGCCTCGGTGACAGGAAGGAGGAAGTGGAGACCACCTTTGCCTCCTTGTTTGCAGGCCCTGCATTGGCCTCCAGCTCTTCCTCCTCCCTGCGGGTGCCCGTGGGGCCCTGGGAGGCTCCATTGGATGGGGCAGCTGGAGTGAGCTCCAGAAAGCCCTGGTTCTGCCAGTCCTGGAGTTTTCCCATTATGTGCACCATAGTGTCAGCGCCCTCAGCGATGCTCCTCAGTGACTGGGACATGCTCATCAGTGTCTCGGCAATGCCTACCTGTGTCTGGGACATATGCTTTATTGACTAGAACATGATGTCAGGTCCCTCAGCTATGGCCGTCACAGACTAAGCCATGCCTTGGTCTCCACCACTCAAGATGCGGCGTTGTGCTACAGGTTTTCTACTGGGATTGCCAGCCTCGTAGGCTAGGCCTCAGTGCCATGAATTGCTGGCACCATCCCCTGCACCTGAATGTTTTGGGACTGCTCCATTTGAACTTGGTGTCTCCGGGATGTCACTGACACCCCTCCTGCTATCACAGCTGTGGCCTATCACCTTCGGGCAGCATGGCGGTGCAGTGGTTAGCACAGCCGCCTCAGGGCGCCGAGATTCCAGGTTCGATCCCGGCTCTGGGTCACTGTCCATGTGGACTTTGCACATTCTCCCCGTGTTTGCGTTGATTTCACCCTCACAACCCAATGATGTGCAGGGTAGGTGGATTGACCACGCTAAATTGCCCCTTAATTGGAAAAATTGAATTGGGCAGTCTAAATTTAAAACAAAACAAAAGCAGTGGGTGAAACTTGTCCAGAGGCCCGGCATCTGGCTGGTACCCAGCTGTATCCTGGGATTCAGCCGACCTCCGATTGCTGTCTCCGTTGGATGTTCCTCCTCCACCTGATGCCCATCAACAGCTGTGTGATACTTGTGGTGGTATGAATGTGAGCACTGCTATTGGTGCAGAGCATTGGTTTCCCATTGGCTCTGGCTGGTCATGTGCCTCTCATCCGATTGGCTGGGACTAGTCATGTGACTGCTCACCAATTGGTCGAGAGGCAAGTAGACCCCGCCTCTGAGGTGGGGTATAAGTACCCAGACTTCCCGGCGGTCGGCCTTTCTCTGTAGTCGACCACCGGGCTAACAACTATCTGATTAAAGCCACAGTTTGGATCTTCATTGTGTCTCGAGTCCAATTGATGGTACATCAATTTAATCAGCTAGAATTTTGGAATGGAGCTTCGCATCAAGCCTGACTGCCTCCGCACCAGCCCGCATGCTGCAAATGCGTCTGCAATCTTTAAACACTGGCAGGCGTGTTTTAACAGCTACCTGACAACTGCAGCCGGCAAGCCCACCAAGGAGCAGAAACTCCACATCCTCCACTCATCCTCCACGAAAGCGATTATGATGTGGCCATGGAGATTCTCAAAGGACACTTTCTCCGGCCGGTCAACGAAGTATACGCACGGCATCTCCTGACGACTAGACAACAGTTCCCTGGTGAGTCACTTGACGAGTTTTACCAGGCCCTCACAGCTCTAGGGAGAACGTGCGCATGTCTCCAAATTTCGGCAACTGAGCACATGGAACTTTTAATCAGAGACGCTTATGTTGCTGGCATGCAGTCCCCTTTTCAGCCAACGATTGCTGGAGAAGAACACCCTCAGCCTAGCTGAGGCACGGACCCTTGCAACCTCCCTGGAGGTTGCTGACCTGAACGCCCGCGCATACGCCCCCGGCCACGCAGCAACCCCCTGGACTTCATGGCACACGCCACCCCCCCCCCCCCCCCCCCCCCAGGCCTGCGCTGCGGGTTGCTCCGACAAACTAGCGGAGCCCCATTGCTATTTTTGTGGCCTCTCCAAGCAGCCCCACCCGCGCTGCCCGGCCCGCTCCGCTCTGTGTAAGAGCTGCGGGAAGAAGGGCCACTACGCGGTGGTCTGCCAGACCAAGTCGGTCGCTGCTGTTCCACGCAGCGACCGCGGATCGCCCCCCCCCCCCGGGCCCAGCGCCGCACACCAACCTCTCCGGCCCGCCTCCTGGCCCCCGCAACGCCCCACGGTCCTCCCGACCCTTGCTCCCAGCTGCCCCGACTGGCCCGCAGACGCCGCTGACACTGCCCCCAGCCGCCACGAGGTTCCCACGGGTGCCACCATCTTGGGCCGCGGACGCCATGTGTGGGCCATGGGCACCGTCATCTTGGGGCCCCGGCTCCACGTGCGGGCCCTGGGCGCCGCCATCTTGGGACCCCGATTCCACGTGCGGGTCCTGGGCGCCGCCATCTTGGGCCAAAACGGAAGGTCCTGCCAGCGATTACTCTGTCACCGAGGTGGATCTGGAACTCTTGCCACGACTTGCTTCTGTCACACTCGACCAGTCTCAACCACGCACGCTCGCCAAGACTACGACAACGATCCAGCTCAACGGACACAAAACGAGATGCCTGCTGGACTCTGGGAGCTCGGAAAGTTTCGTCCACCCCGACACGGTAAGACGCTGCGCACTCCCCATCCATCCAGTTAAGCATAAGATTGAATTGGCCTCGGGTTCGCACTCCGTCCAAATCACCGGGTGCTGCATAGCGGACCTCACGGTCCAGGGGAGGGTTTTCAAAAACTTCAAACTCCTCATCCTCCCCCGTCTATGTGCTCCGGCACTCTTGGGCCTGGATTTCCAGTGCAACCTGCAGAGCTTGACCTTCCAATTCGGCGGCCCTATTTCCCCCCCCTTACTGTCTGCAGCCTCGCGTCCCTCGAAGTGGACCCCCCTTCCTTGTTTGCTAATCTCACCCCAGATTGTAAACCTGTCGCCACTCGGAGCAGACGATACAGTGCCCAGGACCGGACCTTCGTCGGGTCCGAGATCCAGAGGCTCCTTGAGGAAGGAGTTATCGAGGCCAGCAACAGTCCCTGGCGAGTCCAAGTGCTGGTAGTTCGGACTGGGGAGAAAAACCGGATGGTCATTGATTACAGTCAGACCATCAACAGGTTTACGCAGCTGGACGCGTATCCTCTCCCCCGTATTTCCGACCTGGTTAACAGGATCGCAAAATACAAAGTCTTTTCCACGGTGGACCTTAAGTCCGCCTACCACCAGCTCCCCATCCGCACGAGTGACTGAAAGTACACCGCGTTTGAGGCAGATGGGCGCCTCTACCACTTCCTCAGGGTTCCATTCGGTGTCACAAATGGAGTCTCGGTCTTCCAACGGGAGATGGACCTAATGGTCGACAAGCACGGTTTATGGGCCACCTTCCCGTATCTCGGTAATGTCACCATCTGCGGCCATGACCAGCAGGACCACGACTTCAACCACCAAAAATTCCTCCGAACCGCAAAACTCCTTAATTTAACCTACAATAAGGATAAGTGCGTGTTTAGCACCGACCGTCTAGCCATCCTTGGTTACGTAGTGCGTAACGGAGTGATAGGCCCCGATCCCGAACGCATGCGCCCCCCTGATGGAACTCCCCCTCCCCAACTCCCTCAAATCCCTCAAACGCTGCCTGGGCTTCTTCTCCTATTACGCCCAGTGGGTCCCCAACTACGTCGACAAAGCCCGCCCCCTCATCTAGTCCACCTCCTTTCCCCTGTCGTTGGAGGCCCGCCAGGCCTTTAGCCGCATCAAAGCGGATATCGCAAAGGCCACAATGCATGCTATCGGCGAGTCCCTCCCCTTCCAGGTCGAGAGCGACGCGTCTGAAGTAGCTCTGGCGGCCACCCTGAACCAAGCGGGCAGACCCGTGGCCTTCTTCTCACGAACCCGCCACGCTTCTGAAATCCGCCATTCCTCGGTGGAAAAGGAAGCCCAGGCCATAGTTGAAGCTGTGCGATATTGGAGGCACTAACTGGCCGGCAGGAGGTTTACCCTCCTCACAGACCAACGGTCAGTAGCTTTCATGTTCGACAATGCACAGAGGGGCAAGATGAAGAACGACCAAGATCTTGCGGTGGCGGATTGAGTTGTCCACGTACAACTACGATATCTTGGGAAGCTCAACGAGCCTCCCGATGCCCTTAAACCTGTGACGCTTTATTGAACTATCTACAAATGGTTCCACATACTCTAGTCTAAATTATGTCTACAATTAATGAAGTCACATCTGCACACAACAGGATTGCTGTGCAACACTGAATTAAGTGTAGCAATGCCTACCCGCGAGAGCAGGATTTTCCAAAGTGTGGGTCATGATCTGCGGGGGCGTTGGGGGGGGGGGGGGGGGGTGTTAGAAGGGTCGCGGAGCTCAGGGTCAAAGCGGTGTTCCAGGAGGATCCTGACGATTTTGTTGAAGGTTAGAACTCTGTCATTAGCAGCACCCAGCCAAGCTGTTCGATTACAGCTGCAACACTGTTATCTACCCAGAACTGTGAACAGCGATGCCCACATACCCGAGAGAAAGTGACACCTTTTCGCGAGTGGCCTGAGTGAGTTGTGGAGCTCAGTTCCAAAGGTCTGTGATTTGTACCAGTTCAGGTTCTGTTTCCACTCACAACACTGAGCGATACTGTACTTTCTTTGGTTACAGAAGAGTAGGATTAATATAATCTTCTCAATACCAATGTATGACTCGGCACTTGGAGTCAACAAGTTAATTTCACTTTTGCTGTGCTGTAGGTCACTTCTGGCAACATCAGACTTTAGAAAGTTTTAATTTTAAATCCGCATCCTTACCACAAATAAGCCATTGTGAATCTCTCCAACTCTGAACATCATATGGTGCGAGGTCGAGTGATGGATAGTTAAAGTGGGGCAGGCAGATTTTGAAGCATTGCCCAGTTGAACCTTTAACTGTGTTATCAAAGGGAAACAGCCTAGCTTCCATGTCTCTGTATCTGTATCACAACTCCTCCACATCCCTGTATCAGTCTCCCTACGTTCCTTTGCAGCTCTAATTCTACTTTGATATACGCGAGCGCCGAAAAAATTGAGACGGACGTGATGCTGGGGGAAGAAAAACAAAACTAGGGGACAGAGAAAAAATTGAAAGAGTCGTTTGGGAAGAGGGAGAAGAGAGAGAGGAGAATGAAGCGAGGGGAATGACCAGGCCAGATAGGAACAGAAAGAGTAATTTTGGAAAACAAATCAATTCCTGGTTATAAAGGGAAAACCGGGAAATGAGTCAAACATTAGGAGAAACCCTGGAGGAAAGAAACTTGCAATTCATAAGAGAGACATTGAAAAGGGGAAATAATAGCACAGACATGGAGATAAAGCCAATCAGACATGGTGGGAGATGCAGTGTAACTTGTAGCGAGATGAACATTAATAGGGAAAGAGCAAAACTGAAATGATTATGGGCTGGATTCTTCCGCCCCGCCCGCCGCAAAAACACCACGGGCGAGAGGGTTTAAACTAGTTCAGCAGGGGATTGGGAACCTGAATTGTAGCTCCAGTACACAAGAAGCTGAGAGTAGTGAGGTTATGAGTAAGGTTTCAAAGTTGTAGGAGTGTACCGGCAGGAAGGAAAGTGGTTTAAAGTGCGTATACTTCAATGCCAGGAGCATCCGGAATAAGGTGGGTGAGCTTGCGGCATGGGTTAGTACCTGGGACTTCGATGTTGTGGCCATTTCGGAGACATGGATAGAGCAGGGCGAGGAATGGTTGTTGCAGGTGCCGGGGTTTAGATATTTCAGTAAGCTCAGGGAAGGTGGTAAGAGAGGGGGAGGGGTGGCATTGTTAGTCAAGGACAGTATTACGGTGGCTGAGAGGACATTTGATGAGGACTCGAATACTGAGGTAGTATGGGCTGAGTTAAGAAACAGGAAAGGAGAGGTCACCCTGTTAGGGGTTTTCTATAGGCCTCTGAAAAGTTCCAGAGATGTAGAGGAAAGGATTGCAAAGATGATTCTGGATAGGAGCGAAAGTAACAGGGTAGTTGTTATGGGGGACTTTAACTTTCCAAATATTGACTGGAAACACAATAGTTTGAGTACTTTAGATGGATCCGTTTTTGTCCAATGTGTGCAGGAGGGTTTCCTGATGCAGTATGTAGATAGGCCAATGAGAGGCGAGGCCATATTGGATTTGGTACTGGGTAATGAACCATGACAGGTGTTAGGTTTGGAGGTAGGTGAGCACTTTGGTGATATACCACAATTCGATTACGTTTACTTTAGCGATGGAAAGGGATAGGTATACACCGCAGGGCAAGAGTTATAGCTGGGGGAAAGGCAATTATGATGCGATGAGGAAAGACTTAGGATGCATCGGCTGGAGAGGAAAACTGCAGGGGATGGACACAATGGAAATGTGGAGCATGTTCAAGGAACAGATACTGCGTGTCCTTGACAAGTATGTACCTGTTAGGCAGGGAGGAAGTGGTCGAGCGAGGGAACCGTGGGTTACTAAAGCAGTTGAAACACTTGTGAAGAGGAAGAAGGAGGCTTATGTAAAGATGAGACGTGATGGTTCAGTTGGGTCGCTTGTGAGTTACAAGTTAGCTAGGAAGGACCTAAAGAGAGGTCGGCCGGTGGGGGGTCACGAAGGTTGGCCGCCGTGAGCCTCAAAGGTCAGCCAGTTGGCAAAAACACATGTGGTCTCAAACACATTCAGCTGCACTATATAACTGCGCCTGCAATGATATAATGAAGATGATCGCAAATTAAAGTATTGACAATTAAAGTCAAAGCAAGCCATTGCTTAATGTCAGTCAACATGTAAATGATTTATAGAAACATAGCAACATGGAAACATAGAAAGTAGCAGCAAAAAGAGGCCATTCAGCCCTCCGAGACTGCCCCACCATTCAATAGGAGCATGGCTGATCCTCTATCTCAATGCTATGCTCCCCGTGCTCTCCCCAGACCCCTTGATACCTTTGGTGGTGGAAATCTATCTACTGCCTTCTTAAATATATTCAGTGACTTGGCCTCCACAGCCTCCTGTGGTAGAGAATTCCACTGGTTCTCCACCCTCTAAATGAAGGAATTTCTCCTCATCTCAGTCCTAAATGACTTACCACCCCATATCCTGAGACTGTGACCCCCATGGTGTAGACCCCCCCTCCCCCACAACATCCATTCATCCAGTCTAACCAGCGAGATTTCAGTGAGATCCCCTCTCATTCTTCTAAACTCCAGTGAGTACAGGCCCAGTCGACCCAATCTCTCCTCGTACGACAATCCTGCCGTTCCAGGAATGGTCCACTCTTCCCACTTTTGGCTAATCTCACATGCACTCTAATGTAGTTGTGTCACCAAAGCGAACTGTTTGCTTTGAAGTGTTGACTATTTAACGAGCTGTTGTGCCATGCTCTGTCATCGGCTTCTAATTAAATCCAAATAATTTAACCTTTCTTTGATCTTCCAACTTTTATTCCTTACTCCTGAAAGCCCTTGCGAACCATTTGACCTAATTTCGGTGAATTAAATCTCACCTCGTACAGCTTAAACGTCTCATCAAATACAAGCAGTGTTCAAGAAAGCGGATCAGTAATGACCATTCCAGCTACGTGGATTGATGTCAAACTTAGAGTTCAGCTAAAGAGATGTGTCGTGAAATATATTCATAAATATTCCGTAATTTTGACAAAATATAACGCCGCCAGTGATTTATTGTGTCCAAGTCACAATTATAGAAAATATTCTGTTAATAGTTCCTTCTGAAGTCTTAATTCCACATTGAAGGCTGATATTTCCATGGTTGACATATGGATTTGGACAGGAATAATAAACCAGCACTAAATCTGTGATGATTTTTACATCACTTTTTCTATTTAAGTTTTTTTTTTAAAGAGTATCCCAATATTTTTTTTTCCCAATTAAGGGGCAATTTAGTGCTGCCAATCCACCTACCCTGCACATCTTTGGGTTGTGGGGGTGAAACCCACGCAGACACGGGGAGAATGTGCAAATTACACACGGACAGTGACCCAGGGCCGGGATTCGAACCGGGGTCCTCAGCGCCACAGTCCCAGTGCTAACCACTGTGCCGCATGCCGCCTCTACACATCACTTTTTGTCAATGCAGTGTTATATATTTTAATCACGTTCTTGAAAGATATAGGGGGCGACTATCCGAGCCCCGCCCCGGGACAAAGAATCAGCGCCACCGCGCCACCGCGCCACGACGCCCCGATGCCGGCGCGCGATTCTCCGAGGTGCGGAGAATCGGTGCCATTTGCGCCGGCGAGTTTGGCACGGCGCCGGCCGCAGGGCCGCTGGAATCGGAGGCGCCGCCGATTCTCCGGCCCGCATGCGCCGAGCGGCCGCGCCGATATGACAGAATCCCGCCGGCGCCGTTCACCCCTGGTCGCTGCTGGCGGGAACTCTGCTCGAACGGTCGGGAGGCAGCCTGTCGGGGGGGGGGGGGGGGAGGGGTGCTCCTTCACCGGGGGGGGGGGTGGGGGGGTTTCCGATGGGGTCTGGCCGGCCTCTCCCCCCAGGGCCTACTTTCCTGCGCGGCCGGCCCCTGAACACCAACGCCATGTTGAGTCGGGGCCAGCGCGCGGAAGACGTCCCCCGCGCATGCGCAGGTTGGCGCAGCGCCTATTTGGTGCCTGGAAGGGAGGCTGGAGTGGCGTGAACCGCTCCAGTGCCGTGCTGGCCCCCTGTGGGGGACAGAATCGGTTGTACCCGGGCCCGGTTTGCGCGTCATGAAGCGCGACGGGGTTCACGACGGTGCGAACACTTGGGCTCCATTTGGGATAATTGCCCCCACAAACTTTATTCATAAAGTTTCCTGAAAGTTTCACTTCCTGAAAGGTGGACTATAGTTCGAACGATCGGTGGTTGTACTAAAGAAATGTGTTTTGGGGAAAATGGGCACAGTTGAACAACTTAAATGCGTAACACTTCGACAGCTGACACACAGAAGAAACAAACACGTCAAATTTAGTCACGACAAACATTCCAGTTAAAAATGTAATTATTATCGGAAGATACGTTCGAAACATGAATTTAAAACTGCTCAGTTCTCAAAGGCTGAGTACGATACAGGGAGAATTAGAATTTGAGCCTGCTACATTCTGAGAGGAAAATCCATTTTACTCACCTCTTAGAACTCTTCCTTACTCTATTTCAAGCTCCTAGCCTTCTTGTAGCTGGCCTGTTGCCAGGAAAATGTTGATCTCCCACTGCCTCAATGAAAATTTTATTTTATTTTTTACCAGAGACAGGCTCGTAATGAATCCACAGTGACATAAATTAGGTCCTTAATAGGAGAGGGCCTCTACAGAGTGGTAACAAATCACAGTATAATAACTTTATAAAATGTATTGAATATTACAGGGATGGCTCTCTTACAAAGAAGGCTCCCACGATGATTCGGATCTGTATTTTAGTTCCCCAGCCCTATCTCCACAGCCCTCTAACTTAATCCAGCTCTCTTTTGAAACCTCCTACGGAATCCGCCTCCATCACTCTCCCAAGCAGCGCATTCCAAACTCTAACAACTGTCTGAGTAAAGAGGTTTCTCCTCATCTCACTCCAAGCTCTCTTGATGACCATCTTGAAAATGTGACCCCCTCGTCACTGACGTACCGACTCGTGGAAACAGAATGTAGTTTTTTACCCTGTCAAAATTGTTCAGAATTCTGAACCCCTCAATAAGGTGGCCTCTTAATCTTCTCTGCTCCAAGGAGAACAAGCCCAATTTCTCCAATCTTTCCTTGTATCTAAAATTCCTCATTCCTGCTGTCATTCTAGTAAATCTCCTCTGCACCCTCTCCAGGGCTTTAACATTCTTCCTTAAATAAGGTGAATTTGCTAACTAACCTGCCATGTGGCACCATATCAAATGTTTTCTGAAAGTCCAAATATACAACATCCACAGCACTACCCTCATCTACTGCCTGTATCACCTCGTCAGATAACTCAATTAAATTTGCCAAACATGACCTGCCCGTGACAAAGCCATGTTGACTATCTAGCATTAACTTAATCACGTTTCCCACTCTTGAAATCAAGCTGATAGATCTGTCTTTTCCTGTGACAATTTGTCCCTTTCTTACACAACGGCATCACATTTGTAACCCTCCAGTCCTCTGGGACTAATTCTGTGTTCAGAGACGCCTGGAAAATTTCTGTCCACTGCTCTGCAATTTTCTCCCTTACCTACTCAGCAATATAGTGTGTTGAAAGAGGTTGCTATAGATAGATGTAGTGAATGCATTTGGTGATCATCCTCCAAAATTCTATGGATTCCAGAATAGCTCCTGAAGATTGGAATGTAGCAAATGTCACACTGGGGAGAGAGAGAAGGAACTACAGACCTGTGAGCCTTACAGCAGTGGCAAGTAAAATGCTATTGTAAAGGATGTGATAAATGGACACTTGCATAATCATGATTTCATTGGGCATAGTCAGCATGAATTTAGGAATGGGGAATCATGGGCGCGATTCTCCGCAAATGCGGAGAGTCGTGAAGGCTGCCGTGAAACCGGCCGTGTTTCATGGCAGCCTCCGCGCCCCCTCTCGGGACCCAATTCTGCTCCCCGGTCGGGGCTAGCAGCGGGGCCCCGTGAACCTCGGCATCTCAGGCTTAGCGAAATTCGCTAAGCCCGCGCACCAAAGTTAACGGCGGCTGATGCGCGCGATGACGTCAGCCGCGCATGCGCGGATTGGACGGCTCCAACCCGCGCATGCGCGGATGACGTAATCGCGCATATGCGTGAAACCCGCGCATGCGCGGGCCGGTATGCCCCTCAGCCGCCCCGCGGACTGATCCAGCGGGTCGGCGGACGAACAAAGAGTGCGCGGGGTTCGGACCCGCTGCCCGCGATCGGTGCCCACCATTCGTGAAAATGGCCGTAAAGGCCTGGGAACTCGGCCCATCGGCTAGTGGAGAATCGCTGCTCACCGTAAAAAAACGGCGAGCAGCGATTCATGTCGGGGGGCGGGCGTTGGGGGGGGGGGGAGAATAGCGGGAGGTCGGGAAAAATGTCGGGAAGGCCCTCCCGCTATTCTCCGACCCGTCGTGGGGGGCGGAGAATCGCGCCCCATGTTTGACATACTTGTTGGAATTTTTTGAGGATATTGCGAACAATAATGAGAAAGGAGAGTCGGTGAACATTGTATATTTGCATATTTGGAAGGCTTTTAATAAAGTTCCCCACAGGAGGTTGATTGGCAAAATAAAAGTACAGGGTATGGGAGTCAATATACTGGCATGGATTAAGGATTGGTTAACAAGCAGAAAACAGAGGGCACGATCGAGCGACCTCATCGCGCCTGATTTGGTGACACAAATTTAACGAATCTCATGAGAGAGCTTTCACAAGATTTACACCGCTCGAAACGCGTTGTGAGATCTAATGAGATCTAATAAGACCTTGTGAGATGTCACGAGCTGGATCTCTCCCTCACTAGGCATGATCCAGATTTCAATGAGCGCCGGGGTGGTGGGGTGGGGGTGGGGGGGGGGGGGGGCTGGTCTCCCAGGCCATCAGAGGCCCCCGGATGGTGGGGCTCTGTGAAGGATGGTATCCTGGCACGCCTGCTGCCACCCGGGGAATGGGCCCAGGGTGGCCTGTCCTTATGAGGTGGCACAAGGACCCCCTAACAGGTAGGTTGGGGCATTGGGGGGGGTCCTGAGGCTGCAATGGGGAGTCGTAAAATCGTGAAATAGGGACGATATTAAAAATTCACGCCTCCACTCCTTTATGGAGTTCAATCCAGGCAAATGCGAGGTGATGCATTTTGGAAAATCTAACTCAAGAGCGGACTATATGGTCAATGGAAGAGTCCTGGGGAAAATTGATGTACAGAGAGATCTGGGAGTTCCGGTCCATTGTACCCTGAAGGTGGCAACGCAGGTCGATAGAGTGGTCAAGAAGGCAGACAGCATGCTTGCCTTCATCGGACGGGGTATTGAGTACAAGAATCGGCTGGTCATGTTACAGTTGTATAGGACTTTGGTTCGGCCACATTTGGAATACTGCGTGCAGTTCTGGTCGCCACATTACCAGAAGGATGTGGATGCTTTAGAGAGGATGCAGAGGAGGTTCACCAGGATGTTGCCTGGTATGGAGGGTGCTAGCTATGAAGAAAGGTTGAGTAGATTAGGATTGTTTTCATTGGAAAGACGGAGGTTGAGCGGTGACCTGATTGAGGTCTACAAAATTGAGAGGTATGGACAGGGTGGATAGCAACAAGCTTTTTCCAAGAGTGGGGGTGTCAGTTACAAGGGGTCATGATTTCAAGGTGAGAGGGGGAAAGTTTAAGGGAGATGTGCGTGGAAAGATTTTTACGCAGAGGGTGGTGGGTGCCTGGAACGCTTTGCCAGCGGAGGTGGTAGAGGCGGGTATGATAGCATCATTTAAGATGCACCTGGACAGATATATGAACAGGCGGGGAACGGAGAGAAGTAGACCTTGGAAAATAGGCAACCGGTTTAGATAAAGGATCTGGATCGGTGCAGGCTGGGAGGTCCGAAGGGCCTGTTCCTGTGCTGTAATTTTCTTTGTTCTTTGTTTTGTTCAATCTCTTCCTGCCCCGACGAGCTCTGGAATCGAGGTAAGTGCAGACCCGACAGGGCGCTTCTTGTCAAGGCCCAAAGAAAAAGTGTCCCGTTTGATAGCAGCGCCAAGAATGACCAAGCAAAATGCGCCCAAATGGGACTCCTTTTCCCCGCTAAATCGCACCTGGAGAGTAGGGATAAACGTGTCTTTCTCACATTGGCAGGCTGTGGCTGGTAGGGTATCGCAAGGATCAGTCCTTGGGCCCCAGCTGGTCACAATATATATCTCAATGATTTTGACTTGGGGATCAAATGTAATATTTCCAAATTCGCGGATGATACAAAGCTGTGCTGTGAGGAAGATGTAAAGCAGCTATGGAAGGATTTCAACAGACTTGGTGAGTGGGCAAGAACATAGAACATACAGTGCAGAAGGAGGCCATTCAGCCCATCGAGTCTGCGCCGACCCATATAGCCCTCACTTCCACCCTATTCCCGTAACCCAATAACCCCTCCTAACCTTTTTTGGTCACTAAGGGCAATTTATCACGGCCACTCCACCTAACCTGCACGTCTTTGGACTGTGGAAGGAAACCGGAGAACCCGGAGGAAACTCACGCAGACACGGGGAGGACGTGCAGACTCCGAACAGAGAGTGACCCAGCGGGGAATCGAACCTGTGACCCTGGAGCTGTGAAGCCACAGTGCCAAACACTTGTGCTACCGTGCTGGCCGATAATGGCAGAACATGGCAGATGGAACATAATGTGGAAAAATGTGAGGTGATCCATCTTGGCAGCAGGAACAGATGTGCAGACCATTTCCTAAACGGTAAGAAATGAGAAAGTGTAGATGTACAAATGGACCTGGGTGTCCTTGTCCATAAGTCATTGAAGACCAGCATCACGGTGCAGCAAGTGATTAGGAAGGCTAATAGATTATTAGCCTTTATTGCAGGAGGTAGTGAGTTTTGCTTCAATTGTATAGGAGCTTGGCTCGATCACACCTGAAGCACTGTGTGCAGTTTTGGTCCCCTTGCCTCAGAAAGGATATTATTATCATAGAAGTAGTACCACGAAGGTACAGCAGACTTGTTCCGGGGCTGATAGGACTGTCTTATGAAGAGAGAGTGGGCAAACTGGGCCTGTATTCTCCAGAATTTTGAAGAATGAGATCCGATCTCATTGAAATCTGCAAATTACTTAAAGGATTAGACAGGGTAGATGTTTTCCTTGGTCGGGGAGCCTTGAACCAGGGGGTCACAATTTCAAAATAAGGGGGTAGTGACTTCGGACCAAGATGAGGGGAAATTTCTTTACACAGAGGGTTGGAATCTCAGTCATAATTATGTTTAAAACAAACATTGATAGATTTCTGATTAATAATAGCGCAAAGGGTTAAAGGGAAGGTGGGTTTAAAAGGCATTGAAATGTCCAATCAGCCGTGATCACATTAACTGTCAGAGCAGGCTCGATGGGCTGAATGGCCTGCTCTGGCTCCTATGTTCCTCTGTTCTTATAGTGTAATCAAACAAAAAAGAGGAAAACAAAACTTATCGGGGTGGAAAGACTAAGTGCTGACGCCGGGACTGAATTGCGAATGTTCTACGCGGACAAAAGCCATGCCAGTCCCGGAGCGATTTGGGTCGCGTTAATGGGCTACACCAGCGTCACATGGAACTCAGGCAATTCCAATACATTCCGACCCCCATCCCAGCCGAGATGATGGCATTGGTTGCGCTGCAGCACGCCCATCCCAGTTAATGGGATACTGGGGCTAGAAGGTACCTTGTGGGTGGGGCGGGGGGGGGGAGGGAGAACCCATACGACCCGTGGCACTAAGTTTGGGCAGTCAGCAGCGTGCGCAGCTGCATGGCTGCATTGCAGGCTACGGCAATGGCGGTCCGTGCCCGACCACACAGTCCACCTCCTAGTCGTCCCCCGCAACTTCCCCCGGCCCTGGCAGGCACCCCCTCACCAGCGACGCAACTGTCAGCACATTATCCCAATGTTGGGCACTGTTCGTACCTCCACCCACACCCTCAGCAGCCATGGCTCCTGTTTCCCGATTTGAAATACCACGCGTGAACCTCGGTGTCGATAATTCCCCTGGTGGAGCATCACGGATGGCCTGCAAAATGCTGGGTCGGGCCCGTTAATGATGTGCCAACGGCGCTTACTGTACAATGTGCATGCCCATGCAGATGTGCAGTGTAGACCGCATTCACGCCGTTGTCAAGGGACAGGAGCATGGCATTCCATTTGCCACCCAACGCCAACCTCGATTTTCAGCTGACTCTCGAATTCTCAGTCCAATCATGTTTTCCAATTCCGGCATCGGCCGATGGAGAACCACGCCCATCAGAGTTTAGGTCAGGAGTTTGAAGTTTGGGACCTCTTGTGCATGCACTGGCCCAGAACTGGCCATGTGTGGATTTTGAGTCCCTTTCTGTTTTTGTGTCAACTACACCAGCTGGAATCTCTCCAAATGGAGAAAATCAAATTTGCCATCCGAGGGTCGGACGACGGCTTCCACAGAACGTGGGAGCCATTCATGCAACTGTTCCGGGACCTATTTGTGGCCAATGTACAAGAGGAAGAATAGTCGGGGGAAGGTAGCGGGAGGGGCTACAGGTTCGGTACGGGGGTTCGATGGCTAGCTAAGGCCCAAAACCAAACTAAATAAACATGTTGGGGGGGGGGGGGGGGCGGGCGCAGTTACTACTACGAAGATGCTTACCTGTAAATATGTATGTTAATTTTTGCGTGTTTGTTTGTTGTTTTTTTTCTTTTTTTTTTTTTTTTTTTGTTCTTTTTCTCTCCTAACAATTTGTAATTTGTTCAATATAAAATATGAAAACTGAATAAAAACATTTATAAAAAAAAAACTACACCAGCTGGGGGAACTCCGCGCATGCACAGTTCATTGTGTTCATGCATGTGCCGGATGGGAAAGGGGTCATGCATGTGCCAGATGGGAAAGGGGTCATGCATGTGCCAGATGGGAAAGGGGTCATGCATGTGCCAGATGGGAAAGGGGTCATGCATGTGCAATTAGAGGTTTGTCTTATCTCCAGGCCAGGAACTTGCCTTGTGCACAGGCGCAGAAACAAAGGAAGCAAAAGAAAGGGAAATTGGGTAATAAGGATGCCGGTCAGGTGACCTGGAACTGGAGTGTCATTGGAGAGAAGGAATCTCAAGGGGGAGGACACGGGAAGGGGGATGGGGAGAGGTCTTAAACTAGGGAGAAGGTCCCAAACAATGGAGTAGGGCAGAAACAGGTGCCAGAAGGTGATCCCAGCTAAGGGACAAGGGGAGAGGCCATAAACAGATCCTATTAAAGTTGAGAGAAAGGTGCAGAGAAAAAGGCTCCAAGATAAAATCAAGAGATACAGGAGCAGACCTGAAGCAAAATTGGCTTGAGGGAAGCCCAAAGGGTCTGAGGAGGCAGCAATGACTGGAGCAACAGTGTTCTACCTGAGACAGCCGAAGATCTGAAAGTCTGTTTGGAAGATAAAGCTGGAGACAAAAATCTCAGACGGCAAGATTAAAACTGTGGCGATGGATCCTGGTTGAAACTGTCCAAGCGAGAGCGGCGTGTGAGAGGAATTCCCAGGTGAGTTTTTCTGGAGGTTGGAAACCCTCGTGAGCCAGTCTTCGGTGAGGGCGGTTGGCTTACGGAGCGACAAGGTTCTGTGTGGGTTGTTGAGAAATCCATGGAATCTGCTTTGGTCTCATTAGTCTTTTACTTTGGAATGTGGTGTGTCGGTCTGTAGTTTTCCAGTTGATTCACACGTACTGCATCCTTACCCTGAAGGCTAGGGCATAAGATGGATATGGTAAATCGCTTTATCGTTGTGAATGTGTATGTTTCTGTAAAGATGTGGCAGGGGTGAAGGAATAGTGGATATTTTAATTATTCTTTTTTGTGTTTATATTGAAACCTTTCCAACCTTTTTGCCTGGTGCAATAGAGATAATCTTTCTTGTTTAAGGAATTATTTTTGTTTCACGTTCATCATTAGACTCCTTCTAACTTGTTCAGCAACTTACCGATGTGGTTTCTAAATAAATAAATAAAGTTAGGATCTGTCAAGCCAGGTTTCACCTCTGGGATCTGTCTTTCCCAGTGGTACCATCAGCTGGGCCGGTAATAATAGGGTGTTTTCAAACTAAAATAGTGGTGTGTACTGGATTTGGTCTGTGCTACAGTTAGCAAATGTAGCATGAATCATTCCGTAGCGATCGATCTGACACTGCATATGACTCTACAATGTTATAGAGGACTTCATGGAAAGGGCAGTTTCACTGTGCTCTGTATTAGTCAGTTCATGCCTTGACATCCAATTCGCATTCCATACACAGCGTCGGCGCAAAGTGATTTTGGCTTTGTACAACGCAACTGTTGTGAAGTGTGATATCTGTATATTTAAGTTATCCTCCTCCATTGGAAAATTCCCCACATTGATCCGTTGCAGTTACCAGTGCTTGCAAAGCTCCTTGTTCAAGTAGATACTTCTCATTTTGCGCTGTACCATTTTCAGAAGGAACTTTGAGCTGCAGCGCACACCACAGCTGATTGACCAGCCCTGTGGACCGACATATCGGTCAAACAAATGGCTTAACAGCAGCGTCTTGTGGAAAAATGGTGGCCGATTATTGTGGCCGTGTCATGATTGGCTGCTAATTTTTTGACTGCGAGTCTCAAAACCGCATTCTCAGGGGTCGCACGTTACACAGTCAGATATTCCTGCAATTTTCTCAGCTCTTTATTAATGACGGAGGCTCGGGCATTTCTCTTGAGATGCTTTTGTCAAGAAAAATGTCATCCTTTACAGACTCGAGAAACTTGAAAAGCAGTTTGGATTATCAAACTGTCAATCAGGGGAGTCTTTAATTAAACTTAGATTTGGATGTGATTTGATTAAGAAGGTCTTTGAAAGTCAGACAAATGTTGAATCTGTTCCTGACAACTCGTACAAAATGAAACAGGAATCAAGGATTTGAATAACTCACGACAGACTATTGATGGCAAATGCCACATGCCAACCTTCAGGATATTTTCTCCATTTTCCTTCTAATCATTTTTTGTTTACAGCCCCATATCTTAAATTTGGAGTTACGCTTTGAGTGTTTGCTTTAAACATGAACATTGACCTTCATAGCATAAAGCAACAGAACCATTTTGTTTAGCTTTGCAAAGCTGATTAATTCCGTAACAATGTTCCCTGCTCAAGTCCATCATTGTATTTATCAGATACGATCCCTCCCCCGCTTGGCACATGCTGAAATCTTATGTCTTGCAGTCACACGCTGAGAGAATAATTATGCATCCTTTCTGCATTCATCTTCAATTCTTCGCCCCTCTACTTTAGCAGAGGCATCAATTCATTTCTTTCAAAAGGGCTAATGGATTCACCAAGCCAGTGGGGAGAGAGAGAGAGAGGAAGTACTTGCATTTGTATAGCACCTATCACAACCACTGGTTGCTCCAAATCTCCCAACAGCAAATGAAGTACTTTTTGAATTGTCGTCACTGTGTCATGTGGGAAACACAGCAGCCAATTTGCACACAGCATGCTCCCTCCAACAACAATATGATAATCATCAGATCATTTGTTGTGGTGTTGATTAAGAAGAAAATATTGGCCGAGATACCAGACTTAATTCCCCGGCTCAATTATAAAATAGGGCCATAGGATGATTGATGTCGTTCTGAAGAGATAAGATGGGGCCTCAGTTTAATGCCTCACCTGGAAGGTAACTCCTCCAGCAGTGCAACACTGCTTCAATACTGCATCAAATAATCATGCTCAAATTCGGGATCAGGGCTTGAACTCAGAATCTTATGACTCAGAGAAAAAGATGCTACCACCTGGCCCATGGGTGACACATTGGTCTCGGGTTTGTGGTCAATGGTGAAGCAAACGGGCTGACTGTTGACCATGAAGAAAGGCTCGTTGAGAGAGCCAGCGATCTCTGTGACAAATCCTTTAACTCCTCCTGATGAGTTGTGGTTTACAGCTCCCTCTACTGTGGATTCTCAATGTGGTGGTTGGAGGTCAATCCTCTCAGTCCAGGGGCATTGCTGCGCGAGTTCCTCAGAGTAGTGTTCCAGGACTGACCACCTTCAACGGCTTCGCAATGAGCGGTCCTTCGCCATAAGGACAGAAATAGGGATGTTTGCTGCTGATTGCACAGTGTTCAACAGCATTCCCGACTCCTCAGACACCGAACCATTCCTGTCCACTGGGACAATACCCAGCCTTGGGCTAAGAACTGGAAAGTAACATTCATACCACACAAGTGCCAGGCAATGACCATCTCCAACAAGAGAGAGGCTAGCCACCTGTCCTTGATATTCAGTATTATTATCGCTGAATCCTATGCCTTCAACATCCAAGGGGTTACCATTGGAACAGCCATGTAAATATTCCGGTTACAAGGGCTGTAAGCATCATGGAATTCTGTGGCAAGTTTAATGCCTCATGATTCCCTGAAGCCTATCCATCATCTACCAGGCAAAGGTTAGCCGTGTCATGGAATACTCTCTCCTTGTCTGGATGGGTGTAGCTCCAACAACAGTCAAAAACCTTGACACCATCCAGGACAAAGCAGCCCGCTTGATTGGCACCTCATCCATCCACTTTGTACATTCACCTCCTCCATAACCGATTCACAGTGGCAGCTGTGTAAACCAACTACAGGATGTGCTGCAGGTTATTCAGTAGCACCAGCAAAACCCTCGACCATCCAGAAGGACAAGGGCAGCAGACACATGGGAACCCCGTAACCTGGAGGTTTCCCACTCAGTCGCTCACCATCCTGACTTGCAAGGGCAGCACGGCAGCACAGTGGTTAGCACAGTTGCTTCACAGCTCCTGGGTCCCAGGTTCGATTCCTGGCTTGGGTCACTGTCTGTGCGGAGTCTGCATGTTCTCTCCATGTCTGCGTGGGTTTCCTCCGGGTGCTCTGGCTTCCTCCCACAGTCCAAAGTTGTGCAAGCTAGGTGGAGTGGCCATGCTGAATTGCCCTTAGTTTAGGTGGGGATACTGGGTTATGGGGATGGGGTGGAGGCGTGGGCTTAAGTGGAGTGCTCTTTCCCAGAGCCGCTGCGGACTTGATGGGTTGAGTGGCCTCCTTCTGCACTGTAAATTCTATGATTCTATGAATGGTCCACAAAAATAAAATTATTTCTTTCAGGGCCAGAGCTGTACAGACACATGGCTGTTAAAAATCCAACCCCGTCCGACTGGGCAGGGTGTAACTTTTTATAGAGTTTCTATGTGAGCAGGAAAGTTCGTGCCACGTTTTAGTCTGATTGCTGGCTCTCGGGTAAGGCAGGGAGAGTGCACAGTGTCGGTCCACCGTGCAGCCTGTGGTCGAGTCCTGAGAGGCAGACAACAACCTCAGGGTTACCGTCTTCATCCAGCCATGAGCAAAATTCTGATAAAGTGGTTAGTTTCAGACGATAGCGTACGCTAATGGTTCAGCAGCGTACCTCCCCTCCAGCTCTCCTTCCCCCACTACTGCAAACTCTGGGATGGTAAACACTCAGCCCTATTATCCCACTGCCTTATTTTGGGATATGACAGCAATCGAAGCCAGACCAGTCAACGTGATGTCTGATTTCACTGCCTGACACCTGCAACTTGCCAAAACCGCTCTGGGATGCTGTTTCTATGCAGATGGCTTCAGCTCCTGAAGAAAGTCCAATGCAATAAGGCTGTCAATTATCATGGTGTTAACAGTGACAAAAATCTTTTTTGGCAGAGGATTTTTTTTCTCCTGAGAATATGCAATCAGCAACAGCTAGACAACATTTCATCGGGCAAGCAATCTGTAATTATTGCATAATAGCAGGGACTTTAGTGATTTTGAAAAGACCAAGGGCATAATTAAATTTTAGTGGACTCTATCTATGGGCAGTATTCTGTAGGTGAGCTCATTATGCTTCGCGCCACATTACAGGAGAGTAAATTAGTCAGTTGTGTCTTAAGTGCATTCATTCTGTAGAACTTTGATAACCCCGCAAGGTAACTAACAATTCATTCATCAGTGTTCATTGTTTAATGATCAACGCTGGAGAATTTTTTTCCCGTTGACCCCTATATTGTTTGATCCGGTGGACTCAGACCGATTAAAGCCAGAAATAATCATTCAAATTTACATTGAAAAACAACTTCCCTGACGCAAAAGAGGTAATAAGATAAAAGCAAAACGCTGCAGGCGCTGGTCATCTGAAATTAAAACAGATACTGCTGAAATGTGTTTGAATCGGCGTAACTCGTCTTCGAGAAGAGCCTTCTTGGACCCTGTTTCTGTCTCCACAGATGCTGCCAGACCTGCTGAGCTTTTCCTGGATGTTTTGGTTTTTATTATTAAAAGAGCCACATCTTGCTATTTGCCTTCAATTCCACCATCACAATAAAAATTTCAATTATTCGATCGCATGAAAAAGCCCCTTAACGCGATACATAGGTGCATGCAATGTTTCTTATCATTGTCCCCTTTCTGGGATTAGGAGCAGAGAAGCAGAGATATGGGCAGCACGGTCGCACAGTGGTTAGCACTGTGGCTTCACAGCGCCAGGGTCCTAGGTTCGATTCTCGGCTTGGGTCACTGTCTGTGCGGAGTCTGCACGTTCTCCCCGTGTCTGCGTGGGTTTCCTCCGGGTGCTCCAGTTTCCTCCCACAAGTCCCAAAAGACGTGTTGTTAGGTAATTTGGACATTTTGAATTCTCCCTCTGTGTACCCGAACAGGCGCCGGAATGTGGCGACTAGGGGCTTTTCACAGTAACTCTATTGCAATGTAAGCCTACTTGTGACAATAAAGATTATTATTCTCCTTCTTCTTATTATTATTAGAGGCTGTCCATTTGTCCTACTTCTACCATGGGCCAAATTGGAAAAATTTCCTTCTGCGTCAGATCCCTAGAATGAAGAGCTTATCGTATGAGGACTGTGGGATTCGTTGGAGTTTTGAATGATGAGGGTGGAATCTTATTGAAACCTATAGAATACTGTGTGGCCTGTATAGAGTGGATGTGGAGAGGATGTTTCCACTTGGAGGAAAAACTAGGGCCAGAGGACACCATCTCAGACTAAAGGGACGATTCTTCAAAACAGAGATGAGGAGGAATTTCTTCAGCCAGAGGGTGGTGAATCTGTGGAACTCTTTGCCGCAGAAGGCTGTGGAGGCTAAATCACTGAGTGTCTTTAAGACCGAGATAGATAGGTTCTTGATTAATAAGGAGATCAGAGGTTATGGGGAGAAGGCAGGAGAATGGGGATGAGAAAAATATCAGCCATGATTGAATGGCGGAGCAGACTCAATGGGCCGAGTGGCCTAATTCTGCTCCTATGCCTTATGGTCTGATGGTCTTATCATGTTAATGGATCATGTAACATTAGTATTGCAACAAATTGACACAAGCCGAATTTGCATCATTTATGTAAACTAATAAGTAAAACAGTGGGGCTCTCCTCTAGCAGATTACATTCGAGTCTTGTATGAAAAGGTCACTGACTCCATTATCTTGATTAGGAAACTGCCGCCTCATTCTCTCCTTTGCATTGTGCGATTAAAGAGCAGAGATGTTCCCGAGAAAATTGGATCAAAGCTGTGAGATAATGGGTTGTTGGATGCTCTGTTTTCAGCCTGACAGATGAGTTTTTGCTTTTGCTTATTTTTGCAATTTGCGTTTGTTCGAAGACAAACAAATTTGCCAATCCAAGGTAAGTGAATTGAAGGGAACAATGGATGTGCATTGCAAGTAAAGTCAGTGTAACCAAGCGAGGTCCTGCAAGAGCATCATTCGCACCATGCTCACGGAAAGGTGTTGCTTTGACAGTGAAAATATCAAGTCGTCCTCACTGCATGATACGAATCACAACATCAAAGGGCCTCCCTCTTCCTCGGCTGCCTTGTGCTAATGATGTTAATGCTGTCATCCATCATTTTTATTATCGGTCGGTCCACGGCAGGACACTGCGCACTGAGTGCACTAAGCAAATAAAGATGGGCTTCATTGAACCTGTGATACCCTAAGTGACAAAAGAACTTGAGGCATTAAGAGTAGCTGGAAGAAGCCATGCCCTATCTATGATCAAATAATAGATTTTAAAATCAGGGTAGAGACAGGCAAATAAGCAAGGCAGTTTGGTAGGGTGAAATAGAATGTACAGTGTTGCAACAGGCTATTTTGTCAAAGCAGCCTGGTGTTTATCCTGCGCATCAACTGTAATCCTGAATTCAGCCTCTCATCTGTTACCAGATTCCTTTGTTCTCCTTTCTTTTATCTACTGACCCGACTTATTCTTAAAAGTAGACATGGGCTCCACTCCATCTTTAATGGGGCATGCCATATCCTCTCAACCCTCTGAGTACAAAGGTTTCTCCCAAACTCTCTCCTCAACTCAGGGCCATTCTCGGGGCGTGGGCGTCACTGGGCAAAGCCACCATTTGTTGCCCGTCCCTAATTGCCCTTGAACTGAGTGGCTGGCTCGGCCATTTCCGTGGGAGCCAGTTGCTGTGGGTCTGGAGTGACATGTAGGCCTGACCGGGTAAGGACGGCAGATTTCCTTCCCTGAAGGACATTAGTGAACCAGAGCCGCGTTTGATAGAGGGATCATTCTCGGCGTTGCAGGCGTTCCGAAACACCCTGATAAACCTGCCCAAAACGGGACTGGTTAAAACTCACCCATTATTCTGTGGCCTGGTCAACTTGTAGTTCTGGTTTTTAATGCCTTGTCCAAATGAACCCACCCCCAAAATCTCTCTGATCTTCCACATCACCCAACTCTAATTTTACGACAATCGGCAATGGTCATCATTAGACTTTTAATTCTAGATTTTTATTGAATTCAAATTGCACCATCTGCCCTGGTGGGATTCAAACCAGGGACCCCGGACCATTATCCTGAGGTCTCTGGATTACTAGTCCAGTGACAATACACTATGCCACTGCCCCCCGTTTACCAAGAATGAAATGGAGACAGCGTTAAGATGGTGGGCGAGGCCTGATTCCTGGATTCCTGCCCCCGTCTCCGTCTCCGGCAACTTTTGCCAGCGTGGGCTAAGGGTGTGCGTAGGTCAGCACGGAGACAGCATTCTCGCTATTTCCGTTCCCGTTCGCACGAACAAACTCAAAAACAGCTTCTTCCCCACTATCACCAGACTCCTAAATGACCCTCTTATTGACTGACCTCATTAACACTACACCCTGTATGCTTCAACCGATGCCAATGCTTATGTAGTTACATTGTATATCTTGTGTTGCCCTACTATGTATTCTCATGTATTTTCTTGAATTTTGTTTAATTCCCTTTTCTAATGATCTGTTGAGCTGCTTGCAGAAAAATACTTTTCATTGTACCTCGGTACACGTGACAATAAACAAATCCAATCCAATCCATTAGAAGTGGATATGTGAGGGCGTGAGGGTCTGATAACCATATTGAGACTTGAGCAGATGTCCCACTGGACAGAATTGGGTCTTCTAACCCGCCCACCTCAACATTTCCCTCCCCCCCCACCTGTGCCTTAGCCTCAGGCCTACATCAAGAGGTGGCGGGCCTGTCTCTGATCCTTGCCTACCTCCTATTGATGAAAATAGGGCACTGGCAGGACAGAGTTAGGCTCGTGTAGCCAGGAACATTCCAGATTCCCTATTTCCACCCCAAAGACAGAAATGTGGCCCCTTAATCTGTGTCCATATCCCCTTTGTTTTCAGCATCCTTGGGAATGGTCATTAATATTGTACATTCTGAAACAAACTGGCCCAGTTTTTCACGAAATAGAAATAGACAATGCTGTAATTATTCAACAGCTCTGGCAAAACCTCGAGAGAAACAAATTCAACCTTTCAGGTCAGTGACCTTTCATTCCAGCTCTGTCCCAGCTTTTCGTGGTTTTCTTTATATCTTCATATTCCCGTACTGTAGCTGAGCTGAAACCCTCGACATCCCACCTGAGTCCTGGAACTGTATTCTGCGCCTTTCTCGGGATCCGACGAGGCTCAGTGTGATTTCCGACGCCCGGGATCACGTTAGATCTCACGAGACATCGCGATCTAGATCTCGCCCTCACTGGGCAGGATCCAGATTTGCATTTTCGCGTGGCTCCATTTAGCACTGGTCCATACAAACGTGGATCAGGCATAACGGCATGTGGGAGGTGGGGGTCTCCCAGGCCATCGGAGGTTGGGCCCTGGGCAGGGTGGTGACATGGCACTCTTGCTGCCACCCGGGCACCTTGGCACTGCCAGCTTGGCACCTTGCTGAGCTCGTCAGTACAGGAACTGAAGGCAACTGAGGGTTCAGGGGGCATTCCTCACCGGCGCCAGATAAAACCCCAGAGTCACGTTTGACAGAGGGATCATTCTCAGCCCTGCAGGTGTTCCGAAACACCCCGATAAACCTGCCCAAAACGGGACTGGTCAAAACACAACCATTATTCTTTCTTGGGGCCTGATCAGCTTGTAGTTCTGGTTTTTAATGCCTTGTCCAAATGAACTCACCCCCAAAATCTCTCTGATCTTCCGCATCACCCAACTCTTATTTTTGCTTACGGAATGTTCTTCACGGGCGGAGTTCTTCGTTCCTGAGACTAAGTGTTGATGCCAGGACAGGATTTGTGGAGTTCCATGACAGCAAAACTGGTGCTAAACCTGGACCGATTCAGCAATTGTGGAGGGTCCACGTGGAACACAATCGATTCCAATGGTAAATGGCGCCGTATTCTCCGGGTCCAGGATTGACACTCAGGAGGCTGACAAGCCGTAGCTGCATATACACACTTCACTCCCCACACACACCACCCAGCCAACAAGATGGTACTGATTGCACTGGATGTGCCCCTGACAGTGTGACCTCAGCCCCAGGATAGTCTGCTCAATATACCCCCCCGACATTGTGACCTCAGCCCCAGGACAGTCTGCTCAATATGCCCCCCGACAGTGTGACCTCAGTCCCAGGACATTCTGTTCAATATCCCCCATGGCAGTGTGACCTCAGCCCCAGGACAGACTGTTCAATGTACTGCTGACAGTGTGACCTCAGCCCCAGGACAGTCTGCTCAATGCGCCCCTGGCAGTGTGACCTCAGTCCCAGGACAGTCTGCTCAATGTGCCCCTGGCAGTGTGACCTCAGTCCCAGGACAGTCTGTTCAGTTTCCCCCCCGACAGTGTGACCTCAGCCCCAGGACAGTCTGTTCAATATCCCCCCCCGACGGTGTGATTGCAGACCCAGGACAGTCTGTTCAGTATCCCCCCCGGCAGTGTGACCTCAGTCCCAGGACAGTCTGCTCAATGTGCCCCTGACAGTGTGACCTCAGCCCCAGGTCAGTCTGCTCAATATCCCCCCCGACAGTGTGACCTCAGTCCCAGAACTGTCTGCTCAATGTGCCCCTGACAGTGTGACCTCAGCCCCAGGACAGTCTGCTCAATATCCCCCCCTGACAGTGTGACCTCAGTCCCAGCACAGTCTGTTCAATATCCCCCCTGGCAGTGTGACCTCAGCCCCAGGAGAGTCTGTTCAATATCCCCCCTGGCAGTGTGACCTCAGCCCCAGGACAGACTGTTCAGTATCCCCCCTGACAGTGTGACCTCAGCCCCAGGAGAGTCTGTTCAATATCCCCTCCCCGACAGTGTGACCTCAGCCCCAGGACAGTCTGTTCAATATGCCCCCTGACAGTGTGACCTCAGTCCCAGGACAGTCTGTTTAATATGCCCCCTGACAGTGTGACCTCAGTCCCAGGACAGTCTGTTCAATATCCCCCCTGACAGTGTGACCTCAGCCCCAGGACAGTCTGTTCAATCTGCCCCTGACAGTGTGACCTCAGCCCCAGGACAGTCTGTTCAATATGCCCCTGACAGTGTGATAGCAGCCCCAGGACAGTCTGTTCAGTATCCCCCCTGACAGTGTGACCTCAGCCCCAGGACAGTCTGCTCAATGTGCCCCTGGCAGTGTGACCTCAGCCCCAGGACAGTCTGTTCAGTATCCCCCCTGACAGTGTGACCTCAGCCCCAGGACAGTCTGTTCAGTATCCCCCCTGACAGTGTGACCTCAGCCCCAGGACAGTCTGTTCAATGTGCCCCTGACAGTGTGACCTCAGTCCCAGGACAGTCTGCTCAATGTGCCCCTGACAGTGTGACCTCAGTCCCAGGATAGTCTGCTCAATGTGCCCCTGACAGTGTGACCTCAGCCCCAGGACAGTCTGCTCAATGTGCCCCTGGCAGTGTGACCTCAGCCCCAGGACAGTCTGTTCCATGTGCCCCTGACAGTGTGACCTCAGCCCCAGGACAGTCTGCTCAATGTGCCCCTCACAGTGTGACCTCAGCCCCAGGACAGTCTGTTCAATGTGCCCCTGACAGTGTGACCTCAGCCCCAGGACAGTCTGTTCAATATCCCCCCGACAGTGTGACCTCAGCCCCAGGACAGTCTGTTCAATGTGCCCCTGACAGTGTGACCTCAGCCCCAGGACAGTCTGCTCAATGTGCCCCTGACAGAGTGACCTCAGTCCCAGGACAGTCTGTTCAATGTGCCCCTGACAGTGTGACCTCAGCCCCAGGACAGTCTGCTCAATGTGCCCCTGGCAGTGTGACCTCAGTCCCAGGACAGTCTGTTCAATGTGCCCCTGGCAGTGTGACCTCAGTCCCAGGACAGTCTGTTCAATATCCCCCCTGACAGTGTGACCTCAGTCCCAGGACAGTCTGCTCAATGTGCCCCTGACAGAGTGACCTCAGTCCCAGGACAGACTCTGACTTCTCATTGGGCAGTCTTTTTTTAAATAGAATTTACAGTGCAGAAGGAGGCCATTTGGACCATTGAGTCTGCACCGGTTCTTGGAAAGAGCTCCCTACCCAAGCCCACACCTCCACCCTATCCTGCTGACCATGCAACCCCACCTAACATTTTTTTTGACTCTAAGGACAATTTAAAAAATATATATTTTTATTGAAGCATTTGCAAAATTTTTATAACAGTGACAAACAAAACAATAATAACATAAACAACAACATGGTAAACTAGACATTTCCCACCCAACCCCTTCTGTACATCCCTTAACCATATTGCACTTGCAGAATGCTGCTTCTGCTAACATTTTAATTTTCTCCGAGAAAGTCGATGAACCCCAGCATTGAGCCACTGAGGACAATTTATAATCGCCAATCCACCTAATCTGCACATCTTTCGGGACTTGTGGGAGGAAAGCGGAGCACCCGGAGGAAACCCACGCAGACACTGGGAGAACGTGTAGGCTCCACACAGACAGTGACCCAAGCCGGGAATCGAACCCGGGACCCTGGAGCTGTGAAGCAACTGTGCGAACCACTGTGCTACCATGCTGCCACAGGACAGTCTTTCACTCATCTACCCTGTTCCTTGACCTCTCCCTGCCCCGCCTCTATCCCCCCCCCCCCGTCCCCCCCCCCCACCCCCTGTCTTCTCCTTCTCCTTTCTTCCATGATCCCCAAACTCCTCCCAGATCTCCCTCTTGTCTATCCATGCTCCACACCAACTTCGAGTCCTGCCTCAGTCTCACCCCCTCCCTGCTGGCATTGCCCCCCATGTCCAGTGGATGCAGGCCCCCAGAATCCCGCAGTATCACTCTTCAATGTGGGAGAAACGCCTGGTGAACTCGAAGTCATTGGTGAACTGAATCTTGCCAGATGCCCAACATCTGGAAACAGACCATTCTAGTTATTCACTGGCTTGGCACCTAATGTGAAGCCGGGAGCGGGGTTACAGAATGGTCCCAGAACTGAAACCTGTGCCACACTCTTGCCTACTTCCATCCAGTTTGACTCTCAGTCACTGTTTCCTTCCTTTTAATCCGTTTCTTAAATACCATCTCCTGCCCTCCTCTTTAATCCACTCATCTTAGTCTTCACCAAGAGTTTCCTCAGTGGTATTTTTGTCTAAAGTGATCCAATATTCCGCACTTTACCCCCTTTTGCCAACCCTGTCATTTTGGCAAAACGTGTGACCACGTTGACCAAGTGTGGTTTTTCGATGCTGAACCGCTATGGCTGCTTCTCGTCATTTTGTTGTCATCTGGGGGTTTCTTAACTTCATCTTTCACTAGAGATTATAAAGTTTTCTGTGCCACCGATGTCAAACCCAGCCCTATCTCCCTTTGGAAAATGTGTCTGCATGGCTGAGTGTGTGTGCCTGCGTGTGTGTGCCTGCGTGTGTGTGCCTGTGTGTGTGTGCCTGCGAGTGTGTGCCTGCGAGTGTGTGCCTGCGAGTGTGTGCCTGCGTGTGTGTGCCTGCGTGTGTGTGCCTGCGTGTGTGTGCCTGCGAGTGTGTGCCTGCGAGTGTGTGCCTGCGAGTGTGTGCCTGCGAGTGTGTGCCTGCGAGTGTGTGCCTGCGTTTGTGTGCCTGCGTGTGTGTGCCTGCGTGTGTGTGCCTGCGTGTGTGTGCCTGCGTGTGTGTGCCTGCGAGTGTGTGCCTGCGAGTGTGTGCCTGCGAGTGTGTGCCTGCGAGTGTGTGCCTGCGAGTGTGTGCCTGCGAGTGTGTGCCTGCGAGTGTGTGCCTGCGAGTGTGTGCCTGCGAGTGTGTGCCTGCGAGTGTGTGCCTGCGAGTGTGTGCCTGCGAGTGTGTGCCTGCGTGTGTGTGCCTGCGTGTGTGCCTCCCTGAGTGTGCCTGTGTGTGTCTGTGTGTGTGTGCCTGTGTGTGTGTGCCTGTGAGTGTGCCTGTGAGTGTGCCTGTGTGTGTGTGCCTGTGAGTGTGCCTGTGAGTGTGCCTGTGTGTGTGCCTGTGTGTGTGTGCCTGTGAGTGTGCCTGTGTGTGTGTGCCTGTGTGTGTGCCTGTGAGTGTGCCTGTGAGTGTGCCTGTGTGTGCCTGTGTGTGCCTGTGTGTGCCTGAGTGTGTGTGCCTGCGTGTGTGTGCCTGCGAGTGTGTGCCTGCGAGTGTGTGCCTGCGTGTGTGTGCCTGCGTTTGTGTGCCTGCGTTTGTGTGCCTGCGTTTGTGTGCCTGCGTGTGTGCGCCTGCGTGTGTGCGCCTGCGTGTGTGCGCCTGTGTGTGTGTGCCTGTGTGTGTGTCTGCGCGTGTGTGTGCCTGCGTATGTGGGTCTGTGTGCGTGTGTATTTGTGCGTGTGTCTGTGTGTGTGTGTCTGTGTGTGTGTGCCTGTATGTGTGTGCTTGTGTCTGTGGGTCTGTGTGTCTGTGTGTGCAGAAGGAGGGTAGTGGTAGCCTGGAACTCGCTGCTGGAGGAGGTGGTGGAAGCAGGGACGATAGTGACATTTAAGGGGCATCTTGACAAATACATGAATAGGATGGGAATAGAGGGATACGGACCCCGGAAGTGCAGAAGATTTGAGTTTAGACGGGCAGCACGGTCGGTGCAGGCTTGGACAGCCGATGGGCCTGTTCCTGTGCTGTAATCTTCTGTGTTCTTTGTTTTGTGTGTGGTTGCGTGTGTGTGTGTGTGTGTGTGTGTGTCTGTGTCTGTGTGTGTGTGTCTGTGTGTGTTTGGGGCGGAGGTGGGGGAGGGGGGTATGAGGGGAAACTCCTATTTGTCCAACGATGCCCACGAAGGGGCCCCCTATGGCAAAGGCCATTGCCACGGCAACCAACCCAAGCTCTCTCCAAACCCCACACATTCCTCTGGCCTGTTTGCTGACGTCTTTTCCTTCCCTTTTCCTGGTTCTTTTACTTCTGTTTCCTCTGCGGGGCGGCAAGTATAAAAAGTGGTGCGCTCCTGTCATTCGTTGCATGAATCTTTATTCAATACTTTTTCCATTTTGAAACACAATCTGACCTCAATCGGAAATGTACTTGTGCTGAGGTCTGCAGTATGACCATTAAGGCCGGTTTCTGTTTGTAACCAGCTGAATATTGATGTAGGCAGCTGCAAAGCAGATGTTGGTCTATGGTGGTTTGAAACGCCGGGCTCCCAGTCCATTAAAGCTAAAGACGTATCCATTCCTTGTTCACTAGACTGAAGCACAAAGGTATTTTCTCTCAGTTGTTTGAATCTATGCTTCATATTCCCTTCAAACTTCAAAGCTGGCAGCATAATGCAGGGCTCAGTGCAAATGGAATTGGGTAATTTTAATGAACAGAGGTGGCTCAAATTCATTTTTCTATCCAGTGCTTTGATAGGTTGTGTGCGATGCCATTGCTGAAGCCACGTATAAATTCATTTCCACTGTTTCTATAGAGACAGGTTACTCCAGATGTGCAGTCCATCACAATGAGCATTCTATGCGATACTGGGTAACCTTGAGATACTCCTATTCAGGCCTCTCTCTCCATTAGCTTTGTTTATCCTTGTTTATACGAACGGGTCGCCTTCATGACATTTGACAGGTTGAGTTTACTCGAATTTTTTTTTAAAAACCTTCAAAAAGTCACCATCAGATATGCTTTTCTTATTAAGGCACTTGTACATGTGTCTGGATGCGTGTGAAGTCACACGCCTTTATGACTCACATTGTGCTTTAAATAACATTGCACTTTTTCAAAAAATGTAATGTCATTGTCTAACCTCCCTCGGCCAGGGTATTGCTTTCTTCTTCTCTGCTCACTCGTTCTCTTGCTCGCAATTTCTTCCAAAGTGTCGAAGGCATTGAAATTAGAATAATGATGTTTTTTGCGAATAAATCTTCAGGGACACAGCCAGTCAATCCGTTTTTCCCGGGATGGGAGGGTGTGCTGAGCATGCAGCTATCAGTAATGAGGAAAATCAAATGACAGTGGTCCACATTGTAGTTTTTCCCCTGCAGTATAATCGGCGGCATAGAATCAAATAGAAAGGGGTTACATTCTAATCATCTGACATGCTGAATATTGTGCTACTCTTCACAATACATCGACGTGTCTCTGTGGGATGGCTATTATTTTCACTGGTGGGCATTTTCCAATCCAGTCCACAAGCTAAAGGCAATGTAACATTTATAGATGCTGAGAGGATGTTACCCCTTACTACGATCCCAGACCAGACCCTTCCAGTGGCTCGGAGACTGGACCAAAACCCCAATAATTTAGTTTATTTGTAAGAATGTGCGGAAAGAATAATTCACTCCAGGATGTGATTGCATGCAGAAATAGGGCTTGGGTATTTTTAAAACAAATTTTTATTATTAATGCAATATTGAACTCTTTAACACACCTGAAGAGAGCCACTTTCTCCTGTTAGAACCCTTTCAGACTCTGGCTGAATATCTTCAAAACGCTGGTTCACCTGCCGTGTTTCAGCTTCAATTTATTATTACTCTTTGATGGGCAACATGGTAGCATAGTGGTTAGCACTATGGCTTCACAACGCCTGGGTCCCAGGTTCGATTCCTAGCTTGGGTCACTGTCTGTGCAGGGTCTGCATGTTCTCCCTGTGTCTGCATGGGTTTTCTCCGGGTGCTCCGCTTTCCTCCCACAAGTCCCGAAGATGTGCTTGTTAGGTGAATTGGACATTCTGAATTCTCCCTCAGTGTACCCGAGCAACAAGTACAGACCCAGAGTCCTCAACCATTCCTCATACGACTAGCTGTTCATTCCAGGGATCATTCTTTTGAACCTTCTCTGGACCCTTTCCAAGGCCAGCACATCTTTCCTTAGATACGGGGCCCAAAACTGCTCACAAAACTCAAAATGTGGTCTGACCAGAGCCTTATACAGCCTTAAAAAGTACATCCCTGCTCTTGTATTCTAGGCCTTTCGACATGAATGCTAACATTGCATTTCCTATTCTTACTTCTCTAGCCACATTTACCACAGGTCCAATGACTATTTATGCCTCTCCCTTACCTTTTATATATTGAAAAAACTTTTCTTATCTTCTTCAATATTACGAGCAAGCTTACACTCATATTTCATCTTCTCCCCACTTACTGCATTTTTAGTTGTCCTCTGCTATGTTTTAAAGGCTTCCCAATTGTCTGGCTTCCCACTAATCCTCGCCATCCTGTACGTATGTTGTAGTAATCCACAGGAGGCAGGAGTTCCATCACCACACCAATATTTATTTACAATAACGATATTACAGGAGCAGCTACAAACAGTGCTGTTAGCAGTCCAGTCAACTTAAGACTGCTCACAAAGCCTACACAGGTGATTATATGGGCCCCCTCAATGAGCTATCATTGAGGGAGCTCATACTCCAATTGGCCAACCAATAAAGCCAATTGGAGTTCATTGCACCCCTCCCCCCCAAGGTCCGAGGAATTCCTGCCAGCTGGCATTCCTCTGAGCTTCTTCCTGCTCCTCGGGTCTGGGTCTGTCACCTCTGTGTCGTCCGCCGGGTCGTTCTCCGAAGTGGGCGGGGTGTACCTTATAGGTGCCCATCTTTTCCTTGACGACCTCCTTGGAAGTTGTTCTTCCTCCTCCTCAGGGAGAGGTGTCGCGGCGGCCTCGTCGAGCGTGTCCATCTCCGACTCTGATGACTGGATGACGGGGTCTGGAGAAATTGCTCGGTGCTGGGGTGTGGGTATCCTTTCCGTCTGGGCTATCCCAGCTTGAGGCGGTCCTGCTTCGCCTGCCTCCACTGCCCTTATTTGGTCTAGGTGTTTCTTCAGCACCTTACCTCGTATTGAAACCTCATAGGATATGGGCCCTGTTTGGGACTCTACCGTGCCTTTGACCCACGTTGGTCCATTCCCATAATTCTTGACCCAAACCGGTGCCCCCACCTGGAAATGTCTCTGCTGCCGACTATTATCATGCCCCCTGCGTTGGGCCTCCTGTTGTTTCTCCACTTTCCCCTTTAAATTTGGGAAAAGGAGACTCAGCCTCGTTCGCAGCCGCCTTCCCATTAAGAGTTCAGCTGGCGGTATGCCCGTTGTGGAATGCGGTGTGGTCCTGTAATCAAACAGCCAGCGGGAGAGCTTTGTGTCCATTGATGTTGCCGGCTGCTTCTTGAGTCCCGCTTTAAGTGTCTGGACCGCTCTCTCTGCCAGGCCATTGGTCGCTGGATGGTAAGGGGCCGTTTTGATGTGAGGGACTCCGTTTTCCTTCAGGAATTTTCCAAATTCCCCACTTGTGAATGCCGTTCCGTTGTCCGACACCAATACCTCCGGAAGTCCATGTGTTGCAAATGAGGCCCTGAGCTTTTCAATTGTCGATGCTGTGCTTGCCGTGTTTACCCGGTGAACGTCCAACCATTTGGAGTGGGCGTCCACTATCACCAAAAACATTGAGCCCATGAAAGGGCCAGCGTGGTCAATATGCAGGCGGGTCCACGGTCTGCCTGGCCATTCCCACGGGTGCAATGGTGCCGCTGGTTGCACTCTTTGCCCCTATTGGCACTCCTGGCACCGACGTACCAAGGCTGCTATGTCTTGGCCACCAAACAAGCATCTTCATTTTAGACACCCCTGGGTGTCCGTGATGTAACTCGGTTAAGATTGCCTGACGGCCCTGAGCTGGGACTATTACCCGGGCTCCCCATAGTAGGATACCGTCTTCTACAGTTATTTGGTCCCTTCTGCTCCAGTATGGGTGCATCTGGGGCTCCACTGGTCTTTCCAGTTCCCCTGTTAGCAGTAAATGCTTCATCTTGGCTAAAACTGGGTCTTTTTGCGTCCACAACCGAATATATTGTGCGTCTACTGAAATGAAATGAAAATGAAAACTGCTTATTGTCACAAGTAGGCTTCAATGAAGTTACTGTGAAAAGCCCCTAGTCGCCACATTCCGGCGCCTGTCCGGGGAGGGTGGTACGGGCATCGAACCATGCTGCTGGCCTGCCTTGGTCTGCTTTCAAAGCCAGCGATTTAGCCCCGTGCTAAACCAGCCCCTTGGTACCCTACCCTACCCTACTGGTAGGGTGTCCAAAAAATTTAGAGTCATTACTGTCTCCTCTACTTTTGGTATTTGCGGCGGAGTGTCCGTGAGGGGAGGTCTGCTCAAAGCATCTGCATTTGCTACTCGCTTTCCCGGTCTGTGCTCCAGAACATATCTATATGCCGCCAGTATCAATGCCCAGCGTTGGATTCTAGCTGATGCAATCGGGGGTATTGACTTGTCTTCTTTTAATAACCCTAATAACGGCTTATGGTCCGTCACTATGGTGAATTTCCACCCGTACAGATACTGGTGAAACTTTTTTACTGCGAATATCACCGCCAGTCCTTCCTTCTCGATTTGGCCGTACTTCCTCTCAGCCATTGCCAAGGTCCTCGAAGCATAGGCTATTGGCCGTTCTTCCCCATTCCTTCCTCTATGGGCTAAGGCGGCTCCTACCCCGTAGGGGGATGCATCACAAGTGACCACCAACTCCTTCCTTGGGTCATAATGCTCTAGGACATTTTCGGATGACAGCTGTTCCTTAATGTCCCTAAATGCTCGGTTTTGGCGGGCGGACCATTTCCATTCTTGCCCCTTTTTTAGTAGTTGGTGGGAGGGTTCCAGGATGGATGCCCTATTTTCAATAAAATTTCCATAATGGGTTATCAACCGTAGAAATTATCGTAACTCCTGGACCGTGGTGGGAGCTGAGGCTTCTTTTATTGCCCTTACTCTGTCTTCTAATGGATGTAAGCCTGACTCGTCTACTTTATATCCCAGGTACGTCACTTGTAGGGCCAGAAAAACAAATTTTTCGCTTTTTAGCCGTTCGCCTGCCTTTGCAAAACGCCTGAGCACTTCCTCCAGGTTCCTTAAGTGTTCCCTGTTTGTCCTACCCGTGATTAAGACATCGTCCAAATAAATCGCCACCTGCAGGAGTCCCTGCTGAATATTTTCCATCGTACGCTGGAATATAGCGCAGGCTCATGACACTCCAAAAGGTAGCCTAGTATAACGAAAAAGGCCCTTCAGGGTGTTGATTGTAGCGAACTTCTGGGAGCCCTTGTCCAGTTTTAACTGCAGGTAGGCGTGGCTCATGTCTAGTTTCGTGAACAAAAGCCCACCTGCCAATTTGGCATATAGGTCGTCTATTTTTGGGATTGGGTATTTGTCCAGCAGTGCGTATTTGTTTACAGTCTGTTTGAAATCTCCAGAGACGTATCGAGCCGTCTGGCTTCAAAATTGGTACCACCGGCGCTGCCCATTCCGAAAATTGTTCTGGTCTGATAATGCCGTCGCGCCGTAACCTTTCTATTTCGTCATCTACTTTCTTCCTTAATGCGAAAGGTACCGCCCTGGCCTTACAAAATTTCAGAAGGGCTGCTGGGTCCACGTGCAAAGTTGCTTTGGCGCCTATGATTACCCCAAACATTCCTGGAAGACCTCCGGGTATTTTTGGAGTATTCCACTCAACTGCCCGCTTCCACTCTGGAAAATTTTCATCCAATCTAATTTTAGGTCTTTCAGCCAGTTCCATCCAATTAAGCTCAGTCCAGAGCCCTCTACTATCATCAACGGTAATCTGAGCAATTGTTTCTCATATTCCACAGGTACATGAGTCGTGCCTAGAACTTCCAGGGGTTCCCCCGTGTAGGTTTTAAGTTTCGTCGATGTTTTTGTTAGGGTTAGTGGCTGGAGTCCATCTTTGATTTTTCTAAATGCTGCCACTCCCATTACTGATACGGCCGCACCCGTGACTATTTCCATTATTGTCGGCCGCCCGTTCACCCGTGGGGTAATCCTAATGGGTTCTGCTTTCTTCGTTGTAATATTATATAATTGTTCCCCTTCGGAGGAGGATGGGGTGTCTAGGTTGTGTACTTCCCTGCGTCCCCACCTGCCATTCCTCTTTTGCCAATTCCTTCTAGGGTTTCTGTCATTGTTACCCCACTCTGTCTGATGCCAGAAACGGTCCGTCTCTGTTGGGGGAGCCTCAGCCGGTACTTCCCTCTGTCTCCAGTTAGTCCTAGCAGACTTGGGGGCAGTTCTGGGGTTTTCCTTTTTCCCTCTATTCCTCAGGTTTTTCCTGAGAGCGGCTATCAGGTAGCAGGACCCGTTGTGGTAGTCCCTCTCACAGGTATCTATCTCCATTGGCGTGCCCTGTAGTTCCTGCGCCCCACTTACTGCCTTTTCTAGGGACAGTGCGAGCTGTAATGCCTGCCTGCAGTCTAGCTCCGTTTCCGCCAACAGGCGTTTCTATATTGTGAGGTTGTTTATGCCACACACTAACCGGTCCCGAAGCATTTCATTTAGCGTCGGGCCGAACTCACATTTTTCCGCTAGCCTTCTCAGGCGGGTCAGGAAATTCGTGACTGACTCCCTGTCTTCCCGCTTCGCTGTGTAGAATCTGCAAAATGAGGGGTGGTTTTGGGTCGTAGTGCTCTTTCACCAATTCCGTTACTTCTTGGAAAGTTTTCATGTCCGGCGCATCGGGATAAGTTAGACTACGTATAATGGCGAAAGCGGAGGGTCCGCACGCCGACAGCAGGATAAGCTGTCTCCTTTCGTCTGTCAGTATATCATTTGCCCGGAAGAAGTAACACATTCTCTCCACACACTGGGACCAGTCCTCAATAGCCGGGTCGAATGCCTCTAACCTCCCAAAAAACAGCATTTTTAAAATGCCAAGGCTTACCCTCCGAGTGCGGCAGCTGGTCTCTGCAAAATTCGTAGTTTACCTCGTTGCCACTGTAGTAATCCACGGGAGGCAGGAGTTCCGTCATCACACCAATATTTATTTACAATAACGATATTACAGCAGCAGCTACAAACAGTGCTGCTAGCAGTTCAGTCAACTTAAGACTGGCTCACAAAGCCTACACAGGTGATTATATGGGCCCCCTCAATGAGCTATCACTGAGGGAGCTCATACTCCAATTTGCCAACCAATAAAGCCAATTGGAGTTCATTACATATGTTTTAAATATCATTTATAAGGAATAGAAATCGGATCTGTCATTAGCTTCGTTGAATATTTGAAACAAATTTACTTTGCATGGAAATGATCCTTCCTTGGAGATTCAATCGTGGCTAGACTAAAAACATTTGCTCTAAATTACATGGAGGTTGTCTGGAAAGGGACATATAAAATACGTTACCTGCACCAGACATGTGCCTGGGGTATATTTTCTTAATTAAATATACTTACTTTTCGATTACTTGAATGCTTGATTTGGTTGTAATTCTGTGTAAAATTGTAATTAAATGCTCTCATTTTGGCATTCCATCTCCGGAGTGTTTTAATTAGGTCCTATTAATGTGGCAGCAATGGGATGTTAAGTCATTGACCTTGCATCCATCACACCCAGTCCCATGTACCTTCCCCTCCATGTCTCACCCACTCTCTGCTCCTCATTCACATCCAATTATCCAGTCCGGAATTTTTAGACTGCCAGCCAGTTTTCCCTATTAACTGAGCGAAGAGGAGGAGAAGGGAGTGCAAAGGCTGTCAGTGAGAGTTTTAGTGTGTGTGGCACGGGAGGTACCGCTGTCTTCCTCCATTAGGCTTAGCTTCCCTGGCTGTTCTGAAGTGGATGGTTGCTTCTTTGTGGCTAATTTTGCATTGTGTGTTGGTCAGCAATGGGTTAACACCACAGGGCGGCAGGGTAGCACAGTGGTTAGCACTGTTGCTTCACAGCGCCAAATGTCCCAGGTTTGATTCCCGGCTTGGGTCACTGTCTGTGCGGAGTCTGCACGTTCTCCCCTGTGTCTGCGTGGGTTTCCTCCGGGTGCTCCGGTTTCCTCCCACATGTCCCGAAAGACGTGCTTGTTAGGTGAATTGGACATTGTGAATTCTCCCTCTGTATACCCAAACAGGTGGAGTGTGGTGACTACGACATTTTCACTGTAACTTCATTGCAGGGTTAATGTAAGCCTAGTTGTGGCAATAAGAAAAAAAAGATAATCGTGGGTTACTTTGAATGAAGTCAGCATCAAGTGACACGTCACTGCTTAAATATTTCCTCCGAGAAGGTGTTATTTCAAAAAGAGCGCATCGTCAGAAACATTTCATTTTCTCTGAAGCACAGGAGGCCACTTGTTCTACGTTACAGACATTACAGAACAAAAATCACAAAGGGTGGTTTTGATTACGTTTTTTTTAAAACCAGCATCGGTTTTGTACCCTTGATGAGCTGCACGATTATATCCCTGATTGAAAGGCTACACTGTGAGCAGCAGAGAGAGAGAAAGAGAGAAAAAACAAGTCATAACTCTAAACTTTGCATTTTAATGCCTGAGGGGATGAAGACTATTTCTATTCAGATTGATACTTTTTAAAGTATCTTTTGATTCAATCAAAGCCATCTTGGACAGACGGGAGCATTCTGTTAGGTCCCCGAGGACAATGGGGACCAAAGCTTAGTTTGTTGTTCATGAAATTATACAAAAACAGACAAAGTAGAAGAGATGTTCCGGAGATCTGACAATAATTACAATATTTATGGAGTACATTGCCAGGATTTGTGAGAATACTTTGTTGCGGTTATGTTGACAACATGTCGACTAGTCCAACAAATATTTGCTTCTGTGTTACAGCCCGAAGGAGGCCATTTGGCTGAATGCATTGATGCTCGTTCCTTGATCTCAGTGCCAACATTTCGGAGCTGAACCTGCTTGGCAAATGTTGCAGAATTGATTCCCAGAAGGGAAACACAGTAAAAACTGGAAAATGAGACTACTGGTCCGAACTGTTTATTCTCATTGGGCACCAAACAAACAAATGGTGTTACGGGGCAATACGGGTGGAGAAGTTAGTCAAGAAGGCATACGGCATGTTTGCCTTCATTGGCCGGGGCATTGTGTATAAAAATTGGCATGTCATGTTGCAACTGTATCGAACCTTAGTTAGGCCACACTTGGAGTATAGTGTTCAGTTCTGGTTACCACACTACCAGAAGGATGTGGAGGCTTTAGAGAGGGTGCAGAAGAGATTTACCAGGATGTTGCCTGGTATGGAGGGCATTAGCTATGAGGAGTGGTTGAATAAACTCGTTTGTTCTCACTGGAACGACAGAGGTTGAGGGACGACTTGATAGAGGTCTACAAAATTATGAGGGGCATAGACAGAGTGGATAGTCAGATACTTTTTCCCAGGGTAGAGGGGTCAATTACTAGGGGGCATAGGTTTAAGGTGTGAGGGGCAAGGTTTAGAGGAGATGTATGAAGCAAGTTTTTTTACACAGAGGGTAGTGGGTGCCTGGAACTCGCAGCCGGAGGAGGTGGTGGAAGCAGCGACGATAGTGGCATTTAAGGGGCATCTTGACAAATACATGAATAGGATGGGAATAGAGGGATATGGATCCTGGAAGTGTAGAAGATTTTAGTTTAGACAGGCAGCATGGTCGGCACGGGCTTGGAAGGCTGAAGGGCCTGTTCCCGTGCTCTACTTTTCTTTGTTCTTTGATCTTTCACCCCCCGTGAGCTAGTATATGGTCAATTCCAGCCCCACTTGACCCGCAGTCGCAACACAATTGAAATTAACTATTAATTCTTTGGTCCTTGGCAGCCCAATAATTACAGTCACCAGGGTTGTAAATTTAAATACCATGGGCGGGATTCTCCGGCCGCGACACTGAAATCACGTTCGACGATTGGCCGGAGAATCCACGTTTGCGGTGCAAACAGGGGGCGGTGCCGCTTCTGCGTGGCTCCGCCCCTTCAAAACCGGCATACTCAAAGATTCCTCCGCACACCGTCGGGGTGGCCTCACAACGTCATCTGACGTTTCCCTCGAAGGCTGGGGGGGACTGGTGGGGGGGGGGGGTTTACTGGTGGACATTATTTGGCAAGGCGGGTCCGGGTCTGCGCGTGGCAAGGACCATGTTATACGGCATGGCCGCCGCCGTATGTATACACGGCCACCGACCCAGCTATTCTCTGGCCGTATCCACAGGTAAAGTCTGGAGCTTTAGACTGTGCGGCTGCTCATCCCTCACTGGACGGTGAATCGGTGCAGCTGTTGCGCCGTTTTTTCTGGCGGAACACGCCACTGTTCTCACGCCGGCATCAGCACTTTGTCTGCAAATCGGAGAATCCAGCCCAATAAAATTGTATTAATAAAAAGAACTGTGATTAAATAGGCAGCAAATACAACTGGTTAACGAACGTCGAATTCCTAACCCCCTCTTTAACTCACCGCACCCTCTGCACACACACAAGGCAGACAAACACAGAGGGGAAAGACGGGTGTGAAGAAAAATAATACCAAAAGTAAAAAGGATAAAAGTCTTTGGGCAGGATTCTCCATTTGGGAGGCTATGGGCTGATTCGCCATTCCTGTGGCAAAGTCCCGGCTCAAACCCGCGGGAGATTTATGTCAAAAAGATCGGCATGAACCTGGTACCGGTTAGAGGCTAGCACCACCGCAGAATGGAACTTCCGCCTCACACACCGAAATCGGCCTGAGAATGACCTGACGACCTGCAGCGGTCACGCAGCACAACATTGGCGACCCACAGCCCACCCTCTGCCTCCCCCCCCCCCCTCCCCACCAGTCTCCCCAGCCCTCGCGGGTGCCCGCCCCTAATTCCTTCCCGGGTCCTGTGACAATCTCCCACCTGATTGAAGGCGGGCAGAATAGAATACGGT
The DNA here is from genome assembly GCF_902713615.1 of Scyliorhinus canicula. Lineage (NCBI taxonomy): Eukaryota > Metazoa > Chordata > Chondrichthyes > Carcharhiniformes > Scyliorhinidae > Scyliorhinus > Scyliorhinus canicula. The sequence continues at coordinate 190,559,877 of NC_052154.1, read as the reverse complement.
CTTTGGCCAAACCATTGCCCAGCAGTCGACCAATCGAACCAAATCCCTCTGATCTCTCATGTGCCAGAAAGTCTGATCTCTTCCCTTTAAAACCTACATCTACATAGCACAGTGCACTATTTTGAAACTTCTGAGCTCCTCACTTCCTCTGTTCGACTTAAAGGTGCACGTCCATTAAACAGCCGTGGAACAGAAATGATAACCACAAAGTGAAATAAATGGCAAATAAAGGAATCAACAAGAAAGGTCCCTCCAGAGGGAAAATAGGCCCCGGCGGCAGTAACCACCACCTAGTAGAATCATCCAATCCAGCCCCAGGGCAGCACGGTAGCATGGTGGTTAGCATAAATGCTTCCCAGCTCCAAGGTCCCAGGTTTGATTCCCGGCTGGGTCACTGTCTGTGTGGAGTCTGCACGTCCTCCCCCTGTGTGCGTGGGTTTCCTCCGGATGCTCCGGTTTCCTCCCACAGTCCAAAGATGTGCGGGTTAGGTGGATTGGCCATGCTAAATTGCCCGTAGTGTCCTAAAAAAAAAGTAAGGTTAAGGGGTGGGGGGTTGTTGGGTTAGGGGTATAGGGTGGATACATGGGTGATCATGGCTCGGCACAACATCGAGGGCCGAAGGGCCTGTTCTGTGCTGTACTGTTCTATGTTCTATTTGCAGCTCCAATGTGGAGTGGATGCTGAGAGTACCCAAAGTGCGACATCGCAGGAAAATAGATGTGGCTGGTTGGTGAATATTCTACTCATTTATCTTCAAAACGAGTGTAATCTATTAGTAAGTGTAGGGTTTTATTAGTCTTGGTAAGGTTGACGAGAAGTAGTGAAAGTAATTATGAGTAGCAATGCTTATTGATTACAAACTCATGAATAAAAGCTAAGGAAGATGGCAGGGCAGGTGAGGTGTTGCACCTGCAGAACGTGGGAGTTCCCAGACAAAGCCGTGATCCGCGGCAAACACGCCTGTAGTGAGTGCTTTTAGCTTGAGGAGCTTTGATTCAGAGTCACTGAGCTTGAGGCAGAGCTGCAGACACTGTGATATTTCAGGGAGGGGGTTAAGTTACCCGGACACTTGGCACCAGGGGCTGTCACAACCCTCAGCGTTGTGTCTTCTGATTTGGTCAGTATTTAGGGACAGGCATGTGGGACCATGAGCGGAACAGTTATGTGTGTCATGTTCTCTTGATACGCCAACGATGGGTCACAATTCGGTCGTCTTGACAAAGATCATCAGACTTGGATTTAAACAAAAACTATTTATTGCTGACTACTACTACTAAAGGGTAATTCCAATGTCTGAGCTAAAAACAGTGGGGAAAAAATGGTCTAACGCTAACTAACACTAACACTAAGAAACTACCGAGCTACTCTCATATGCAACTGCTACCCACTCCACACCAACCTTCTTCCTGCCCACATGGCGCGTTTGGGGCACGTGCCTGCATACTCGCACCACCTACTGGTCGGATGCTAAAAGAACAACATATGACTTATAATTAACATGCAAATGATCTTCATCTTTATCGTCACAAGTAGACTTACATTAACACTGCAATTAAGTTACTGTGAAAAGCCACTAGTTGCCACATTCCGGTGCCAGTTCGGGTACAAAGAGGGAGAATTCAGAATTGTCACCTGGTACGGGAATTGAACCCGTCTTGCTGGCCTCCTTCTGCATTACAAAGCAGCTATCTAGCCCACTGAGCTAAACCAGACAATCTGTTCATTTTTTTGAACATCTGCTCTGGCCGGGGAGGAACTTCCAGTGGGAGGGGGTATCCAATGGTTGTGCTCCACATAGGTAGCAGTGACACAGATATAACTAGGAAGGAGGGAGAATGAAAGTAGGAATCAATGAGACAGATTAAAAAAAAGAAGCTGTCACCACACTGAGAAGAGGGGGAAAAAGAGGACTAATGAGGTAAACTAAAAAGCAGAATCTTGGGATTACTACGTGAGGTACAAGAATATTGATGCAGGGTAAATCAGGTTAGAGAGCTACATGCGTGGCTCAAAGGTTGGCGTGGGAGAAATGGGGCGGGATTTTCCGACCCCCCGCCGGGTCGGAGAATCGGTGGGAGGTGGCATGAATCCCACCCCCACCAGCTGCTGAATTCTCCGGCGCTGGGGTTTTGGCGGGGTGGGGGGCGGGAATTGCGGTGTGCTGGTCGGCGGCTGGTGGCAGCGGCCCCGTCCGGCGATTCTCCGGCCAGCGATGGGCCGGGTGGCCGCCCATTTTCGGGGGGGGGGGGGGGTCCTTGCGGCGTAAATCACAACAGGTACTTACCGGCGGGACCTGGTTCCATGGACGGCCTGCAGAGTCCTGGGGGGAGGGGGTGGCACGGGGAGATCTGGCCCCGGGGCGTGCCCGCACGCTGACCCCGGGGGGTGCCGCCACAATTGAAAGAAAGCACACGTTGGCACTCCTAGCGCATGCGCCAACTAACGCCGGCTGGCGGAGGCCCTTCGGCGCTGGTGGCCGTGGCACTAAGCACTTCCGCGCCGGCTGGCACGGCGGCAAACACTCCGCCGCCGGCCTAGCCCCTGAAGGTGCAGAGGATTCTGCATCTTTGGGGCGGCCCGACGCTGGAGTGGTTCACGCCACTCCTCGGCGCCGGAGTGGCCCGCCCCGCTGATTCGCGGAGAATCCCGCCCATGGGTTTTGATGCATGGGGCACTGGCACCAGTACTGGGGAATGTGGGTGATGGTCTTCAACCTGGAGTCTGCTGGAACAAGTGTTATAACCAGGACAGTAGAGAGGGCTTTTAAAAAGAAATAGTGGGGGCAAGGGATCAGCTTTGGGAAGACGTGATAAAATAAATAGCAAAGACAAGGCAAAAGAGCAAGGTAGGAATAAAATAAATGATGGTCAGAGCACGACAGGAAGGGGCAAAATGTATAAACAGAAGAGTGTGGCAGCAGACAAGAATATGAGTTACAAAATGTAACAAGACACGTCTAAAGACTTTGTATTTGAATGCAGGCAGCAATCTTTGCAAACCACATGAATTGACAGAGCAAAGAGAAATACATTTATATTATATTCATCTGCTAGCTATGGCAGAGATATGGCTGCAGGATGAAAAGACTGCAACCAGAATATTCAAGGATACGTGACAGTTAGGAAGGACAGGAAGTTAGGAAATGGTGAAGGGGCAGCTCTGTTAATTAAGGGTGACATTGGTACAATCGAGAGTAATTAGCTTATTTCTGGAGATCTGGGTGGAGAATCAGTCTGGCTAAAGATGAGAAATTGGAAAGTTATGAAGTCAATTGTGGGTTGTGGTTCAAAGGCTCCCAGCAGTAACCATACTGTCATGCAGGGTATAAAGGAAGAAATAAGGGGGGTTTGTGAAAATGGTATGGTGATAATCAGGCCTGATTTTAATCTGCAGATAGATTGTACAAATCAGATTGGCAAAGGTAGTGTGGATGATGAGTTCATAGAGCATTTTCGGGACAGTTTCGTAGAGCAGCACATTTTAGTACCAGTCAGAGGGCAGGCTACATGAGATTTGGTAATGTGCAATGAGACAGGATTAATTAATGACTTGGTAATGAAAGCATCCCTGGGTAGCAGTGATCATAATATTATTGAGTTTCAAATTCAGTGTGACAGATTAAATAAGGGCAATTTTGAGAGCATGAGTATAGAACTGGATAAAGCGAACCGGGATATTAGTTTAAGGGGTAGGTAAGCGGAGATGAAGTGGTAGACATTTCAGGAGATGTTTAAGCATACTCAGAAAATATATAATTCAATAAGAAAGACTCTCAGGTAAGGATTCACCATTTGTGGGTGACTGAGGAAGTTAAAGATAGGATCCAATTGAAAGAAAAAGCATGTCATTCCACAAAAGTGGCAAGTCAAAAGATTGGACAGCGTATGAAGAACAGCTTAGAATGACTAAACGATTAAAAAGGAAGGGAAAATTAGAGTACGAGAGGAAGCTAGTTGGAAATATAAAAACAGACAGTTAGAGAATGTGGGGAAAAGGGATCGTGTCCAATTTGGCAGGCAGCAAAGGAAACAGCTTTTGCATGGACGGTGAAAGATTGCAGAGGTCCAGAGGAATCTAGATACCCTGGTACATGCATCAGGAAACGTTAGTATGAAGATAACAGCAAGTGATTAGAAAGGCAAATGAAGGGCGGCACGCGGCACAGTGGTTAGCACTGAAACCTACAGCGCTGAGAACCCGGGTTCGAATCCCAGCCTTGGGTCACTGTCCGTGTGGAGTTTGCACATTCTCCCCGTGTCTACGTGAGTTTCACCTCCACAACCCAAAGATGTGCAGGTTAGGTGGATTGGCCATGCTAAATTACCCCAAATTGGGTACTCTAAATTTATCAAAAAAAGGCAAATGGAATTCTGTCATTCATTGCAAGAGGAATGGAATATAATAGTAAGGATACTACTGGGCTGAAATAAAGAGAAATTTCTGAAAAACTCAGAAGGTCTAGAAATATTTGTGGGGAGAAGCAGACTTAATGTTTCCGATCTAAATGATCGTCTTGCAGAACTACAGGATCATTTAGATCTGAAACATTGACCGTGATTTTCCCGCAGCATTGCACCTGACGCTGATCTGGGCGCGCCGCAAGTGTAATTTTCCCACCGCCGTATGGCCGACGCCAATCAGTGCCCACCGGGAGCATCATGAGGGAGGCTCAAATCAAGCTGTGCACCCGAAGCAAAATCACGTGTGGGTCACCTGACCCGTGGCACCCAGCATGATCTGGATCAGGCCCTTGCTGGCGGTGATCCAGGTAAGGACATTAACGGTTCATTCAAAAATGGGTGGCCTATTTGAGGCCGCATTCTCCCGGCACCCTGGAGACACCGGCCCCACCAGCGAGGCCGCGACCAGACACTAATTCTCCACAAGGCTTGATAACCACTCCGGGGGGGCCTCAGAAGCCACTGGAGCTCCCCAGGTGAACGGTGACAGGGCAAGGAAATGCCTCGACACTGCCAGGGTGCCTGGTTGGCACTGACAGGGTGCCAGGGGCACTTCCTGAGTGCCAAGCCGGTAGTGCCAAGGGTCAGGACCTTAGGGGGGGCATATCAATGAAAGGGGGGGTTAAGGAGGGTTATGAAGGGTGGGGAAGATGAAGGGGGGGTACAAAGGTGCTTTATAAAGGTTGGACGGGGGAAGGGGGGAGTCCTGAGAGGTGGACGGAAAGGGGGGTTGGGTGGGCCTGAAAGCGGGGGAGAGGGGCCTTAGCAATCTCTTAGCGAGTTGTACTCACCTGGGGGAAATGGGAGGTGATGCTTTTGTCTGTATGGGGTGGTATTGTCTATTGGTGGGATGTGTGGGGGGACCCTAAAGCTCACTTAAAGATCGGAGCAGCTGTTTAAAATGGCTCTGCGAAGCCGATCTCACCGGCAAGCTGAGCTCCCCACTGACACAAAACTTCTAAGTGTGGGCTCGACCAGAGAGAAGCTTGTCCAGGCCCAAAGAGCCGACAGGAAGACCCCACCCAAAATGACACTCAGTAATTTTCTTGGGAGAATTGTGCCTGTTAACTCTGTTTCTCTCTATCAATGCTGCCAGGCCTGCTTAGCTTATCCAGCTTTTTCTGTTTTTCTAATGGTGAGCATGTTTTGCTACAGCCATATAGGACACTGGTGAGACCGTATTCAGTTTTCTTTCCTTATTTAGTATTGGATATAAATGCTTTCGAGGTCACTGCTGCCTCATGGCTCCGAGGACCCGGGTTCGATTCAGGCCCTGGGTCACTGTCCGTGTGAAGTTTGCACATTCTCCCCATGTCTGCGTGGGTCCCACCCCCCACAAACCCAAAAAGACGTGCAGGGAAGGTGAATTGGCCACGCTAAATTGCCCCATGGTTGGAAAAAAAATACTTTAGAAGCAGTTCATGGATGGTTCACTTGACTGACGGGATGGTGGGACGTTATCTTATAAGGAAAGATCGGGCAGATAGGGCTGGATCCGTTGGAGCTTAGCATATTGGGAGCTGATCTTCTTGAAACATATGAGACCCTGAGAGGACTTGACAGGGTGGGTCCTGCGAGACCAGAACTAGGGTACGGCATTTAAAAATAAGGGTTCTCCCAGTTATGCTGGAGGTGAGAAGAAATGCTTTCTCTCAGTGGCGGGTGAATCCCTGCAACTCTTCGCCAGTGAGCAATGGAGGTGGAGGGGGGGGTCAATGAATATGTTTAAGGCAGAGGTAGATGGATTCTGGAGCAACAAGGGAGTCCAAAGTTATTTATATGCTCGTACAAGCCACATTTCATTGATTCATAATGGTTATGCACCAAGGGTATAATTTTCAGTCTTCCAGCTTCCTGCATCTCGTGATTGTTTCATGATGAAGATAAATATCTGCTGGAACTGAGACTGATAATACAGTACTTCATCAGAAAATGGTATTCAGCACAATCATTAGCTGTGAGCAATAGAGTGTGTTTTTTTCAACATTGAGCCAGTTGATTCAAATAGCCTTTGACAGAAACCAAATTTCCTTTCCAAACTGAAGAGTCCTTAAGCATCTTGAACTTTAAGGTTCCATTGTTATAAAGAATGTGGGGGAGTAGAATCTCAGCATAACCTTTTGATAACTTTATTTTTTCTCTTCATAGACTTTTCGTATGTTCTGTGATATCCCCACCCATGAAGGTTGTTGGAAAAGAGTTAATGCTCCTTAGCTCTTCAGTTAGAATTGGGGTTTTAATTGTTTAATAGACTAAACCTATATATAAAGGGGATACAGGTGGCACTGTTTTGCTGTTGGAGAGGAGATTACTGAATACTAGGCAAAGAAGTCAAGACTTGCTTCCCAGAAAACTATTACAGAGTTAGCATCGGAGCTTAAAAATGGCAGCAGAGGATAGTTCGCTCTTGTGAGTAAAAAGGATTGCAAACGAAGATTTCTTTGGATGAAAGACTGCATTCTGAATTCTAATCTTGAAGAGCGATTTCGAGTAACTTGGAAAAGTAATGGCTGAATCCAAGGGTAGAGTAGTTTGACTACTCACCATTGTTTTCTGAGCGTCAACTCTATGGCTAATAGAAGAATGAAGTTACCATGTAGCCACAGGGTACGTCTTTGCCCACATTAAGACAAGGGAATGCACTTTCATTACCGTAAAAGCAGTAAAAGGTGCAAGGTATTTACTGAATTGGAGTCAGAGCAATAATAATAATCACTTATTGTCACAAGTAGGCTTCAATGAAGTTACTGGGAGATGTTGAGGCTGTGCAAAGCCTCACTTTATGCACTGGGGAGCTGCGCTCACCAGAACTCTCAGTGTAGCGAGAGATCAGGATGCCGTTTAACAATGCACCCCAGGCTGATAGCCAGCACAAAAAAAAATGCCAGCTTGGCACCATGTTTGCCAGCCAGGTGGCACTGCCAGCGTGCCAGGTGGACAGTGCCAGGGTGCCCAGGTGGCACCAACAGTGCCAGGATACCACCCTGCCCAAACGGCATGCACCTGCAGACCTCCAATCACCTCACAGACCCCCCCCCAAGTGCCGTTCCATCTGGTCCACGTTTGTGGGGAGCTGAACGGCGCTCGCCCAAGGTCTCAGAGGCGAAGGGGTTAGATCCCAACACTTTGATTACCTCGCGAATCTGCATATTAAAGTGAGACTAGCTCACTTACATTGCAACGTCTCGCGAGATCGTGTTAGATCTGGTGTGGCGTGGCGAGCCGGGTAGATCCTGGGAGCAGGATCTCACGGCATCCATCGGCCATGCTGCGCCGGGGTGAGCTGCTTTTCCAGCGCAGCGTGGCCATTGGATTGCACCCTTAGAAATGTTGAATTCCGCCCCTCCGTTGCTATTTGAGCTGATTTACCATGATTGTTGCCTCCATTACAGTGATACGCTTTAACTAATAAAATCTACAATCATTCTCTGTGGGACACACACACACACACACATACACACTGATATAGGGACCATAAGATAAACACGAATAAATGCGATGGGAAACCTGGGAGGAACATCTTCACCAAGACAGGGGAATAACCAGCGGACACAGTCCCAGGATACGGGGTAGACCGTTGAGGAGGTGATGAGGAAAGATTTCTTCGCTCAAAGGGAATTGAACCTGTGGAATTCTCGACCACAGAATGCTGTGGAGGCCAAGTCACTGATTTAAGAAAGAGATAGATAATTTTTTAGATTTCCGTGGCATCAGGGGGTATGGGGAGAACGGGGGAATATGGCATTGAGATAGAGAATAATCCATGATCATATTGAATGGCGGAACATGTTCAAAGGGCTGAATGGCCTCCTCCTGCTCTGAGTTTCTATATTTCTATCTAGTTTGCATCATATTATCAACAGGATATCTCTTCATTCCCCCATAGAACCAAGTGCTCCACTAAACTGGACTCTCCCCAAACTTATTGACAAAGAACAGACATGGTAAAATATACAGCTCTGAATGGTGAACTTGCAAATGCCTCCAGCTGCTAAGCCTAGGTCATAACGCAGGATGCAATTTTATTTGGAGCAGGAACTGACGGTTGGTTGATCAATTGTGAACTCATTTATTTCTCCGTCCATGCAGTCCATGGGCTTTGAATCATCCCGGGAAGCTGAGGTCCCTGCTTCCTAATACTTGTTCACAATGATGGGAGTAGTGTGCGCATCCAACCCCCAAGTGGACCCAGCTGAGATGCGCCACCTGTAACAGCCACAGCTGTCCAATTGTGTCCAAAAGCCGTCTGATTCCAAATGGACATAGAAGATCTGCAACCTACTGGCCCTACAAGTTCCAGAAGATGTGCATACAAAGTGGTTGGCGTGTCTGTTGTGTAAAACTGTCATGACAAACACATTCTCCAATCTAGACACTGTACTTGGGCACTTGGAGATTGTTTCCACAATGTGCTTCACCACCCCTCAGTTTAACCTACCTTCCATATTGTTGCACCTGATTCGTTGCTGATTATTATTTCAGTTGGCTCTTCACAGTTGTTGGGAGAACAAGCAGTGCATTTGAAGGTCGATATTAAAAGCAGGAGTAGGCCACTCGGCCCCTCGAGCCCGCTCTGCCATTCAATAAGATCTTGGCTGCTCTGATTGTAACCTCGATCCCACATTCCCATCTACCCCCAATAACCTTTCACCATTCATATACGGTAACCACTTTGGACACGGGGGGGGTGCGCTTCAACGGGAAAAGAAAGAGTCCCGTTTTGGGCGCAAATAATGGGGTGTTTCCCGGCACCTGCAGCACCGAGGATGACCCTGCTATCAAACGGGGTTCTGTCTGCTTTGGCTGCGGTGAGGAACGCACCCCCAAGACCGCACTCATGTCCATTTCTGAGCTCAACTTGTCAGCGCAGGAAGACATTGGGGCGCCAACTTTAATTGCCTCCCCGATCTCCCGACCCACCCTCCCACCGTGGCGTCCTGAAACCCCTCCCCTCCCAACACAAAACTCACCTGTTAGGGGGTCCGTGAGCACCCCTCACCCCCACCTCATAATGGCTGGGCACCCCTGGTCTGGATCTCTGGCAGTGCCAACCTGGCACCCAGGCACCTTGGCACTGCCATCCTGGCACCCAGACAGTGGCCAGGTGGCATTGCCAAGGTGCCCAGGTGGCAGTGCCAGGCCGCTGATGCCAAGGTTCCAGGGTGGCACAGGGAGGTCGGCTTACCACCCTGCTCAGAGCTGTTCCAGTGACCTGGAAGACCCCTCCAGGTGCCATTATGCCTGATCCACCTTAATGCATACTGGTGCTAAACATCCTGAGTCGGGTAAGCGCCGGCCTTCCGATCGGGCCCGAGGAAACATGTGCTAGAAGGACAGCTGATGCCAGCTCCTCAGGTGCCCGTATAAATAGAACTGCACTTGCCTCCCAGTCTGGTCCCTCTTTCGTTTTGCCACATTTACCTGTCAACGTCTTCCCCATCACAAAGTCTTTTCCTCAACAGTTTACAACGGAGGCCGTCGCTACCAGCTTGGCATGCTGTAATTAGATCCTTCCACTAATTGTGGCTTGGTAGCACCTCAATGATAGTTGTCATGGTCACCATTACTGAGACTGAGCTTTGCATTCCAGATTTTTTATTAATTGAATTCAAATTCCACCAGCTGCCGTGATGAGATTTGAATCCATGTTCCCGGAACATTAGCCTGGGTCTCTGGTTTACCAGTCCAGCGATATCACTCCTACGCCACTGCCTCTCTGTTTGCTTATCATGACCCAATTATCGTCTGCCCTCTAACCCCATTTCACTTGAATGCTACACTTGGCAACAGGATAAGTGATTATCTGGTTTCTGTGTACAAATGAAATAGCATGAAGCATTCAGAACGACACTGCAACGCTGAATATAAAGGTGTTGGTTTTGCCTCAGATCGTGCTGTATCAATGTAGGTTTGCACAGAGATCTATCCCTCCCATTTTTATTTAGTGTCGAGTAATGAAATGAAAAATGAAAATCGCTGATTGTCACGAGTAGGCTTCAATGAAGTTACTGTGCAAAGCCCCTAGTCACCACATTCCGGAGCCTGTCCGGAGAGGCTGGTACGGGAATCGAACCGTGCTGCTTGGTCTGCTGTAAAAGCCAGCGATTTAGCTAAGTGAGCTAATGTAGGTGGAAGTACAGTGGTTAACACTGTTGCTTCACAGCGCCAAGGACCTGGGTTCAATTCCCGGCTTGGGTCACTGTCTGTGCCGAGTCTGCACGCTCTCCCCGTGTCTGTGTGGGTTTACTCCGGGTGCTCTGTTTTCCTCCCACAAGTCCCGAAAGACGTGCTGTTAGGTGAGCTGGACATTCTGAATTCTCCCTCTGTGTACCCGAACAGGTGGCGGAATGTGGCGACTAGGGGCTTTTCACAGTAACTTCATTGCAGTGTTAATGGCAGCGTACTTGTGACAATAATAAAGATTATTATTATTGTCAGAACAAGCAGGCGACCTACTGCTCCCCAGAACTGGAATACTTGTAAAGTGCCGCCTATACTATCTTCCACGCGAGTTCACTTCAACCATTATCACAGCGGTCTACATCCCACCCCAGGCAGAAGTGGGGAAGGTGCTGGATGAACTGTACACAGTCATAAACAACTATGAAACAGAACACCCGGAGGCCCTGTTCATTGTGGCCGGAGACTTCAACAAAGCCAACCTCAAGAGTGTACTGCCAAAATTCCACCAGCACATCTCCTGTCCCACCAGGGGCGACAACACTCTTGACCACTGCTACTCAAAAATCAAGGGCGCATACCGTTCCATCCCCCGACCGCAGTTTGGGAAATCAGACCATAAGACTGTGCTCCTTCTCCCGGCTTACAAGCAGAAACTCAAGCGGGAGAACCCAGCTAAGAAGGTTATGCAGTGCTGGTCCGAGGAGACAGAAGAGCTCTTAAGAGACAGTGGATTGGTCCATATTTAAGAACTCAGCGACTAACTTAAATGAGTATGCCACCACCGTCACAGACTTCATCAGCAAATGTGTGGACGACTGCGTGCCAAAGGAAGCAGTAGTACGTTCCCCAACCGGAAACCATGGCTCAACCGCGAGATTGACTCCCTACTGAAGGACAGATCTGAGGCGTTCAAGGCAGACCGACCCTGTCCTATACAAGAAATCCAGGTACGACCTCCACAAAGCCATCCGAGATGCCAAGAGAGAATATCAAACTAAGCTAGAGTCACAGACAGACTCTCGGCGGTTGTGGCAAGGACTAAACAACATAACGGGCTACAAAGCGAAGCCGAGCAGTATCTCTGGCAGCAGCGCACCCCTCCCCGATGAACTTAATGCATTCTATGCTCGGTTTGAGCAGGCAACCAACAATCCGCTGTCGAATGCCCCAGCAGCCCATAATTCATCCATACCCACCTTCACAGTTTCCGAAGTCAGATCGGCCTTCCTGAAAGTGAACCCACGGAAGGCGATGGGCCCGGACGGGAGCCCTGGTCGTGCACTCAGAGCCTGCGCATACCAGCTGGCAGAGGTATTCACAGACATCTTTAACCTATCCCTACTCCACTCCGAGGTCCCCACCTGCTTCAAGAAGACCACCATCATACCGGTACCAAAGAAGAACCAGGCAACGTACCACAATGACTACCGCCCGGTGGCCCTGACGTCAGTTGTAATGAAGTGCTTCGAGAGGCTGATCATGAAGCGCATCACCTCCATACTCCCGGAAAGCCTTGACCCACTTCAATTCGCACACCGTCGCAACCGGTCCACATCAGACGCCATTTCCCTGGCCCTACACTTATCCCTGGAGCATCTCGAAAACAAGGACTCCTACATCAGACTCCTATTTATTGACTACAGCTCCGCCTTCAACACCATAATCCCAGCCAAGCTCATATCAAAGCTCCAAAACCTAGGACTTGGCTCTCCACTCTGCAACTGGATCCTTGACTTTCTGACCAACAGACCACAATCAGTAAGAATGAACACCAACACCTCCTCCACAATAGTCCTCAATACCAGTGCCCCGCAAGGCTGCGTACTTAGCCCCCTACTCTACTCCCTGTACACACACGGCTGCGTGGCAAAACTTGGTTCCAACTCCATCTACAAGTTTGCTGATGATACGACCATAGTGGGCCGGATCTCGAATAACGACGAACCCGAATACAGGAGGGAGATAGAGAACCTAATGGAGTGGTGTAATGACAACAATCTCTCCCTCAATGCCAGCAAAACTAAAGAGCTGGTCATCGACTTCAGGAAGCAAAGTACTGTACACACCCCTGTCAGCATCAACGGAGCCGAGGTAGAGATGGTTAGCAGTTTCAAATTCCTAGAGGTGCACATCACCAAAAATCTATCCTGGTCCACTCACGTCGACGCTATCACCAAGAAAGCACAACAGCGCCTATACTTCGTAAGGAAACTAAGGAAATTCGGCATGTCCACATTAACCCTTGCCAACTATTACAGATACACTATAGAAAGCATCCTATCGGGCTGCATCACAGCCTGGTATGGCAACTGCTCGGCCCAGGACCGCAAGGAACTTCAGAGAGTCGTGAATACCGCCCAGTCCATCACACGAACCTGCCTCCCATCCATTGATTCCATCTACACCTCCCGCTGCTGGGGGAAAGCGGGCAACATAATCAAGGATCCCTCCCACCCGGCTTACTCACTCTTCCAACTTCTCCCATCGGGCAGGAGATACAGAAGTCTGAGAACACGCACGAACAGACTCAAAAACAGCTTCTTCCCCACTGTCACCAGACTCCTAAATGACCCTCTTATTGACTGACCTGATTAACACTACTACACCCTGTATGCTTCAACCGATGTCAATGCTTATGTAGTTACATTGTATATCTTGTGTTTCCCTATTATGTATTTTCATGTATTTTCTTGAATTTTGTTTAATTCCCTTTTCTTCCATGTACTGAATGATCTGTTGAGTTGCTCGCAGAAAAATACTTTTCACTGTACCTCGGTACACGTGACAATAAACAAATCCAATCCAATCCAATGTTCACGGTGGACTATGCCACCCAGTTTCAATAAGGTTAAAAGAGGCCAGGCAAATCGGTGATTAAATAGCACTTTGGTGTTAAAAGCCAGAAAATTCCAGATAGAAGGTTATCAGTAAATATAACAAACCTAAGTTCATATCTGGTTCTGAGTAAAAGCCTTGAGATAAATCCATTTCTACAAAGCACCGGTGTGTATACTTATCACAGCGAAGAGTAGGGGCGTTGTAACAAGTTTCTGCAGGTTGTCACTTCTGAGCGATCTTACTTAATGGTACTTGACAGAATGTTGCGAGGCATAATTCTAACACAGCACACAACTCCTGGAACATCAGCCATAGCGCTGAAAATCTTTGTCAAGGAAATGTTGCAAAAATCCAAAAGCTGTAGTACTCCAGATGTCGACCCGGCTGACAAGTGTTTTTTTCTTCAAATGCCTTCACGGGTAATCTGTCACTGGGCCCGTCAACACTATTTGCATTCACTAATACTTAATGTCCCCACGGCTTTCCTCTTGATATTGGAATGATAATTACAGCTATGACTGCAGAATTTGCCAATTTCAAATTAAATAAAAACTCTGCAGCAACGAGAAATTTTAATTATACAATGTTTCAGCCTCTGCTGTAACCTTCAATAAGCCAAAGCCTCCAGACAAGTTCTGAAGTGACCTGAAAAGACATCGTTTAGCTGTGAAATATCAAGCTAGATGTAATTGAGTTAAGTCTGATTAGTCCTTTGTCAGCCGACAGGATGAAATTTTACACCTATAAATTTACTAATAAACGCCTTATTGACACGATACCAATTCCTTCAAATGAAATAATTTCACGCCTTTTATGATAAGACATAGGAATTTGCTTTGAAACTTTTTTTTTGTTGGACTGACATTGTAAGTGCAATTAGCTTCAGTATTTACCTACTGTCTAAAATGGAGTAATGGGACCTCTTCCCAGCCGACAGAATTTTTTTTGTCATATGTTTCACCCATTGCGCACCCTTGAAAATGAAAATGAAAATCGCTTATTGTCACGAGTAGACTTCAATGAAGTTACTGTGAAAAGCCCCTAGTCGCCACATTCCGGCACCTGTCCGGGGAGGCTGGTACGGGAATCGAACCGTGCTGCTGGCCTGCTTGGTCTGCTTTTAAAAGCCAGCGATTTAGCCCAGTGAGCTAAACCAGCCCCTGGTTTACTTGGTGTTGAATGGAGCTCCGGACCAAGGGTTCAGAGGCAGGCACATTCGGGGTTACAATATGTGAATCGTCCGGGCTCAGAAACGGAGCCAGCAACATCGGTCCAACATTGAATGAGTCATTGAATTAGTTCCGAATTATTGACAACTTTGAAGTGCGGTCCAGCATTCACTGGCACCCCAAGGCTGTGAGTTTGGATTTATTTCATTTTGCTTCATTACAATTGGCAGAGGGAACCTAGGCTGGAAACTTGCTCTTGAACGAACCGTGAAGTCCAACTTACTGTATCACCAGGATACATATTGGCCAGGAACCTCCGAGCCCACACTGGGTCAGAGACTCGCCAGGGGGGAGCGAGATTTCCACCACGCCACTCCGACGCCAGGCCGTAGATTCTTGGGTGACCGGAGAATCGGTGACAATCGTGCCTCGCGGCGTGGGGCCGGTCTGAGGACGTTGAAAGTGGCCGACGTGGCATTGCTCCGCGCTTGACGGGCCGAGTGCCCGCCGAGTCCCACTGACGTGGTTTACACATGTCCCCACCCAGCGGGACCTCGGCATTCCGGCTGCGGCGGACGTCCTGGTGGAGGCCGGGGGGATCCGACCCCTGTAGGGCTCTGTCATGTCCCCCGGGGGCCGGCGCGGAGACGGCAACCATGCGCATGCGCCAGCGCTGAGACGGCCGTGGCGCGCATGCGCGGAACCGCGCCAGCCATGATGGGCCGGCATTTGGCGCCGCAGCAGCGCATAGCACTCCGCCGCCGTTCTAGCCCCCAAAGAAAAGGAGAATTACTGGGCCTGGAGGCCTGTTCACGCTGGCATCGCTCGCATCGGTTTTGATTTACTTGACCGCGATATTGGTGAATCCCGGCCATTGAGTATTTCCGCTGGTAGCCCATTTACAATGACTTATTCAGCTGAGTTCCCAAGTAGACAATGGGTGAACCAAAGTGTTTGCCAGACAGAGGAGGAGCATGGAGGGGACTCTCCTCCCTGAAAGGGAGTTTGAAATATAGTAGTCCAAAGTTGGGCAGGTTAGGTGGATTGGCCATGCTAAATTGTCCCTTAGTGTTCAAAGATGGGCAGGTTAGGTGGATTGGCCATGCTAAATTGTCCCTTAGTGTCCAAATTTGGGCAGGTTAGGAGGATTGGCCATGCTAAATTGTCCCTTAGTGTCCAAAGTTAAGGCAGGGGAGCGGGCCTGGTTAGGGTGCACTTTTGGAGGGTCGGTGCTGATTCGATGGGCCAAATGGCCTCCTTCTGCACTGTAGGGATTCTATGGATAGAAGCAGGACAGAAACCTTGTGGGTCTTCTAATTTCCTCTATATTAAGAGGTTTTTTTGTTTTTGTTTTTTCCTTTTAAATTTAAGGTACCCAATAATTTTTTCCAATTAGGGGGCAATTTAGCGTGGCCAATCCACCTACCCTGCACATCTTGGGGTTGTGAGGGTGAGACCCACACAGAGTGGGGGAGAATGTGCAAACTCAACACGGACAGTAAGCCCGGATTGAACCTGGGACCTCGGCGTCGTGAGGCAGCAGTGCTAACCACTGTGCCACCGTGCCGCCCTCTCTCTGTTAAAAGTTAGCTCCAAGATAAATACTGAATCTAATGACATTTACAATGTCAAATGGTTTGGGGATGGGGAATTGAATACAAGAGTAAGGAGGTTATGATTCAGTTCCACAGGGCAATAGTGAGACCACATTTGGAGCATTGTGTACAGTAATAGTCCCCTTATTTAAAGAAAGATATAAATGCATTACGTGCAGTTCAGAGGTTTACTAGATTAATACTTGAATTGGATACAATGAGAATTATTATGGAGCAGACCATAGGTTTGCTAAAGCTACGTTTCCACTGTGTGGACCACCTGGGATGGGGAATGATTGTGATGGGTGGGGGGAGGATACTATATTCCCCTGAAGTGTGTCTCCACGGAGAATGCCAGTGACTGGGTTGCACTGTTTTTGGGTGAATCCCCAGTTTCACCTCTCCACTGTTTTTGGGTGATTTGCCTGCCACAGTTGAATAGCTGAAGTTACGTGTCGGCAGAAAGCGATGGGCCTGAAGCTGGCATCATTGGAAAGTGTTGGGGGTGTTGCTGCAAGATGAGCGGTGGGGGGTGGTCAGCAGCGGGAGGGGCTGGTGACGTGGTGATGTCATGTGAAAACGCGTTGACTGATCTTCACGACTCTTTGACAGTCTTTCAGCACGGTTGCCAGATCCTCGGGACCAGACTCCTTTTACTGACCTCCCTGGTTTATGGTTTTTGGTTCCTACTCCCTTTCAGAGGGAGATTCTTGAAGGGCTTTTGGTCTCCCCATGGCCTCGCTCCTTCTGTTGACCTCCATGATAGAAGCCTCCATTACTCCTTCCTGAACCTGGGAGCCTTGGTGTTTCATTTGCCATGTTTCTGATTGCAGGCATTTGCAGCATTGTCAGTCAGCAGCAACTTGTATTCAATCGGTGTAGCAACCCTCTTGGAGGGTCAGACTGTCTTTAAGATATGCAGGCTAGTTTGGACACTAATAATAATAATCCTTATCAGTGTCACAATTAGGCTTACATTGCAATGAAGTTACTGTGAAAATCCCCTAGTCGCCACACTTCAGCACCTGTTTGGGTACACGGAGGGAGAATTCAGAATGTCCAATTCACCTAACGGCACGTCTTGGGAATTGTGGGAGGAAACCGGAGCACCCGGAGGAAACCCACGCAGACATAGGGAGAACGTGCAGACACCGCACAGACAGTGACCCAAGACGGGAATGAAACCTGGGACCCTGGCGCTGTGAAACAATAGTACTAACCACTGTGTTACCACGCCGCCCATACGGTCTAGTTAGCCCTTGCACACTGCTAGACTCTCTATTGAACATACAGCCAGCCAGCAGCATGGGTCAAGCGGCTGAAAACTACAATCACGGAAGTGAGACAGCATGAAGGTTGTGTACTGCCTGCTTCAAGGGGGCGGGTTGCAGACAGATTGCAAATCGTGATCCTGGCACCCAACAGCAAGCAGATGAATTTTTTTAGTCCAATGTTTATTATATCTTTTTTTCCCCTCACCCCATTCTTCTCATTGAATGTCAAACTAATAATGCTTGATTAACAGCACTGCAAACAATTATTTATCCATTGTTGTCAATTCGTCCCTAAAATCTAGCTTAAGCTAAAGTGCCACAATGGTCAACAACAGAATAATCCAGCCACCTCAGGTCTGTACTTTGTCTGCAACTAGTAACTCGGGGGCAGTGATACTTGCTCAGTGCAAAGCGAACCATCTGTTTATGTTGGCTTCTGTTTCATTACAGCCGCAAATCTTTCATTCCCTGGCAGTTTAACACTGGTGTAAGGTAGCAGCTACTGAGTCAGTACTGATATGAACCTGTCACTGTAAACATGGGAACGTGATTTCCTCCAATTAGAGTGAATTGGGGAAATGTAGGCCACAACAATAGGCTCCTGTGTGTGAAATCACCTCTCTTTGATTGGGGCTTCACACAAAATGAATATCTGGAGAGTATAAAAATAACCTGCATTTGAAATGGTCTCGCTATGCTTTTCCAGCTCCTCACACTTATTTTCATAATCCCGTCATTGTGCCCAGGGATAGAGTTTCTGTGTTTGCATTATAATCTGCATATTAAAAACAAGTTGCTAATTTTGAAAGAAGGGGCGAGTGAGGAGGGCCGTTGTTGCAGAATATCCCGCTGTACAGTTCAAATAACAGCTCCGGGAGATAAGCAGTTTATGTTTGGATACTTTTGTCTGAATGTAAATGGGACACAGTATGTCTTTGGCAATGTGCTTATGCCAGTGATTCAATTTAGCTGCAGCGTTTTATGAGGAAATCTCGGCATTCCATATGTTTTAGAATACTGCAATAGATCTTATTTAGGCTCTTGTCAGCTGAGAGCATATCAGTTCTCCTTCTACTTCAAATATTCCTTTTGAATTTCCGTTTCTTTTCATCTTTATAATGTTCCTTCTTTTGTTTTTGGGGTGCTCTTGCTTGACCATGATGTGGAGATGCCGGCATTGGACTGGGGCGGGCACGGTAAGAGGTTAAAGTCTGACAGGTTTATTTGAAATCACAAGCTTTCGGAGTATCAGGTGAAGTGCATGACAGTGACATGAATCAAAATTATTTTCATTCATAGATTCGTTTGGATCTCGACAGTGCAGAAGGAGGCCATTCGGCCCATCGAGTCTGCACCGGCCCTCTGAAAGAGCAACCTACCGAGGCTCACACCCCCGCCCTCTCCCCTTAACCCCATAACCTCAGCTGACCTATACATCTTTGGACCCTATCCCCATAACCCAGTAACCCCAACTAACCTTTTGGACACTAAGGGGCAATTTATCATGGCCAATCCACCTAACCTGCACATCTTTGGACTGTGGGAGGAAACTGGAGCACCCGGAGGAAACCCACGCAGACACGGGGAGAAAGTGCAAACTCCACACAGATAGTCACCCGAGGTCGGAATTGAACCCGGATCCCTGGTGCTGTGAATCAGCAGTGCTAACCACTGTGCCCCCCTTGCCGCCTGTTAATCATTTCGGTAAGGACAAAGCATCATACCTGGGTGTTTCCCAGCATTTTTACAGAGGTATTGGATGGTCCGCTCCACCTGGCTCACATGGTTGAAAATGGTTCAATTTCTGCCTTAACGATGGGCAGCACGGTAGCACAGTGGTTAGCACTGTGGCTTGACAGCGCCAGGGTCCCAGGTTCGATTCCCCGCAGGGTCACTGCCTGTGTGGAGTCTGCGCGTTCTCCCCGTGTCTCCGGGTGCTCCCGTTTCCTCCCGCAGTCCAAAGACGTGCAGGTTAGGTGCATTGGCCATGCTAAATTGCAGAGTAAGATCCCACAAATAGAAATGCGATGATGACCAGATAATCTTTGGTCGTGATGCGAATCTAATGATTAATATTGATCCGGACATTGGGGGATAATTCACCGCCCCCACCCCACCCCTCCCCGGTCTTCGAAAAGCTGCCCTGGAATCCTTTTCATCCACCTGGGAGAGCGCCGAGAGATTTAGTTTTGTCTCCTCCGAATGGCCAGAAATGTACGATTCCGAAAGATCAAAATATTTTTGCCACTTGAAGGTAAAATGAGGACGAACACTGAATAATGAAACCGAACTGTTCACGAATGCTTTTCGATGTTTCAGGATTAGATGTAAATTGAAATCCATGAGGATTTGAACAGACCTACAATGCTTGGGTTAAATATGTACGAATACTGGTGGTAGAGAGGAGTCTGCAGGCAACAGTGGTGATAGGGGAAATGCAAGTAAGATAGAATACTCTCATTGTCATTAACAGAATACCTTTGCAACATTGGCTCTGGAATTTGAATGAATAGGGATGTCCATGATGGGCTAGAATCTACATGAAGTGTTGAGGGAGCAGTCTTAATGGGCAGGATAGCCATTTTTCATTCCTTGTTTTCTTACATTGCAGCAACAATACTTCCGTTCGAACATCTATTATTAGTACATTGTGGACAGCTGAAATGGGTCAGTGATTTGTAATTCTGGCCCACATTTCGAACATTTGGAATCTTGCCAGTCCACACACTCACACAGCACACTCACAGCTGATTAACTATCTTGGGATAGTTGCCTCTATTTGATACATTGCCACTCAAACTAGGCTGTAATAGCACAGTGTTAGCATCAATCATCTTACATTCTGTCCAAAATCATACAATAGAACCATGAGTACATTGCAGGGCTGTGTTGTGAAGGCGCTGTTACATTCCGGCTGTTAATCTCAAGATAAAGAAGCCAGAATGCCCCATTGCATTTGTAGTTCTGTTGCAGTAGGGAAGAAGGTTGTCAAAATTGTAAGGGAAAGAAAGGCAGCAGGGTAGCATGGGGGGCAGCAGGGTAGCATGGGGGGCAGCAGGGTAGCATGGTGGTTAGCATAAATGCTTCACAGCTCCAGGGTCCCAGGTTCGATTCCCGGCTGGGTCACTGTCTGTGTGGAGTCTGCACGTCCTCCCCCTGTGTGCGTGGGTTTCCTCCGGGTGCTCCGGTTTCCTCCCACAGTCCAAAGATGTGCGGGTTAGGTGGATTGGCCATGCTAAATTGCCCGTAGTGTCCTAATAAAAGTAAGGTTAAGGGGGGGTTGTTGGGTTACGGGTATAGGGTGGATACGTGGGTTTGAGTAGGGTGATCATGGCTCGGCACAACATTGAGGGCCGAAGGGCCTGTTCTGTGCTGTACTGTTCTATGTTCTATGTTCTAAAGGGAAGACAGTGAAAAGAATAAGAAGCAAGTACAGAAAGTGAAAAAAACGAGCAGAAGGAGTTAAAAGAAAAAAAAGAGGCTTTAAACTGCATTGGATCCAAATTCCCCACTCTTCATTATTTAGAGGTGAGAAAATTGTGTTCCATGTGTGAATTGTAGCATTGATTTTGTTGACATTCTGAGATTCACTGCAGTGCCTGCTTCTGCTAAAGACATTCCATTCAAGTTGAAACTCTGGCCATACCCGACATTTAGGTCAAGGTCTTCCGTGTTCTGCGCTGTAATTGCTGCTGGATGCCAAAGTAAATCATTACTGTGAGCATCATCAGTGCGGTATTTTTAAAGGATAGGCTTGCAGACATGAAAGTGTCTGGATGCAAAGCAGGTGGATTCTCCGCACCCCGATGCCGAAATAACGTTCAGCGACGGGGCGGGAAATCAGTTTTCCCCGCACGAAATCGGGACTGGTCCCGGTTCTGCTATTCTCCGCCCCCCGAAAAGCGGCGGACTCAGGGAATACGCCGAGTGTCCACCGCCTCGGGCCATTGCCAAAGGCCCGCTCCGCGATGCTCCATCCCTGACTGGCCGAATTCCTGACGGCATAAGTCTAATCTGGTCCTGTCCTTCGGGAAACTCGTGACGTGGCTGCGGACTCGATGCTGTGCCGCCACAGTCGGGGGAGGACCGATTGGAGAGCAGGGTGGGGGGGGGGGGGGGGGGGGGGCTTCATTGGGATTGGGGGCTATGTGTGAGGGCGGTCCAGGTCGGGCGAGCGGCGGATGCAGGGCACTATTTTGCCGGTCCAGGTCCGCGGGCTGAGTCCGGCATGGAGCACGGGGCGACTGCTGGAGACCGCCACCGTGTGCATGCGTGGCCTCTGACCCGGAGGTGCGGGGGGCCATATCGGAAGCTGAGAGCTCCACCACAGCTGCCTGCTAGCCCCCTGCAGGGCTGTGAATCTGTGGCCTTCTGATGCCAGTTTGCCTGGCGTAAAAGACCACAGTTTTCACAATGGCGTGGGGACATAGTCCCATCGAAGTAGCCCTTTGCATGTCATGATTATCAAATATTGTTGTGAATCTGGATCAACGTTTATCTGGAAATAAGCTTGACCAAGGTCAACCCAGAAAATAAGTCATCAATTAAAGGCGCAACACTCTGCACATTGTCCCGGATTGATGACTTTAATATCGCCACATATGCGTACCGAACCCATCTTTCTTCATCATGGGTACTATGGACGTTGCCTAACCCCTTACATCAGGGGCTGGTTTAGCACACTGGGCTAAATCGCTGGCTTTGAAAGCAGACTAAGGCAGGCCAGCAGCACGGTTCAATTCCCGTACCAGCCTCCCCACAGGCGCCGGAATGTGGCGACTAGGGGCTTTTCACAGTAACTTCATTGAAGCCTACTCGTGACAATAAGCGATTTTCATTTTCACCATTGGATTCGAGGACCTCTGTCTCAACCAGTCTCTCTAATTCTATCTTGACCTCAGGCCTGACAGTGTACAGCACTGACCAACCTTTAACATCTTGCTTGGCTTGACTGAGATCTCTTTCATGCTTCCCAACTCTCTCTTAAAGACAATGGCATGTTTCTTTCAGATGCTTTGGACTCTGATTTGATGTTCACCTCGACCCAGTTTTGCTTGATTCTCTCCAGCTAGGTTCTCCACATTAGGGCTGGATAGTTACCTGTAATGAGGGGGACGATGGGGGGGGGGGGGGACAAATTTGCGTTCTGTCTTATTAGCTGCACATTTACATCGATACTCCCAGTGTCCGCCTCCATTTTCACTGGTTCTGTTCAGTAAAGAAGTGATCGAGTAATGGCTTTTATATCTGCAATGCCCAGTACGTTCAATGACAGTTCATTAGCTGAATGTGACTCTGGTCCTTTTTCGTGCTCTTTTTGCATCGTGTGAATCCTTTTCCCTAAATTTGTGTTTCAATTTGATATATTTGGTTCTTGCTTTTTATAGTTCTTATTTGGAATGCGTTGTTCCTTCCCACAGCATGCACATTCAATGTGCCAGTTTTGACCACAATTCCTGCAATTTGCATCTTTACACCAACAGAGCAGTCTGCTGCTGTGTGCCCAGTTTTTTGTACATTGGTGGTAATTCTGAACCTTTGTCTGTGTTTGGATAACAGCTGACATTTTATGGATTCTCGTGCTCAAATTTAATTGTTGGGCTTCCTTAGCTGCTAATTCCATAGCGATCGCAACTTCTCAAGCCTTATTCAAGTTTAAGTTGCCCTCTGTTAATAGCCTTTTTTGGATAGCTTCTTTTCTTAACCCACACATACTAGTCTGTCTCTAATGGTGTCATTCAAGACATTTCCAAATTCACAGTTTTCAGCTGGTTTCCCCGAAGTAGCTCCGAACTGTGCGATTGATTGACCTTGTTAGTTACGTTTATGGAGCCTGAATCTCTCGGTGATGACAAAGGGTTTAGGTGAGACGTGGCCCTGCAATATCTCCACAATCTCATGATAGGTTTTCAAGCCTGAATTTTCTGACTGCACCAGAATTTGCACCTTCTCTGATTGCAACAGACTTCGCAGGTGTTTGAATGTTTTCCCCCTATTGTAATTGAGGAAGTTTGGACAATAATATCTGCCACAATTTTATTAATCTTCGACAAAGTAATTGAATCTTTCAGTATATGAGCTCCACCACCATGTCCTCATCATTCGAACTCACAGCATCAAACATTCCCACAATTTTTACGATGGAAAGGGCTTACGTAAGCATAGTATGCTGCAAACCTTTTAGCACTATCTCGTTTCTTCATTCAAACAAGGTACCTCTGAGCGCAGTCTATTTCCTTCCAAGATTTGGAAGACTTCCAACTCTAAACTAATGTTGCAGGGTACTTGCTACTCACGGTGCTCCCTGTACTGTTCCAGATCTTTCCGGGCAGAGGACATGGCGAGCTTCTTTTCAATGTTGTCTGCTCCAAAATCTACATTTAATTTTTCCGTTCTTTCGATGGCTGCTGACAATCTTGGCACCCCTCTGTCATCAGCTTTGGTGTAGCAATGCTTTTAGCTTCTTAATCCTGGTCAGATGTTTGCGCACGGATCGATGTTTTTTCCATTTGTTTTTCTACTTCTCCAGAAATCTGCCACCAGTTTTCTTTGTGGTATTCTTAAAGGATAGGCTTGCAGACCACAAAGGCACAAACAAACAAGAGCTTTATTGGAAAGGTGTTTGCTCTACAGGCAGTAAATATAGGCTACCCGTTTGTCAGCGCAAATGGCCAATGATGTCATTAATGCGTCACGTGATTGGACTGGATTGGATTGGATTTGTTTATTGTCACGTGTACCGAGGTACAGTGAAAAGTATTTTTCTGCAAGCAGCTCAACAGATCATTAAGTACATGGTAAGAAAAGGGAATAAAAGAAAATACATAACAGGGCAACACAAGATACACAAATAAAACCAGCATCGGGTGAAGCATACAGTGTTAATGAGGTCAGTCCATAAGAGGGTCATTTAGGAGTCTGGTGACTGTAGGGAAGAATCTGTTTTTGAGTCTGTTCGTGCGTGTTCTCAGACTTCTGTATCTCCTGCCCGATGGAAGATGTTGGAAGAGTGAGTTAGCCGGGTGGGAGGGATCCTTGATTATGCTGCCCACTTTCCCAAGGCAGCGGGAGGTGTAAATGGTGTCAATGGATGGGAGGCAGGTTTGTGTGATGGACTGGGCGGTGTTCACGACTCTCTGAAGTTTCTTGCGGTCCTGGGTCGAGCAGTTGCCATACCAGGCTGTGATGCAGCCAGATAGGATGCTTTCTATGCTGCATCTGTAAAAGTTGGTAAGGGTTAATGTGGACATTCCTTAGTTTCCTGAGGAAGTATAGGCGCTGTTGTGCTTTCTGGGTGGTAGCGTCGACGTGGGTGGACCAGGACAGATTTTTGGAGATGTGCACCCCTAGGAATTTGAAACTGCTAACCATCTCCACCTCGGCCCCGTTGATGCTGACAGCGGTCTGTACAGTACTTTGCTTCCTGAAGTCGATGACCAGCTCTTTAGTTTTGCTGGCATTGAGGGAGAGATTGTTGTCTCTACACCACTCCACTTCTGTCTGTGTGGAGTCTGCACATCCTGCCCGTGTCTGCGTGGGTTTCCTCCGGGTGCTCCGGTTTCCTCCCACAGCCCAAAGATGTGCAGGTTAGGTGGATTGGCCATGATAAATTGCCCTTAGTGTCCAAAATTGCCCTTCGTGTTGGGTGGGGTTACTGGGTTATGGGGATAGGGTGGAGGTGTTGACCTTGGGTAGGGTGCTCTTTCCAAGAGCTGGTGTAGACTCGATGGGCCGAATAGCTTCCTTCTGCACTGTAAATTCTATGATAGTGAATGTTCTCTATCTCCGTCCTGTATTCGGACTCGTCGTTATTCGAGATCTGGCCTATGATGGTCGTATCATCAGCAAACTTGTAGATGGAGTTGGAACCAAATTTTGCCATGCAGTCGTGTGTGTACAGGGAGTAGAGTAGGGGGCTAAGTATGCAGCCTTGCGGGGCCCTGGTATTGAGGACTATTGTGGAGGAGGTGTTGTTGTTTATTCTTACTGATTGTGGTCTGTTGGTCAGAAAACCGAGGATCCAGTTGCAGAGTGGGACCCTTAAAGTGTCCTTAGTCCAACTCGGAACAAACATGAATATGCAACAACGAGAGTGCTCTGGAGGTTTGAGGTTCTGGAACGTAAATCTTTGTTAATGGTTGTTTATAAGCATTGTCCCTGTGGCATTTAAAGCAAACACTACTTACAGAAGAAACAAGAGGTGTTCCTTAGCATTAAGCTCCTACAGCTTCCTAAGAGTGTTTGAGTATTACAGTGTCCAACGCACTTCATCTAGGTTTTGGTGAGGGTTTTAAAAAGAACAAAAATCATCAATAACATAAGAAAAATCAATTTGCCACTCTAACAATTAGGATCAAGCTGCTCCACGGCTCTTGTTCTAAAGTGCTGCACTTCAATAAGTGGAGTGAGTTGTGTTTCTTTGTGTCACTGTGTCTCTCAGACCGATATACTTGGAAGTACTCAAGGTATGCATGTGTATCGAAGACTTTAGTAGTGCCTCTTCAGCTTGTACAAAGGCCTTCTCACACTGATCCACCCACTTCCATTTCCTGTTGTGACACAATAAGTTGTGTAAAGGCTTGAGGAATAGTTGCTAGGTTAGAGACAAGCCTTCCATCATAGTTCAGTAAGTGCAAAAATGATTGAAGTTTATTTCTGTTGTGAGCTGCAGGTGCCTCAGTTGTGGGTTTAAACTCTGAAGGTGATTTGTGCAATCCTTTGCAGTTTAAAACCCAGCAGATTTCTGCCCATGCCGTATGTCAGGGTTTTCCAAAGTGCGGGTCGTGGGTTGCGGGCAGGTGCCAGAAGGGTGGCAGGGTTAAGGGTCGCGCTCTGCACTTTCGTTAAACAGCGAAGTGTGGGGGGTTCAGGTACATTGGACACTCAATCCTATCACTCGAACAGTCCAGTGAGACTGAGCGCGAGACAGAACTGTGACAGAAGGGATCTGGAAAACATCGAAGCAAAGGATAGTCACTGAGTTCACTTAATCAACCGTGTGCAATGAATGCCTTGTGCCACCTCACTCACTGCCCTGAACCCCACTCCTGGCTTGTTGCAACTGCTCAGTTGGCAATAAGCTGCCGTCACCAGAATCCATTTAGCAGGTCATTCACAGTAACTTCCTTGCAGTGTTACTGTAAGCCTACTTGTGACAATAAAGATTATTAGTATTAATTATTTCGACCCACACTAAAGTATTGGCTCCTCAGCACTTTGAACAATACCAGAGGTGGAACGCAGAAATACTCCTTCGTGACATAGCGTCCCATATCTGTAACCTCCGCATCGCAGAATGATAATGGTGGCAGATACATGGTAGCTTGAAAGTTAGCCGCTAAATCTCACGTTGATGCCTAACCATTGTTTGGCATAGAACATAGAACATACAGTGCAGAAGGAGGCCAGTCAGCCCACCGTGTCTGCACCGACCCACTTAAGCCCTCGCTTCCACCCTATCCCCGCAACCCACTAACCCCTCCTAACCTTTTTGGGCACTAAGGGCAATTTAGCACGGCCAATCCACCTAACCTGCACGTCTTTGGACTGTGGGATGAAACCGGAGCACCCGGAGGAAACCCACGCAGACACGGGGGGGAACGTGCAGACTCCTCACAGACAGTGACCCAGCGGAGAATTGAACCTGGGACCCTGGCGCTGTGAAGCCACAGTGCTAGCCACTTATCCTACTGTGCTGCATGTGGCAGGAAGGATAACGTTTTGAGCACCGAAATAGGAAGGTAAGAGTTTCTGCATTTTTAAAAAGTAGTGATTTGTAAATATTTCATCATGCTTAATGAGTTATCTGGGGTGGGATTCTCCCCTACCCGGTGGGGCGGGGGGTCCCGGCGTAGCGGAGTGGCGCCAACCACTCTGGCGTCGGGCCTCCCCAAAGGTGCGGAATTCTGCACACCTTTGGGGGCTAGGCCCGCGCCGGAGCGGTTGGCACCACGCTGACTGGCGCCAAAACCGGCACCAACAGCCTTTGACGCCCGCTGCCCGGCGCCGGGGCTGGCCGAAAGGCCTTCGCCGGTTCGCGCATGCGCTGGTGGTGACATCAGCGGCAGCATGCGCGCTGGGGGATTCTCTTCCGCCTCCGCCATGGTGTAGGCCGTGGCGGCGGCGGAAGAGAAAGAGTGCCCCCACGGCACTGGCCTGCCCGTCGATCAGTGGGCCCCGATCACGGGCCTGGCCACCGTGGGGGCACCCCCCGGGGTCCGATTGCCCCGGACCCCCCCAGGACCCCCGGGGCCCGCTCGCGCCGCCGATCCCGCCACCACCAGAGGTGGTTCAAACCTTGGTGGCGGGAGAGGCCTCCCAGCGGCGGGACTTCGGCCCATCGCGGGCCGGAGAATCGCCGCAGGGGGCTTGCCGCTCGATGTGGCGCGATTCCCGCCCCCGCCAATTCCCGGGTGGCGGAGAATTTCTGCCACGGTGGGGGCGGGATTTTCGGCGGCCCCGGGAGATTCTCAGACCCTGCGTGGGGTCAGAGAATTTCGCCCCTGATATCTGAGAGTGCAGACTTCCACCATTCACAAAAGTAATGGCAGAGCTGAGCTCAGTAGAAGTATAGAATCCATGTTGCCAGTCCCAGAGCCATTTCAGAGTGTTGAAGGCTCGCAACTAGGACAACTGGCAAAAAAAAGTTCACAAAGTACAGAACTGCTTTCGGATTACACAAAAAAGATTAAAAGACTGGGTTAGTACACTACTTTATGTAGTAGTGTCTATCACCAATGACGTGATAACATGGATAACAGGGGTTGATGAGATTTCAACTATATGAAGAATCTCTGCAATCTCTTGACTCTTATTTCAGCACCTATTTGAACTTAAAAATAGAGATGGCTAAATGTCATGAAAGAAACCAGGTGAAAATACGGATTTATTTATCAACAATCACCATATGCTGGCAGGGAACTGCAATTACAGAGCCTTAAAGGATGAGCTGATTCGCGACAGGATCATAGTTGGGTTCCTCGAAAAAGTATTGTCAGAACTCTTGCAAGAGAGGCTTGAACACAAATGAAAGCAATGCAGATGGCAAGGCAAATGGAGCTCAGGAAACAGATTTGGATGTTAGTGGGGAAGGTGGGGGGGGGATGATGGAGATGGTCAAGTGAGAGCAAAGCCGAATCCCACCAAAACAGGGTGATGCGTGCCATCCTACATTCCGAAGTGTTTTCACTGTGGGGGAGGGGATAGACTGTACAGGCGGCTGTGGAAATATAAACCATGTCACAACTTTAATCTGTCAAACAAAAACAACACCCTGTTTAACAAACAAGAAAAATATTTAAACAGAGCCACATGCAAGAGTTGGATGAACCACAATCAAAGGAATTAACCTTCCTGGGGGGAGGGGAAGGGAAATACCAGTGAAAAAAATGTACTGGAGTATTAAACTCTACAGGGTATGATTGAATAATAATAATCGTTTATTGTCACAAGCAGGCTTCGATGAAGTTACTGTGAAAAGCCCCTAGTCGCCACATTCCGGCGCCTGTTCGGGGAGGCCGGCGCGGGAATTGAAGCCGCGTTGCTGGCCTTGTTCTGCATTACAAGTCAGCTGTTTAGCCCACTGTGCTAACCCAGCCACTATTTCACAATAAATAGACCAGACAACAAAGGGAGCATGGAAAATCTGAGAAAAGATTTGGAAGTTTGAGGTAGAAAACAGGTTAGAGTCTTCGTGAGTCCTATTTTCTGAAGGTTAAGAGAATTGGCACAACCGAAAGGAGAAATTGGTTGAAGTTTCACGGAAACCTCTTCGGCAGTCGGCTGTTAAGTTTGCCAATTGCCCCCCGGACCTTCATAAAGAGAAACAATTATTTGTTGACGGGGAGTTGAACTGGAGAAATGTTGGAAGAGATATTGCTGATCATGAAACTTTTTAAAAGTCATACTAAGGTTACGTGTGCATTCGTTGGATGATGTAAATTATCTGGAAGAATTGATTCTGCGTTATTAGCTTTATTTGAAAAGGAATGTTCTTACTGGAGGAAAGTGCTGAGGTTTGGTTATTGCCACAGTCAAACTGCTGTCTTCCTTGGGACTACCTCTACGAGGACATGATGAGTCATCAGTGTCAAGTCAAAAAGGTCGTTTTTAACCTACCTTCAATATCTCAGTGAATTTGCCGAACTTCGATCATAGATCATAGAATTTACAGTGCAGAAGGAGGCCATTCAGCCCATCGAGTCTGCATCGGCCCTTGGAAAGAGCACCCTACTTAAACCCCATGCCTCCACCCGTAACCCACCAAACCTGTTTTTGGACACTAAGGGAAATTTATCATGGCCAATCCGCCTAACCTGCACATCTTTTGGACTGTGGGAGGAAACCGGAGCACCCGGAGGAAACCTACGCAGACACGGGGAGAACATGCAGACTCCGCACAGACAGTGTCCCAAGCCGGGAATCGAACCTGGGACCCTGGAGCTGTGAATCAACTGTGCTAACCACTACGCTAACATGCTGTCCATTTTTCAAAGAACATTTGAAAAGTTATCAATATTATGGCTCAGGGAAGAACAATTTTTTAATGCACCGAATCTATGATGACTTCATCACCATAATGGCAGTGAGGCTCAGATACCAATTCACCAATGAAGTAAGAGATGCCAAATATTATTCTATGATAGTTGATTCAACACCAGATGTGAGTCATGTGAATCAATTAACATTAATTTTAAGATAAGTGACCAGCGATGGTGCAGTTTATGAGCAATTTCTCTGTTTTGTCCAGCTACAATCCCACACTTCTGGGTGCCTGGAGACAACTGTTTTGGAAATCGTTGCAAATTTAGGTTTGGACATCAAAAATTTTTGTGGGCAACACTTCAATAATGCTGCAAATAGGGCAGGAAAGTATTCAGGTCTACAAACAAGACTGAACAATGCAAGCCCCTGTGCATTATTAATCCCACGTTCCAGTCACTCCTTGAATTTAATCTGAAACGCGGTATCTGACGCGTGTGAGACAGCCATACATTGTTCAAAACTTGACTTTATTCAAAACTTGTATGCCTGTTTTTCAGTTTCCATGCATCGGTGGAATATGCTGCAATCACTCTTGCAGCAGGCACAGGGAAAACATTTTAAAGTCAATAGAATTTGTGACACCAGGTGGTCCCCTCGTGCAGATATTGTTCTGGCTTTGAGACTGAACTTTGTTGGTTATAAAGGAGTGCGCATCAGACATAGCCACAACAAATTCAGAGAGGCCACGTGTGAAAGCTGAAGCATAATCCTTAGCAGAGAAGTTTGAAAAGTATAAGATTGCAGTTTTTACTGTTTTGCAGAACCATTTATTCAAATAATTAATACTGTCAGCAAATTGTCGCTAAATGTTGAAACAACTTGATTGAATGCTTCAAAATTGTTTGGCTCATTTAGATGTTTTGCCATGGAATTTCAAAATGACTGTATCTCAGTGGAAGCAGAGGCACTAACATTAAGAAAGAATACATGACCCTTGGATGATGATAAGCATACAAGACACATGAGGTTATTTCTGATGAAATTAGAGACAATGAATCACTTTAAAAAGGGAAAGAGAAGATCATCATTGAGACTGTCAATGTTTTGAGAAACTATAATGGTGCAACAATCTGATAATAATATAATCATTATTAGTGTCACAAGTAGGCTTACATTAACACTGCAATGAAGTTACTGTGAAAATCCACTAGTCGCCACACTCCAGTCCTTGTTCGTGTACATTGAGAGAGAATTCAGAATGTCCGATTCACCTACCAAGTACGTCTTTCAGGACTTGTGGGAGGAAACCAGAGCCCCTGGAGAAACCCATGCAGATACAGAGAGAACATGCAGACTCCACACAGACAGTAATCCAAGCCGCGAATCAAACACGAAACACTGGTGCTGTGAAGCAACAGTGCTAATCATTGTTCTATCACTGCCCATAGAAGTGAATCTCTGAACAAAACTGTTGAATTATTTTGAGGCATTTGCGGCAAATGTTTGGGTGAGAATGCTAAGAGCCACTGCAGTAAGAGATTAATTGAAATCAACCAGGAGGACATAGACACAAATCTTTCTGAGGATGAAGTGAAACAATTTAATAATAATAATCTTTATTGTCACAAGTAGGCTTACATTAACATTGCAATGAAGTTACTGTGAATGATGAGCACTGTGCTTCGAGATCACCAGCTAATTTGTACAGACTTGCACGTGATGGTTTTCAAGCAACCTTTCCCAATGTGGAGACCATTCTGAAAATACTTCTAACAATACCAAAATACTTCTAACAATACTGGTCACAAATACTTTTGGTGAACGTTCTTTCTCTGTATTGAAATGAGTGAAAACCTATCTGTGAAGTACAATGGCAAGTTCAGTGATACGACAATTGAAAATGTATCTATACAAGATTTCACCTACGATGATGTTATTGATGATTGGTGAAGAGAAAGTGCCATCGATTGCAAACAATTGATGAAGCAAGAAAATCGGATACATCTGTGTCTCTATCATGTTCCCCAGTCTAAATTCTGTTCTTCAAAAGAGAACCAGTACTGGTCTGACATATTGGCTGGTGGTCACATACAGACAGTTACAACCAGTGAGTAATCGTCCTCCCCTATTACTCTCAAACCTGGCCTTCAGAAAGTCTCTTCTCTTCTAGACAATGAGAGGAATTGTACCAGACAGTTGCCAGCAAAGCCATGGATATTAGACTTAGACTAGACATTCCACTTCATTGCAGTATTTGCTCCTGACCTGGACATTTTCTGGCTCATTCTGTCCTGCATTGCACTGTACTGCTGCCATATCATCGGCTGATATCTCCATCCCATTGCACAACGGCCATTTTATGTTTGCTCACCTCAAGATACACAGAGATCACAATATTGACCATCTCTACCATGATGCTGACAACAGGTAGGCTGGGATTTCAATTCCTCAATGACAGACTTGGTCTCATAGGTTAAAAAGCACTAAAGCAGTTAAGCAGTGATTTGGGATTTTTTGTGGCTTACATTGTATGAGCTGAGGGTGGGCCAGGTCAGTAGGGCATTGACATCATAGTGGGTGGGGCCGCATATCACTAGAGGGCAGGACGCAATGTGGGGGCCAAACAAAAGAGGGAAAATCCCACCCCCGAAAGTGTAAGTCTGCCTCTGTTCGTAGACTAGTCTGCAATACCTCAGATCACTAACGGAGACAGAACAATAATGTGCCATAATAGAAAATGTTTTGTGGGCTTGAGAAAAATTTTCAGAACTGGTTGCATTTCAACATCGAAACAGACTGTAAACCACTTTGGAACATGAAAGAAATTGTAAAGATGCCATTCAGAATCCAACGGTTCAGGTAAAGATTGATAAAGTCTATTTCCATCACACAATATGTGTAAGGGAAGTATCAAACAACAGCAGGCACACTGTCAGAAATACTATCAGAAGGAATCAAACAAGAGGATTTACACTTCGCTGAGGAGATTGAAGGGGGAATCTTCCTTATTGTCATCAATTACTACTCATGATGCTTGAAGTAAACAGATTGCATTGTATCGAGGCACACACAGTCATCCAACCGCTGAAGAGAATCTATGCAAAACTTGGCATCCTGGACATGTTAGTGTCCAACATTTAAGCGATTGCACAATTTTTCAAACATATGACTGTTGTACACTTATCTAAACCACTGTGTGTTTAACCCGTATACGGTGGACAAATGATCACACAGATTGTTCCATACAACAGTTGTTTATTTAAACACACAAAGTGAAATATTTAATCAATATCACGTTCATGCACATTGGACTATAAATAATACACTTAAAACGACCTTGACTTAACTTCCAGGTGACTGGCAATCGAGAGCAGATATGGCTGATGCACGATCAATTGTACAAAGACTCAGATTGGGTACAACTGTGGCTTTATTGCAGTAAGATGCGTGGCCTCCGACAGCAGCTGGCGAAATGGCAGCTGAATAGAGGACACGCATATTTATATTCCTCTTCCTGGGCGGAGCCAGCTGGCAGGGGCTACCGGCGAACCTGTAGTACAGGTCCTACCTTACATCCCCTAATACAGGTGTAAATGTGGTTTACCACAATGGCCTTATCTGGTAGTCTGGCAGGGCTGGAGTTCTTGTAGCTGGCCGTCAGTGTCCTCGGCTCTGGTCCCTCTGTGGATGGTCCTCTTCTTCGTCATTGTTGTTGGCTGATGAAAGCCGCAGTTGAGAGATCTGGGGAGAAATTCTCTGACCCCACGCAGGGTCGGAGAATCACCCGGGGCCGCCGAAAAT
Source organism: Scyliorhinus canicula (assembly GCF_902713615.1). Lineage (NCBI taxonomy): Eukaryota > Metazoa > Chordata > Chondrichthyes > Carcharhiniformes > Scyliorhinidae > Scyliorhinus > Scyliorhinus canicula. The sequence goes on along the minus strand of NC_052154.1, from coordinate 190,526,073 downwards.
CCCGCCCCCGCCGTGGCAGAAATTCTCCACCACCCGGGAATTGGCGGGGGCGGGAATCACCCCACGCCAATCGGCGGGCCTTCCACCCGGAACGGCGAGCCCCCTGCGGCGATTCTCCAGCCCGCGATGGGCCGAAGTCCCGCCGCTGGGAGGCCTCTCCGGCCTCCGAGGTTTGAACCACCTCTGGTGGCGGCGGGATCGGCGGCGCGAGCGGGCCCCCCGGGGTCCTGGGGGGAGCGTGGGACGATCGGACTCCGGGGGGGGGTGCCCCCACGGTGGCCAGGCCCGCGATCAGGGCCCACCAATCGGCGGGCGGGCCAGTGCCGTGAGGGCACTCTTTCTCTTCCGCCGCCTCCACGGCCTCCACCATGGCGGAGGCGGAAGAGAATCCCCCAGCGCGCATGTGCCGATGGTGACGTTAGCGGCAGCTGCTGCTGACGTCACCACCGGCGCATGTGCGAACCGGCGAAGGCCTTTCGGCCAGCCCCGGCGCCGGGCGGCGGGCGTCAAAGGCCGCTGGTGCCGGTTTTAGCGCTAGTCGGCGTGGTCCCAACCGCTCTGGCGCGGGCCGAGCCCCAAAGGTGCGGAGAATTCGACGCTGGACGGTAGTTTGGCAATCTAACCAGCCCGCTGCAGTCGGCGAGTTTCCGATCCCGACCAGGCAGGGTGAGAAGCCAATTGTCACCAAGTAGGAGCAATCTCCATCTCAATAATGAGGTTGACGCCCAATCTAACGGCCTCCTGGGAACTAACCGACTCCCCAGCGAGAGGGGAAACAAAATTTGGTTTGGATGGGGTGGAGTTGGTATCTTTGGGGGCACAATGGGGAAATTTGCTCAAAAGGCATTTTGAAATGGCACACCAGGCTTCAGGTTTCTGCTAAAATCAATTAGCATAATCACCAACATATCTTTCAGGAACCAGCGCATTTGGGCAGCGTACTGGAAGGTAATTATTTCTTTTTGATTCTCTTTCCATTAGAAAGTATTCCTTGATGTGTTTAAGAGCGAAAGCCTGGCACTATTGTGATGATGCAGCTGGGACTTATCACCAACGTGAGCATTTTCAATCAGGGCAATCAGCTCCCCAACTAAATGTGTTTAAAAAAAATATACTGAACTGTTAAAAAAGTTTTGGCACCGTACATTGCACAGTTTCGTAGTTAAAGAATTCGCCGCACCTTTGGGGAGGCCCGACGCCGGAGTGGTTGGCGCCACTCCCCTACGCCGGGACCCCCCGCCCCGCCGGGTAGGGGAGAATCCCGCCCCTGTAGTCAACAGAGGGAGTGGTGGGCTACGCAGCACCTTTTAACCTGCTTGGATTTTCATGCCCTTTTGTGGGCGCTCTCTGGGTCATTTTCAATCAGTTGATCAGGGCTTCATCACCCTGATCGATCAAGTCCAATCAGGGGCTCCAATCAGGGGCTGCCACACGAAGTTTGGAATGGGCACTCAGTGGCCATGCCTGGAAGTGTTGGGGGCAGAGGCTTGGATGCCACTGTGTCTGGTAAACAATGTAATTGGTAGGATTGTTCCATTGTTCCTGGGATGGCCTGGAGATAATCTTTTTCCTGGGCTGTTAAAAACATCTGAGCTGCAGCGTTTGTGTCTCTGAAAGCTGCAGCCTGTCCGTCCCTGACTTTGCCCATTTTTTCCAGCGTTCTTTGTGGGAGGCCATTTTGGACGGCCACATGGCTTTATCCATGTAATCAGTTTATCTCACTATCCTCAAGCGAATGGAAAAGCTGAGGGAGGGATATGGGGAAGAATTATTGACGAATACAAAGATCTCGTTCCAGCTCTTTTGAGTTTTCGAACCTCATCGCTACCAAAAAATGGCTTCTCACCACCAGAGCCACTAATAGGTATGAGATTGAGAACATGGCTTCCATCACTAGAACAGAAAAACCCAAACCCAATATCACCATGCTGACCATGAGAGGGTAAACAATGTGAGGAAGAACAGAAAAGCAACCCATCTCTGAACTTTGATCACAGGCATGGAACCTTTGAAAACGGAATTTGAAATCACTCATGTGGAAGCCAGAATTCAGTGGCTCCCGGTATAAAAATCATCCGGGGGGCACTTTGAGGAGAAACGCACAGACACTAGCTTGGGCTCAGAGCGAAGTGTGCGTATTTTGACCACAGCCAATCTGTGTGCTGTAAAGGACTTTGAGTCAATGAGACCCTTGTATCTTCAGACACACTTTGTAATCCTTGTTAATCTTCAACTCTGTTAAGATAAGGGGAGAGTAAAGGAATATTGTACCAGAATCCAACTTTTCATGTCTAATAAATGTCTTTTTCATGTTGCTAAAGCTAATTCGCGATCCTGTGACTCTGTCCCTCCGTATTTTATTGAAAAAAAGTAAAACCCTTTTGAGCAAGGGTTCCGTTCTGGGATCTTCCCGTCCAGTTATTACATCAACTGGGATTGTAACAGTGGGATAACCGTCAAGGGTGCAAAAGGAGGTATCACTTCTGTGTAGTAATAGCTTTTGTGTGGGAGGTAGTTTGGCAATCTAACCGGCCCGCTCCAGTCGGCTAGTTTCCGATCCCGACCAGGCAGGGTGAGAAGCCAATTGTCACCAAGTAGGAGCAATCTCCATCTCAATAATAAGGTGGACGCCCAATCTAATGGCCTCCTGGGAACTAACCGACTCCTCAGCGAGAGGGGAAACAAAATTTGGTTTGGATGGGGTAGAGTTGGTATCTTTGGGGGCACAATGGGGAAATTTGCTCAAAAGGCATTTTGAAATGGCACACCAGGCTTCAGGTTTCTGCTAAAATCAATTAGCATAATCACCAACATATCTTTCAGGAACCAGCACATTTGGGCAGCGTACTGGAAGGTAATTATTTCTTTTTAATTCTCTTTCCATTAGAAAGTATTCCTCGATGTGTTTAAGAGCGAAAGCCTGGCACTATTTTGATGATGCAGCTGGAATTTATCACCAACGTGAGCATTTTCAATCAGGGCAATCAGCTCCCCAACTAAATGTGTTTAAAAAAAATATACTGAACTGTTAAAAAAGTTTTGGCACCGTACATTGCACAGTTTCGCAGTTAAAGACTTGCTCCAGCACTACTTGAACAGCAACTGGCCGGGGTGGAGGTCATGGCCTGTGTCACAGATGGGACCTGATTTGGCCGTTTGGAATCTTGAACCAGTGAAACAAATAGTGGATAATTGAATGCAAGATATTCTGGATTTAATGCACTTGCATTTATAAATTTTGGGGGCGAGATTCTACGTTACCCGACGCCGGTTTCGTAATTGTCGATCGCGCGCAGAATCTCTTGTTTTGACGGAATCAGGGGCGGCGCCTGTTTTACAGCGGTTTTGCATGCTCCGCCCCCTCCGAAATGTTGTCATCGCGGTGCACGCCGCCCGCCGTTGAAACGGCTTCAGGACGTCACCTCAAAGCCCTCCCTCGATGCTCCCCCCCCCCAATGGGCCGACTCCCCTCCCCTTAAGTCTGACCGATCTCCATCCATACCTCCTCTCCCGCCAACCCACCCTGTGATCTCCATCCCATCTTCAATCACCAATGGCCTGAAGTCACTCTGCAATACAGGACCTCAGCAGCCACAGCTCTGCCTGGCTCTCAGGGCAATTATTAACAGCCAGTCCTGTCTCCCAGTGGGCATTTTATCCATCCGGGGACCTCGATCGCAAAGCCAGTGGCCACTAAAGTGCCTGAACGGCACTTGATTTTGTTCAGCCTTACCCATGGAACTAACCCTAACCCTAACCCTAACCCCTGGTTCTCCAACTAGTGAGAGACACCCCCAGTCAGCCTGTTAAAATCCCAAACCTGCTCTCTGTTTCCATATCCTAAAGGGGTTGGTGGAAACCCTATTGTATAGTCAATAAAGGATTCCAGATCATAGTGACTGATTCCATCTTCCATAGTCTTCTCATTACAAAGTGATTGGGCCTTCCGTGAAATTGGAGAACGCCATGACTCAGACGAAGATGCCCAAGATAGAGAGACTTGGCAGAAGGCTGCCTCACCAGGCAGGGCATCACCACCAGCATTTTAATACTGGGAAAATGACCCAGCCTGTCCTACGCCCTTGCCATCTGCTCCACTATTAGTCAACTCTCTGCATTCTCTCAGAGGGAGAGGATTTGCAAAGCTGAATCACCAGATAAGAAAGAGAGCTGGAGGAATCTCTTGAGATGATGCTCAAATATACTGAATTGCCAAATATTTGCATAATTCTTTCAACAGAGTCATCATAGCCAATGCTTTTGTCGAAAATCCTTTTTGGACATAAGCCATTAATCTAGCATGGTGCTACCTCACTGGCAGGAGAATGGGAATTTTGTGTGTGCTACCCTGAAGGACTGAGAGGGCAAGATTCTTCCCAGTGAAGCCCATGTCCATGGCTGGAATGACTTCTGGTGGTTATGTCTGTTGAATGGTCAATATTCACAGGGCCCAGTTCAGTAACTCTACTGTGCTGGCTGGATTGTTGCAGCTTTGCCACTATTATGGGAATGGACGAGGCACAAAGACACAAAGGTGAGTATTTGTGACTCATTAACTTACGAGCAGTGGACACGTTAGCACAGCTTCCTCACAGCGCTAGGGGCCCCGAGTTCAATTCCGGACTTGGGTGACTGTCTGCATGAGTTTCCTCCGGGTGCTCCGGTTACCCCCCACATTCCAAAGATGCGCAGGCGAGGTGGGGTTACGGGAATAGGGCGGGGGAGTGGGCACTGGGTAGAGTTCTCTTTCAGAGGGTCAGGCAGACTCAATGGGCCGAATGCCGCCCCCCCCCCCTCCTCCCCCTTCTGCATTGTAGAGATTCTGTGGTTAACTGATCCAGCAAGCTTATGGCAGCCAAGATGGTGCATCCTGGTCATGATATGAAGCTCAGTGTATCCCTCATTCTCTGCAGCCATAAGATCGCAAAGAAAAAGGAAATAAAAGAAAGTCAAAAGAAAGAATGGGAAATTTGATTTTTGACTCCGATGGATAGACGATCAAGGAGATTGCAGTGGCCGGCAATGCTATTCCCTTGATTCACACTTCCAGTACATGACTTAGTGTTCACAGGAACTCATTCAGTTCCCTTTGGAGAATTTGTACCAAATCCTCACTTGGTTTACAAATTGGTGACCCCAGAAAAAAACCAACTGCCGGCAGCAGACATTCCTCGATACGTTTGCAACTTGGATCGCGATTCTTCATTTACTTCCTGTGCTCTGAGTTACAGTCTGCAAGATTTACTCTTTCCCTGAGTGAGAGCTAGATTGAGCAAACTGTTCAGTAGTATCTCTCAAAGTTTCTGTGTAACTGTCCTGCCAAATATGGATTTTTTTCTGATTTATTTTCTTTCCTTCATTCGTTCATGGGATGTGGGTGTACCTCATTGTCCCTGAGGCTTTTCCAAAGCTGTTGGGCGCAACTGAGTCACTGGCTAAGTCATTCCAAATGGGCAATTAAGAGTCATCCATATTGCTGCGGATCACCTTTAGGCCAGATGTGGTAGAGACAGCGGATGTTCTTCCCTTGGACTCTCGTCCAGTCAGATGGGTTTTTAATAACAATGCTATCACCTTCGCCTGTCCTTCAGTTTAAGGGCAATGCCTACTCTTGGATGTGAGTTTCTCACGCGGGCCTTCAATTGACTGAACAAGCCAATTCTCGACTTTCGGGACAGTCTCAGGAGGTAGCGGGATCTGGGGTCCAGGATTGGCTTTCCTCTCTGCTGACGCTCTGCTTCATCATTAAGACACGGGGACGGCAAGATGGACAAGTTGTCGCCATTCTGAACGATTGGTCACAAGCTCCTCCCAGTTATTAAGGTCAATGCCACCAGGCTTCAGGGAGCGCTGTAGAGTTTCTGGCTTGTTATTCCAGGGTTACTGAATAAATTGTATCTAACTTCTCACAGTTGCCATGGCAGGATTTGAACTCGTGTCTCTGGAGAATCGAGCCAGCAGAATGCTCATCTAGTGATATCCACAATGCTACCATTCCCCGGAATGAGTACTCAGATTCTTCCTGACATTTTTTTTTTACCCATCTTCCCTGTATAACACCTTCCCCAAATATCACCACGTAATCTTACTCTGTGGCAGTCCACTCAATCTCTGGTTAACCAGGACTAGACGATACTTTTTAAATGTGATTTGATTTTAGTGATTTTAAAGGAAATCATTGCCAAGATACTTAATGCTGTCCAGAACACATTGGTCTACTTAATGGGCAGCCCATCCACTGGCTTAAATATCAGGTCCCTCCACCACTATTGTAACGTGGCTGCAGTGTGCACCGTCTACAAGATATTGCAGCAGATTGTCAAGTCATCTTCAGCAGCACCTCCTAGACCTACAACCTCTCCACCCAGAAGGACTAGGTTAGCAGGGACATGGCAACAGCATCACGTTTAGGTCCCCACATCAAGTCACACACGACCCAGACATTGTCATCAGATCAAAAGCCTGGAACGTCCTCCCTAACATTATCTTGGAATGACCTTCACCGCTGGACTGCAATAGTTCAGGGAGAAGGTATGTCACCACCTTCTGATGGGCAACCAGCGATGGGCAATAAATGCCAGTCTAGCCAGAGACACCATCCCCCTGTGAACGACTGAAAAGAAAAGTAGTTTCAGACCTATGAACTGGCAGCTGAGAGTTTGTCCCCTTCAATAGAATCAAGGGACAAAGAATTATAATGAACTTTGATATGTATCATGTCCTGTCCAAGATTTTAAAGAATAAATGCTGACGAAACAGATGCTTTGAAGGACATATGGGGCCAACAGCGCAAAGTGAATTCATTATTTAAGCCAGAATGCTCTATTGCCCCTGCCATTTCTAATTGAATCTGTTAATTCAATCTCAAATCACTCGCTCCGATTGTATTAGCCCTTTCATCGCGATGAAAAATGACCAAACAGAAATAGGAAGAAAAGGATGTTGACTGTAATTCTTCACAGGCTAATGTATCAAGGGGAGCCACACAGTGACAATTGCCAAATAGAAACAGTATTGTGGATCTGTTCATTGTTTGGTCTGAATCTCAGAATTGTTACGGTGCAGAAGGAGGCCATTCGGCCCATCGTATTGGTACCAGCTCTCCTAACGAGCATCCTGATTTAGTGCCATTTCCCTGCCTTTTCCCTGTACCTCTGCACATTGTTTCTATTCAAATAATCATCTAATGCTCTCTTGAATGTTTTGATTGAACCTCCACCTGACAGTGCACTCCAGACCCGAACCGCTCGCTGTTCGATTTGCTTCGTTTGCAAATCACTGTCAATCTGTGCCCTGTCGTTCTTGAGTCTTTTTGACTGTGTATCTCATTAAAGGCAAAACAGTCACGAGATGACAGATCACCCTAACCCCCAGTGTTCACTCAAAGCGGAAGTCAGATAGAAACACAATGCCAATCTGGGGGAATGTAGGAAGATCCTCTCCTCCTGCCCCTGTCCCCATCGCCCGGTACAAAGAACAAAGAACAAAGAAAATTACAGCACAGGAACAGGCCTTTCGGCCCTCCCAGCCTGCGCCGATCCAGATCCTTTATCTAAACCTGTCTCCTATTTTCCAAGGTCTACTTCCCTCTGTTGCCGCCCGTTCATATACAGGTACGGAATCTTACTTCAGCATAAATAATTTCCTTTAGGAAAAGGTGCTGTGGATTTCGTGGTTATAGTCCTCAAATCATGAGAAAAAGTCACAAGTTTTGGCCACTGAATTCAATAATTCTGGTTGAGCACAAGATCTCCGAATTTTTTGGATTGTTTTCCAACAAGAAATTCTTTTACAGAAAATGTGTTACTTGAGAAGAAGGCTCAACGTCACCTTTTCGGGGTAGTTAAGAATGGGGATGGGCAATAAATGCAATCTTACAAGTATAGCTCACCCCACCTCCCCCAACCCAGGAAAAAAGTAAATATATAGGAAAGAGGGAGGAGCGCACCTCGTGTTCTTCGATCATGGGGCATTTTACACCCACCTGAGAGAACAGGTGGCCAAGGAGCCTCCGCTAACATCTCACCAAAGTGGCAGCACCTCTGACATTGCAGTAGTTAGTGAAGGTGGTGGCATATTGGTGTTGTTACTGGACCTGTAAGTGAGTGACCCAGGGAAATGTTCTGCGGTCCCGAGTTCGAATCCCACCACAGCAGATAGTGGAACTTGAATTGGATTAAAAAAATTATGTGCCCCTATCAGCACATTCTCAGCTTTAATCGCACCCATTTACTTTCTTTTTGTCTTTCTGCCCATGCCATCTTTGCCAGTCTCCACCTATCACCTCTATCGGAAATGAAAATGAAAAATGAAAAATGAAAATCGCTTATTGTCACGAGTAGGCTTCAATTAAGTTACTGTGAAAAACCCCTAGTTGCCACATTCCGGCGCCTGTTCAGGGGAGGCTGGTATGGGAATTGAACCGTGCTGTTGGCCTGCCTTGGTCTGCTTTAAAAGCCAGCGATTTAGCCCAGTGTGCTAAACCAGCCCCTCTAGCCCCGGCGCTCCCCGCCCCCGACAACAGTGTAAATCTGACTCTATTTCCAGTTCTCTCCGGCTTTGACCAAGTGTCATCCAGGCTGAAAATGTTAGCTCCCTTTTCTCTCCACAGACCTGCTGAGATTGTCCAGTATTTTCCGTTTTTGTTGCCCTCCTTACCTGGCCCAGCCTCCATGTGACTCCAAACCTACAGCAATGTGGTTTACCCCAGTTCAAGGGCAATTACGGGTGTGCGATAAATGCTGGCCCAGGTAGCGATGCCCACATCCAATTGACCAAACACTCCCGCAGTGCCAGCCTAGATCTTGGGTACAAAGACAAGATGGGGGTCGAGACCAGAACCTCCTCACTCCGAGAGGAGTGCGGCCAATGAGCGATCACTGACACTTCAGATCTGGAGGGAGAGTAGCTCAAAATAACTCAGAAAAATTTGTTGAGCGGAACATGTGCGCTCGTTTAAATTCAGTGATGATAAACCGTGAAGGAATTTCCCAAAAGTTGATTTTGTTTAACGATGTATCTTTGCTGAACCAGGATATTTACAATTGTGCGTCCCAGTGCTTTACCTATTGGCTAATCAATGCTTTTGTCGAAGGTATCAATGGAATTGTTCTTTTAACTGCGTCTGTTTTTTTACTGGATGAAATATTGCTGAAGAGCTGACCTCTTGGGACAAACTCAAGTATAGTAGTCCATTCAATAACATGAGTTACTGGCCCGTAACCTCCGGCGGAAACCCTCAGGCCACTGACTCTGGAATGGAAAAATGCGCACTTACCTGTGGCCAACCTTCCTTCCTCGGGCCACCAGCACGACAGTCTGCGCAGATTCCAGTGCGAAAGTTGACGCAGGCTCCAGCGCAGCGCAAGAGGAGTGCAGCCCGCCTGTTATAACGGGGCCAGGCTTCAAAAGTCCATTAGGGACAGGTATTTAAACTGTAGATTTATATTGAAGGCAACAGGCAACACGTTAAACAGATATGTCAAAAAAAGTTTGTTTTACTCTTTCGTTCATACGTGCATTGCTGTTGTTATTGGTTCTTTTAGAGTAATTTTTAATTTTACTTTTCCACTATTAAAGGTGATTATTTATAAGTGAACATAGGTTCACTTGTTTTCAAAATATTTAAATCTGAACGATATTATTATTTAATTTTACGTGTGGAATGCTTAAAAATGTTTGTATGCTTTAATTGTGATTATGTTCATAAGATTTTAAAAGCGTCCCAGGACTTTTTGCTGCCACTGTCCTTGTAACATCGGGGGCGAGATTCTCCGTTGGCTGATGCCGAAATTGGGAAACGCGGTTGGCCGGAGAATTGGTTCCGACGGCGAAATCGCGACAGGTGCCGATTTGACCCCAAATCGGAATTCTCTGTTACCTTGACAGTGGCGTCAATGCGTACCGGAATGCACGCACAGTAAACGCTGTTTGCATGTCATTAGCAGGCCCGACCCGGGACCTCCGGGTATTCTCCGGGGCCTCCGCAATTCTCCACCTCCAATAGAAGGGCCGAGTTCCCGCTGGCGCAGTTCACTTGTGCTTTTAAAAATTGTGAAACCGGCCTCGTGGCTAATGAGGGAGAGAGAGGAGGAACAGCTGCGAGGTCGGGGTAAACCCGCCCTACCGCCCCCCCCCACCCCTCCACCCCCCCACCCCCCAGGACTGGGGCGGTGCCCAAGCATGGACTGCCATTATTGCGGCCTGAAATGCAACCATTTTGGTGCACACCCCACCGAGCATCCACCCTGACCCTTGGTTCTGCAGAGTGACACCGGCTGTATGGATGCCCCACCCCACTCTCCGCCACATCCCACCCCCACCCGCGGTCCGGTGGCCCGCCCAGGACACGGCCCGCAGCAGCCCCTACAGCCCGCCCAGGACACGGCCCACAGCAGCCCCTACAGGGACGTGGGGCAGAGGCCGTGGGAGCGGACCTCTGGAAAGTGCATCGTCAGCTGACGGTACCCACTGGCATCAGGGACAGGGCCAGGGATGCGGGGATGGGGGGTTGAACTTGCGGGAGCCGAGTTCGCAGTGCCAACCAGGGCCACCATGTAGCTCGTTGGACCTGGTTGGGCACTGAGGGGATGCACCATGCTAACATGTCGGCCTTTCACCCTCTGCAGACAATGGATATAATAATAACAATCTTTATTTATTTATTTTTTAATAAATTTAGAGTACCCAATTCATTTTTTCCAATTAAGAGGCAATTTAGCATAGCGAATCCACCTAGCCTGCACATCTTTGGGCTGTGGGGGCGAGACCCACGCAAACATGGGAAGAACGTGCAAACTCCACTCGGGCAGTGACCCAGAGCCGGGATCGAACATGGGACCTCGGCGCCGTGAGGCAGCAGGGCTAACCACTGCACTACCGTGCTATAATAATCTTTATTGTCACAAGTAGGATTATATTAAATCTGCAGTGAAGTTACTGTGAAAATCCCCTAGTCTCCACACTCCGGCACCTGTTCGGGTACACAGAGGGTGAATTCAAAATGTCCAAATAACCTAACAGCACGTCTTTCGGGACTTGTGGGAGGAAACCGGAGCACCCGGAGGAAACCCACGCAGACACAGGGAGAACGTGCAGACTCCGCACAGACAGTGACCCAAGTTGGGAATCGAACCTGGGACCCTGGTGCTTTGAAGCCACAGTACTAACCACTGTTATAATTATCTCATAATCAGATGTGTTTTCATGTTTCAGTCCGACATTTGTCGAAGCTTGTAAAGTTCAATGAAGAACGTTTATTAAAAAAAATCATTTAATAAATGCAAAACGTTGAAACTCGTTAACATTTAACTAAAGTTTGAACTTTATCAGCTGAACAACGTCATAAAACTACCTCAACATTTGCAAATTTCTTTCAATAAAATGTAATTTCTCACAAAAACACAACGGTCAGTAAAATAAGTTTCCACATAACCACCAAGTTTTGCCTATTTGTAAAAGGGAGGGGAGGGAATAGTGAGCAAGGCAAGGGGGGTGGTGGGGGGGAGGGTATTGACATATCAATTGTTACTTTTCCATCAATTGTTACTTTTACATCAATTGCTACTTTTACAAGCACAATGTCCAAAAGCAGCAGCTGCCAGGCGACCTTGAATGACCCTTGCGTCACCTGGCGGAGATGATGCCTGAATCTTCTCTCATGATCCCTGCGTAGATGCCGATGCCACAAAAGAAGATCAAAGACTTTTAAGAAGCAAGGTTAAAAGTGTGATTCCCCCGCGGAGGTGACGCATGACTACAGATTTTGCAATACCTGTCAGAGAGATAGTTCACATTATACGTCAATGAAGATAATAAACTTTGGTAAAGCATTTGAAGTAATCACTGAGGCTTGTAAGGATGAACATTACATAAGGGAGACTCTTAAACAGCACATCTTAAAATACATTGCAAAATCCAAACCTACTATCACTTTAAATCAGCTGGGAGGATTGGCATGCTAATATTTAGAGTCCGTGAAGGAGCCATTAGTACCAGAATCGAGGCCATCATCATCCAAAGCCAACTACGCTGGGGCCTCATATGTCTAGGGGGCGGGATTATCCCAGCCTGGGCCGGGCCGGAGAATCCCCGCGACAGGGCCATGCCGCCCCGACGCTGATGGTGGAGTGTGTGAGTGTTTGTGAAAGGGGGGAGCAATCAAGCGGGCTGCTTTGTCCTGGATGGTGTTGAGCTTCTCGAGTGTTGTTAGAGCTGCACTCATCCAAGCAAGTGGAGAGTATTCCATCACATTCCTGACTTGGTGCCTTGTAGATGGTGGACAGGCTTTGGAGGGCGTCAAGAGATGATCTAACAATACAAATGCTGCGATTAGCACTTGTGTCACGTCGGTGGTGAGCACTTTCGTTCCTCTGGACGCTAATAGAAAACTGAGCGTTGTCTCTTCAGCTGCTGTGATGTGGCAGTGAGATGTTACACTAGTTCAATTGCCAGAGAAAATTGAACATCATTTGAAAATATTTATGTTGCAGGAGTTGGAAGGCTATTAAAGCTGAGGAATAAATGGCAAAGCATTAGGATGTCTAAGTAAGCTGAAATAAAAACAATTTTGAAAAGAATAAGAAAGGGAAGTGGTTTAGCAAATGTATACACAATCATCCCAATACTAAACAAACCATTGAAAGTGCTGAATAAACTCAGCAGGTCTGGCATCATTAGAGGAGAGAGAAACTGAGTTAACATTGTGAGACTAATACGACTTTCCTTCGGAAGTGGTGTGAGGCAGAAATGTGATGGGTTTTACATTATTGATAAGGGAGGGGGGGAGGGGGAGGGAGAGGGAGAGGCAAGTGCAGCAAAATAGAAAATCAAGGGGTAGGTTGGAGGGCAGGAAAGATCAAATGAGAAAGATATCTCGAGCACAACATAAAGGGAGTCGTAATGATGTTTTAAAATATCAAAATGGAGGACGTAGTTGATGGTCTGAAGTTGTTGAACTCAACTTTACGTCCAGATGGGTAAAATGCCTCATTGGGAGATGAGGTGCTGTTACTCCCGTTCGTGTTCAGCTTCACTTAGCTGGCCCAGGTTGGAAATGTTAGAGTGAGAGCGAGATGGCAGATTGCCGGCAGGAGGCTGAAGCTCAAAGTGATCACCCAATCTGCGTTTGTATTGCAGACTTCCAGCATCCGCATTGTTTAGCTTTTGTTTTCGTGTTCAGACAAACACCAGCTCGCCCACATGTCATGCGGATTGTTTGCAACTGTACAAATAATAAAGTACAGGAATAAAGCACGCACCTGATCCTCTTTTTGCACCTCACTGTGATGGTACTCCAGCAGCTGGAGATTGGAGCTGCTGATGAGGAAAGGGGGGGGGGGGGGGGGGAGGGCTGATGAATCAACGCCTTGCGAACAGGGTGATTGGCATAACTGCTCTGAATTGATTGGGACGATTAGCCACTTGTAATGCAATCTGGAGCAATTACCTGCCGGCCATCAATGTAACAATTCCCAATTCGGGTGCATGTCTGATTTTCAGCATTTTAACAGGGAGTTAAAATTGTCTGAGCCTCAATCTGCCGAAGGCTGAATGGTTTGCTGCCTGACTTGGTCCCTGGCTGCAGAGGGCCCATCGAGTGTTGAGATCTAATGCCGGGTAAGTAGAATGGAGGGAGATATTAACAGGAGTAACTCTTGACTCTCTTGTCAGTCAAAGATCTGTCTAACTCAGCTGTCAATATATGCAATGACCCGATGTGAGAACCCGACCCATACTCACAGAGTCTGCCCAGTAGCCTCACCTGATATGATCTCCCCAGCTGAGAGGCGGAGCTACATTCTCAACTACTGGACCTTGGGACATACATTACCCAGCCTGAGTGTGGGTTGGGGAGTCGGAGTGAATTTGTGTAGGGAAATAAATAGTGTTTCTCGAAACTGTTATTGCTTTCAAGTCATCGCTTGCCTGGAACTTTACACTGGCGACGAGGATAGGATGGACCGGCTGACCATGGTCCTGTCTCCATGTGGACTTCACGGGACCTTTTCAAGCAGCAATGTTCTTACTCATCGTGGATGCTCACTCGAAGTGGATGGGCATCCACCATATGTCCACAATGACGTCACGAGCTACAATAGAGAAGCTCCGCCAAACTTTCGGTACCCATGGAGTGACCATGGTTTAATTGCCGGCCAACAGCACGGCTGGCATCTGCCATGTGAGGACTGCACCTCACCATCTCTCCAAAAAACGGTTTGGTCAAGCGGGTGGTACAGACTTTTAACTTAGGGATGAAGAAACAGAACTCTGGTTCTCCAGAGACCCGTCTGGCCCAATTCTTATTCTATTACCTTGCCACACCACGACCGGGGTAGCACCTTCGGAGCTGTTTATGGGCCGCAGGCTGCGCAAACGGTTGAGCCTCGTCCTGACGATAATATTGGGGAAAAAAGTCCGCGTTCGGTGGGAACACTCCGATGCGGGGCGAGCCAGGCCCAGCAGGGAATTTTCCACGGACGACATGGCCTACGTCTAAAACTTCATCGACCGCACATTGTGGATCCCGGGGTTAGTGGTGAAGTGATCAGGTTTGGTCTCGTACTCGGTGCGTGTACAGGGGAAGAAGTCGAATAGGCACATGGACCACCTCCACAACCATGCCCAGCAGGTCCTCGAACACCGCCCGGAGCTCCCACAGCCAGTAGTACCTTCTCCTCCAGTACAGCTGCCGTTGACCTCTTGCGAGGAGGACCTACCCCTCGATCTGGAAATGCCGGATGTCGACTCATCGGACCCCGAGCCTGACATGAGCCGAAGAAGTGACCACAGGTCCAATGGTGCTGGCCAAACCCAGCAGGGTGAAACCACTTTGGTATTCAACTTGAAAACATCAGTTTACAGTCCGACACACCCCATCTGGGTCTGGCACAGTGGACGCCTGCGAGACAGCCCCGAGTGAAGAGGGCGAAGGATTTCCCCCCTCCTGCCGTAATAATCCGACCCAAGGTCACGGGGTCAGCACAATCAGGTGCCCAGTACCCTTA
Organism: Scyliorhinus canicula; assembly: GCF_902713615.1. Classification (NCBI taxonomy): domain Eukaryota; kingdom Metazoa; phylum Chordata; class Chondrichthyes; order Carcharhiniformes; family Scyliorhinidae; genus Scyliorhinus; species Scyliorhinus canicula. The sequence continues at coordinate 190,511,068 of NC_052154.1, read as the reverse complement.
CCTGAGTATGCTCTCCCCAGATGAGAGGCGGAGCTACACTCTTTGCCCAGTGAAGCAGTTGAGGCTCCTTCATTAAATGTTTTTAAGATAAAGATAGATAGTTTTTTAAAGAAGGAAGGGATTAAGGGTTATGGTGTTTGGGCCGGAAAGTGGAGCTGAGTCCACAAAAGGTCACCATTATCTCATTGAATGCGGAGCAGGCTCGAGGGGCCCGATGGCCTACTCCTGCTCCTAGTTCTTATGTTCTATGTTCTTATTAACCTAGGGGACCGTTGGACACAAATAGTCCGGCCCGTGTGTGGGCCGCGCGTGAGCGACCCGGCGGGGTGGAGGAGCGCATTTGTGCAGGTCAATAAATAGTGTGTTTTTCTAAACCCTCATTGCATCCGAGTGATCGATCACCTGAGATTTTCCACCCAGCCTCCATTGCTCACTGGACGGGAGAATTGCAAACACTGAAAACCCTCTGGGAAATGAAATTCCTCCTTATCTCCGCCTTAAATTGGAGACTTCTAGTTTAGAAACTGTGTCCTGTAGTTCCAGATTCCCCCACAAGGAAGAACATTCTCTCAGCCTCTCCCCTGTCAAACCCCTTCAGAACATTTTATGGCCAAAATTCTAAGCTCCCTCACCAGTGGGTTTTTAGACATGGAGGGTTGTGGAGGCAAGTCGCATGAAGTTGAAGAGACGGGTTTTCCCTGGGTCCCTACACGCTTTACGCTGGGATGGGCAAGGCTTTGGATGGGGAAAAAGCCCCTCGTCCCAATTGGGGCCCTTAACTGGCCAACTACTGGGTACTGAAGAACCATTGCCCACTCAATCTCAAATTTTCGGCTGGCAGGAAGATTGAACCTCCAGGAGGGAAGGCCGTAATAAGGCTGAGTTGCATTTTGGGTGTGAAGGCGTCCCTCCTTCAGCAGCTTCTACCCTGCGACCCCGATCACCCCACTTCATGCTTCTTCCCCGCCGCAGGCCTTCCCTACCCTCCCCCACCCCAGGACCCCTCGAACCTACCTGGGCGTATTGTTCCTGGGCCAGTATTTTACAGGCCCTTCCCAGCCTGCAGGATATTTTCCGGTTCCAATGAAGCAAATCAGAAGCAACTCCGTTCTGTTGTCCCATTCCATTCCCAGCATCCTTTATGCTGCACTCACCTGTTGGAAAAGTGCCCCGCTCAGGCCAATGGTTTCATCATGCCCTGCTGAATATTAATGGTATTCGCAAAACTGCGGATGTCTTAGTGCCTCTCCAGAAGTGTCTGCTAAAATCAGAAACTGTGTGGCTTCCTGCCAAAGAAGATTCATTATATTCTCTGCAGCTGAAATCATTAGAATACAGCAGGGATTTGATCATTGAAACTCTCCTGAACCGCAATATGATTTAATGATCTTGGTGGTAATATCGGTAATAACACTTAAGAGAAACTACTTTAAATTAACAATGAATCAAACATGGCTGTTAGGCTTTTTATAATTAGTAAAAAATGAAGGACCTAATGAGCACAATGTTTTTCAATAGGGTTCTGTTTCTTTAAGCAGGAAGGTGTGATCGTTGGCACTCAGTTTCATTTCCTCAGCACTGGAAACTGGCTTAGTGACAGTATCAGTAGGTTTCTGCCAGAACAACAGCAGGGGACATATTTAGACAAGAGCTTAAACATGGGGGGAATGCAAAGGGAAGGAGATTCAACTGCATTCTCTGAAGATTGACCTGTACTGACCTGATATGCTATGTGGATAAAGTGCAAGACTTCAAATTAAGATGATGGGAACTTAAGACCTGCAATTCCTGTACCACGTGGGAACTGCAGGATGCTTCCTGTGTCCTGGGTCTAATAATAATAAGAACCTTTATTAGTGTCACAAGTAGACTTACATTAACACTGCAATGAAGTTACTGTGAAAAGCCCCTAGTCGCCACATTCCGGCGCCTGTTCGGGTATACAGAGGGAGAATTCAGAATGTGCAATTCACCTAACATCACGTCTTTCTGGACTTGTGGGACGAAATCGGAGCACCCGGAGGAAACCCAGGCGGACACGGGGAGAACGTGCAGACGCCGCGCAGACAGTGACTCAAGCCGGGAATCGAACCCGGGTCCCTGCTGCGGTGAGGCAACAATACTAACCACTGTGCTACCGTGCCACAGCCACGTGTGCAGCGGGCGCCTACAGTTGCTCAGGCTCAAGCACAGGAATTTGCTGGAGTGCACATTTCAGGATTGACCAGCTACCGAAAGGCCAGGAGGGTAGCGAATGGTTAAAGAGAACCAGCCCGTGCATTAATCCACCATGTGTACTGCACTTTCAAGCCAAGACAGTTGACTACATTGATATGTTCAGGCGTGGGGGGTGGGGGTGGTGAGGGGTGCACAACAAAGTGCCCTTGTTATGGGCAAATTTGACGTGTGTTTCTGTAACGGTCCATGTGAGTCCTGGACGGTGTGTTGACGTCTTGTTGCTAGGATACCCCTGAGATTCGGAAGGAAAAGGTCTGAGGCCCCGCAGACAGAGTGGAGGGGGTAAACATTGAATGAGGGGCAATTTAATGAGCACATTAGCTGTGGGCACAAATCCTGTCATGGCCGCTAAATCTGGCGACAGGCCAAAAACGGGATTCAATGCCAGTGGGGAATCCGAACGGGATCTTCCTGGGCCCTTCCTACTGACGTGATGAGGAACGTCCAGAGATGGGGCAGGATCTTAATTGAATGCATTTGAATCTACATTTTTCTCTTTTTTTTAAATTTAGAGTACCCAATTCATTTTTTCCAATTGAGGGGCAATTTAGTGTGGCCAATCCACCTACCCTGCACATCTTTAGATTGTGGGAGCGAAACCCACACAAACACGGGGAGAATGTGACCCAGAGCTGGGATCAAACCTGGGACCTTGGCGCCATGACCTGCAGTGCTAACCCACTGCGCCACCGTGCTGCCCCTGAATCTATTTTAATCTCATTCACGAGATGTTTGGGCCTCACTGAATCTTTCCACCAATCAGCAGGATGTCACTCGCGTGCCATTGACGACTGCTCCTTAAAAACATGGACCAGATGCCATGGACTCTGAGAGGGAGGAAGGAGGTGAGTCCTGCTCTCTACTTAATGTCAGGGTGCACAAAGGGAAAGAAATCGCTGTCCAGATGCCGAGGGGGGTCCTTCAAGGGGGCTTGAGGTTGGGGGTGAGAGCTGGGGGTGAAGGGACCAGGTTGGGGGATCTACCAGGCATGGCGGTCGTGGTGGGTCTGTGCTGTCCTGAGGCATGTTGTCTGCAGTTTAACACCCATTAACAGTCCACAGCACATCTGCAGCCTGTCTGTCCTACAATCTTTTCACAGGAAGGAACCATTCTGTAGCTTGTCCCCTGGAGAAGCATCTGTAACCCAAGGAGATTGAATAGGCTCTGAGGTTTCACTAGAGCAGTCTGCCTGCAATGTTCCCACAAAGGTTGTTTGTTTATAATAGATTTCATGCCCTATTAACTCTTAGGGGCTATGCGGTTAGCCTGTTGATATCCGCCTGCATTGTTCCTATTGAGGTTGGTTGTTTTTTTTGAAGCAGAATGATTCAGAACTCTGGGGCTTGTCTGGCAGAGTTTTTTCATCCAGGCAAGGGCAAAGATGTGTGCATTTAACAACGCACTTGAGACGGGTAATCTGAATGGGGGGGTCAGAGGATCCTCATCTCTATGGCACAGGCCATCTTCCTTGTCAGTGACGAATCGCTCCAGGCTCTCTGCTGTGAGCTCCATAGCTTATTCTTCATCGATGCCAGGGAGAGACAGGTGGTAACTCACCCTTGCCAGCGCATAGGAGGTCATTCATCGTCTGGCGGCATTGGACCTCCCCCCCCCCCCCCCCCCCCCACCCCCTCCATCCCCCTGCTGGTAATGGCTGGAGCTGCGGAGCTGCCACCACCTCCCAGGCGAGAATGGTAAAGCACCTTGGGGTGTCTCCTGCCAACTTGTAGGTAGGTGGTGGATCGCCTTTCCTCCACCGCATCCAAAAGCCTCGCTAGGTCACCCTTCCAAAAGCCATGGAGCTGCTCTCCTTGTGACCCTCCTCCAGGCTGGCCTGGGAGTGAGTGCTGGGGGGGGGGGGGGGGGGGGGGCTGTGGAAATACTGCTTCCCCTGGGTTGCAGTGCTCTGCTGGGCCCCGGGTGAGCTAATCAGATGCCTGGTGAGTCAGGCTCAGGGTGTTTGATGTGGGCGAAGAACTGCACCAAGTGGGGGGTGATGTGTTATCTGTGTTGGTCCAACATCGACTGCAACTGGATGCAGTGAATTGAGAAACAGGCTTCCGACACAGGAGATGGTCCAACACTGTTTTATTGAACTTGTTGATTGCTGTACATAATCTGCTGTGGGTTGACACTCTATTAACCTAACTGCTAACCTCCGACTGGCTTGACCAGACTAGCTCTTCACCACATGGTGATGATGTTCATTGGCCTGTGCACTGTGACTATCTCCCTGGCCGTGTCCTGTGAGAGAGGGAGAGCCTTAATGCCCTGTGGGCTTTATAGTGGTGGTGTCGTGTCTGGTGATTGGTTGTTCTGTGTCGTGTGTGTTCATTGGTTATCCTGTGTGTCAATCACTGCCTGTCTGCATCTCATGATATACATGAGTGGATATTATGACATCTCCCCCTTTTAAAATAAATTTTGCAACGTGGCTGTCTAAACATGCATGACTATGTACAAGTGGGGAATGAATGAACATATGTACATCGGAAGGTGTCTATTGTGCAGATACAGAGAAAATTGAACACAATTTACAAGATTTAATTCTTTGTGGCGGGTGACAAATTCTTGTTGTTCGCTTCAGAGGTGGAGGGGGGGGACGCCGGCACCTGGACAGGCGGGATGGCTGCCATCTCGGTGGCCTTGTGGACAGGCGGGATTGCTGCCAGATTGGTGGCCTCGTTGTGCAGGATGTCCGGAGGAGGCATGATGACATGCGGAGAAGTGCAGTAAGGTGATGGGCAGGGAACTTTACGCTGCGCCCTCCTGTTGTACCGTAAAATGGAGCCATCAGCCATTTGGACAATGAAAGACCTGGGAGCAGCCTGTCTGACAACAACAGCTGGAGCTGACCAACCTCCCTCAGGCAGCTGAACGCGAACAACATCGTCTGGAGCCAGCGCAGGCAGATCCATGGCGTGGGCATCATCTGTGATCTTTTGCTGGTCCCTGGATCGCTGCACCTTCTGCAGCACCGTGAGGTGGTCAAGGTCTGGAACATGGATGGCTGGAACAGTCGTCCTCAGGTTGCGGTTCATGAGCAACTGCGCCGGAGACAAACCAGTCGACAGAGGGGTTACCCTGTATGCCAATAGCGCCAGGTTGAAATCCGAGGCTGAGTCTGCAGCCTTGCACAGCAACCGCTTGACAATATGGACCCCTTTCTCGGCCTTCCCGTTTCATTGCGGGTAATGGGGACTGGATGTGATATGACTGAAGTGGTAGGATCGTGCAAAGTCGGACCACTCCTGGCTGCAGAAACGTGGACCGTTGTCACTCATTACTGTGAGTGCTATCTCATGCCTGGCAAGCGTCTCTTTGCAGGATATTATGACGGGGGGTGGGGGTGGGGGGGTGGGGGGGGGGGGTGGAAGATTGCGATCGGAATCGCGCCGACAGGGCTGGCGTCAAGCCCACCGATTTTCACGCCCGAAACAACACTTGGCCATTTTTCGGGGAAACCCCTCCCCACCTTGAGTTAATCCATTCATTTATCCTCAATCTTCCAGTCCGCAGCAGCAGCATCGATGAAAACATAAAAACATAAAGGACTTTTTAATCTTGGAGAGCATAAGATGGATCGTATCTGTTTTTGCTCTGCCTAATGATTTTAAAACGGAGCAGAGGAGTGTCACAGTGATGAATTTACTGCTATGTTTGGAGTTGTGTAGTTTTGTGGCACAGGAGAATACTGTAGCTGAGGTAGTTTGGAAAGACCAGTGTCGGACCGTGACTGATAGGCTAATTTACAGTCAAGGATTCCAGCGGGGAAAAATGGGGCTCTGTACAGCTTTTAATTATTCTTCACCTTCCTCAGACAGTCCGCATTCGTACTGGCCAAAATATCGTGCCATCTGTCCATGCTGCTGTTTTGCAGAGATCCATGCCACAGCTTTTGAAAGACTGCTTTGAGCATGCGTTTTGCAAAACGCCAGTGTTCCCTGACTCATTTCTCGACCCATGTTGCTTTTGTTTATCTCCAGGTGAAAGGCAAACCTCTTGTTGTCTTCATCTGCCTGTAATCCCAAAGCTTCACAAAAATCTTTCAACTATCTACTTTTTCAACCACCAGCGGCTTGCCAGAATGCAGCCCAGGAATATTAAACTGTAGGAAAAAACGTATCAAATTGCTTTAAATTCCTGACGCTCAGTGCTATCGGTAGATATTCTGATGTGACAACTGTTGACACTAGCTGGCTGAGTGTATAAAATACAACACTCGCCAGTTGTTTCCTCTCGGGTGTCGGTTTAGCTCAGTTGGCTGGATGGCTGGTGCGTTATGCGACGCCAACAGCGTGGGTTCAATTCCCCGTACAAGCTGAGGTTACTCATGAGGTCCTAGGCTTCTCAACCTTGCCCCCCCCCCCTCGCCCCACCCCCCCCGCCCCACCTTGCTTGAGGTGTGGTGCCCCTCAGATTGAATCACCACCTGCCAGCTCTCAAATCAGGCCCTGGGGTGTCCTGTCCTTGTGAGGTGGGGTGTAGGAGGCTCGATGACCCCCTTATTGGGGAGTCTGGAGTCTGCAGATGGAGGCACCTTTTAAAACCGGGCGTCCTGACCTCTTCCTGCATTGGCGAGCAGATGGAATAGGACCAAGTGCAGCCTGGGCCGTGTGTTCATCGCTGAGGCCTAGGAATGAAGCAGAGTCCCGTAGATCGCGGGGTCGTTCTTGGCACCGCCTGCCCAGAGAAACACCCCGCTAAATGAGCTCAAAACAGGACTCATTTCCGTCAAACCAGGCCCATTGTTTTTTTCCCCCCCAGATCTGTTTTGTCAATTGTTCAATGTTTATTTGCACAAGATCTACAGCAGAGCAGTGAGGGGCATTCAAAAAGGGAATGGGGAGAATGCAGGCCCAACATATTGCCTTTAGGGTGAAATGTAGGAGCAACAAGTCCAGGGAACACTGAATGTCTGGGAATATTCAAGACTAGATAAGAAAGAGGCTTTTAGCACGTACAAAGGGAGCAAATCAGCGGAGGCCTTAGTGGAGTGTGGAAAGTGCAGGGGAAGAACATAAGAAAGCAATTAGGAGATCAAAGAGGGGGCATATAAAAGCACTAGCAGGTAGGATTAGGGAGAATCCCAAGATATTCTCTCAGTATACTGTATTAAGGGGAAGTGGATAACCAGGGAATGAGGAAGGCCCATTAGGGATGAAGCGGGAAATCTGAGCTTGAAGCAAGAGGACATTGGTAGGGTGTTAAACGAATACTTCACGCCTGTCTTCGTTCGGGAGAAGGAGGATGTGGGTACAGAATTCTGGGAGATGAACTGTGAGGTTCCTGAGCAGTTTGACAGTGAGGGGCATTGGAAGTTTTGGCAAATGCTCAGGACCGGATGAGTTGTGTCCCAGGCTGCTGTGGGAGACGAGGGAGAAAATTGCAGGGGTTCTGACCCAAATTTTCAATTCCTCTCTGGCCACAGGGGATTGGAGGACAGCTAATGTGGTTCCAATTTTCAAGAAGGGTGATAGAGTTAAATCAGGGAATTATAGACCAGTGAGTCTCACATTAGTGGCAGGGAAAGTATTGAAGAAAATTCCGAAGGAGACAATTAATCTCCACTTGGAGAGGCAATGTTTGATCAGGGATGATTCATGCCGAATGAATTGATTGAATGTTTTGAGGCGATTGAATGAGTAGATGAAGGTTATGCAGTTGATGCAGTTTATATGAATTTCAACAAATCCTCTGATGAGGTCCCACCTGGGCAGCACAGTAGCATAGTGCTTAGCACTGTTGCTTCATTAGGAGGGACTGTTTAGCACAGGGCTAAATCGCTGGTTTTGAACGCAGACCAAGCAGGCCAGCAGCACGGTTCGATTCCCGTAACAGCCTCCCTGAACAGGCGCCGGAATGTGGCGACTAGGGGCTTTTCACAGTAACTTCATTTGAAGCCTACTCGTGACAATAAGCGATTTTCATTTCATTTAATTAGCGGCAGGGACACGGGTTCGATTCTCAGCTTGGGTCACTGTCTGTGCGGAGTCTGCACGTTCTTCCCGTGTCTGCACGGCTTTCCTCTAGGTGATCCGGTTTTCTCCCATAAGTCCCGAAAGACGTGCTTGTTATGTGAATTGGACATTCTGAATTCTTCCTCAATGTACACGAACAGGCGCCGGAGTGTGGCGGCGAGGGGATTTTCACCAGTAAATTCATTGCAGTGTTAATGTAAGCCTACTTGTGACACAAATAAAGATTATTATTACATGGGAGACTGATATGGAAGGCAAAAAGCACATTGGATTCCAGGATAACTTGGCAAGTTGGATCCAATATTGGCTCAGTGGTAGGAGACGGAGGGCTGGAGGAAGAGACTGTTTGTGTGATTGGAGGCAGGTGTCCACTGGCATACCATGGGGATCAGTGCTGGATCCATTATTGTTTGTGATAAATATGAACGATATGGATAGAGAATGTGGGAGGGATGATAAGTTTGCGGATGCCACGAAGATCGGCAGGGTGTTTAATAGTGAGGAAGAAGATCCTTGAGTTGGTTAGATGGGTAGATCAATGGTAGGTGGAACCTAACCCTGAAAAGTGCGAGTTGATGCACTTTGGAAGGAGTAACAAGACAAGGGAGTTCTCAATGAATTGTACGATGCCATGAAGCTCAGAGGAACAGAGGGACCTTGGGGTGTCTGTCCACAGATCTCTGAAGACAGCAGGACAGGTTAATAGGGTAGTTAAGAAGGCAGATGGGGCATTTGCTTTTATCAGTCGTGGCATAGATTATAATAGCAGGGAGGTTATGTTGGAGCTGTACTAAAGTTTGGTTAGCCCCCAGCTGGAGTACTGTGTGCAATTCTGGTCACCTCACTATAGGAAGGATGTGATTGCACTGGACAGTGTGCAGAGGAGATTCACCAGGATGTTTCCTGGGATGGAGCATTTGAGGCTGGACAGGCTGGGATTGTTTTCTTTAGAGCAGAGAGGGCTGAGGGGTGATCTAATTGGGGTGTATAAGGTTATGAGGGATATGGACAGGGTAGATAGGAAGCAGCTGTTCCCCTTCATTGAAGGGTTACTAACGAGGGGGCATAATTTAAGGTGAGCGGCAGGAGGTTTAGAGGGCATTTGAGGAAAACAATTTTCACCCAGAGGGTGGTGGGAGTCTGGAATGCATTTCCTGGGAGGGTAGTAGATGGGGAACCTCACAACCTTTAAAATGTATGTGGATGAGTAATTGAAATGTCGTAACATTCAAGGCTATGGAGGAAAGTGGGATTAGTATAGACTTAGTGTAGTTTTGTTGGTGCAGACACAATGAGCCAAAGGGCCTGTTCTGTGCTGTATGACTCTCTGACTCTAAGATAATAATGTCAAGTGCTTGTCGTTTCTGCTACTGATACTTTAAATGTCTGATCAATTGACACTTTTATATGGATGTGCTAATAGAAAATTTTAAATAAATGTTGTCAATGGCTACTGTTTAAGCTTTTCCATGCATACCATTGTTACAACAGCATCCATTGGTTTGGTACAGAGGGTATGCTGGAAGAATAGGCATGGAAGTGCTATGAATTAGCATGGAGAGTATGAGGGTCCATTGGGGTGAGAGGAGGGGCATTGGCTGGCATCGAGGGTATGTCGGGTAATTGCAGGTTTGGTGCGTAAAAATGACATGGGGGCATGGGCAAGACCTTTTGAAGCTAACACCATTGGCTCTAGGCCAATCGTGCGAGAGCGCGCAAACCCAGCCTGTAGGGAGATTGCACAGGGCCCCGGGAGATGGACCCCGGGCAGTGTGGGACCAGGGAGCAGACGTGTTAAGGCCTGTTGTATCGCGTTCTGTGCCAGTTACTAAACGGCCATGCTTGTTCTTTCAAATACATGAATAGGATGGGAACAGAGGGATACGGACCCCGGAAGTGTAGAAGATTTTAGTTTAGACGGGCAGCATGGTCGGCGCAGGCTTGGAGGGCCGAAGGGCCTGTTCCTGTGCTGTACTTTTCTTTGTTCTTTGTTTAATCAATAAACCTCTTTGTTAGTTACTAGAAGCCTCCAGTGTGTATCTCGAGGCACCACAGATATGTTCAAGCACTTATTACCAGGTTTCTGTCACAGCTCCTGACTTCCTACACTTTGCGATTGGCAACCGTGGCTTTCAGATGTTTAGACTCTGAGCTCGATCTAGCATTCCCTCCCTAAACCTCTTTGCCTCTCCATCTCTGATTTCCCATTTATGACATTCGTACCTCTTTGATTTATCTTTTGGTCACATGCTTTTCATACCTTCTTCTGTTGTTCAGTATCAAATACTGTTGGATAACGCCCCTGTGAAGTGCTTTGAGATGTCTGAATACATTAAAGCTGCCATAAAAAACACCAGTTCTTGTTGATGCAGTAAAAGCTAGGAAAGTCTGCTGGACTATTTCCCGACTGGCACTGCTGTGATCACTCAGTTTGTGGCACTGAGAAGTAGAGACTCCGAGACAGGGACGTTCGAAAATGGAAGTGTCTGGCAGAGCTTGCATTGCCTGTAAATCCTATGCAGGCAACATGTGCAATTGCATCAGTGTGAGGCTTCTGAAAGGTGGCCATGCGGTATTGTCACTGGACTAGCAATCCCAGAAACCCAGGATAATGCTCCGGGGACCCGGGTTCGATACCCACCAAAGCAGGTGGTGAAATTTGAATTCATTCAACAAATCTGGAATTCCAAGCCTAATGACGAGCAGGAGTCAATAGAATCATAGTATTTACAGTGCAGAAGGAGACCATTCAGCCCATCGAGTCTGCACCGGCCCTTGGAACGAGCACTCCACTTAAACTCACACCTCCACCCTGGTTTAGCACACTGGGCTAAATAGCCGGCTTTGAAAGCAGACCAAGGCGGGCCAGCAGCACGGTTCAATTCCCGTACCAGCCTCCCCGAACAGGCGCCGGAATGTGGCGACTAGGGGCTTTTCACAGTAACTTCATTGAAGCCGACTCGTGACAATAAGCGATTTTCATTTTCATTTCATTTGCATCCCCGTATCCCAGTAACCACCCTCACCTTTTTGGACACTAAGGGGCAATTTATCGCGGCCACTCCACCCTAACCCGCACACCTTTGGACTGTGGGAGGAAACCGGAGCACCCGGAGGAAACCCAGGCAGACAGGTGGAGGACGTGCAAACTCTGCGCAGACTGTGACCCAAGCCGGGAATCGAACCCGGGTCCCTGGCGCTGTGAGGCGACAGTGCTAACCGCTGTGCTGCCATGCCGCTGATTGTTGTAAAAACCCATCAGTCTCCAGATCCACAGCAATGTAGCTGACTCTGAACTGCTCTCAGTTCGAGGGCAATTCAGGATGTGCAACAAAGGCTGGCCTCGTCAGCGGCGCACACATCGCACGGAAGAATAAAGAATGAAGGAAAAGGTTGGGTCGCTGCCACTGATCCAAGGTTGACACCTTGAAGCTGAAGGTATGAGTGTTGTTTAGGTTGTTCAGGAAGGATTAAACTGAAACTGAGAGCATTCACTGTTTTACAGAGCAAGAGCCTGCTGTGCAAAATGAACCAGATAATAGTCCAATGTTCTCCCTGTAATGTATTTGACAAGGTATTAAACTGACTACGAAATGTCGAATCATGGAATAAATCATAAAATTGTGACAAAACATGGAAGGAGGTCACTCAGCCCATTCAGTCTGTGCTGGCACACAGCAAGAATAATTCAGCTGGATCCACTGCCCTGACCCCTCCTCAGAGCTCCACCACCCTGACCCCTCCTCAGAGCTCCACTGCCCTAACCCCTCCTCAGAGATCCACTGCCTCCAACCCCTCCTCAGAGATCCACCGCCCTGACCCCTCCTCAGAGCTCCACTGCCTCCAACCCCTCCTCAGAGATCCACTGCCCTGACCCCTCAGAGCTCCATTGCCCTGATCCCTCCTCAGAGCTCCGCATTTTTATTTTCTCTTCAGCTACTTAATTAATTTCCTGTGATGCGATTGCACTAGAGGGGGGTGGGGTGGGGGGAGCAGAGGCGATTCATCAGGATGTTGCCTGGCCTGGAGCGTTCCAGGTATCAGAGAGGACGGTTAGGCTGGGGTTGTTTTCTTTGCCTCTGATTGAGGTGTATAAAATGTATGAGGTGCACAGATAGGGTAAATCAGAAGAAACTTTTCCCCTTTGTGGAGGGGTCAATAACCAGGGGGCAAAGATTTAAGGTCGGGGGGGGGAGGTGTAGAGGAGACGTGAGGAACAGATTTTTCACCCAGAGGATGGTGGGACTCCGTGAAAAATGAAAATTGCTTATTGTCACGAGTAGGCTTCAATGAAGTTACTGTGAAAAGCCCCTAGTCGCCACATTCCGGCGCCTGTCCGGGGAGGCTGGTACGGGAATCGAACCGTGCTGCTGGCCTGCCTTGGTCTGCTTTAAAAGCCAGCGATTTAGCCCAGTGAGCTAAACCAGCCCCATTTGAGCTAAACCAGCCCCTGGAGCTCACTGCCTGAAAGGGTGGTCGGGACGGGAACCCTCACAACATTTAAGTGAGCATTTGAAACGCCACACGGACAAGGCTATGGACTAAGTGCTGGAAAACGAGATGAGAGTATGTCAGTACTTGATGGTCAGTGCACACAGGATGGGCCGAAGGGCCCCTTACTGTGCTGTACCGCTCTATGACTCGAGAACGTTTGATAACCATGGTTGAATCTGACTCCACAACACTCTCAGGCAGGGCAATCCAGACCCTGACCGTGACAAATCACTGTGTGTCACCTTTGATTCTTTTGCCAATCACTTTAAATCTGTGTCCGACGGTCCTCTTTCTTTTTGCCAACGGGGGCAGTTTCTCCCCATCCACCCTGTCATGATTTTAAACATCTCCATCAAAATCTCTTAGCCTTCTCCTCTAAGGAGAAGAATCCCTCTTGTAAGATGTTGTTTGTAGTTTGATAGGTCACTTGAAGAGGTTCTAAGTTTAACAGTAAGTGTTTATTAGCTACTTGTAACTCTCTCTCGCTGTCTCTCTCTCGCTCTCTCTCTCTATATATATATTTATATATACATACATATAAAATAGACTATAAAGTCTAAGCTAATAGCTGTCTCCATGCTTGCCTGTACAAAAGTCTCTGTTAAGTGCATTACTGCCCTCTACATTCATGTCACGTGTTCCTTTATATCGCACTGTGGGTGGTTCTGTGTCCTGATAGACCTTTCCATGGCAGACCCTTATGCTGCAGTCCCATCTTCACCAGTTTATGCAAAGACATTAAGTCCCTCGAACTGTTCTTGTAAAACTTTCCTGCAATCTCCCTGGAATCTTCCCAACCTTCTGAAAGTATGGTGGCCAGAATTGGACACAATGCTACAGGTGGGTTTGCTCCAAATGTTTTATAAAGTCTCATCATAGCTTTGTTGTTTTGTACTCTGTGCCTGTATTGATGAAGCCCAGGTTTCCATGAGATTTATCAACTGTTTCCTCAGCTGGAGTCTTTCGCCTTCCTCTGAATCTGCTGGTGGGTGGAGAACTTGCCGTATTCCTGCCTTCACCCTGATTCAGTCCTTGCTGAGAAGATTTGTGATTGGCATTCCCCCCTCACTGCTAATTGTGGCCCTTAAAGTGGCCCATTAATGCCGACTCAAAGGCCCCATATTAATGCAGTGGCAAGGGGTGGAGAGGAGATGGGCGGGGGCGGGGGGGATGATCATGTGTGGTCACCCAGGGTTGGGGGGGGGGGGGGCAAAGTGAGGGGCTGGAGAAATGGTGGGGGAATTGGCCAGGGATCATGTGCAAAGGCATTCCATGCCTGATCGAACGACTCGACAACGGAAACGGGACACCCATTGAGAGCCAACCCCTGTCCTTGCTGCCGATTCCGCCCTGCCATTGCTGACCTGCAGCCAGAATCCAGCGATGAACCTATGTGGCGGGAGGGTGCCACACAGGGAGCAGCCACCACCTCCACAGTGCTGCCATTAGTGAAGCTGTTTAACTGGAGAGAGAAAACCAGCGAGAGAGAGAGTGACAAAGGGTGGAATTCTTCCATCTGGCGACTATGTCCCGTGGTAGGCCATATCTTCTGGCCCCAACCTCATTAATTATGCATCAAGGGGTTTTGCGCCATATTCTATGGCAGGACAGGCCTAATGGCGCACTATCTGCCATCGTATCCGGGTGCCAGATTTAATAGGGGCCCAACGTCAATGACTCACTATTGGAGAAACAAGGAGGACCTGCTGAAAATGAAGATGGATCTTCAGGAGCATTGAGACCAGAAGATTGACCTCCTCCTGGACACCAAATGTGGGAGATCCACCTACAGATATCCTCCAGCTCCCGCCCCCTCCCCCCAACCCATTGCTGTGGTGTTCCGGGTTCCTGGATTGCCAGCGACATCCATCCCAAACTCCGGACACAGCCCCAGGAATTGTTCAGGTGAATCCTGGTAACCACATTGTTTCAGATATATTTTCCACCAGTGGGCAGGATTCTCCGCTTGGGAGACAATAATGTTCTTCCGTCGGAGGAGAACTGCTGCTGATTAGGGCTTGCGATTCAATATCTCGCGCCATGCATAAAATTCCAGAGGGAATCCCGCTATCGGGTCAGCATATTGAGCAGGTATCATCCCCCTCACTGCAAATCAGTCCCCCCTTCCACATTGCAAAGCAGCCCCCCCCCCCCCCCCCCCCCCCCAGATTTTCGGGATGTCCCCACCCTTCCCCCAAGTATGGGGGTGACCAGACCCACGCCCCATAGGGACTCACTAAATAGGACAATCCCCCCACGGGCACCCCCTAAATGGGGAGAAGCCGTATCGGGATCCCCTAAGTAGTGAGATCCCCCACACGGACCCCTAATTAGGGCAACCATCCCAAAGGGACCCCCTAACTAAAGAGACCTCCTCAAAAAAGAATCCCGCCCAGTGTGTTTTCCCATTTGCGTCGAGGAGAATAGTTCATGGGTGTTCAGGCCGTCATCTGAATCTCATCAGTTTCATAACAGTGGGTTTCCTGTTCCGCCATCGCGACACCATCAGGACGGCGTAAAACCAATTTCTGGGCATCCTGCCAAATTCTTCCCCCCCCACTCGCCTGCCATTGAACCCGCACAGACACACAGACAGACTTTGGTCCATGTTTTCTTCTGCGGCGATAATCCTGCTGGAATTATAGAGGCTTTCTTTGCAATTCATTCCTGGGAGTTGGAGGACACTGGCAAGGTCAGCATGTGTTACCCACCCCGAATTGCCCTCGAGAAAATGCCGGTGAGTTGCCTCCTTAAACCACTGCAGCCTGTGAGGTTTTTTTTGGCAGATCCAATTCAGGTGGGAGCTATAAAACAAATGGCAGAACCATCAGGAGCATAGAGACACAGAGAGATCTGGACGTGCAGGTCCACAGATCCTTAAAAGTGGCAGCACAGCTGGAAAATGGTGGTAAAGCAAGCATATGGCATGCTTGCCTTCATCGGACGGGGCATCGAGTATAACAGTTTGCAAATAATGTTATAGTTATGTAGAACATTGGTTTGGCCACATTTGAAATACTGTGTCCAATTCTGGTCACTGCACTACCAGAAGGATGTGGAGGCTTTGGAGAAAGTACAAAACAGATTTACTAGGATGTTGCCTGGTCTGGAGGGTATTAGCTTTGAGGAGAGATTGAATAAACTGGGATTGTTCTCCCGAGAAAGACGGAGGCTGAGGGGTGACCTGATAGAAGTTTATAAAATTATGAGGGGTGTAGATAGGGTGAACAGCTGGAGGCTTTTTCCCAGGGCGGAAATGACAATTACTAGGGGGCACAGGTTCCAGGTGAAGGCGTGGGGGGGGGGGCGGATGATGAGTTCAGTGGAGGTGTGCGAGGGAAGTCTTTTTCCACAGAGGGTGGTGGTGGTTTGGAATGCGTTGTCAAGTGAGGTGGCTGAGGCAGATATGTTAGCGACCTTTAAGCCTTTAAGACTTATCTGCATAAACACATGAACAGGTGGAGTCTATAAGGATACAGACGGTTAGTTTGGATAGGACACGTGATCGGCGCAGGTTTGGAGGGTCAAAGGCCTGTTCTTGTGCTGTATTGTTCTTTATTCTTTGTTCTTTTCCCTTTATTCTTTCATGGAATGTGGGGATCACTGGCAAAGCTCATCCTGAATTGCCCTTGAACTGAGGGCAGTTTAGCACAGGGCTAAAGAGCTGGCTTTGAAAGCAGACCAAGGCAGGCCAGCAGCACGGTTCAATTCCTGTACCTGCCTCTCCGAACAGGCTAGGGGCTTTTCACAGTAACTTCATTTGAAGCCTACTTGTGACAATAAGCGATTTTCATTTCATATCATACTCAACCGCATTGCTGTAGGTCAGGAGTCACATATAGGCCAGACTAGGTATAGGTGGCAGATTTCCTCAGTGAGTCATATGGGCCTTCACCACTTCACTCCCGCAGGGCGAGTCCTAAAAATAACTGCAACAAACTGTGATAATAATGAAGCTTTCATCGAATAATCTCTTTTTATTCGTGTCACAAGTAGGCTTACATTAACACTGCAATGAAGTTACTGTGAAAATCCCCTAGTCGCCACACTCTGGCGCCTGTTCGGGTGCACTGAGGGAGAATTCCGAATGTCCAATTCACCCAACAGGCACGTCTTTCGGGACTTGTGGGAGGAAACCAGAACACCCGGAGGAAACCCACGCAGACACGGGGAGAACGTCAGACTCCGCACAGACAGTGACCCAAGCTGGGAATCGAACCCGGGTCCCTGGTGCCGTGAAGCAACAGTGCTAAGCACTGTGCTACCGTGCTGCCCATACTGGATGGCGCCATATACTTTGATACATCATCATGGGTTAAACTGCCCTTGATCATACAATTATGGAATGACGCAGCACAGGAGCATATTCGATCCATTGTATCTGTTCTAACAATTTGAAAGGACTATCCAATTAATGTTGTTCACCAGCCCTTCTCCCCATGGCCCTGTCAATGTTCCTCCTTGTAATAAATGCAGGGCTTGATGTTCAGTCAGTGTAAATCAGTGAACCCGATAATAGATTGTGTGTTGCCTGGCATAACATTTTCTCACCATGCACAACAGTGTAGGACATCTGCTCGCATTATTCAAAGAAAAGGAAATGTCTGGAAGATGAACTGCGGCTCTGTATATTTGGACCTGCATTTTATTATTTATACAGGATAGATGTGCTGAGCCTGAGCTCTGATTTATATCTCAACCTAACAGTGAGAACTTTCAATGGTTCGGAGTGTATTTGTAAATGCTTTGATGGTTGAGGTCTCTCTTTTCCAGTTGATAAAAGTGCTGACTACTTTTAAGCGAAGGAAGTTTCTGAAGTGTCCCCAGGCCGTTGGTGTTTTGTGATCTTGCCCTGTGCTTTGAATGGAAAACCCACATTTAGAGTGGCAGAATGAAACCACTCTATTCCTCAAGATGCAACGTCGTGTCGAAGGTATTTTTGAAGTAATCAAACGTATTGTTGGTAAGCTTGTCGTATAATAAACGAGCAGATGACTGGAGCAGAGGATTCCATTGAAAAACGTTTGCAGTCGTAATTCGGTGCAGAGTATTTTTTTATTCATGATGTGGCTTTCATTGGCAAAGCCAATATATTTTGCCCGTCTATAAATGCCCTTTGGAAGTTGGCGAGGTGCCTCCTTGAAAGTGGCGATTGATGCAACTGAATGACTTGCTGCGCCATTTCAGATTGTTGTGGGTCTGGGGTCACGCACAGGTCAGACCAGGTAAGGAATACAGTTTTAGTTCCTGAAAGGGGTGTCATAATATATACCAATATATCATGGTGCAGACACACACTGATGGACACACACAGTAACCAATCAACATGTACAAACACCGCAGCCAATCACCAGTTAGAATACACACACTATAAAGGCAGAGGGCACCACGGTTCCTGCTCATTCTGGGTGCTGCCTCTGAGTGTAACAGGAACTCATCCAGCCCAGCACAGACTCACAACACGTGCTGAGAGAATCAACTGGTTCGGACAAGGCTTAGGTCTCTCGTTCAAGTTAGCATTATTTAGACCCACAGTCATCGTGTATCAGTGAGTTAGAAGTAGTTAATAAAATTGAGTTGAACCTTCATCAGCGTTGGAAGTGTCTGATCCTCTCTCAAGCCTACGCAAGCCAACACAACAAGGAGCATTCGTGAACCAGATGCGTTTTGACGATAATCAACAGTTTCATGGGACACCAGCAAACTTTTCATTCTGGATTTATTTAATTAACTGCATTTGAATTGCTCACATTCCAGGGTGGGACTTCAAACCTGTCTCTGGATCATTACTCCAATAACATAACCACTACCATATCATATCCAAAATAATGTTCTTTGACTTAACCTGGCAGCATTTCTATTTGAGAAAAGTCCGGGAAGGCTCAGGGAGTTCTCCTATCCCAAATCGCTGCAGAGGTAGTATTGGTGGCGACACTTTCTTGAGGGCGATAGAGCATGTGCACATACGAGAGAAGTGGTTTGGAAAAGGCCAGCCGCTTTTCACTCATCATAAATTCAGAAGGAGAACACTTACCGCACGGGATCAGAACTAGGATCATCAGGGAAAATGCAATGTCCCATCTTCCTGAAATCCTTTCGAATAGGCTTCAAAAGTTTTAAAGGATCTGTTCCATCATGGTGTTTCTGATTCAGCACATCCTTCTTTGAAGCAGGCAAAGTCTCAAGTACCGAAAGAGAAAATGCTGGAAAATCTCAGCAGGTCTGGCAGCGTCTGACAAAGCTTTGACAAAGGGTCATCGGACTCGAAACGTTAGCTCTTTTCTCTCCCTACAGTTGCTGCCAGACCTGCTGAGATTTTCCAGCATTTGCTCTTTCGTTTCAGATTCCAGCTTCCAGAGTACTTTGCTTTTATCCAAAGTCTCAAGTGCCTTATGATCTCCAGAGTGGAACAATTTGAAAGTTAAACTGAAGTGCAAGAGTGTGAAATGCACGCCAGGATAAACATGCAGCAAAACCCAGTGTAAAGCCCCGTCGCATCTTACCACTCCCTTCAGTCAGTTACGACATAAGTTGATGCTTATACTACGTTCCGACATCAATCCTGTCTTTTACATACCTCTGCGTCAAGGTGCTGTGAGCAAGGATGTCAACTTTGGATAGGACGCACAATAGGAGGTAGTGGATTGGCTGCCCCCCCCCCCCCCGCCCAACAAGTGTACTTATCTGACTTTAAGTAGGTTAAAGGATAACTAGGTTAACTAGGTCGTGGGCAGCACAGAAGCACAAATGGATAGCACTGTGGCTTCACAGCGCCAGGGTCCTAGGTTCAATTCCCCATTGGGTCACTGTCTGTGCGGAGTCTGCACGTTCTCCCCGTGTCTGCGTGGGTTTCCTCCGGGTGCTCAGGTTTCCTCCCACAGTCCAAAGACGTAGGTGGATTGGTCATGATAAATTGCCCCTAATGACCAAAAAGGTTAGGAGGGGTTATTAGGTTTCCAGGAATAGGGTGGAAGTGAGGGCTTAAGTGGGTCGGTGCAGACACGATGGGCCGAATAGCCTCCTTCTCCACTGGATGTTCTATGTTCTATGTACAGCACAACATCTGTGGTGGGGGTTTCTTCAATCATTCCTGCCGCACTGGCCTAAATTTGGAGGATTTGGCAGAAACTCTTTGTAATGTGGGAATTAAGCACAGGACAGGATAGGCTGTCCTTTCCCTGATATGTTAAAGGAGGATTAAAGGGTACAGCAGGATTTAGATTGTTTGGAAACTTGGACAGAGAGGTGGCAGATGGAGATTAATCCGGACAAATGTGAGATAATGCATTTTGGAAGGTCTAATACAGATAGGGACTATACAGTGAATGGTAGAACCCTCAAGAGTATTGACAGTCAAGAGATATCTAGGTATACAGGTCCACAGGTCAATGAAAGGGGCAACACAGGTGGAGAAGGTAGTCAAGAATGCATACGGCATGTTCGCCTTCATTGGCCAGTCATGTTGCAGCTGTACAGAATGTTAGTTAGGCCACACCTGGAGTATAGTGTTCAATTCTGGTCACCACACTACTAGAAGGATGTGGAGGCTTTAGAGAGGGTGCAGAAGAAATTTACCAGGATGTTGCCTGGTATGGAGGGCATTAGCTATGAGGAGAGGTTGAATAAACTTGGTTTGTTCTCACTGGAACAAAAGAGGTTGAGGGGCGACCTGATAGACGTCGACACAATTATGAGGGGCATAGACAGAGTGGATAGTCAGAGGCTTTTCCCCAGGGTAGAGGGGTCAATTACTAGGGGGCATAGGTTTAAGGTGCGAGGGGCAAGGTTTACAGGAGATACTGTATGAGGCAAGTTTTTTACACAGAGGGTAGTGGGTGCTGGAACTCGCTGCCGGAGGAGGTGGTGGAAGCAGCGACGATAGTGACGTTTAAGGGGCATCTTAACAAATACATGAATAGGATGGGAATAGAGGGATACGGACCCAGGAAGTGCAGAATATTTTAGTTTAGACGGGCAGCATGGTCGGCGCAGGCTTGGAGGGCTGAAGGGCCTTTTCCTGTGCTGTACGCATCTTTGTTCTGTGCTCCAGTGCATGGCGGCTGCCCGTCCATCCTCTTCCTGGTTCCCACGCCACCCTCAGAGGCTTCAAGGTACCTATTCTTGGCCTTCCTGCCACTCAAGCCCCAGACTTGACATTGCTGCTTTCTTCAACGCCTCGTGGCCTCTAGTTCTGAAGATGATATATTCACTAATCTTCCTTTTCGCACCCCACCATCCCTCACCCCCCAGACTCATCAGTTTTATAGCTTGCAAGTGAGAAGAGTGTGGGGGTGAGGGATGGTGGGGTGCGAAAAGAAAGATTAGCGAATATATACTCTTCAGAGCGTACAGGGTGTGAAATGGGGGAAGTAAGTAACAGATACATGTCTCCAGTTTTGCAGCTCGCAAATCAGGAGGCATGTGTCTCTTATTGCCCCCATTTCCCAGCCTGCACACTTACCCTGGTGTCTTTCCTCTTTTGGAAACCCCAGAACTTCCAACGTGCCCCGACAGTGGGAGTGACAGCACGGAGACAGTGATGATGAAGAAAGCCTGCGGTCAATGTCAGGGAGCATGGGGGGGTGGGTGGGGGGTGGAATCCAGCGCCAACTTGGCGCAGGGCTTCCTGCAGAGCTTAGAGCCCATATGTTCCATGGAAGAGGCAGCCAACTTCATCAGCATGCTTACAACTTAGCTGTGATGCTGTCGCCAATGATCAAGGTCTCAGCTTCCGCTGCTGCAGAATGTCACCAGCTGCTCTCTGGAAGGAGCAAGGCCAGAGAGGTTCATCACCATGGTCACCTTCTCAACCACTGGAATACTTGACTTGCACAGAAATCTTGATGTATAGAATCCCGACAGGGCAGGAGGAGGCCATTCAGCCCATTGAATCTGCACCCACCCGCCGAAAGAGCACCCTACCCAGGTTCACTTCCCCACCCACCCCGCCCTATCTTAACCTAACCTGCACATCCCTGGAAATTAAGACGCAGTTTGTCATGTTCAGTTCAGCTAACCAACACCTCTTCACCTGAGGAAGGAGCTGTGCTCCGAAAGCTAGTGTTTGAAACAAACCTGTTGGGCTTTAACCTGGTGTTGTAAGACTTCTTACTGGGCTCACCCCAGTCCAACACCGGCATCCCCACATCACATCTTTAGGCTGTGGGAGGAAACCGGAGCACCCGGAGGGAACCCATGCAGACACAGGGAGAACGTGCAGACTCCGCACAGACAGTGACCCAAGGTCGGACTTGAACCCGGGTTCCTGGCGCTGCGAGGTGGCTGTGATAACCACTGTGCCACCATGCCGTCCTTCAGCACCTGTTACACCATCCCCTGTGACACCTTGAAACAAGTATAGAAAACAGCAAACACTGTGGAGTCAAAACAACAGCCGGAAGAAATCAGCCAGCAAGTAACCTGTCAGTAGTTAATGATCCTCTTATATATCGCTGGTGGTGAGTCCATCCTGATGCCCAATTAGTTTAGCTGTGTGAGATTAAAAGAGGATATGAGCTGGTGTCAAATCAACATGAAACACTGTGGTGGCTCGAGACAGACACTGGAGGTTTTCAGGGGTAAACAAAGGGGTTTATTGATGAAAGGTAAAGATAGTAAGGTAACAGGCACAGAATACTACACACAGGTCTTTCCACTTTGGCTCCCTGGTCCATACTGCCCGGATGCTGCTCCCAGGGTCCCGTGCCAACTCCCCATTGGCCGGAGTTCACCTGCTCCCGTGCGATCGGCCCCACGTTTGTCACGTGGTCAGTGGAGCTCGCCTCCTTATAGGAGCCACGCTACCACATTCCTCCCCCTTAAGTCCCTTAATACACTTCCCCATAACTATGTACAAAAGTCTCAGTTGTTAACAGGGACCACTGAGGAAAGAGTGTCCATCAAAACGTCAATCAGTCCGGAGCCCCCAGGACCTCCAAAACCCAGACACAGGTTCGGCACTCCTTTTGGCGATTGGACGGTCCACACTCGATGGCACCTCCGGATGGACCACTTCCACAAGGGCAAACTAGCCCCGCCGTCCTCGACAGACACAGTTGGTTGTTCAGAAGTGGGAGCCCCTGGCTCTCCTTGGCTGGAACAAGTTACAGGAGCACGGTGCTCATACAACTCATTGACTCCTTGCTGGGGGTCACCACCCCACTACTCCTCAGCTGGTCGATATACTTCTTAACGGACTGCCCGTTAACATCGACCACATAAGACACCGGCCCCGACCGGGTGACAACCCGTCCCTCTAACCACTACACTACACCCTGGGCTAGTACACAGTCAATTCCAGCCCCACCTGACCCAGAATTGCAACACAGGTGAATTTAGGTTTTATTTCAAATACGCAAGGTCCTTGGTTGAGACCAATAAACTACAACCACCGGGTTTATAACATTAACACAAGTAACCTTTTATTATGTACAGTATTATAATTAAACTAAACAGATGGAAAATGTAACTGACTGACTACTATGTCTTTCCCAATAACCCTTCCCTTTCCATCTTGTCCCACTCTCTGCACACACAAACACAAACAACACAGAGGGGGAAAGGGTGGTGGAAAGGGAAAGAAAATATTCATAAAAATAAAAAGATAAAGATCTTTAATGCACTGGAATGACTTCCAGTCAATGTCTTTCTGAAGCTCAGGCTTTCATTTGGGACTTCTTCCTTCTAGGCTTGACATGGGCAGCACGGTAGCCTGGTGGTTAGCACAATTGCTTCACAGCTCCAGGGTCCCAGGTTTGATTCCTGGCTTGGGTCACTCTCTGTGCTGAGTCTGCACGTCCTCCCCGTGTGTGCGTGGGTTTCCTCCGGGTGCTCCGGTTTCCTCCCACAGTCCAAAGATGTGCAGGTTAGGTGGATTGGACGTGATAAATTGCCCTTAGTGTCCAAAATTGCCCTTCGTGTTGGGTGGGGTTACTGGGTTATGGAGATAGGGTGGAGGTGTTGACCTTGGGTAGGGTGCTCTTTCAAAGAGCCGGTGCAGACTTGATGAGCTGAATGGCCTCCTTCTGCACTGTAAATTCTATGATGACATGGTTTTCCTTGGCAAGGAGAGAGTTCCTTTCACTTCCAAGGTCTAAAGACCTCTACACATCTCTCTCAAAAGCAGCAAGCAGGAACCAATCACTGACCATTATCAGGCAGAAAACTGTCCCTGGCCAATCCACCGGTTGCTAATTAACCAATCGAACCAACTCCCTCCAAACCTGGTCCCCGAGATTCACTCGGTGCCGAGGAGTCTCGCTTCTCCTTTCCAAAATACCAAACCTGGGAACACCGTGACCTGACAAGCAGGCTGTTTCAACTTTGCATCTTCGACTTCAAGGCAAGTCCCGATTATGGGTCCGCAAATCAAAATAATAAAGTAAAAGAAATGGGAGCAAAGGAAATAAAACAGGAAGGACTCTTACACCTGGTGAACCTGCTGTGAAATTACGGACCAAAACCGGATCTCCCATCTGGAACAGCTTATCCTCTCCCTGCACTGACCACTTTCTATTCTGGGAGGCCTGCTGTGCCCCCACCCTCCCCGTCAAATTTGGAAACACAGCGTCCAATCGGGGTCTCATCCGACAGCCCATGAGCAATTCAGCCGGTGCGGCCCCAGTGCACGAATGAGGGGGTGAGTTGTCCAACAGCAAAAAAAATTAGCCAACATCTGGCGAAGTGACTGCTTTTACATGGCGTTCTTGAAAGTTTGAACAGCCCGCTAGGCCACTCATTTCCGCTGGTGTCCCGCGGTCCATGTCTGACTCTGAGGTTTGCTTGTTCCTGTCGCATTCCTCACGGACATGCCACCCCACACTTGGTTAACCTCCCCTTCAGCCACGCTTCGAAGCTCAGTGGCACCTGTTTGGGCACACTCAGTCCCTGAGCAATCTCCATCGCTTTTTCCAACATAATTGTGGTCAACGGCAGGAACTACATCTGGATATTAGGGACTGATTTAGCACAATGGGCTAAACAGCTGGCTTGTAATGCAGAACAAGGCCAGCAGCGCGGGTTCAATTCCCGTACCGACCTCCCCGAGCAGGCGCTGGAATGTGGTATCTAGGGGCTTTTCATAGTAACTTCATTGAAGCCTACTCGTGACAATAAGCGATTATTATTATTATTATTATTAAGGACCCACAAACCAGCCAGCACAACATGTCACTGAGCATGGTCCCAATCTCACAGTGCTTGACAGGTTGGTGAAGCCTGGCTATGAAGGCTGAGACAGACTCTTCATTGTCCCTCTCTTAAAACATTGGAGGATATTCACGGACCTTGGGCTATATTGTTCTTTAACCAATTTCACTACCTCGTCAAAGGTCTTCGAGTTGGGTGCCTCGGGGGACGTGAGCTTCCAAATCAAATAATAGTTCTGGGGCCCTCAAGCAGTCAAAGGCATCACCTTTTGCTTGTCCTTGCCTCTGATCGTGCTCACGGTAAAGAAGAAATGGTGTTGTCCAATGTACTTACCCCGTGACTCAATCCCTTGGCCAAATTAATCTAGTTCCCCAATGATCGCCATTTTCACTCAGTTTAAATGACTCCAACTCTTACTGGAGTTACTTTGTATTCTCAACCCTTCCTTTTCTTCCCCCCTCCCCCCCCACCCCTCTGATCACAACCACTGTCGGCTGCGATGGAAATATTCACCTCGTCGCCAATGTGGGGGCTCGAGACATACACTGGAGACTTCCAGTAGTAAACAAAGGTGGGGTTATTGATGAAAGGCAAAGGATGTTAGGTAGCAGGAACAGAACACGATACAACAGGTTTTTACTCTTCAGCCCCCTTGTCCATACTGGCCGGGGTCCTGCTCCGAGGGGCATGCGCAAACTCACCATTGCCCGGGGTTCAGGCGCCCTGCCTAATTGGCCTCATGTAGGTCACGTGGTCAGTGGAGTTCATCCCCCTTAAAGGGGCCATGCTACCACATGTACCGGTTAACATCATGATCTGCCTTCTCTCCATACTTCCGATGCTGTCGCTACCTACGTGCTAATGGCCTCACCACGCCCTACGGTGCAACTCACCCCAAAAGTGTGCAAGTGTGACCACAGACACAATTTGAATACCATACTCTACCTCATAGTGCCCAAGCAACAGGCCCAATCCACATTCCGCAAACATTGACTTTACTTACCCACCAGTGTCGTCGCTAAAGAACGCTGTGAGATCAGGCGACTATCTGAAATTGAGAGCAAATGCAAAGTAAGCTGTTTCTATTTTTGTTCAAAATGATTGTTCTAAATCTTAGATCATAGATCCAGAAAGGAAATGAATGTGTTTCCTTCTTGAATTGTCTCTTAAATATTTCAATGCTTCTAGCCTTTCCCAACTTACACAGAACTCTGTTTTTTTGGGTGAAAAATATCAGTTATCAATGTATCTTTTCAGATAGATGCCCCGTTGCCTCCTTATTAAATGTAAAGCTTTGAATTAATCTTGTCTTCTCTTAGTCACTTCCATTCAGTGTTTAATTTGCGGCAGTAACTATACATGATCTTGTCCTCTGTCAGTATGGATGTGGGTGTATGTTAACTGTATCACTTCCAAGGCTTCAGTGTAGCTTGTTTTTTTCCTAAGATACTGTTTCACTGTATTCTTCGCAATTTAATTTTTAAAAAATCCCAAATCAGCTACTGAAGATTAAATAAATTGCGAGTACCCAAGTCTTTTTTTCCACTTAAGCGGCAATTTTGTGTGGCTAATCCACCTACCCTGCACATCCTTTTGGTTTGTGGGGTGAGAGCCACACAGACACGCGGAGAATGTGCAAACTCCACATGTCAGTGATCCGGGGCCGAGATCGAAGGGTCCTCAGCGCCGTGACGCAGCAGTGCTAACCACTGCGCCACTGTGGCGCCCGAACATTATTCATTTTAATTGTTTAACATGGTAATGGCCTCTTGAAGCACCTTGTATTGCAATTCTATGTTAAAGGCATGACAGGAATACACATTTCTCTTCCTGCGGGTGCGGGCCCTACCACTCCTTATGGGCGGGTTTCTCCCCTACCCGGCGGGACTTTGGCACATCGTGGGTCGGAGAATGGCCGGGTAGGCCGCTGCGAGCGGCCGCCGACTGGCGTGGCGCGATTCTCGCCCCCGCCAAATCTCCGGTGCCGGAGAAATCGATGGCTGGTGGGGGCGCGATTCACGCTGCCCCCCGGCGAATTCTCCGACCCGGCGGGCGTTCGGACAATCCCACCCGATACCTTTTTGCAATAATTTAGAAACTCAGATTCAAGGGGCTGAATCTTCTAAACCTTGACGCTCTGCCACTCGTCCTCAGTAATAAGCGTAAGATAAAATCTAAAAAGCACTTTATAAACTCTGAGCGGGTCATTAAGAATGTCATTGTGGGAAAGCTTCCTGGAGGACAGGCACTGCAGATCAATTGAATGGCCGGCCTCGTAATAATTTATCATTTGGAGATAGCATCTGAGGGGAATTGAAAGGCAGAATTAGTCAATATCATTTGGAGAACGGTGAAAGGACAGAGGAATGCTGGTCATTGACACTTCCAGATAAAAATAGGCCAGTTCCAGTCAAAGCATGGGGGATGGCAGAAGGTGCGTGCTGATAAAATCGGGCATTTTAGAATAATCTTGCTAGAGTCTTTAGTGATTAATGGGTTGTTAAGAGACAACTATTCCTGTTAAAACAATCTGGCTCCCCAAAGAATATCCTCGTATAATACTTGCTAAAGTGGAAGCCACTTGATGTTAAATGACAGGAGCTATTTCAACTGACTTGCTCCATTTCCAGAGAGTATCCAGGCTCCTTGTCTTCATGGAGAAACGGGTGGGATCTTGAATATGATCCTTGAAACACTGATAAATCCCTGCAATGTCACATAATGAAAATAGAGTTTGACTTATTCAGTCGAAATAAACCAATGCATTTAATTATAATATGATGGTTAAAACATTGGTAAAGTCCAGGGCCAGATATAACAAGTCGCGTTTCTGCTGTGGCCCTCAGAAGGAGGGAGGTATCTTCAAAGTGCTTTACGATGAGGAGGAGGGGGGTCATCAAGCAGGGAACTGGATCATCTGTGTGAATTGCTGAAACACCGCTACAGGGGTTGGCCAGCAATCTATCTTCTACTGAACCTGAGCTAGCCATAGAATTCCTACAATGCAAAAGGAGGCCATTCAGCCCATAGGCATGGTAGCACAATGGTTTGCACTGTTGCTTCACAGCTCCAGGATCTCAGGTTCGATTCCCGGCTTGGGTCACCGTCTGTGCGGCGTCTGCATGTTCTCCCCGTGGCTGCGTGGGTTTCCTCCGGGTGCTCCGGTTTCCTCCCACAGCCCAAAGATGTGCAGGCTAGGTGGTTTGGCCGTGATAAATTGCCACTTGCAAACTCCACAGAGTCACTCAAGGGCAGAATTTAACCCGGGTCACTGGCTCTCTGAGGAAGCAGTGCTAACCACTGTCATACGCCTACCAAAAGCGGCTTTTTTACCGACATGCGTACATACAAATTAGGAGCAAAAGTAGACCACTCGGCCCCTCGAGCCTACTCCGTGATTCATGGCTGATTGCCATTTGGCCCATTGGGGTTCCCAGATGCGCAGTCGGAAGTACGTTGTGAACTTTTAGCAATCTGAAGCTGCATTAGCATATACCACACTGACTATAGCATATACCACACTGACTATAGCATATACCACACTGACTATAGCATATACCACACTGACTAGCATTTTCTCTCCTTTCGGCTCAAGAAGCCTTTGCCAATAACCCAGCCCCACCATCTGCTCAAAATGTTGAACATACACTTAATTCAAGCATGCATACCTTGCTTGCACAGAGCTCCTCATGGATTCAAATTAAACAGATACAGTTTAATCAACGGACAGTCCTTGTTACACAAAGGCATTCACTGAGTGTCCGACATCTTCAGATTGCATCTTGGGATGGTGTCTGCAAATTGTTGCTCCCCCAAGCACCCCTGTGTGGGTTTCCTCCGGGTGCTCCCACAGTCCGAAGATGTGCAGGTTAGGTGGATTGGCCACGCTAAATTGCCCCTCAGTGGGTTTGAGGGATAGAGTGGGGGATCGGGCCTAGGTGCTCTGTCAGAGGGTCGGTGTCGATTCGACGGGCCGAATGACCTCCTTCTGCACTGTACGGATTCCATGACCTTGATCGGGAGCGGGTTTTACATCTGCTTCCAACCACACCACCCTCAGGTGCACACCAGGAGTTAAAATCCAGCCTTGTATCTTTCTTCCTCGTGTTTCCCCAAAACACATCTGTGTGTGAAGCTTAATGACATTTCGACATGAGCTTTCCTGAACACAAAATCGAGTTTTGTTCACAAAGATACAATCTGAAGCATAGTTATCAATTTTTGACAAAGCATTCATTTTTAGAATGTGTTCTGCTGTGTGTGAAAAACCTACATTAAGTATCTGTGACTCAGCACACAGGGTATGCCATGCATATAACCTCATTATATGGTGTATGCACAGACTATTTTATGAAATTCAGATGCATTTTTCAACAAATCATGTTTCATGCCCTGAAAGTCAAATACATTTCATTATATAATGAGTATTCCCTGTGAGACTCATGTTGAATATATCTTCTGACTTTAAGTGTTAAAGTCCACCGTATCGCACAGCACCCTCACAATTGTCAGTTAACTGAACATTATGCTTTGAAATGAGATCATGGCTGTGAAACATAAAACCTGTTTTGCTTTGTTGCTGTGAGTGGCATTTGCCTTCAAAACGGCCTCTGCCGCATTGCCCTGTTGGATGCCGTTTTCCATAGGATTACATATAGGATAAAGGGCACAGATCAGGCCATCCACCTGTTATCTAACCTCCGCTTAAATGCCAGAGGTGAGGTGAGAGTGACTGCCCTTGACATCAAGGCAGTATTCGACTGGGTATGGCATCAAGGAGCCCTCGCTAAACTGGAGTCAATGGGAATTTTGGGGAAAATCTCCATTGGAGTCACACCTGGCACAAAGGAAGATGCTTGTGGTGATTGGAGGTCAATCATCTCAGCTCCAGGACATCACTGCAGAAGTACCTCAGGTTAGTGTCCTAGGCCCAACCATCTTCAGCTGCTTCACCAATGACCTCCCTTCCATCATAAGGTCAGATGCACAATGTTCAGCACCATTTGCGACTCCTCAAATCATGAAGCAGTCCATGTCCAAATGCAGCAAGACCTCGGCAATATCCAGGCTTGGGCTGACAAGTGGAAAGTTACATTCGTGCCACACAAGTGCCAAGCAATGACCATCACTGACAAGAGGGGATCTAACCATCGCCCCTTGACATTCAATGGCGTTACCATCGCTGAATCCCCCACAATCAACATCCTAGGGGTTACCACCGATCAGAAATGAACTGGACTAGCCACATTAATACTGTGACTACCAGAGCAGGTCAGAGGCTAGGAATCCTATGGTGAGTAGCTCATCTCCTGACCCCCCACAGCCTGCCACCATCTGCAAGGC
Organism: Scyliorhinus canicula; assembly: GCF_902713615.1. Taxonomy (NCBI): domain Eukaryota; kingdom Metazoa; phylum Chordata; class Chondrichthyes; order Carcharhiniformes; family Scyliorhinidae; genus Scyliorhinus; species Scyliorhinus canicula. The sequence continues at coordinate 190,480,865 of NC_052154.1, read as the reverse complement.
ACAAGTCAGGAGTGTAATGGAATACTCTCCACTTGCCTGGATGAGTGCAGCTCCAACAACGCTCAAGGAGCTCGACACCATCCAGGACAAAGCAACCCGCTTAATTCCTCCTCCTCCCACAAACTTTCAAACCCTCCACCACCGACAAATAGTGGCAGCCGTGTTTACCATCTACAAGATGCACTGCAGTAACTCGCAAAAGTTGTTTCGACAACACCTTCCAAACCCACGACCACTACCATCTAGAAGGTCAAGAGCAGCACCTATCTGGACACCCCACCACCTGGAGGTTCCCCTCCAAGTCACTCACCCCCCAGACTTGAATATATATCGGCATTCCTACACTGTCACTGGGGCAACATCCTGGAATTCTCTCCCTAATAGCACAGTGTGTGTACCTACAACTCACGGACTGCAGCGGTTTAAGAAGGCAACTCACCACCACCTTCTGAAGGGCAATTAGGGATGGGCAATGAATGCTGGCCTGACCGGTGATACCCACATCCCACAAATGAATAAAAGAAAAAGCTCGAGTCTCAAGCACTGTCTACAGTCGCGAGCTCCAAATTCTCACCACCTTTTGGATGAAGACATTCTTTTTCATGAATTTCCGATTGTTTGGTGGCTATCTCATATTTAATGCCTCGATTTCTGGTCTTCTCTTCTGTTCCCTCTATCGAATCGTTTCATAATTTTCCAGATCTTTATTAGGTCACCCCCTCAGCCTCCCTTTATCAAGCAAATCGAGACCCAGCCTGTCAATCCTTTCCTGATATGTGCACCACACATTTTTGGTCCAATTCTTGTAAATCTTCTCTGCACCCTCTCCAGTTACTCTATATCATGTTTATAATTGGGCGCCCAGAACTGCACACTGTTCTCTAAAGTGTGATCTCACCAGGTTTCGATACAGATTCAGCATTACCCTTCTACTTTTGATTTCTATTTTTGGTGAAGGGAAGCGTGCCCACATCGTACGTGCCCTGGAAGTGTGCAAAGTGGGCAGATTGTGACACCACGATTTAACACCTGATAATTTGGAGTACAATATTCCAGCTACCACTGCCTCTTAAGAGCTGAACAACAGCTTGAAGGGAGCTATCTCTGTCATTATTGCCCACTCCTGCTCCACTCACCTGCTCACTTGTTTTATTTAAAATGATGTGGGTGCCACAAGCAGCAGATGAGGTAAGGCGGGGATGGAGTTGAGCCAATACTACGGAGGGGAAAGCAGATAATTCTGCACTAAAAGGTGTTCTCATCAAAATAAAACCTACAATATGTAACCTGAACTTGATGTATCAATACGTTCACTGAATCAGTCACTATTTTAAATAGTATGTGTACTGCTCATTATTCAAATAGAAGATTGGTTAGGTCCAGCATCGCCTTGGATAGGTTTAGCAGTGTCTTGCCAATCCCTTTTTGGTGGTGATTTCTGGTTCGTCCACACCAAATAATTTCCACTTTTTACCAGTAGTGCTCATTATTACTTCAATGGACATCTCAGTGAAAGGGAGCTGCTATTTGGATTGCATAATGCCTGGCAAAGTACCCAAAAGAATCATGTTGAATCTTTACTCGTGGCTTCAGGACAGCTTTTTCTGGCACCATCGAATCATAGACTCTCTACCCTGCACAAGGAGGCCATTCGGCCCATCGAGTCTGCACCGACCCTTGGAAAGAGCACCCTTACCTTGGCCCACTCGCCCGCCCCTATCCCCGTATCCCAGTAACCTCACCTAACCTTTTGGACACTAAGGGGCAATTTAGCACTGCCAATCCATGTGACCTGCACATCTTCCGACTGAGGGAGGAAACCGGAGAACCCGGAAGAAACCCACTCAGAAATGGGGAGAAAGTGCGAACTCCACACAGTCACCCGAGGTTGGAATTGAATAATCTCGGTTGAATAAACTCAGTCTGTTCTCACTGGACTGACGGAGGTTGAGGGACGACCTGATAGAGGTCTACAAAATTATGAGGGGCACGGACAGAGTGGATAGTCAAATGCTTTTTCCCAGGATAGAGGGGTCAATTACTAGGGGGCATAGGTTTAAGGTGCGAGGGGCAAGGTTTAGAGGAGATGCACGAGGCAACTTTTTTTTACACAGAGGGTAATGGGTGCCTGGAACTCGCTGCCGGAGGAGGTGGTGGAAGCAGGGACGATAGTGACGTTTAAGGGGCATCTTGACAAATACATGAATAGGATGGGAATAGAGGGATACAGACCCAGGAAGTGTAGAAGATTTTAGTTTAGACAGGCAGCATGGCCGGCACAGGCTTGGAGGGCCGAAGGGCCTGTTCCTGTGCTGTACTTTCCTTTGTTCTTTGTTCTTTGAACCCGGGTCCCTGGTGCGGTGAGGCAATAGTGCTCACCATAGTGAGTTCTGTATAATCAGCAACCTTCCGAGGTTACATGTAGAATGACAGTCTGGTTGCATGCACCTTCATATCGACTGGAAACTTGGAAGAAGCTGGTGAATCTTGGAATTGATCAGAAAACATTGATGTTTAGTTCTTCCTTGGAAGCAGCCTGGTGGCGTAGGAGGAACCTACGCTTTTTTTCCCAAAGGACTTTAGTAACACAAGTATTGTACAAAACTCAGTTGTTTTAATGTGCCGGTACAAAGACTGTTGAGTCTGTGTAAATAAATAAATAGTCTACAAGGATTCCATATTGTGATTGTTGTTTTTGGCCGATAGAAGTGTAACCAACCGTAACTGTACCTTTTCTTACAATTATACCTGTCTACATTTCTGCTGGTATCTCTTCAAAGAAAATCCTTTTTCATTGACCCACAAGGTTTCCTTGTTAAAATAAAGAACCTTTTTGCAAATGATTTACACCCCTGATACACAACTTAAAAGCGATTTTCTGATTACCTTCTTTTCCAAGTGAACTCCTGATTGTTGCTTCTATCGTGAAAACTCAAGCTGTTTTCATTTGTCAAAGATAAATCATGCAGGAGGAAGAGGAGTGATGAGACAAATTAACATGCTGTGCCTGTGAAGTGGCACGTTGCTTCCTGCTCACCTTGAAGGCTTCTGAATTAGGATTTTCTATTAACTGACCAGTGCCATCGCTTTCCTGTTGCGTGATTACATTTTCATGCACTTTTGCACTCTTGGGTTACGCGTCTGTAGTATACCAGCGTGCTATCGCAAGCCGAAGCTGGTTGCAGCTTAACTTTCTCTGTTCTATCTATGCAAATGGCACATCCAAATCAATGGGCGATTATTTATCTGCTCTGATCCCTGTGACGTTGTTAGACCTGAGAATTACCCCATAGTGTTTATTGTGTAACGTGTTGACTAAACATTTGAATTCGCTCTATCCAATTAAGTGTGTATAGAGGCAGGTGTTTGACATTTTCTGATCCAAATAACATTCCACACGTATGAGAAACAAAGAATTAGCATTAAAAATTCCTGAATATTTACTGTATTTCTGTAATTCAGAATGGTGTTTGCAGTATAGTCAACGAAGGGTGAGCACAAAAGGACCATCAGTAATCCCACTGCTCCTTTTGATACAAATTCTCTTCTTATTAATATCTTTCGTACATAACTTGGCAGCTCAGTGTCAGATACCAGAAATTGATTTAATACATGGGGGGGGGGGGGGGGGGGGGGGGGGGGTGGGGGGGGGGGGGGTGAAGTAAAAAACACCAGTTTGTCTGGTTTAAGCTTGAGTTGAGGCGGACACACGGGATTCTGTGGGTAATGTTTTATCCAAGAGCATATCCTGTCTCTTAATCGTATGAAATGAAATGAAAATTGCTTATTGTCACAAGTAGGCTTCAATGAAGTTACTGTGAAAAGCTCCTAGTCGCCACTTTCCGGTGCCTGTTCGGGGAGGCTGGTACGGGAATTGAACCGTGCTGCTGGCCTGCCTTGGTCTGCTTTAAAAGCCAGCGATTTAGCCCAGTGTGCTAAACCAGCCTCTGTAAATGGAAGGGAGGCTTCCTTCGAGCCGGATCAATGCCTTTGCATCGATTTTTCACCGTTATTCACACTTGTATTATATTTCAACAGCGTTGTGCCCTTGCTTGATTAGTGCTGCAAATGCATCACTTTCAAGGAATACAAAGCGCTCAGCAAACTGTTTAAGGTTTTGGAAGAAAATTAGATCTCTTTTTCTTAATGGAGTTGAACAAAGATGCCTTGGAAATATCATAAGCCATTTAAAGATGCCATTTCAAAATCACAGTTGCCTGGAGCTACCTGATGTTTAACATCAGCGAGCTGTCTCGTTTATTTATAACAGTGGAATTGGCAAATATCTGGAAGGAAAAATGTAAATTTGTTAAGTACAAAATAATAGGAGCTGGCAACTGATTAAATTGGCATCATATAGTGAAGATGTGTGAATGAATATTTCTGCATGCTTTTTAAATTTTACAGTTCTGGAAGATCCATTAATTCCCTTTAAGGGGAACGTCCCTATTTCTGTCTTGCTTAAAACATGGCCACCACCTTGGTGCCTCGCCTTCTGCCACTTGCACCATTAATGACTCTGCCACCTTATCTGCCTGTGTGGATCCCACCTCCTGACGTTCAAGAATTCCCATTGCAGCAATTTTTTGTGCAGCTCCCCTTTAAGAGGCCGCCTGCCTTTAAGAAAGAGCATGGCTTGGAACGATGCTATTTAAACCTCCAGCTCATGGCAGCTTTGAGAAGATGAGAGTAGACCCCGTGAATGTGAATTCACCCTCCGGTCCGATCCACTGTTGTAGAGGGTGGGGTTTGTGGGACAGACTCAGGAGGGATTTTGGGTTGGCTGCTTAAAGTTTTAAAGATCAGTAGATTCCTGATCCAAATGCGGCTCGAATCCACCCACTCCCATCCGAGGGTGACCAACCCGTTCCATGATGGCAAGCTGGCACTTTGAGTTGGGTTGGCCATCCTTGGGGAGCTTCGCGGGAAGCGGCAGCTAGGAATCCTGGGATGGAGGAGTTCCCGTATGCGGAAAGGTTGGGCAGGCTGGGCCAATTCTCATTGATGGTTAGAAGAATGAGAGGCGATGCTATCAAAACATTTAAGATTCTGAGGGGGCTGGACAGGGCGGATTCTGGGAGGATGTTTCCTCTCCATCAAAATCCAGTACTTGTGGGCGCAGTTCAAACATTAAGATTCTCCCTTTTCTGGACTTCCTGGCTCAGAGATAGGTAACTGGGTCAATAGCAGCAGCAACCCGGGGGGGTGCATTATTGTAGTGTTTATTCTGTAACTTTATAGTGTGTTAATTTGCGTTGTTGTTAAAATGCTGGGTTGTTCATGGGGATGGGGCGAATGTATATGATTGTTAATATTATTGTTATTTTTGGTATTTTACTAAGGTGCGTTATTGTTGTATAAAATCAAAATTTCTCAATAAAAATTATTTAAAAAAAAAAAAAAAAGATTCTCCGATCCTGCGGCTATGGAGAATGGCCCAAACCGTGGGCGCGCCTGCGATGGCCGCGCCGTCCAACATGGCGCCTGCCGTGCGCGGACCTGGCCTGCCACAAACTGCCCCCCCCTCCCCCGTAAAAAGCCTCGCCACCCCTGGACCACCCCCCACAAGTCCTTCCGGCCCCCGCCGAAGCCTCCCCTAGCAGCGGAACGCCCCCCACCCCCCACCCCTCCCGAATGTGGCAGCGCTGGAGTCAATCCGCATCGAGCCCCTGAACGGTGTGAGCACATGCGCCCCACGCCTTTGGGAAGTCAGCCCATCGGGGGGGGGGGGGTGGGACGGAGCATCGGGGGAGGGCCTCATATGACGTCCTGAGGCCGTCCATACGCCGTTTTTGAAGGGCCGGAGCATCGGTAAAACGGCACCGCCCCCGAATCCGGCGTAAACGGGGATTCTCTGGCCGATCGCCGAACCCAATTTCGGCGATCGGAGAATCCGGCCCAAGGGGTCTCCCATTTAAAATGGAGATGAGGAAGAGTTTCTCCTCTCCGATGCTCATTAGTCTTTGGAATTCTCCTCCGCAGAGGGCCGGACCGGGTCACTGAATATATTCAAGGCTGAGTGACAGATTTTTGATTGATGGAGTCAAAGGTTTTGAGGGACGGGCCAGTGAGTGGAATTTAAGCCACAATCGGATCAGTTATGATCTTATTGAATGGAGGAGCAGATCTGATGTGCTGCATGGCCTAATCTTGCCCTTATTTCTTATGACCTTCGCCAGGTGGATGCTTGCCAGATCGAGGAGCTGAGTGCCTTAACACCTACCTCTTGGACCCAACGTGCTTTCCACCCACCACAGTATTGCCTACAGAACCTTCAGTTACCCCCCACCCCCCCCCCCCCCCGCCCCCCCCCCCCCCCCCCCCCCCCCCCCCCACCCAGTTTGCAGAACTGCTCCTTCAAGGCCTCTTACCGTCGATAACCACCCTTTGATATCTCTCCACAAGGCCTCTGAAGCTACCACCCTCCTCCGGGCCTTTAGATTGGTAGCTGCCCTGGCATCAATGTGGATCCCCCCCCCCCCCCCCCCCCGCCCCCCCCCCCCCCCCCCCCCCACCGCGCCAACCCCCGCATCCTGATGATCCCTCTCACACCCTACATTGGTACATCAGACCCCCTTCCTTGGTATCCAACTCACCCCCACTGGGATTGTGTCCCCCCGGCCTTCAACAATCAAACCACCCAAACTGACTGGAGGGTAAGCCTGTCAATTGGGTCTCGGCCTTCATTTGTCCAGAAGGTATCAGGTTCCTAAGTAAATTCTAATTCTAAATTATTTTGCAAGGCAGTAGCCTTGTGTTCCAATGATGTCCCTTGACCAAGCGAGCTCTGAACTGTACGTACAAACTAGCTCATGAATGCTGGGATTAGATTTCACTCCTGAAGTTACTTCCTCGTTTATGTTATTACTTAAGCAATGTGTGCTTTTAATTGCGTTTGGAAGCTTTGGTCCGCTTTGTAAATTACCAATGTTTCTTGCATGGTAAACCTTATGAGCTGGTGCCAGATGGCATTCAGTGAGGGGAGTGACAATTGCTGCGATGTTCATCTATTGGTAATTTGAGGAGGGATTTCTTTCAAAGCCTCAGAGGTAAAGTTCAGAAAGATTAGGTTCTGTTTCCAATAGAACGGTACATTAACACAGAACAAGACATTTTTAGACTCCATTCGGAACATTCTTCTTCAAGGTTTGAAGCAATGTTATCACTCTCCTCAGAGCTCATTGCTTTAATTCGCATTCTCAAGTACAAAAAACCAAGCTATGATTAAAATAAGGATGTTGTATATATTGTTAAAGAGAGGCCTCTTGGCTTCCATAAGCAAAGGAATCTCTTCATAATAAGGTTTTGATAAGAGTGGAATGATTCCCCTATTGGGCAAGAGCTGAACAAGAGGCAATCGCTCGATGATCGTCACCAGGAAATTCAGGAGGAACATCTTTACCCAAAGAGTGGTGAAACTCCCTATCATTGAGAGTGCTCAAAGCAAATGCTATTGTTGCATCTAAGGGGGGGGGGGGGGGGGGGGCGCAGGACCAGCAGGTAAGGGAGTATGCGATAGAGGATCAAGATGACAGATTTAGATAGGGAGGCTAAATTGCCTATTCCTGCTCCTATAAGCCATAAGACCACAAGACATAGGAGCAGAATTAGGCCACTCGGCCCATCGTGTCTACTCCGGCATTCAATCATGGCTGACATTTTTCTTATTCCCATTCCCCTGCCTTCTACCCATAACCCCTGATCCCCTTATTAATCAAGAACCTATCTATCTCTGTCTTAAAGACACTCAGTGAATTGGCCTCCACAGCCTTCCGCGGCAAAGAGTTCCACAGATTCATCACCCTCTGGCTGAAAAAATTCCTCCTCATCTCTTTTTTAAAGGATCATCCCTTTCGTCTGAGATTGTGTCCTCTGCTTCTAATTTTTCCCACAAGTGGAAATATTCTCTCCACGTCCACTCTATTCAGGCCTCGCAGTATCCTGAACAGTTTCAATAACATCCCCCCTCATTCTTCTAAACTCCAACGAGTACAGAGCCAGAGTCCTCAACCGTTCCTCATACGACAAGCTGTTCATTCTAGGGATCATTCTTGTGAACCTCCTCTTGACCCTTCCCAAGGCCAGCACATCCTTCCGTCGAAACGGCACAAACCTGCTCACAATACTCCAAATGGGGTCTGTCCAGAGGCTTATACAGCCTCAGAAGTACATCCCTGCTCTTGTCTTCTAGCCCTCTCAACATGAATGCTAACATTGCATTTGCCTTCCTAACTGTCGACTGAACCTGCAAGTTAATCATAAGAGAATCATGAACAAGGACTCCCAAGTCCCTTTGTGCTTCTGATTTCCTAAGCATCTCCCCATTTAGAAAATAGTCTATGCCTCCATTTCTCCTTCCAAAGTGCATAACCTCACACTTTTCCCCATTGTATTCCATCTGCTACATCATTGCCCACTCTCCTAGCTTGTCCAAGTCCTTCTGCAGTCTCCTTGTTTGCTCAATACTACCTGCCCATCCACAGATCTTTGTATCATCTGCAAACTTAGCAACAGTGCCTTCAGTTCCTTCTTCCAGATCATTAATGTATGTTGTAAAAAGGTGTGGTCCCAGCACAGACCCCTGAGGCACACCACTAATCACTCGCTGCCATCCTGAAAAAGACCCCTTTATCCCCACTCTCTGCCTTTTGCCAGTCAGTCAATCCGCTATCCATGCCAGGATCTTACCCTTAACACCATGGGTTATTAACTAATTTAACAATCTCCTTTATGGCAACTTGTCAAAGGTCTTCTGGAAATCTAAATAAATCACGACCACTGGTTTTTCTTTGTCTAACTTCCTTGTTACCTCCTCAAAGAACTCTAACAGATTTGTCAGACATGACCTTCTTTGACAAAGCTGTGCTAACTCAGTCCTATTTTATCATGCACTTTCAAGTACTCCGCGATCTCATCTTTAATGACAGACTCTAAAATCTTACCAATGACCAAAGTCAGGATAACCGGCCTGTAATTTCCCGTCTTCGGCATCCCTCCCTTCTTAATCAGTGGCGTTACATTAGCCACTATCCAGTCCTCTGGTACCCTTCCTGCCTCCAGTGATTCCTGAAGGATCATCACCAATGCCTCCACAATCTCCTCAGCTGTCTCTTTTAGAACTCTGGAGTGTAGTCCATCCGGTCCAGGTGATTTAACCAGATGTTTCAGTTTTCCCAGAGCCTTCTCCTTAGCAATGGTCACTGCACTCTCCTCTGCCCCCTGATTTTCCTGGAGCTCTGGCATCCCACTGGTGTCTTCCATCGTGAAGACTGATGTAAATTAACTATTCAGTTCCTTTGCCATTTCCTTGTTTCCTATTATTACTTCTCCAGCCACATTTTCGAGTGGTCCAATGTCTATTTTTGCCTCTCTCTTACATAGAACATACAGAACATAAAACATAGAACATACAATGCAGAAGGAGGCCATTCGGCCCATCGAGTCTGCACCAACCCACCCAAGCACTCACTTCCACCCTATCCCCATAACCCAATAACCACTCCTAACCTTTTTTTGGTCACTAAGGGCAATTTATCATGGCCAATCCACCTAACCTGCATGTCTTGGCAGATTGGGAGTTAGCTCAAATGGTAACGTGCTCGCTTAGCATGTGAGAGGTAGAGGGACCAATGCCTACATTCTCCACTTTCATTTCAAAGGGGCTGGTTTAGCACAGGTCTAAATCGCTGGCTTTGAAAGGAGACCAAGGCAGGCCAGCAGCACGGTTCAATTCCTGGACCAACCTCCCCGAACAGGTGCCGGAATGTGGCAACTAGGGGATTTTCACAGTAACTTAATTGAAGCCTACTTGTGACAATAAGAGATTTTCATTTTTCATTTTCTTTAGACTGTGGGAGGAAACCGGAGCACCCGGTGGAAACCCACGCAGACACGGGGAGAATGTGCAGACTCCGCACAGTGACCCAGCGGAGAATTGAACCTGGGACCCTGGTGCTGTGAAGCCACAGTGCTAGCCACTTGTGCTACCATGCTTACCTTTTGTATATTGATAAAAACTCTTCCTATCTTCCTTTATATTACTAGCTAGCTTGCACTCATATTTCATCTTCTTCCTCCCTTATTGTTTTTTTAGTTGTCCTCTGCTCGATTCAGTGATGGTAATGCCATTGAATGTCAAAGGGCAATGGTTAAATCCTCTCTTGTAGGAGATGGCCATTGCCTGGTACTTGTGTTGTGCGAATGTAACTTGCCACTTGTCAACCCAAGCCTGGATATTGTCCAGGTTTTGCTGCATTTAGATATGGACTGCTTCATTATCCGAGGAATTGTGAATGGTGCTGAACATTGTGCAGTCACCTGCGAACATCCTCACTTCTGATCTTATGATAGAAGGGAGGTCATTGATGAAGCAGCTAAAGATGGTTGGGCCGAGGACACTACCCTGAGGAGCTCCTATAGTGATGTCCTGGAGCGGAAATGATTGACCTCCAACCACCACAACCATCTTCTTTTGTGCCAGGTATAAGACCATAAGACCATAAGACATAGGAGTGGAAGTAAGGCCATTCGGCCCATCGAGTCCACTCCGCCATTCAATCATGGCTGATGGGCATTTCAACTCCACCTCCCAGCATTCTCCCCATAGCCCTTAATTCCTCGCGACATCAAGAATTTATCTATCTCTGCCTTGAAGCCATTTAGCGTCCCGGCCTCCACTGCACTCTGCGGCAATGAATTCCACAGGCCCACCACTCTCTGGCTGAAGAAATGTCTCCGCATTTCTGTTTTGAATTTACCCCCTCTAATTCTAAGGCTGTGCTCACGGGTCCTCGACTCCTCGCCTAACGGAAACAGTTTCTTTGCGTCCATCCTTTCTAAGCCATGTATTATCTTGTAAGTTTCTATTAGATCTCCCCTTAACCTTCTGAACTCCAATGAATACAATCCCAGGAACGCCAGCCGTTCCTCATATGCTAGACCCGCCATTCCAGGGATCATCCGTGTGAATCTCCGCTGGACACGCTCCAGTGCCAGTATGTCCTTCCTGAGATGTGGGGCCCAAAACTGGACACAGTACTCCAAATTGGGCCTAACCAGAGCCTTATAAAGGCTCAGTAGCACATCGCTGCTTTTATATTCCAACCCTCTTGAGATAAATGACAACATAGCATTCGCTTTCTTAATCACGGATTCAACCTGCATGTTTACCTTTAGGGAATCCTCGACTAGCACTCCCAGATCCCTTTGTACTTTGGCATTATGAATTTTCTCACCGTTTAGAAAGTAGTCTATGCTTGGATTCTTTTTTCCAAAGTGCAAGACCTCACATTTTCTCACGTTGAAATGCATCAGCCATTTCCTGCACCACTCTCCCAAACTGTCTAGATCCTTCTGCAGCCTCCCCACTTCCTCAGCACTACCTGCCTGACCACCTAACTTCGTATCATCAGCAAACTTCGCTAGAATGCCCCCAGTCCCTTCATCCAGATCATTAATATATATGGTGAACAGCTGCGGCCCCAACACTGAACCCTGTGGGATCCAGAGCTTCCCATGTCCCCAGGTATGATTACAACCAGCGTAGGGTTTTCCCTCTGATTCCCATTGACTCCAGTTTAGCAAGTTCTCTTTGATGCCATACTTGGTCAAATATGCCTTGATATCAAGGGTAGTCATGCTCATCTCACTTCTGGTGTTCAGCTCTTTTGTCCATGTAGACTATAATGAGATCAGGAGCTGAATGACCCTGGCGGAACCCAAACTGAGCGTCCGTGACGATGTACCCCTCGATAGCACGATTGATGACTCCTTCCATCATTTTACTGAGGACCAAGAGTAGATTGATGGGGTGGTAATTGGCCGGATTGGATTTCTCCTGTTTCTTGAGTACAGAGTATATGTGGGCAATTTTCCACATTTCCCGATGGATGCCAGTGTTGTAGCTGTACTGGAACAGCTTGGCTGGGGACATGGGAAGCTCTGGAGCACACGTCTTCAGTCCTTTTGCCAGGATATTGTCAGGGCCCATAGCCTTTGCGATATCTAGTGCCTTCAGTTGTGTCTTGATATCACGGGGAATGACTCAAATTGGCGAAAGACTGACATCTGTGATGCTGGGGACCCCCGGAGGAGACCGAGATTTATCATCCACTGAAGATTGTTGTGAATGCGTTAGCCTTATATTTTGCACTGATGTGCCGGGCTCCTCCATCATTGAGGATGGGGATATTTGTGGAGTCTCCTCCTCCAGTGAGTTGTTTAAATGTCCACCATCATTCACAGCTGGATGTGGCAGAACTGCAGAGATTAGGTCTGCCTACTTCTTGCTGCTTATGCTGTTTGGCATGCAAGTGGTCCTGTATTTTACCTCCAATTGAACAAAGGTTTGAAATACAAAATTCAGATTCCAAACCTGAAGTTTGAATTTTGAATGCTTTGCAGTCAAACATAATTTTGTTCAGTTGATGGAGATTTACAACACTTGGTAAGCTGATGAACCCGAGACTCTGACAAGGTTCCAGGTAAAATCCCTGGGGCTGCTGTGCAGATGGTACAATCAATGCTTCGAGGTTGGAGTTGGCAGGCAAAGGGCCGGGATGGGAATATATCCCAAGTTTCAACCTTTTTGATTTCAATCTATTGGCCACCAATCATTTTGGAGAAGGTGGTGGTAATTGGAATTGAAAAGAGAGTCTCAGCAATAGAAACCCTTTTGTGAAGTAAATCTGTCATCCTTCCCTGGTCTGGGCTACAGGTGAGCCACAGCAATGAGGGGTCTGTGCTGGGACCACAACTTTTCACAATACACATCAATGATCTGGAAGAAGGAACTGAAGGCACTGTTGCTAAGTTTGCAGACGATGCAAAGATCTGCAGAGGGGCTGGTAGTATTGAGGAAGCAAGGGGGCTGCAGAAGGATTTGGACAGGCTACAAGAGTGGGCAATGAAGTGGCAGATGAAATATGATGTGGAAAAGTGTGAAGTTATGCACTTTGGATGGAGGAATTTAGGCATAGACTATTTTCTAAATGGGGAAATGCGGAGGAAATCAAAAGCACAAAGGGACTTGGGAGTCCTTGTTCACGATTCTCTTAAGGTTAATGTGCCGGTTCAGTCGGCAGTTAGGAAGGCAAATGCAATGTTAGCATTCATGTCGAGAGGCCTAGAATTCAAGAGCAGGGATGTACTTCTGAGGCTGTAAAACCTCTGGTCAGACCCCATTTGAAGTATTGTGAGCAGTTTTGCACCCTGTGTTTAAGGAAAGATGTGCTGGCCTTGGAAAGGGTCCAGAGGAGGTTCACAAGAATGATCCCTGCAATGAACAGCTTGCCGTATGAGGAACAGTTGAGGACTCTGGGTCTGTATTCATTGGGGTTTAGATGGATGAGGGGGGATCTTATTAAAACTTACAGGATACTGCGAGGCCTGGATAGAGTGGACATGGAGAGGATATTTCCACCTGTAGGAAAAAGGAGAACTGGAGGACACAATCTCAGACTAAAGGGACAATCCTTTAAAACAGAGATGAGGAGAAATTTCTTCAGTCAGAGGGTAGGTGAATCTGTGGAACTCTTTGCCGCAGAAGGCTGTGGAGGCCAAATCACTGAGTGTCTTTAAGACAGAGATAGATAGGTTCTTGATTAATAAGGGGATCAGGGGTTATGGGGAGAATGGGGATGAGAAAATGTCAGCCATGATTGAACGGCGGAGCAGACTCAATGGGCCGAGAGGCCTAATTCTACTTCTATGTCTTATGGTCTTTTTAATTAAATGCCCTCTGAAATTGACTAGCATGTCACGCAGTTGCATCAAGCCACCAAAATCTCAAAAAGGAATTATAACGGGTCAAACTAGGCACTGAAAATGACAATGGAAAACTCCGTGCTGTCGACTCGGTAAAATCCTCCTCATTAAAACCTGAGGGCTTGTGCCAAAATTCCGGGACCTGTCCCACAGACGAGTTAAACAACAGCCTGGCGTAGTCAGATTGACGGAATCATACCTTGCAGATATGTCCCCGACACTACCATCCTTGAGCATGTCCTGTCCCACTAATGATATAAAATATGCATCCAGGGGCCATGCCTGAAATCAGTGTTGGGTCCTGTGCGAATAAGGGATGCCCACATGTCAATATCGGTTTCCCCTGAGGCAGTTGGTGCCAGCACAGGTTGCACTCAGTAAAACCCGACCTGAAGACTTCCTCTGATCAAGTAGGTAGGTTTCTGAAAGTTACTTAACAGACCGCTGTGATGAATGTGGAAATTGTAAGATATTATATTTTATATCTGTTGAAATAATATTTTTAAAAGCCTGGGTTAAGGTACATATTTGTTGCAGTAATATTATTAAAGAACTTAGATTAAGGTACCCAGACTATGTGTCTCCTAAAGCTATTATTAAGGAGTCATAAAAGAGTGAGGTAATTATTGATTTTAACCACTTACCTGGCTACAGATAAAGGGCTAATGGAATAGTGATTTGATTGCTGGAGATTCCCAGGAGGGTAGATAATTTATGGGGGGAGTGGTGTATAGTCCTAGCTAAGCAGGTCATGGAACTTAGTGGGGATAGATATGATGTAATTAGTGGGAAGAACCAGATCTGTCTGTAGTTTTGCAGTTTGCCATAGGATTTGAGTCTGACAACACAGAAGCGTACAAGAACTGCTCTTGAAAGGAACTATCTCCAAAAGCCTCTGCACAGCTACGAAAATAAACATGTTTTGTTAACTTTATTTAGAAGTGGTATTTGAAGTGTATTGGGTTGCTTAATTGGATTTTGTAGCAGGTATAGATAGTTATTTTAAGTTTTTCCTTTTATATAAGAACTGACTGAGAATTGGAACGATATTTCTTTGCTGTTAATGTGGCTGTATCTGTGTTTAAATTAAAGGTTGTTTTAACCTATTGGTCAGAGTCATCACTGGGGTGAAGTATCCTTTCCTCACAGTTTTACAAATTTAAAACATCTGAACAAATGCTGGGGTCTGGTCCGGTATCCTAACACTGCGGAGTAACGAGTTGCTGAAGGTCTCCTCCTGACCCTTCAATTAAAGGATGCAGGCTCTGCCCACAGCCCTTGCCCTCCCTGACCCACCATTTATCCTATTGGACCTCCAATCCCTGTCTGAACTCTGACCCTCCTCCACACCTTCGACCTTCACCACATCACCCCAGCCCCAATGTCAGATCCCCCGGTTGGCCCTCACGTCCAAAAATGGTCTTATCTGACTTTCTATTTGCTTGCTGTTCGCCATTCTTTAAGAAAATACATTATGATTCAGAAGATGCACCAGTGTTTGATAATAATGAGATTGCCAATAATCTTTTGTTATGGACTGAAAGAAAACACTTCCTTATTTTCAGATATGACCACATAAACAACATTTGGAACTGTAAACCATTACTGCGAAATGCCTCTAAGATGCTCCACTTTGAGTCCTGTCTGAAGGCTTGATATAAAGTTCAATTTCTGGAACTTGTTGCATCTTTTAATGCAGTGCACAGCCAATACAGTTCACTCTGCTGTCAGCTTTCATCTAAAAATCTATAAGTATGTACATTTAGCGAGAAAGCAAAGCCCTTAAGTAAAGAATAAATCACACGTGGAACCTCCTGTTTCATCTCAGAAAGCCAAGGTGGGTCGAAATCCAATTTTATTTTTCAAACTGAACATTTAAAGCATGTATATAAATCACTATTTTTCAACACGCAATGTTTTTTTTTTTGCAGAACAAAGGCTGTTGACGCCATAATGTAAAGGGAGAAATATTCACTTGACATACGCATTTAAAAAAATTATTTTGCGCGCCAGTTGATAGAGCCTGTGTCAGAAGTGGATGTAAAACCCTGTCGCTGGAGGAAATTGAACAAATTAGTGGGGCTTTTCACAGTAGCTTCATTGAAGCCGACTTGTGACAATAAGCAATTATTATTATTAAATTCTTGTTTTATTCTCACATTTCCGGGTCTTTTATGGCCCCACAAATTGCTTCTCAAATAAAAGTTCACGATCATTTCTTTCATCTGTTGCAATGTTTAGATTCCAGCTGCAGGTGTGACTGGGAGGTTTATGCGAAGCCCCATTGATCCGACTTGCTGCTGCAACTCTAAGAATAATCTTTATTAGTGTCACAAGTAGGCTGACATTAACACTGCAATGAAGTTACTGTGAAAATCCCCTCGTCGCCACATTCCGGTGCCTGCTCGGGGACACTGAGGGAGAATTCAGAATGTCCAATTCACCTAACAGCACGTCTTTGGGGACTTGTGTGAGTAAACCGGAGCACCCGGAGGAAACCCACGCAGACACGGGGAGAACGTGCAGACTCCGCACAGACAGTGACCCAAGTAGTAATTGAACCTGGACCCTGGTGCTGTGAAGCAACATTGCTAACCACTGTGCTACTGTGCCCCTCCTACAGACGATGGCTACTAACTGAATTCAGTGAATTCTCCTGGAGCTGTTCTAAGTGTAACTATTGTCTTGTGTGGCTTACTACCAACTGCTGGGTGTGATGGGTCCCATGATAGATCTCTACCACCACCAGCTGGTTGGAGGTCGCATTGCTAACTCTACACAGAATTGTGCACAGACGTATCACCACATTAATGGTTTGAGAAAAAGTGACAGCATCATGAGACAGTACGACGGCTGGTAGCCGTTGTTTGAACCGATTGAGTCAATCTTCGAGGCAACGCTGAGGTCAGTAGCACACAGTCTAAGGAAAAGCAGAGATGGTACCGTTCAGCGAATTCATCGGAAGTACAACCTGCCGTCGTTTGAGAGATTGGAGCTAAAATAGGATGGTGGGGAGTCTACATGGCAAGTCCATCCTGCTTCCGCTGCGAGTGAGGGCGTAAACCTTGGCGCTCAGCCATATCTCCCATTCGGTGAAGCCGGACTAGAGAATTCCGCTGCGGTGAACGGACGGAGAATCCCGCACAATGTGTTCTGAAGTAAAATATGTTTCTATTTCCATGGGGGCCTGGGTATCAGTGAGAGCTGGTGACCGTTCTGACAGTTCAGGGTGCAGCCTCGGGAAGACAGTGGGTGAGAACTTTCAGCTGTTCACACTGGTGGGATTTTCTGGTCTCGCTGATGGCGCTCCCTCACCATGGGTTTCCCGGCTGTGTGGGGTGAATTTAATGAGAAATTCCATTGACAGCGGTAGGACCAGAAGACCGTGAGCAGCACGGTAGCACAGTGGTTAGCACAAATGCTTCACAGCTCCAGGGTCCCAGGTTTAAACCCCGGCTTGGGTCACTGTCTGTGTGGAGTCTGCACGTCCTCCCCGTGTGTGCGTGGGTTTCCTCCGGGTGCTCCGGTTTCCTCCCACAGTCCAAAGATGTGCAGGTTAGGTGAATTGGCCAGGCTTAATTTCCCTCAGGGTCCAAATTGCCCTTAGTGTTAGGTGGGGTTACTGGGTTATGGGGATAGGGTGGAGATATGGGCTTGAGTAGGGTGCTCTTTCCAAGAGCTGGTGCAGACTCGATGGGCCGAATAGCCTCCTTCTGCACTATAAATTCTATGAAAATCTATGAAATCTTTTTAAAAATTAATTTACGGGATGTGGGTAGGCCAGCATTTATTGCCCATCCCTAGTTGCCCTTCAGAAGGTGGTGGTGGTGAGCTGCCTTATTGAACCATTGCAGTCATTCAGGTGCAGGTACACCCATTGTTTCAGGATGTTGTCCCAGCGACAGTGAAGGAACGGCGATATATTTCCAAGTCAGGATGGTGAGTGACTTGGAGGGGAACCTCCAGGTGGTGGGGTTCCCAGGTATCTGCTGCTCTTGTCTTTCTAAATGTTAGTGGTCATGGGTTTGGAAGGTGTTGTCTCAGGAACATTGGTGAGTTACTGCAGTGCATCTTGTAGATGGTACACACGGCTGCCACTGTTCATCAGTGGTGGAGGGTTTGAATGTTTGTGGAAGGAGGAGCAATCAAGCAGACTACCTTGTCTTGGATGCTGCCAAGCTTCTTGAGTGTTGTTGAGGTTGCACTCATCCAGGCAAGTGGAGAGTATTCCATAACACTCCTGATTTGTGCCTCGTAGATCGTGGACAGGCTTTTGGGGGATCAGGACGTGAGTTACGTGCCGCAGGATTCCTAGCCTTTGACCTGCTCTGGTAGCCACAGTATTAATATGGCTAGACCAGTTCAGTTTCTGATCAATGGTAACCTCCAGGGTGTTGACTGTGGGGGACACAGCGATGGTAAAGCCATTGAATGTCAAGGGGCGATGGTTCTCTGGGATCTCACTACTGGCCACCAGTGGGCCGCCTCCTGTCACTGAGAAACGCACCGCGGGAAGGTCAGAGAATCTCACCCACTGTGTGACAGTGACAGTGGGCCCTTCCCATAGAAAACTATCAGCAGTCCTAATTCTGTTTCTCGTTGTTAAGTGTCCAAATAAGTGCACTACTCAAACGGTGAATGAACGAATGATTATGCTTTGATTTTGCCTTATTTCTCTTGAATGTTCTTTGTGTTAGTTTCGACAGACAGGTAGAAGTTATGAGAGGGATTAGAAAATCCCACCTATCATGTGAGAGTACCTTTAAGAAATGAGTGTTTATAAATGGGTGTGTATATAAATATATGTGGTGAGAGCACCTTTAAGAAATAGGTGTTTACTACTGCAGTGATGTCAGGGAGTGGGTGGAGCTGGGCTGTCTGTCAGCTTTTTACTTTCATTTTTGAGCAGGCTGCAGGATGTGTTTTAGTTTTGTTTTCAGTGTGGGGGCTGAAGCCAGACAGAGCAGGTGTACTGCTGTTCTCTCTGCCATCAAAAGACTATCTCTTGACCATTTGGTGAATTCAGAATTATAAATGTTCTCAGTAGTGACTTTAACCTGATATACTTCTGATAAAGGTTTTGTTTTTAAGTCGTATGAATGTTAAAAAGGAAAGCTTAAAGGGTTACTTAGTGTTGTATTCTTTGGGGGTTGTATTTGAATTGATGGTTGCTAAGATGTTCACTATGTTTTAAAAAGGTAAACTTGCGTTCATAGAATAAACATTGTTTTGCTTTAAAAAATACTTTTCCATTTCTGCTGTACCTCACCTGTAGAGTGGGCCGTGTGCTCCCCATACCACAATCTAGTAAAAGGTGTGGGTCAGGTGAACTCCATGATACACTTTGGGGTTCTCTAAACCCTGGCCCATAACACACCCAAGACTATACTTCATATTTTACCCATTACAAATTATCATGCAATGTAAAAGCTAGTTTGGCGAATCCACGGGCTGATCGCCTCCCTCTCGCTCGCAGTCACATGGGCTGGATTTTCATATTAGGGATGGACAGGAGGCGATCAGAAATGTCCTGGCTCGACCCGCCTCCCTCAGGGAAAAGTGCCTCAAAAGGCGTGATTCTCATTCTGAGGTCGGGGAGGTGATTATGTGCTGGAGTCAGGACACCTCCACCATCTCCAGGCGATCATAGAACGTACAGTGCATAAGGAGGCCATTCGGTCCATCGAGTCTGCACCGACCCACTTAAGCCCTCACTTCCACCCTATCCCCATAACCCAATAACCCCTCCTTACCTTTTTGGTCACTAAGGGCAATTTATCATGGCCAATCCTGCATGTCTTTGGAATGTGGGAGGAAATTGGAGCACCCGGAGGAAACCCAGGCAGAGACGGGGAGAACGTGCAGACTCCGCACAGGTAGTAACCCAGCGGGGAATCGAACCTGGGACCCTGCTGCTGTGAAGCCACAGTGCTATCCACTTGTGCTACCGCGCCGCCCCACGGTAGATCAGAGGCAGCCATAAAGACTGCCAGCTGCTGAGGTAAACTGGTTAAAAGGCTCACCTCAACACTCTGGGATTACATCCCAATTGTTTTATCCAATATTAGGCCTTCTGGCCTTCAACCCTCTCATCTGCCCCCGTGGCCCCTCATTCCCTCCTTGCCAACGAATGGCCCACCCATCTCAATGCCCCTTTATACACTTGTTGCCAACTCATGCTACTTCTAAGGCTATTTCCCCAGTATATACTCTGTATAGAACTAATGAACCCTAGAGTAACAATGGCATGTGCGGAAAAACTGACAAAAAACCTTTCATGACTTTAATTTAAAAAACTCTGCTTTTATAATAAACCTAGAAATGTGACCAGATTTCGTAAAGTATTAATAGCAGGTACCATGAGCACTTGACACTTGTATAAAGTAACATTGAGCAATTGACAAAATAGATCTGGGAAAAAATGTGGCCAATCAAGCAATATTCTTCCTTGCGCACAGCTGTTTCAACAAACTAAAGGATGCCTGGGCCCTCAACCAAGAATGCATAATAAGTGAAGTATTTCAATCACTGTTTGAATCTGACTCCACACTGTCTCATTTTCATCCAGAAAAACAGCTTTCTAATCATCACAAATCTGTTCAAAAACCTACCTGATGTAAAGATTTGGTCAGAATTTCATCACACAGTAGCACAGTGGTTAGCACAGTTGTTTTGCAGCTCCTGGGTCCCAGGTTCGATTCTGGCTTGGGTCACTGTCTGTGCGGAGTCTGCATGTTCTCCCTGTGTCAGCGTGGGTTTCCTCCGGCTGCTCCGCTTGCCTGCCACAGTCCAAAGATGTGCTGGTTAGGTGGATTGGCCGTGATAAATTGCCCTTGGTGTCCAAAAAAGGTTGGGTGGGGTTACTGGATAGAGGCATGAGCTTAAGTGGGATGCTCTTTCCAAGGGCCATTGCAGACTCGATGGGCCGAATGGCCTCCTTCTGCACAGTAAATTCTATGTAAACACTGCCGCTTTCTGGCACTGAGCATAACTCAAAATATTGCTGTGGTATCAACTCACGCTTCCAGGAGCTTGCAATTATCCAGCCATTTCCCAAAGGATCGCGTCATCATTCTTGACCTGAAGTTGATGGATGTGTTGGAGATTGTGGTTGTCTGAATTAAAGAGGTAGATTGATGAGGTGTATCATTCACCACCGAGCTCAGGAGTGTTTCTTCCTGGTGTGTGGAAATTTAAATTGTCCTGTTAGTTTATTGATAAAGATAGTGACAGCCAGATGTTCGAGTGGAGGTACTTCTTTGGACCCACAATTAAAGTTTATCGTCAAAAGTATTGGCACTTACTGACTACTAAAGGCTGTTCCTGCTCTTCAATTATCTCAGGACTACAGTAGAGACTCTGCATCTAAAAGGAGCACAGTCTGGTCTGAATAATGCAGAATACTCAAAGAAATACGTTAAATTATTTTTTTTTAGATTTTGTACTGTCGTGGTTGAATACTACTGTGTTGCTGCTGTTGTCATGAAGGCCTGGGAGAGGGAGTTGCATAAGGTGCAAAGCACCGGGGCCATGGGGTTTGCTATACCGGCGGCACCATCCCTCTGTACAGGCGAGAGATGGCCACACCCGCAGACTACACTGAACGCCCACCCAACTCGAAAACACAGTCGCTGTCCCTAATTCGACTGAGTTCCTGGACAAGCCAACCTAATTGTCCAGGGCGATCTACACCAGCGGCAGAGCAAACCCCCACCCCCGCCATACTCAACCCCACCACCGTCCCCTCACCAGGGGCTGGGCCAGCCCCTCTGCAATGCGCAGTGTCCACAAACGGCTTCAATGAAGAGGATGCAGCGCTGCAACAGCCTTGAGCCAATGCCACTATGGTGCAGATAGAGCGGGTACCTGAACTTTGCATGGCCTCCACCTGCATAGGCGCAGGTAGGTCACAAATAACGCATCCTGTCAACCACCCCCAAAAAACCCCAACAAAATCCCATTTTTAATCCACTTTGTTGGAGGAGCAAAATTGAAAAGAATCGATCAGGTTGAAACTACTGAAAGGGAGAAAAATTGGCTTGAATTTCCAAATAAGGGTAGATGAATTAGATTCCAATATCAGTCTGTACGGTAGCACGGTGGTTATCACTGTTGCTTCACAGCGCCAGGGACCCGGGTTCGATTCCCAGCTTGGGTCACTGTCTGTACGGAGTCTGCACGTTCTCCCCATGTCTGCTTGGGTTTCGTCCAGGTGCTCCGGTTTCCTCCCACAAGTTCCGAAAGACGTGCTTTTTAGGTGAATTGGACATTCTGGATTCTCCCTCAGTGTACCTGAACAGGTGCTGGAGTGTGGTGACTTGGGGATTTTCACAGTAACTTTATGGGCGGCACGGTGGCACAGTGGTTAGCACTGCTGCCTCACAGCTCCAGGGACCCAGATTGAATTCCGGTCTCGGGTGACTGTGTAGAGTTTGTACTTTCTACCCGTGTCTGCTCGGTTTCCTCCGGGTGCTCCGCTTTCCTCCCACAGTCCAAAGATGTGCAGGTTAGGTGTATTCGCCATGCTAAACTGTCCCTTGGTGTCCAAAAGGTTAGATGGAGTTTCTGGGTTACGGGGATAGGGTCGAGGCATGGGCTTAAGTAGGGTGCTCTTTCCAAGGGCTGGTGCTGACTCGATTTGCTGAATGACCTCCTTTTACACTGTAAGCCTTTTGTGACACTAATAAAGATTATTATTATTAATAAACTGGGGCATTCTCCCACAGATCTGGGATCTCTCCCATTTATTGTAAGCCAACTTGGCCTGCATGAAGACAGATGGAGAGAGTGTAAGCGGGCCGCATGCTAGGGCTGATGGTAAGGATGCCTCGCATGTGTGCGATGGTGAGTGGGAGCAGGGAGGTGATGAAGAGATGAGTTGCAAGGGAAGTGAAGGATTTGTGGGAGAGAGAGTGGTGGTTTTGAAAAGGTGGCAGTGACTCAACTCTTTACACGTGTGAGTGGGGGGTGATGAGAAGAGTGACTAATCCTGGGAGAACTGAGGGGATCATTTGTCCTCTTCATGCTCTGGTGGCCTGCCCGCGTCTGCAGGTGCTGTTTTAGCTCACTGGGCTAAATCGCTGGCTTTTAAAGCAGACCAAGGCAGGCCAGCAGCACGGTTCAATTCCTGTACCAGCCTCCCTGAACAGGCACCGGAATGTGGCGACTAGGGGCTTTTCACAGTAACTTCATTGAAGCCTACTCGTGACAATAAAGCCATTTTCATTTCATTCAGCAAGCTGGCCCTTGGCAGCGCCGGCTCTACCACCCCCCCCCAGGCGGGCTTGGTGACCTCCCTGCGAATCTCCTCCCTGAGCCTGGGTCCAGGATGTCTCAGCGCTGATCCACGGCATCCAGCAATCTACAAGGGGAGGTCTCAGAGAATCAAGATGCAGGCTGACATGCTCAGCGATGGGCCATGAAGAAGTGGCTGTGGAGGACAGGGGAAGCCTTTAAATGTAGCGTCCCGCTGATTGAAGTGCTCAGCTGATGGCCGGCGGGCGAATTCAGAGGGTCGCCACCACCCCAGCGTGAAACCCGTGATTTTTTATTTTTAACCCTACACTCTCCATGACATGAAACCCACCACCGGCGGCGAACTAAACCCTGTGTTTCCCACCTGCTACCACACTCTGCCAAAAATATGGGAAGATTCCACCCAGGGGAATGGAAAAATGCACCACCACCTATCTTTAAAAAATGAATTCCAAACATTTTCTGCTGATGGGAAGGTGGCAAGGGTGGTAATGGGAAGGAGATATCAGCTCGATGCATCCGTCATTCTCCTGTCCCGATGAATAGGAAGGTGGGAACACCTGGGGGTCATCGGGGGAAGGTAGAATGTACATCCCACCTTGGCAAACCTCACATGCATGATGCTGAAGCTGTCGAGGTTGTTGTGCAGGTAGTAAAGCTTCTCAAATGTTCACTACGGGAGGGTGGCCCTTTTTGGGTGGCAGGAATTTATGCTTCATTTTTTGGGTCGAGGAAGGGGAACACCCTTGTGGTGAATGTCACTTAGTAATTCACACTGTATTTACCAATACTATTGTAAGCGCAGTAGCGTTATCCGACCACTAGGGGGAGTAGCTCTGGGAATGCTCAGGAGTTTGTACAGGGCTCCACCCTTGGCTCCGCCCATGACTCCTCCCCCTAGACTGCTGTATAAATAACCGTGTCCAGAGCCAGCCTGAGTTCATCGAGAGTTCAACGGGTAACAGGCTGGCTCTGAAGTAAGTAGATTAAAACCACTGTTCATATCTGAAAGCACGTGTCTCGTGAATTGATGGTTCCATCAACCCTGTTAATTGTCGACCCACTCCATGGAGAACCAGGTTCTGCACTGGAGATTTGAATGCCCAATAAACCAGCGTTGCTCCCGACAACCGGACTGGGTGAGGGAGTTGTTAAAGATTCAAGGAAGTCCCAGATTGCTTTGCTAGGATTCTTTTCCAGGTCTTCACACTTGGAGACAATGGCAGTAACTTTTGTGTTTACAGTGGTCAGGACTGCTATTCTCCAAAGCCCCAGGTAGACATTTTGAATGTCAGGTCGTAAACAGTTCTGGTTTAAACTGTTGCAGAAAGAAAATAATTAGGTTATAAAGGAGAGCTAATCAGCATTTCTACTTGAATATGAGGCCCGTGTGATTCATATTATCGTGAAGAAAGGATATGAGAGGGAAGGGGGGTTTCTAAGGTATCCCTTAGATAATCTGCCAGGAAGTGGGAAACGGAGAGCAGCTAGTGGCCAGAGTTCTCTATCATTCACTGTGCAGGAATGAATAGGAACTCCCATTTGGATTAGAAAGACCAAATTTGACTAAGGTGCTGGAAGATGTTCCCAGCTGGCAGTGGGGGAAGAATCGCCGTGGGGCAAATCCTCACTGGGGAAGACAGTTCTGAGATGAAAAGTTTTGTAGGCTCAGAACAAAAGAGAGTAGAAGTAAACCCTTGGGATCTAAGAATCACTTTCAACACGTTCAGGTAGAATTGAACGTATACTTGAAGGAGAGAGGAAAGTGTATCTGTGAAGAATGTTTTCTCAGCTGCACTGTCTCTAAACAGGGGTAGGTTCAGTTCTGTGGTTTCAAGTATAAGTTACCTACAAAAGTACTGGGCATGATTAAGCGACTGTGTTGCGCCTGGTGCTGATCTGAGTGCGCTGGGTGAATAGCGGGAAAGGAGAAAATTAAGATTTGCATCGGGCAGGAAGCAATTCACGATTCACCCTGCTCGTTCCCGATGGCGAGTTCCGGATCTCGCCCGGAAATGGCGGGAATGTCATCAATTTGCATTTATTTCAATCTCATTGACGAGATTGAACACACAGAACAGAGAACATACAGTGCAGAAGGAGGCCATTCGGCCCATCGAGTCCGCACCGACCCACTTAAGCCCTCACTTCCACCCTTTCCCCGGAACCCAATAATCCCTCCTAATCTTTTTGGACACTGAGGGCAATTTATCACGGCCAATCCATCTAACCTGCACCCCTTTGGACTGTGGGAGGAAACCGGAGCACCCGGAGGAAACCCACGTAGACACAGGGAGGATGTGCAGACTCCACACAGACAGTGAGCCAGCCGGGAATCAAACCTGGGACCCTGGCGCTGTGAACATAAGAACATAAGAACTAGGAGCAGGAGTAGGCCATTTGGCCCCTCGAGCCTGCTCCGCCATTCAGTGAGATCATGGCTGATCTTTTGTTGACTTAGCTCCACTTTCCGGCCCGAACACCATAACCCTTAATCCCTTTATTCTTCAAAAAACTATCTATCTTTACCTTAAAAACATGTAATGAAGGAGCCTCAACTGCTTCACTGGGCAAGGAATTCCATAGATTCACAACCCTTTGGGTGAAGAAGTTCCTCCTAAACTCAGTCCTAAATCTACTTCCCCTTATTTTGAGGCTATGTCTCCTAGTTCTGCTTTCACCCACCAGTGGAAACAACCTGCCCGCATCTATCCTATCTATTCCCTTCATAATTTTAAATGTTTCTATAAGATCCCCCCTCATCCTTCTAAATTCCAACGAGTACAGTCCCAGTCTACTCAGCCTCTCCTCATAATCCAACGCCTTCAGCTCTGGGATTAACCTAGTGAATCTCCTCTGCACACCCTCCAGCGCCAGTACGTCCTTTCTCAAGTAAGGAGACCAAAACTGAACACAATACTCCAGGTGTGGCCTCACTAACACCTTATACAATTGCAACATAACATAACTGTGAAGCCACAGTGCTAATCATTATGCTACCGTGCTGCCCAGAAGCCGAATGCAGTGGCCTCCTGGGAATTACCCGACTCCCCAGCGGGAAATAGCGGGCGTCGTATCGTACTCCTATTTGAAAACGTGAAAGCTGGCGTAATGGCTGCTGAGCTGACGTGAGGAGGTGCGTAGTTATTTCCATTTTGCAACATGCAGCTCAAGGGCTCCGGAGCAGCTGCTACAGTGCTCGGGGGAGGGGTGGGGCGGGGGAGGAGCCTTCATGGAGGGTTGTGCTTGATCGGGGGAGTGCAGGAGACTTCCAGGTCAGGGGGTGGGGTGGGAGTGAGGGGCTCTGCATCTGCGATCCCTTCAAACCATCTTTAAATATTGTGGAGACCCACAACAGGGGTATTATAACCAGCTCTTTGTAGGCGTTCATCTTATTCCTACATTGGAAACTGACACAAGCTGCCACTGCCTCCTAGGTGCTAACCATTGTGCCATGTGCTGCCTGACTAGGAGCGAGTGATGAGGGAGAATTTAAAAGTAGCTTCCCCTTATTAGCGGCGAGCTGCTGAGGTCCGGGTCGGGCGAATCAGAAGGCGAGGGAGCCTGTAATGTCGAGATTCTCATGGGGGCTTATCTTTGGCATGAAGTGCCATTGAATATAGGCCGCAATCTCGCCAATGCAGCCATCACAAAATTTCCTGCCAAATGTGCCCAAAACCGGACTTTAACTTTGGTCCGCTGAATTGCGCCCATTATTTAGTCATTAGTGCTTTTAATGTTTGTTGCAGTAAAAGTCTTGAAATGTGAAGCCTTGTTGTGTTCTCCTTTCAGCTATTAACTAGAGGTTTTGAATTTATGTTAAAAAGTTATTGGTCTTTATGGGGATTGGAACATGGTGCACCACTTTTTAAGTATGATTTATCGAATTATCTGTTAAATCAGCGGGACTATCTTAAGACATCTACATCTGCAATCCAAGATAACTGCATTTGAGTGAGACATACATCAAGTTGAGCTAGAAATTGTGCGATGAAGTTGAAACATTAAAGAAACGATGACAGTGATAATATTCAAAGGCAATCGAGAAAATATCATGGCATTTGAGATAACTGTCACCCTCACAATTGCCATTTTAAAAATGTTCATTATTGTGTTGCTTTAGTTTATAAGTACATGAAATTATTTAAGCTACTGTTGATGAAGTTTATATCTTCTGAAATTTCCTTGCAAACATGTTCAGCGGGATTCTCCGTCGGCAGGATCCCCATTGGTCGGCTTCCGGGACGGAGGATCCCACTGCCGGCGGGGGGGGGGGGGCGCGACGCACCAGGAAACGGGTGCGGCGGGATGGAAGAATCCAGCCCCATACGTTCGATGTGCTGTGATAGATTTGAGACACAGGCCAGAATTTTCCGGCTCTTCCCATAGGTGGGGGTCTTCCGGTCCCGCTGTCCTGTCGTGGTTTCCTCGGCGGCAGAGGGTGTGGGGCAAACAAAACCCTGTCGGCCTCTACGGGAGCGAGAGATCCCACCGCAGACCAATGGCAGGACACCTAGGCCTCCGGAAAGTATGATGCCGAGGTGGGGGGAGGGGGGGGGGGGGGGGGGGCTGGAAAATCCCACCCGCAAATTATTTCAGTTGATCATACAATGGGTGGAATTCTCCCAAACCCCCACCGGTGTGTTTGATGGCAGGTACGGTGGGATAACATGGCCCAGAAGTCAGTGTGAATTTACAGCAGGGTCTTGCGCTGGTGCACACCATCGTGGGTAGGAAAGCCCACGAGAGACCAGCGCAAACCTAATTTGCACCCGTGTTGCCAGCGGGATTCCCCGCTGGCACGGAACACGTCTGGAGAAATGTGGCGTGCAGTTGACGAGAAGCACCTGAACGCTGCCCAAGGGCTGCATTCCGAGTTCAGGGTGGAAGCTGCCCCCAATCCTGGACGTTGGAGCACCACAGCAGTGACTGGTGGGGGGGGGGGGGGGGGGGGGGGGGGGGGGGGGGGGATAGGGGGCGAGGAGCAGCCTCCGGGTTTCACTCCGGCGTCGGCTGTTTGTCTCCCTTTGGGAGAATTGCGCCCTTAATGTCCCCCCCAGCAGCCAGAGCCATTCCCCAAGGAACCAGGTAACCAGCACCGGGTAACCACCAGCCCCCCATGACGGCAATATTTTGAAGTGGAGCAGGAGAGTTCACCGTTGTGTGCTGACCAATAATTATCACTTAACCAACTTCACTGAAACAGGTAATCAGGGCACCTCATTGCGGTGTGTGAAAGTTTGCTGTCTGCCAAATATGCTGCTGTTCTCCCCGTTACAGTGGTGACTACATTTTGAAGAGAAAGCGCTTTGCGAATGCAGAGGTTGTGAAAGAGGCTGTGCAAAAGCTCGGCATCTTCTTTGTAAAAGCCTTGGGCTGCATTCTCCGCACCCCGATGCCGAAATCGATACTGGCGAGGGGGCGGAGAGTCCATTTTCCCGCACGGAATTGGGACTGGCGCTGGGTCCGCGATTCTGCAGGCCCCGAAAAACCGCCATTCTTCCTAGGACCTACCTGGAGCCATTGCCAGAGGCCCGCTCCGCCATTCTTTGCCTCCAACCGAGCAAAGTCCCGACGGCCTGGATCTAACCTGGTCCAGCTGGTCGGGATACTGGCGTGGTGGCTGCAGACTCAGTCCCTGGCTGCCCTGGGTCGGGGGCCGGCTGATCGGAGGGCAGAAGGGGCTTTATAGGCAGCCAGGAAATGCTTGTGTGGGCGGACACGGTCGGCGCACGGCCGTTCGGGGGGTTTATGTTTAGGGTCCAGCTCCTTGATCCGAGTCCACCATGGAGCACGGCGCGGCCGCTGGAGGCCACCTCCGTGCGCAAGCGCAGAAGTGCGGGGCCCGTATCTGCAGCAAAAGCTGTAACATCTACATCTACGCCCCCTGCAGGGCGAGGAATATGTGGCCTATTCACCTCAGTTTTTCTGGCGTGAAACTCTGCAGTTTTGAGGCCGGCATGGAGCCATAGTCCCAAAAACGGAGAATCCAGCCCCGTTTATATAATCCAAAATAGAATAGCTACAGGATTCTCCGTCGGCGGGATTCTCCGCTCCGCTGGCAGCACACCCACGCCCACAGGTTTACCCGCAGCGTGGCGGTGCCCACAATGGGAATCTCCATTGGCCGGCTGCGGAAACCGAGAATCCCGTTGCCGGCAGGGGCACGGTGCGCCGGAAAACCGGGACAGAGAATTATGCAATTGAACCTCCTGAGGATGCTAAGCTCTGTTTGGTTCAAAAAGAACTGCATAAAGCAACAAAACAGACCGACCATCAAGCCAGAAGGATGCACCACAGGTTGCAATTGGAAAAGATTGTGATTGTCCACTGGATGATAAAATGTGTTCCTTTCACAGCCATTGGTCAATGACGAGCAGAGCAGGACTGCTAAATTGTTCTTCAAATCTGCACCGAAATAAAGGATCGTGAAGCGGTGCTTCATTCAGTGAATCCCTCCTGGTAAAACTGCTGACTTCTTGTGTGCTGCAGGCAGGAATGTCCAAAGCTACTTGGTGACGGTTTTTAGTTGAAGGGTCCCCATTTGCCCGATGGGCAGGAAATCTATCACGATGATTGTTTACAAGCACGATAGAAAATGAACCCTTTCCTTCCCGATCCAGGTCGAACGGCGGTGCTGCAAAA
Organism: Scyliorhinus canicula; assembly: GCF_902713615.1. NCBI lineage: Eukaryota > Metazoa > Chordata > Chondrichthyes > Carcharhiniformes > Scyliorhinidae > Scyliorhinus > Scyliorhinus canicula. Next base: position 190,451,201 of record NC_052154.1, on the reverse strand, counting down.
GCGCATTGGGCCTCCTGGTCTGACACCACCAACTTGGCACCAACATGCCCAGGCCAGTTGCTCTGCCTCTTTTTGCACTCATTACCAACTATAAGGCTGACACAACCTTCACTGATTTGGTCCCAGTCGGACTTTTAAAATATCATTTCAGAATCTGTCTTGTGAAGTAATGATGTCATAGCTGATGAATATATTACTTCGGAAGTATTTGGGATTATCTTCCACCTTCGGACAGAATGGTAATCATTTTAGATTAGTCACGGTAACTTGATCATGCCTAACTTTATGTCCTCAGAAGAGTATTAGTCATGTTCAATTAACCTGAACTGTTGTACTTTGATGACATTTAACTGGCACTTAAAAGTAAAATCCCATCGAGTTACCCTGGGACTTTTTGAATGTGCAGTGATGCGTTTAACGTGCGATAGTTAGCTGTAATTGCAACAATAGTCCACCAGGAAGGGAAGAAGACCCTTTGCTAAGTAATGTTGAACATTTTTGCTTGTGACATACAAGAGGTGTGCAGTTTTATCATTCAGTACCAGGAAAGATTCATCGGCAGCACGGTAATTAGCACCGTGGTTTCACAGGGCCAGGGTCCCAGGTTCGATTCCTCGCTGAGTCGCTGTCTGTGTGAAGTCTGCACATTCTCCCCGTGTCTGCGTGGGTTTCCTCCAGGTGATCTGGTTTCCTCCCATAGTCCAAAGATGTGCAGGTTGGGTGGATTGGCCATGATAAATTTCCCTTAGTGTCCAAAAATGTTAGGAGGGGTTATTGTGTTACGGGGATAGGGAGGACGTGAGGGCTTAAGTGGGTCGGTGCAGACTCGATGTGCCGAATGGCCTCCTGCTACACTGTATATTCTGTGTTCTATAACTGAAGCACTGTTTCTTGACTCCTTATTTTAGTCTTGATTTGAAGAATATTTTTAGAGTCTTGTCCTCCCTAACAATGGCCAAGGTCTGTGAAGTGACCTGAAACAGCTGTGATATTTTCATGTGCAAGATTTGAGAAATGGCTGAAGCCAATTTTGTTGTTGCAAGGGTCCTTGGGGATATTTGACCTTGCCACCCTGCTTTATATCCCCAAAATTGGCACAACGATGCACAGGCACTGCGCCTATCGGGTTTGCTTCCTTTTACTTCACTCGAGAACGAAGGAGAGGGAAGAATTTGGAGTGAGACGGCTTGACTTGGCTCCATGATGCCTTCCTGCTTCCGATTCCTGCAGAATCCCAGGAACAGTGGCTACCTTCAAGGGAGAGACGCGGAGCCAATTGATGCACTTGAAGGAACATTAGTTCTACTTTTGGACAGAGTTCACCTTTTTACAAGCAGTGCAGGGTGGCCCCTGTTGCTCCACTCTCCGGTTGGTGAGAAGAGATGGCTTTGCGGCTTCGCAGTGTGAGGTTCACTGAGTTACGATGCTCGTTTGGAGAGCTGGTGGAGACACGGTGGGTCGTGTGGCCTCATTCTGGGTTGCAACAGTTCTGGCTCTCCTAACTTCTATGGCTGTTGAAGAACTCATTGACAGCATATATCAAGGCTGCTGTCTGCCCACATCGCAACCTTGCCACTGAGCTGAGAAATAGTGGAGACAAATGTTTCCAGCTGGGCATCACATGTAGTTAGCACTGCTGCCTCACCACGTCAGGGACCCGGGTTCAATTCTTGCCTCGGATGACGGTCTGTGCAGAGTCTGCACGTTCTCCCCATGTCTGCGTGGGTTTCTTCCCACAGTCCAAAGATGCGCAGGTTAGATGGGGTTACCGGGATAGGGCGCAGTTAGAGTGCTCTTTCAGAAGGTCTGTGCAGATGCGATGGGCTGAATGGCCACTTTCTCCACTGTCGGGATTATAGAGCATAGAACAGTACAGCACAGAACAGGCCCTTCGGCCCTCGATGTTGTGCCGAGCCATGATCACCCTACCCAAACCCACGTATCCACCCCATACCCGTAACCCAACAACCCTCCCTTAACCTTACTTTTTAGGACACTACGGGCAATTTAGCATAGCCAATCCACCTAACCCGCACATCTTTGGACTGTGGGAGGAAACCGGAGCACCCGGAGGAAACCCGCGCACACACGGGGAGGACGTGCAGACTCCGCACTGACAGTGACCCAGCCGGGAATCGAACCTGGGACCCTGGAGCTGTGAAGCATTTATGCTAGCCACTATGCTACCGTGCTGCCCCTATGCATTATTATTCTATGCATTAAACATTTCAGCTACTACAATGATGCTAATGGTTACTGCAGCCAGTCTGACCCAGTGCAGCATTCCCACTGTGGTATTATCATAAATGCAAGGGTTAATGAAATGTCCAGAGTAGCCACTAGTGGGCGCTACAGCTACAAGTATATAAGGCATTGATGTTGAGCCGTGTGGGGAGAAATTTACAGCTTTATAAATATAATATAAATTTAAAGCTATTTTATGGTCTTTGTGAACACCACGCCAACCATCCTGAATTTAGCAAGGCAAAGAACACCGCACCCAGTGATCTAGAAATGAAGGCCCCCATTGTAGTTGTTGTTTCTGATGGGACAGGGAACGTTGAGGCAGCCTATTAACTGGCCACCCCCTCTGTGAAATGGGGCTGGGCAAATGAGTGTCCGACATGGGCAGAGTTGAGACGGCGAGATTGTTCCGTCTACAGGTTCCTTGCGCCCCACAGGAACATTCATCCCAGGAGAAAAGCAAAATACCGCGCAGATGCTGGGAGCCTGAAGGAGGCCAGGGAAAGATGAGGGCTAGCATTCATCCCAGGAGATCCTTTGATCTCACAGTGATCAGTTCACGTTGCAAGGAACACAATCGGCACAGCGCAAACAGGGCGAAGATTCCTGAGCGTGTTTTTTTTTTTGTAACAAACTCATCTGTCTGCAAAATCCCCCTCCCGTCCCGCGCTCTGCGTCGATGAACGTGGATTGTGCCAAGTTATCGGAAAGAAAAGTGAAAATATCAGCTGGGCTGAAAACTGAGAGCCTAGCAAAGGATTAGTGCCTCCTTTGACAGGAACCTTATCTCGTCCACCACAGAACCTGGCGGCGCCTGCGAGTATCTGCTACAAACACCTGAAACAACTGCCTGCCAAACGATGGAAGAATTCTGATGAAGCTGACAGATAGGTTGACACAAAATGCAAAGAAGCATACTGTCCTCAAAGCCCACCAGCTTACTTTCGGCCGCCAACAGCAAAGAATTGTAAGCCTGGACAATTCCTCTGGAGCAATATTATTACAAAGCCGCTTCATGTGCCGCTATCAAGTTTCTCCTCCACAGTTTTTGAGGAGGCATCAATCCGTTTGGAATAAACTGGAGCTGCCTCTGTTAAATGAGGAATGTGATGCAAGCGCATTTAATGTTGTGCGATAATATTAATGACGGTAACTTGCGGGCTATAAAGTTAGTCAGGGGAAAGGCAGCAAGATGTCCCACTGTGAGTGCTTTGACATCATCAAAGACACAGGCCGGGGATTTAATTTGCCTTGCTTTCCCTCGTCATATTTTAAAAGAAAATCTGACGCCACTACACTCATTCATTTACAGCTGCACAGAATTAGCAGCCCTGCGGACTAATCTTCAATAACTTAACTGCTGATAACCACATGTACTGATACACTGTGCCCACCTCACCCTTCAACGTGTAATCTTTAACCATTGTCTGCTCTCCATTTTGTTACAGATAAAGATGAGTGTGCGAATGGCACACACTACTGCCATGCATACACTGTGTGTGTGAATTTACCTGGAGCGTATCACTGTGACTGTCGGCCAGGATACACCAGAGTTGATGACTACTCCTGTACAAGTAAGAGCAGTCTAGGAAAGCTTAAGGGTTTACGGAGCAGATACGTTTCAAATCGAAAAGGCATTGATGAATATGCCCTGGAAAACTAGCCCAGCTGGGAAGAATGAAGCATTCTCTCCAGCAACAGCATTGGCTAACACAAGATCAGCACGGTAGCACAGGTGGCTAGCACTGTGGCTTCACAGCTGGGTCGCTGCCTGCGCGGAGTCTGCACGTTCGCCCCGTGTCTGCGTGGGTTTTCTCCGGGTGCTCCGGTTTCCTCCCACAGTCCAAAGACGTGCAGGTGAGGTGGATTGGACATGCTAAAATTGCCCTTAGTGTCCAAAAAAAGGTTAGGAGGGGTTATTGGGTTATGGGGATAGGGTGGAAGTGAGGGCTTAAGTGGGTCAGTGCAGACTCGATGGGCCGAATGGTCTCCTTCTGCACTGTATGTTCTATTTTGTTCTATGTTCTAAGATCGATGGTTCTACCTCCTGCTCTTTTGTAACTCAGGCCAGAGTGCGACCTATTGGAAGATGAGCTGGACTCCCACAGGTGCTGGGAGTGTTCTTGCCAGTGATGGTCCTTTAGTTACGACACTGAACAAGTATCTGTGCTTTAGAATTTGTGTTTGACAATCTTAAAGTAAATGTTGGTAGAGTTTAAATAAGAAATAAGCAAACAAAGTGCCTGACTGTTGTTTGGCCGTGTAAGGTGGTGGGGGTGGATTTATTTAACCTGGTTAGGTTTTTTCCAGGGATTGCGTGTGGCCCAGATGTAGAGGGGGAAGGCATCTTCTCAAATCTAATTTACTTCCATTATCAGGAAAGCGTCAGAGAGCCCCGGAGAATCCTTCACTCCATTTAGGTGTTGCCACGGAAGAAGCAGCGTTCCCTGCTGCAGGTTGCTGACTTGAGCAGGCACTGTGAGTTGAGGAGTTTCTACATGGGCTGTGTCCAGACATTCGCAACAATTGAAAGACGATGAGTCAACCATTAATTGTATTCATTTATGAGCAATAGGCCTCACTCATTTTGCACAAGGTGAGATGACTGCTGCAGGCTTAATGGAGTGAGATCATAGAGTACCAGTAACCCATCTGTGTAAGCAAAGAACAAATTGTTCCCGGCAACGGCTCCTCTGCGATGCATTGAGTTTGAGAGCAATGTGAAACTGGAAAACTGCGCACAGAAACCTTCCTGTTTGTACAGAGCTGATTTCTTTCACAGCTTTTGTTTGCCACCGTCTCTTAGCTTCCACCTATCGAACCCCTTTACCTTCCACAAAGAGGATGAGAAGGCGTGTAATTATCATGGCAATTGTTGCACCATTCTTTACACCCCAGTCTCCAAACGTACACACACGCACACATTGCACGTACCTGCGTACAAACATACATGCACACATAGACATAGGCACACACATATGCACACATACACGCACACACATGCACACATACACACCCACATGCACAGATGCACATGCATACACACATACACACACATATATACGCACATGCACACATACACACACATACATACAAACACACATACATACATACACACACACACACTCACATATGCACATATATGTTTTAAGATAGCTCAAGATGTATTTTGTGGATATTTAACAATCAAATTGTTTCGGAACAGTATTGAAAGTTACCCTTCTCAATGCCAAGCAGAACCTGAGGAGTGATGCAGCACTAAGGAGTCTGTGCTCATTCAGAGAGGATTGTAGCACAGCTGGCTGTTACTTATCACAAGCGGTATTACATTTTTATCACTACTGATTGTGATTTATTTGCCATTTGTTGTACCATGCTCTGCCTGATTGGCTGTTCTGTATTCTTCAGAATAACAGTGCAGAATAATAAAAGCAATCCTGCCTCCCTCCTTTCTCACCTTCTTTGTTTCCTTACCTCCATCCACCCATCCCTTTCTCTCCTTTCCCCTTTCCCTCCCTCCAGCAGTCCATTTCTCCCATTTGTCACCATATATACAAATTAGTATAGAAAGTATAAACGGCGGCATGTCCCTCATTTTGTACAAAATGTGGGATTCCCTGTGCTTTCTTCCCTTTGCTAACATTACCGGCCGGCACGGTAGCACAGTGGTTAGCACCGTTGCTTCACAGCGCCAGGGTTCCAGGTTCGATTCCCGGCTTGGGTCACTGTCTGTGCGAAGTCTGCACGTTCTCCCCATGTCTGCGTGGGTTTCCTCCGGGTGCTCCGGTTTCCTCCCATAAGTCTATGAAGACAGCTGCTGGGCACTTGTCTCAGATGTGGAGGTAGTGGGAGGTAAATGAGCCGTGCTTTGGACAGAGCGTGAATAGGTTCGGTAAATGTCAGTCCCTGCGTGAGGAAGTCGAGGAGTGATGCTGTCTTTTCCTGCTTTGCAATAGTTGCTTCAATCCTGCCACTCCTATCACAGAAATGCTGAAATTATTCGTTAAAGGGCAGCAGTGCAGATCTTCCTACCCACTTGGGAGATGGTGACAATCTGGGACGATGGACTTGGCCGTCAGTTCTCAGTTATTGGAAATTTCACTCCCCTGGGGTCCTTGATCCTGGACAAAGGCCCACCTCCAGCCTCTCCGGTACCTGGGCAACACAATGAAATGAGCCACTTGGATGCTGGATGACTATACGACTGACATCCCCATCAGCAGCTGAAACTCAAATCATTTGAGGTGACTGGGGCCAAATTTTATTTGCGGTGCCAATTTAAAACCCCTTTTGAAGGGCAGCACGGTGGCGCAGTGGCTAGCACTGCTGCCTCACGGCGTTGAGGTCCCAGGTTCGATCCCGGCTCTGGGTCACTGTCCGTGTGGAGTTTGCACATTCTCCCCGTGTTTGCGTGGGTTTTGCCCCCACAACCCCAAAATGTGCAGGGTCGGTGGATTGGCCACGCTAAATTGCCCCTTAATTGGAAAAAAGTGATTGGATACTCTAAATTTATATTTAAAAAAATTAAAACCTCTTTCTCAACGTGAGAGTTGAGCTTTCCGGAGTGACCCACTGGGACAAATTGGCTGCCAACTGGGAAATGAGAAGAAAGGCAACGGAATAACATGTTTCCTCTCAATTATGCAACAGTTTCCTGCTTTCAGTTTCAGCCTGCAGGTGCTAAAAGCCACTATATTAGAAAACCCCGAGCTACATCAATAGGTAGGACTCTGAGCTTTACACAATGAGGAGAAACACGGCCTCATCAACTGCAATCAGTTTGGAATTTGTTGACCCTTTCCTGGACCCAAGCAGAACATTTAAGCAGCAACTCAGCCTGAAGCTTAATCTCTTGGATGTTATTGTTAACTGTCAGCTGTCTTTGGTGTTTCTCCACATTTTAGTTTATTTTGTGTTCTCATGAGTTCCCGGGATGGGTGACTTTACTTTGGATAAAACCTCCCAAATCCATGACCTGCACCACGTAGAAGGACAAGGGGAGCAGGTTCATGGGAACATCATCGCCTCGCTATTCCCCCCCCCCCAGGAGTGAAATCTTGTGCCTCCACACTGTGGTAAGATTTGTGCCAGAGTGGAGGGGGGATGGTGGGTGGCATTTAAGCGGGCAAGGTGGTAGTGGGTGGGTACCCTGCCTGCTAAGATTCAAACCCCCCCCCCCCCAACCCCCAACCCCCACCACTAATCTCACCACTCTTCCCACGTCCACGGAATTTAAGTCTGGGACAGGAAGGTCAGTGGACAGCCTTCCCACCCTACTGCCAATTGAGGCCTCCTGGAGGGCAAAGGCTTTTCTTTCAAAGGCTTTCAGTGTCCGATGAAATGAAATGAAAAATGAAAATGAAAATCGCTTATTGTCACAAGTAGGCTTCAATGAAGTTAATGTGAAAAGCCCCTAGTCGCCACATTCCGGCGCCTTTCCAGGGAGGCTGGTATGGGATGGGACCTGGCATCGGGAAGGGACTGAGGGCTGAGCCTTCTGAAGGCAATCCCCCATTTTTCCTGCTGGCCCCCTCATCTTCCTCTTCCCCATGATCCAAACCCGACAAACTACCTCCTGGCATTATTCACCTGTGCCTGGGTCACTCCTTGAACCGATGTCTCGGGGCGTGCAGTACCAGCAGCAACCACTACCTCCCTCAATAGCGCTGTGGAGTTCAGAAAAGCTGACAGCTTCTGATTGGCCGTCAGTTCTCAGTTGGTGGGAATTTTGCTCCCCTGGGGTCCTAGATCCTGGAGGAAGGCCCGCACCATCCTGTTCAGTACCTGGGCACCACAGGGGGGGAGCGGGCTTTCTGCGGTTCTCACCAACTCTTCAGCCAGCGGCCGGGACCCGCCCAGCACCTCCACCAGATTCCGCCCCAGGTTTCACAGCACCTCCGACTTGCGTTTATATTGCCATCCCTACATCGTTGCTGAGAGCATGATTCAGCCATCGGCATGGAGCCATTCTCAATGGGTGAATCCCGCGAGAACCCCAAATCGAGGACCACGCCGAGCGCCGGGGCAGTCACGCGTCACCCGACTCGCTCTTCCTGGCGCAATCTGGATCTCGCCCTTGCTGGGAGTGATCTCGATCAGCATATCTAAATTAGGCTCATTTAAATAGCCGGACGCCGTGTTCAGCAAGCGCCCAGGAGTCAACGACTGCGACTCCGAGACCTCGGCCGGGAGCCATCGAGTACTGGTTTCTACAAATGTGAACGAAGCGTGACGGCACCTCGGGGGGGTTTGCAGGCCGTTAGAGACCCTTGGATGGTCAGGGACTGGGCAGGGTGGCAATGCCAGCCTGACACCATCAGCAGGCCTGTGACACTGCCTGGCAGCCAGGATGGCAGTGCTAAGATGCCCTGGGCGCCTGACTCTGCCAAGGGGTCAGGCTCGGGAGGGCTTTGCCCGTTAGAGGGGGGGGGGGGGGGGAGATTCCAGGGGCCACGGGTGGTGTGTGAGGGATGGAGGGCCAGAAGGTTGGGGGGGGGGGGGGATACAGTGATCGGGACTGCCGTTGAAAATGGCTCCCCGATCTGCGGGAAGCCGGTCCTGCACGCGCCAATGCAGGGAAATCGACTAAAGTGCGGCCTTGGCCGAGGGAAACTCCCCGAGGCCCGCCCCCCAAAACGGCAAATGGCTGGTGAATAACGGGCTTAACCCTACTGCTGCAGCAATGAGAAACACCCCATCAAACAGTCCCGAAAGCGGATTTTGTTTCATGTCTGCTGAATCGTGCCCCGAGTCAAGGTCCTTGAACACCCTCCCTAACAGCACTGCAGTGCTATCTTCACAATAGAGGCTACAGCAGCTTGAGGAGAAGGTTCACCGCAGCCTTCTCCGGGGTAATTCGCAACGGGCAGTAACCGCTGACTTTGCCGCCATTCTCAAATCCCGAAAAGAGGAAAAGGGAACCTCAGTGAAGACCGTCTGTTTTGTCATCGCGATGAGCCTGTAGTTGGACAATCCTGTTTAAAAAAGAAAGCAAAGCTTAGCCGAACAGCTCTTAATGAAATCGATACTGAAGCCCAAAGCCTTTGAGGAATTTGTGAAGTTGTTCAATGAGATATATTCTGGTGGCCTTCTCATTGAAAATTGCCTTGTTTGCATCCAATCGATGTGGAGTTGTCAGGAATTCCTCACAGGTTTTCTCTCGTCTGTGTACATGTCTGTGGTGGATTGAGAAAAGAAAAGCTAATTTGATAGCATAAAGGCTTTCTTCTCTCTAATTCAGAGTCGATCAATACAAGCTGTTGCTTGTGATGTGGTTGTCTGGTCCTTTTTATTAGTTTGTTTCCAATGGAAAAGTTTATTTCATGGAACTTGTGAATCTGGTACCTGGCAATGCATTTCGACTTCTCTCCTTTCAGCACAATGTATAATAGTTTCTGAAATATCACTGAATCTGTCAAATCTTTCTCAGTGTGATTTAAACTCTGTATCAAGTTTTAATACTGCAAGTGGTGGTCCACTTGTGCCACACTTCTGGGCACCACGGTAGCACAAGTGGATAGCACTGTGGCTTCGCAGCTCCAGGGTCCCAGGTTCAATTCCCCGCTGGATCACTGTCTGTGCGGAGTCTGCATGTTCTCCCCGAGTCTGCACGGATTTCCTCCGGATGCTCCGGTTTCCTCCCACAGTCGAAAGATTGCAGATGAAATGAATGAAATGAAATGAAAATGAAAATCGCTTATTGTCACGAGTAGGCTTCAATGAAGTTACTGTGGAAAGCCCCTAGTCGCCACATTCTGGCGCCTGTTCGGGGAGGCTGTTACGGGAATCGAACCGTGCTGCTGGCCTGCCTTGGTCTGCTTTCAAAGCCAGCGATTAGCCCTGTGAGCTAAACAGCCCCTGTTTAGTTGGACTGGCCGTTATTAATTGGCCTTTCTGGAGTTGCGTCACAGATTAGCCATGATCTCATTGAATAGTGGGGCAGGATTGAGGGGCTGAATGGCCCACTCCTGTTCCTATGCTCCTTTGACCAAGGCAGCTGAAAGTACAGCCACCCATAGCGGAACAATTGACATCGGAGGTCAACATTACTAATAAGGGCAGCACGGTGGCACAGTGGTTAGCATTGCTGCCTACGGCGCTGAGGACCCGGGTTCAAATCCCGGCCCTGGGTCACTGTCCGTGTGGAGTTTACACATTCTCCCCGTGTCTGTGTGGGTTTCACCCCCACAACCCAAAGATGTGCAGGATAGGTAGATTGGCTACTCTAAATTGCCCCCTTAATTGGAGAAAATAATTGGGTACTCTAAATTTTAAAAAAACATCACTAATAAAATTAAGATGGGAATTTTAGAATCAATATGCGGCTTAACTGGGAACCTGTGTCAGTGAGTGAGAACAGTGGGTAATGGATAAACAGGACTTGGTGGGAGGGAGAGGTGGGGGGGGGGGGGGGGGGGGATTGTGCATTAGTGGGTGCAGGATAGATTCTGGAATGTCGCCCTGGATGTCCATTAAAGGGGGTCACATGGGACGCTGAGTGCTGATGAAGGCTTTTAAAAAGGCCTATCTCTGGCACTTTTTCCCAGTTGTTTTGTCAAATATTAGATCCTCAACCCTACAACCCTCTCACCCACCCAACTGCGCTCTGTGCCACCTTCACGCCCGCCCCATGCCAACTTAATGCTTACTCGTTATTTCTCGACCACCCCTTTTGCTGTGACGCTCTCCATGCCAACTCATGCCTCCCACCCACACGCATGGTCCCTTGTAGCCTCCACACCAACTTGTGCCCCTACCCACCCCATGGCCACTCATTGCCATTTCTTCTCCCTGGCGAAGGCCTGAAATTAAGCCTGTCTGTTCACAACCTTGGTGTCATATTCGCCCCCGAGATGAACTTTTGACCTCATATTGGTGCCAGCACGAAGGTTGCCGACTTCCACCTCTTTTGTTGAAACCCTCAATATCTCCAGACTTGACTACCTCAGTGCAATCCTGGCAGACTTGACGATCAATGATTTGAGTGTAAAATTTGCATCCTTGATTTCAAATCCATTCCTATCACTATAATCTTTAGCCCCACAGCACTTAGAGATGTCTGCACTCCTCTAACTCTGACCTCTTCTGCACCCCCAATTTTAATCAGCCCATCTTGGTGGCTATGCCTTTAGTTGCCTGGAACCCCAAGCTCTGATACGCCCTGCATGTCTCCACCTCTCCATCTTGCTTTTCATAGAATTTACCATAGAATTTACAGTGCAGAAGGAGGCCATTCGGCCCATCGAGTCTGCACCGGCTCTTGGTCAACACCTCCACCCTATCCCATAACCCAGTAACCCCACCCAACACTTAAGGGCAATTTTGGACACTAAGGGCAATTTAGAATTTTAGAACAGTACAGCACAGAACAGGCCCTTCGGCCCTCGATGTTGTGCCGAGCAATGATCACCCTACTCAAACTCACGTATCCACCCTATACCCGTAACCCAACAACTCCCCCTTAACCTTACTTTTTAGGAAACTACGGGCAATTTAGCATGGCCAATCCACCTAACCCGCACATTTTTGGACTGTGGGAGGAAACCGGAGCACCCGGAGGAAACCCACGCACACACGGGGAGGACGTGCAGACTCCACAAAGACAGTGACCCAGCCGTGAATCGAACCTGGGACCCTGGAGCTGTGAAGCATTGATGCTAACCATTATGCTACCGTGCTGCCCAATCCACCTACCCTGATTTAGATTTAGATTTAGCATGGCCAATCTACCTAACCTGCACATCTTTGGACTGTGGGAGGAAACCGGAGCACCCGGAGGAAACCCACGCACACGCGGGGAGGATGTGCAGACTCCGCACAGACAGTGACCCAAGCCGGAATCGAACCTGGGACCCTGGAGCTGTGAAGCAATTGCGCTATCCACAATGCTACCGTGGTGCCCACTTTTGTCTGCTCCTTCAATCTCACTTCGTCTGACCTAATATTTCTTTACATGGCTCAGATGTCATGTTTCGCTTTAAAATATTCAAAGCACTTTGGCCAATTGATTATATTAGGTCTACTGTATAAGAGAGGCACCAAAGACTTGTTTCGATCCTGGCCCCGGCTCACTGTCCGTGCGGGGGGTTTGCACATTCTCCCCGTATCTGCGTAGGTCTCACCCACGCAAGCCAAAGATGTGCAGGGTAGGTGGATTGAAACAACCAAACTATTCTAATCCCATTTTCCAGCACTTGGCCCATAGCCTTGTCTGCCTTGGCATCGCAAGTGCACATCTAAATATTTATTAAATGTTATGAGGGTCTCTGCCTCCACCACCCTCTCAGGCAGAGAGTTACAGACTCCCACCACCCTTTGGGTGAACAGCTTTTTCCTCACATCCCCTCTAAACCTCAGGCCCCCTGGACATTGATCCCGCCTTAAAGGGGAAAAGGTTTCTTCCTGTCTGCTTTATCTGTGCCTCTCATAATTTTATACATCTCAATCATGCCCCCCCCGCCCCCCCTCAGCCTCCTTTGCTCCAAGGAAAATGACTGTCATGGACGTCTGGCCAGCTCTAAGATACTGGACCAGATGCCATAACATCTTTAAGTTTTAAGATGGTGCAGAAAGATTGATTCATTCCAGGAGTTATAATATAAGAAATGGAGCTTGGTTATTTTATAAACAAACTTTATTAAAACAAAAAAAAAACACTATTTAAACTTTTAAACCTCAACCCTAACAATAACAGATTACATGCAGTCTCTTAACCTTAACACACTAGTTCCCATTAAAAACACTGTAACAGAACATGCACCTCTCATGCCATTTTAACAGGTAGAAAAAGATAATAGTTGCATTTGCGAAGCATTTTCTTCTTCTGATATGGACATTCGTTCTGAACCCTTTATCCAAAGCGTACCCCGGTATTCATGACCTTCTCAGTCATTTCCAAATCCTTCTGCTGTGTAACTGTTTAAAACAGCATTTCTCTCTCTCTCTCTCTCTCGGCTCCACCCAGCCCTCAAACAAAGTTTCTCTTGGCTGTTTGATAGCCCAGTCCCATTGATACAAAATAACTCAGTCATGGTATTGATATGCGACTAACCTCCCAATGATAGACAAAGTCTCTGTAATGGACTAATAGCTGGTCAGACATGAATGTCCCGAATGACAATGTATCTGGGAGTAGGCTGTGTATTTCCACTAACAAATGTAAGTCTTACTGGCACGTGGTCAGGTGTGGGCATATCCCTCTGACCCTGTGCTAACAGGTTTTTTTTTTGGCACGGCATATCCCACTGGCATGAGCAGCTGGTAAACTCCGCCCTTAGTTTCTTGTGCCAAAGCGCAGTTGAGAATTGCAGTTCTATGAACTTATCGATGCTTAAATCGGTAAAACAAAGCAGTCATGTTCAGCTTTAAGCATTCCAACCAAGTCTGCCAAAGTTCGATTCTTTTCAGTGAATAAAATTAATTCTAAGATAACAATCATATATGTTTCCTGTTTCTTCATATCTTCACTATTTACAAAACACTCATTGTAGGAATTACTGCGACATCAAATAGTTCTGTGTTCCTGTGCAATTTCAAATTCAGGGGCACATCTTTCTCGAGCGGGCTCCTAGTCTGATTTTTTCTTACGCTCTAACAGCTTAAATCTCAAATATGTGCCTGCTAATAGTGGAAATTCGGAAGGACTGGATTTGGAGATCGTCCCCAAGAGGTGCTGTGTCAGATTAGACTCCTGTTCCTTTCAAAAATGTTTGTTTAAAAAAAAACTTCTGTATTAGCTTTGGACATCTGCTAAAAATTTAAAGTTTGCCGAGGTTAATAAAATCTCCTTTGTTTTAGCGAATCGTGGCTAAGATATTACTCTGGGTAATTTGATCTATCGGTCACTCTTGGCTGGTTGTAATTTATATTAAAATTATAGAACTCCACTTATTCAAACAATTAGCATCATGTCAGTGGTTTATTGTGATTGATTGCGTTTGATTCTGTTTTTATTACATGGAATTCCAGTATATTTATTGGCAATTTTGAAGATCGAATCTTGGACTGTGGTCCGTTTGTATTTAGGACATTGATTTACAGCGAGAGTGCTCAAGCGTCTTTATGTTTGTGGTTACTTACAGCGAGTATCATGGAGTCTCAAAGACCAGGCTTCAGTATTTCCATTCATTTGCATCAATATTTGAATGTCAAAAGCTTAGCGGTACAATTTACAAATTACCCACCGATGCAGCAATATTAACACAGTCCTCCCCCCAAAACGCCAAAGCACGAAGCAGCAAGTAAAAACAATATAATGGAAAGCAAATTCAGATTTGCCTAAATTTCCCTGTGTGGACTCTCAGGCCATCCTCGCCCAAACTTTGAGCACCTGTGATTCAACTCGTTTCCATTTTCATTCTGTGCACGTTTGGGATGTTGATTTTTGATTTGCATACTTTACCGCAGCCACAAATCCTGGTTTTTGGTTATTGCATTTCTCATTAAAAGATGAGCATGTTTTGTGCTATCAGGACAGGAGGTGTGATTGCGTCTATTTGGAGTCAGCAGTTCATCCACTGGTGCGAGCTCGAGAAGGTGATGGTGCTCATTAAGCGGCGGGTCACTGGTGTCTTCTCAGGGACAGGGGTCCCCAGTTATACGAGGAGAATTGAGTGGCTGGCGTTGCTCCCCTCAGCCTGTGAGGCGAGATTTAATAAAGGTGTTCACAATTATGGAAGGTTTTCATTGAGTAAGTGCGGAGAATCTTTTCCCACCGACAAAGCGAGTCAGACACCGCGGGGCAGAGACTTAAGATAATTGACTAAAAAAAAATACCAAAGAGGAGATGAGAATTTGATTTGTACGCAATGGGTTGTTATCTGGAATACTGCCCTAAAGGGTTGTTGGAAATTTAATAGCAACTTTAAAAAAGGAATTGATACTTAAAAACGACAAAAAATGCGGGGCTGCGGCAGAACAGCAAAGTAGTAGGAAGAATTAGATAAATCTTTTAAAGAGCATGAATGTTTACGATGGGTCAAATGGCCTCTTTGTTGTGCTGTATGATTCTGTGATTCATTGTGGTCACGCACCATTGAATAAATGCTCTTGCCAGCGACACTCGGCTCGCAAGAACAAATAAATTTACAAAAAGAAGCGGGGAGAGTTTTCCAAGATAACTTAACATTCATCTTGAAATCCACAGGGCGAATCGGGATTTCCCACTGTGTAAGGCAGCACTTCAGGCCACGAGGTTCAGCTGCCCCACTGATGAGTTATTAATCTTCAAGGGTTTTTTTCATTCGTTCACGGGATGTGGGCATCGCTGGCTGGGCCATTTAAGAATCAACTACGCTGGTGTGGATCTGGAGTCACATGTAGGCCAGACCAGGTAAGGATGGCAGATATCCTTCCCTATAAAGGACATTAAGGAACTAGATGGGTGATTACAAGCGGCAATGGCTTTCATGGTCATTGTTGGACTCTAAATTCAAGGGATGGGATTTTCCGCACTCTGCGCGGCGTGTTTTGTGATGGCAGAGGCGGTCTGGCATCTGATGATGGCAGGATCTTCCTGTCCCGCTGCTGTCAACGGGGTTTCGCCTTGTTCTCACCCTCTGCCACCGGGTGCAGGGGGTGGGGGGTGAAGGTGGTGCCGCCAGATTTTTTGAATTTGAATTTCACCATATGCCATGGTGGGATTCGAACCCCAGTCCCAGAGAATCACCCAGGGTTTCTGGATTACTAGTCTTGTGGCAATACCACTACGCCATCTCTAAAACAGCCTACTACAGGCTATTTGCCATCAGGCTATTCTGGAGAAAGGGGAGAAAAATATATATAAGGGACAGATTTGAACACTCCTGGTCCTGCAACCGAGAATCAAGGTTCCTGTTCCTGCCTGTTTCATTAACTAGGTCATTCTAGATTTGTAAGTATGGCTTTATTATTTTGCTCAACGTTTTGTAGTTGAGATACTACTGGACATCCATGTTCAAGTGTATTTCTCTTTTAGTAATGACAGTCTATTAATAGACTTGCATTTTGAGGATGGCACGGTAGCACAGTGGTTAGCACTGTTACTTCACAGCGCCAGAGTCAGAGGTTCGATTCCCGTCTTGGGTCACTGTCTGTGCGGAGCCTGCACGTTCTCCCCGTGTCTGCGTGGGTTTCCTCCGGGTGCTCCGGTTTCCTCCCACAAGACGTGCTTGTGAAGTGAATTGGACATTCTGAATTCTCCCTCAGTGTATTCGCCAGAATGTGGCGACCAGGGGCTTTTCACAGTAACTTCATTGCAGTGTTAATGTAAGTCTACTTGTGACAATAAAGATTAAATTGTAGACTCTGTAAATCTGTTTTATACTTTAAAATGTTTATAATAAAACCCCATGAAAAATAGATACCGTTTATGTATGACATTAATAAGTTAAAGTTCCTAGAAGCTCATTAGGAAAGTTATGGAGGCAAGAACCCCCGCTGAAAAAGTCACTATTTAGTTTGAGCGGCTTACCTGGACAATCCCCACTGGGACGTAACTGATAGTAGTTTAACTATTCAGGGCACCAAAGGTAATGTCCTCATAGTGAGAGCTGCTCATCGTTGTGTACAGGAAGATGCCTTTTCCTCTTTTGGTGGCTTCGTCTTAAACAGACAAATAAGAGTCATCATTCAGATCAGAAATCCGAAATCATTCAAATTACCAAGCTGAAATCTAATTAACTGCACGGGGAATACCCTCAGAACAACACTCCATTAGCCCCAGCTTGTTATGATGCTTTGATTGCACCCCTGGCTCTCAAAAGCTTGGCTGTCTTTCAAACTAGGATTTCTTTCAAAACGTGACTGCAGCAGTCACACACACTAACCCAGATTTTAACCCTTGCTGCACCAAATACCTGCAATACAATACATCTGGAATTCCGACATTCATCACACCTGGCACTTGTGTGATGTGAATGTTATTTGCCATTGTCAGCCGAATCCTTGATATTGTTCGGGTCTTGCTGCATAGGGATGCAGACTGCTTCAGTATCTGAGGAGTTGTAAAAGGTGCCGAAGATTGTGTAATCTGGCTCTTGCGGGACTGCAGAAGGAGATCCCGGCGCATTGCCTAATTTCTACCATCCTTGCAATGGGTTTGCTCCACAGCCTCTGTATGCACATTATCAAAATTAACATTCTTTTAAAAGCGCGTGTGCTAGTGGAATGGTGCAGTGACAACAATCTCTCCCTCAATGTCAGCAAAACTAAGGAGCTGGTCATTGACTTCAGAAAGCAAAGTACTGTACACACCCCTGTCAGCATCAACGGGGCCGAGGTGGAGATGGTCAGCAGTTTCAAATTCCTCGGGATACACATCTCCAAATATCTGTCCTGGTCCACTCACGTCGACGCTACCACCAAGAAAGCGCAACAGCGCCTATACTTCCTCAGGAAACTAATGAAATTCAGCATATCCACATGAACTCTTAGCAGCTTTTACAGATGCACTATAGAAAGCATCCTATCTGCCTGCATCAGAGTGTGGTATGGCAACTGCTCGGCCCAAGACCGCAAGAAACTTCAGAGAGTTGTGAACACCGCCCAGTCCATCACATGAACCTGCCTCCCATCCATTGACTCCATCTACACCTCCCACTGCCTGGGCAAAAGCAGGCAGCATAATCAAAGACCCCTCCCACCCGGCTTACTCACTCTTCCAACTTCTCCCATTGGGCAGGAGATACAAAAGTCTGCGAACACGCACGAACAGACTCTAAAACAGCTTCTTCCCCGCTGTTACCAGACTCCTAAACGGCCCTTTTATGGACTGACCTCATTAACACTACACCCCTGTATGCTTCACTCGATGCCGGTGTTATGTCGTTACATTGTGTACCTTGGGCGGGATTCTCCGAACTCTGCGCCAGGGCGGAGAATCGGCGCAACCGTGCCACGCCGCCCCGAAGCCGGCATGCGATTCTCCGAGGCCTGTGGGGGCCAGAATCGGTAGTGCTCGTGCCCATTTTGCGCCTTTGTGATACACGACGCCATTCACGACGGCGCGGACACTCTGCCTCCATTTCGGAGAATCCCGCCCCTTCTGTTGCCCTATTATGTATTTTCTTTTATTTCTTTTTTTTAATGATCTGTTGAGCTGCTTGCAGAAAAATACTTTTCACTGTACCTCGGTACACGTGACAATAAACAAATCCAATGCAATCCAATCGAATTTTTAAAATACTGCTTTTAAACCCAGGCTCCAGGACCCAGTGGGAGCTCGAGATTAGGACTGTGATTCAGCTGAAAAGCCCTTCCTCGCAGTTGAGAAGATGCAAATCTGAGATGCGGTGGCAATGATGAAAATAGTTGCAGCTGTCCTATAAAAGGGACTAGGATATCTGGAATGTGAAAGAGGAGGACGCCCTGCAGACTTTTGAATCAGAACTTGGCGAATATTTGTCAGCATGTCAGCAAAACTGTACTGCGGAGGTGTGATTCCAGCATTAGGGACGTGGGCCTTCTACAACAGATAAAGAGGTGAGAAGGAGGCACGAAGAGCTGATAAAAAAAAACAGACACTAAATCTGTTGAGCAGCATGGAGGGAAACTGGGACGCAGGTGAAGATTTCAGAGTGGGAAGGTGACAATGTGTAAGGCGCTAGAGCATGGGCCATGAAGCAATGAGCTGCAAATTGTTGATGGCGTGAAAGTATTAGGAATTGGAGACAAAGAACAAACAGCTGCAACCAGTTTGTTCCCACAAAAAAAAACAAGTCCCACGTTGGTAGTGATGGGGAGAAAGAGGCATGTGATGCAGAGTAGGTGGTCTGTAATCGAGCTAAGTTGGAAAAAGGAATAACCTATGAAGACCTTGCACGGCTTCCCTGTCTGGAACTAATATCAGAATGTGGCTAATTGCCCAGGTGAGTCTAGCAGCCACACACTACCTATGCCATCAATAAAAAGCATAACGAGTGGCTGGGATGCTCAGAACACACACAAGGCCCTCCCTCGCTGTACTGTCTTATATTCACCCCATGACGAGCACAAATAGAATGAGTGACAGCACCCAATCTTGCTTCGCTACTTGTTCGAGAGAGATAAGTTATTTTATCTTCCTCAGTATGGATCATGCAGCGAGTGTTTGATTGAAAGCAGAGTCTTATAAGCTTCGTATGAAGCAACAGTGTCTTCTGCTGTCCTCACAGGAGATAAATGTTCATTTTCTTCACTTATCGATGCCTTTAATGCCTCTGAAACGCTGTGCTTGATGGCTGATATGCAGTAACAGATGGAGGAGCCACCCTAAGAATGGCTGACAAAAGCAACCTGCCAGCTCAGTGTCAAGCTCATTAGAATAAGGCCATGAGACCATTAGACATAGCAGAATTAGGCCACTCGGCCCATCGGGTCTGCTCTGCCATTCAATCATGGCTGATATTTTTCTCATCCCCATTCTCCTGCCGTCTCCCCATGACCCCTGATCCCCTTATTGATCAAGATCAAGCATCTCTGCTTCGAAGATCGAAGACACGGGTTTCACTCTAGGCGACCAAGGGATTGCCTTTGTCCGACAGGTACCCCGGAAGAGGATTTTCCGTCCCGTTTTTGACAGGGCCGGAATGGCGGTGGGGTGGGTGGGGGGGGGGGGGGCGGTGGTAGGATGCAATAGGAGTCCCCAAATGGTTTCTACACCTTTGGGATTTCCTGTTCCAATTGACCCCGTCCCCTCCAATGAAGCAATGGGGGTTCCGCCGTGAAAGGTCAGGAAACCCGTTAGCATACATTTACATATCATTAGCGGGCTTCCCTGTTGTCCTTTCCCTCCACGCTAGATAATCCCGGCAGGGTATACAACAGCTTTTGAGAAACCGGGACCTCATAAAGAGGAGTGAATTAAATCAACTAGAGAAGGCGGTGCAGGCTGGGTGTTGTAGCTGTGGTATGTGGGAACTGGTGGATCCCATTGTGAGCCATGGTGACCGTATCTGCAGAATGTGTTTGTCGCTCGAGGAACTTTGGCTCAGAGTTGATGAGCTGGAGTCTGAGCTTCGGAAGCTGTGCCTCATTAAGGAGGGGGAGAGTTACCTGGGCGTTGTGTTTCACACCCCATAGGTTAAGTACTTCAAAACTGGCCAGTGGTCAGGGGCAGCAGTGTGTGACTGTAAGCGAGGCAGGTAGAGGGGTCCTGAATTTTTCATTGGAGGAGCCTCAGCTCCTTCCCTTGCCCAACAGGTTTGAGATACTTGCTCCCTGTCTGAACGAGGAAAAAGGCTGGCGGGAGGATGAGCTAGCTGACCAGTGCCCGGTGAACAGGAGGTCATTCAAGTGGGGGGAGCATAAAGATAAGTGGTAGTGGTAGGGGTCCTATTATTAGGGGTATAGATAGCATCCTTTGTAAACAAGATTGAGAGTCCAACATGGTATGTTGTCTACATCTTGAACTAGCTTGAAAGGATTTTGGGAGAGAGAGTGGGAGGGTCCAGTTGATGTGGTCCATACTGAGAACAGCAACAGTTGGCAAGAGATACTGATTTCGGGATTATCAGGAATGAGGAACAAATTAAAGAGCAGGATCTCAAGGGTTACAAGCCACAAGCAAATTGGCATAGAAATCATACAATAGAAATTATAGAATCCCTATATTGCAGAAGGAAGGTCCTTCAAATGTGCCCCGGCCCCTGCTCAGATAATGCACCCTACCTAGATCCAATCCATCGTCCCTATCCCCAGAACCCCACCTCGCCTTTGGGCAATATTAACATGGCTAATTGACGTAAGCTGCACATCTTTGGACTGTGGGAGGAGACCGGAGCACCCGGAGGAAACCCACGCAGACCCGCGGAGAACGTGCAGACTCCACACAGCCAATCACCCAAGGCTGGAATTGAAGCCGGGTCCCTGGTGCTGTGAGGCCACAGTGCTGACCACCATGCTGGCATTGTGATAAGAAAATCAGGGAAGCAAAAACGTGGCTAAAGCAATGGTGCAGGAAGGAGTGGTTCCATTTTATGGGGCACTGGCATCAGGCTTAGGGCAGAAAGGAACTGTACCATTGGGATGGGCGCCACCTGAACCGGTCTGGGACCAGTGTCTGAGCGGAAAGGCTGAATAGGTTGGACACAAGACTGTAAACTAGCAAATGGTGGGGTGGGGGAGTCGAGGCCTCGGGGGAAGTCAATACAGTTTCAAAATCAAGTCACAGGACAGGGAGTAAAGGAACAGTCAGGAATTCTACTTCAGGTACGTCAGGTAATGGCAAAACTATAAGAAGAATATTGATTGTGCACAAAGTGATAAACAATAAATGGGTGAATAAAGCATTTATTTTACTATCTTCTTTTCTATCTTCTGTCGGCATTTAGCATGATCAACGGTACTCTGCCTCTGTTCTTTAATGGAGTTGTGGAGTGCTCTCGAAGCTGCTTTTAAATCTGCGTATTTGCTAGTTAGCTAGACGACCTGTTGTTCTATTTCCTCTCTTACCAGGACTGCGCTGTGTATCTTGGTAGGCTTTATTGTACTGGGTCTGGAAGCTACTAAGGTGAACTAGACAAGATTGATGTGCATGTTTTACATCGGCCATTTCCTTTTCCTTAGCTGCTAACTGTTTCCGGAGTTCTTTTCTTTCTTCTCAATTAACTGCCTAAGGAGCATTTTCATGACCTCCTCTGTGCCTCGCAACTGTGCCAAACAGGACACTATTGCCATCGGCTTTCTGACTTTCCCTACATTTTTCTTGTGGACCTCGCTTAGGTTCTCCCACCAAGTTATGTCCTATCTTTCCTGGACCTGACTCATCATTAGCGCAAAAATTCGACCAAAGGGGCCATCCTTCCCCTTTAAGTATTTCCCTAATGCTTCCTTCCATATGGGGCATTGCTCTGCTCTGTTGGTCGCTGCGACCTTGGGTTCCTGTGGATTCATCATCTTTCCATTGCTTTAGTGACCATTACTTCTCTTATCTCTTTCTCTACTCTTAATTTGGGACAGGGGAATAAGACGGCGATTTTAACAGCGAGTATGGCCTAATCTATTTTCTGGCTCACAATCCCTTGATAGTTAGAACATAGAACATAGAACAGTACAGCACAGAACAGGCCCTTCGGCCCTCAATGTTGTGCCGAGCCATGATCACCCTACTCAAACCCACGTATCCACCCTATACCCGTAACCCAACAACCCTCCCTTAACCTTACTTTTATTAGGACACTACGGGCAATTTAGCATGGCCAATCCACCTAACCCGCACATCTTTGGACTGTGGGAGGAAACCGGAGCACCCGGAGGAAACCCACGCACACAGGGGGAGGACGTGCAGACTCCACACAGACAGTGACCCAGCCGGGAATCGAACCTGGGACCCTGGAGCTGTGAAGCATTTATGCTAACCACCATGCTACCCTGCTGCCCCAATTCCTGCTGTACACAATTCTAATGAGTTTACCTTACTCTTCCTGTTAGGTACGCATGCGGGTTAATACACACTTCCGAAGTTCGGTTCTTTGGTCAATATGGGACTTGCACTTCTGGTTCTTTCTCTTTCTCGCAATTGGATTCAAAGTTTGTGGGTTCTCTCGGAGTGACAAAGGCACTTCTAATCGAGTCCCGTCAGAGTTCGCCAATAATGTTGCTCTATTTATTTATCTCGGTGAACCACAAACCTTCCCTTATATCGATCAAATGACCACACAACCAGTTAGTTAGTTCAAAAGATGGTTTATTTACATACACAAGAGTTATCTCAACATGCAAACACAATATCTACTATGAGTTAAACTACACCTATCAGCTACAATAACCGATACTTAACTTTAGGGCGACTGGCACTGTGCAAATGGATAAGGCCTTTATCTGGATTTCACCTGGCTGGTTCGAAGAAAGTGGCTCTGTCTCTGCTGGGCTCATCTGTCAGGTAGTGATCGATGGTCTTGAACTTGGCTGGCTGTTCCTGCTGCAATTGGGTTGGCACAGGCTGGATCCAAAAGAGATAGAACACATAGGTGTGCCCTCTTTCATCCCTCTGGGATTTTGCGCTCTTTGGGGTGGTCCTTAACCTTGAACCCAATTGTTCGACAGGGCTCTGATCACTGTCTTCGATTTCGGCCAATAAAGGGGCGGGTGCCATAGTAGCTGGGCGGGTCCTCAGCGGTCATTGACCTTGGCAGTTGGGCTTTCTGAGTAAGGGAAGTGGCGCCGATCAGTCTGTGGCTGTACCAGTTGCTTGATTGGAGTTCTATTGTCCTGGGAAAATGGGCCATTAAAATGCAAACGAGCGGGGGCTTCGATCAGGTCTGGTTACCTGTGCTTCAGATACACATAGGCTCTGTATCTGTCTGAGTGCTGGGTTGGCCATAATTCCCATGGTCCTTTGCAGGTGGCCATCTTAGATGGCTACATGAGGAACAGGAAAGGATCTAAAACTGTAACGTGTTGTGTACAAACTCCCTGGCGGCAGCTCGGAAGTGCTAGATTGTATAAATGCAGAAATTAGGTGAATATGTCACAAAGGGAATGTAGTATTAATGGGGCATTCAGACATTAATATAGATTGGGAGAGGCAGTAAAACATCAGTCAGACAGTTAGTGAATTTCTAGAGTGTGTCAGCGATAACTTCCTGCAGCGATATTCTGTCCTGGATGCAACAAGGCGACAGGCAATATTGGATTTAGTAATGAGTAATGAGCTGGATTTAATTAGTAACCTAATTTTGCATGAACATTTCTCAAACAGTGACCATAACATGGTCGGGTTCAATGTAATGTTCGAAAGCGAAAAGCACAAATCAGCTACCAGAATTTTAGATCTGCGTAAGGCCGACTTTAATGAGATGGGACAGAGACTGTCCACAGTAAAGGGAAAATCTGCCAATGGATAAGACAACTGAGGAACTGAGGAAGATGTTGAAAGAAATATATAATGCAAAATAGAACCAATTTATACCCCTGAGGGGGAGGAGCTGCTCTTGACAGAAAAAACAGCCATGGACAACAAAAGAGATAAGGGACAGCATAAAACTAAAAGCAAGGGTTCACAAAAATACAAAAAAAACAGCACAGATCCTGGAATGGGAAAGAATCAAAGATCGACAAAGGTTTATAAAGCAGCTGAAAAGAGCGACTAAAAGGGATTATGAAAGGAAACTTGAAAGGGACATCAAAATCAATAAAAATAAGTTTTATAGTTACGTAAAGGGAAAGCGGGTAGTCAGGACCAATGTTGGCCCTCTGAAGACTGAAACTGGGATATTGTCTGTATATATGGGTGTGGTGAATGTGATTCACACCGGATTATAACCTGTATATACATGTGTCTATATTGTAAGTGCAGTTGCACTACCTGACCACCAGGGGGAGTAGCTCTGGGAATGCTCAAGAGTTGTACGGGGCTTCTCCCTTGGCTCCGCCCAGGACTCCTCCCCCGGGAGCTGCTGTATAAAGATCAATGCCACAGGTTCAGCCGGCCAGTTCACCGAAAGTTCAACGGCTAACAGGCTGGCTCTGTTGTAAGTATATTAAAACCGCTATTCTAATCCTACAAGCACGTGTCCGTAGAATTGTTGGTTCCAACAATGGGGAACATCGACATTGAGGGAATTAATGGAGTTAAAGAATGACAAATCGGCAGGAACTGACCGTTTCTATCCCAGGGTGTAAAAGGAAGTAGGGAAACACGTTGTAGATTCCCTGACTATAATCTTTCAGAGTTCCATAGATTTAGGAGTCGTTCTTCCAGATTGGAAAATTACTCATGTCACTCTGCTTTTTAAGAAGGGCAAACAGGAAAAAACAGGGAATCACAGAACAGTTAGCCTAGCATGGGTGGTGGGGAAATTGTTGGCGTCTACAGTCAAGGATAGGGTAACTGAACCTTGACTGTGGACTCCAACAATGTCAGTTAATCAGGAAGAGCCAGCATGGATTCATGTCTGGTCGGTCATGCCTGACAAACCTCATTGACATTTTTGAAGTGGTTACCAAGGTAGTGTCTATGGATGTTGTTTATGTAGACTTCCAGAAGGCAGGTAATAAAGTCCCACATGGATGGATTTCAATGTAGGCAAATGTGAGGATATTTTGGACAAAATAAGGATAATTCAGGATACTTTCCAGATGATATGAAGCTAAATTCAGTGGATGTCCGAAGAGACCTGTGGGTTCAGGCACATGGATCTTTAGGACTGCTGCAACTTTACAAAACCCTAGTTAGACCTCACTTGGGAGTCACTGTGAGCAGATATGAGCACCACACCTTAGGAAGGATGTATTGGCCTTGGAGAGAGTGCAACGTAAATTCACAAGAATAATACCTGGACTACAGAAGTTGCGTTATCAGGAGAGATTATATAAATTATGTCTGTTTTCTCTAGAATTTAGACAGTTAAGGGGTGATCTGCTCAATGTCTTCAAGATATTAACAGGAAAAGACAGAGTAGATAAAGAGAAACTGTTTCCACTGGTTAGAGATTCTAAAACTAGGGAGTGTAGTCTAAAAATTCCGGCCAGGCAGTTCAGGAGAGATGTTGGGAAGTATCTCTACACAAAAAAGGATAGTCGAGGTTTGAAACTCTCCTCGACAAATGGCACTTGATGCTGGATCAGTTGTTAATTTTAAATCTAAGATAGATAAATATTTGTTCAGAAAAGATATTTAAGGATATGAGACAAAGGCAGGTCTATGGAGTTAGGCCACAGATCAGCCATGGTCCCATTGAATGGTGGGACAGGCTCGAGGGGCTGAATGGCCTACTTCTGTTCCCAGGGGTGCACAGGTCCGTACAGCCCCCAGGAATGGAGTGTCAAACCCAGGAAGTACCCTGGCACTGCCAGGGGGCAGTTCTTGGGCACTGCCGGTGCACACAGCGGCACAGTGGTTAGCACGGCAGCATCACATTGCCAGGGACCCGGGTTCAAGTCTGGCCTTGGGTGACTGTCTGTGTAGAGTTTGCACGTTCTCCCCGTGTCTGCGTGGGTTTGCTCCCACTGTCCAAAGATGTTCAGGTTGATGTGTTAGGCAGGTTGGTTCGACATTGACTGTAACTGGATGCAGGGAATCTAGAAACAAACGTCTGACACCGGAGATGATCCAACACGGTTTTATTTAACTATGAACTGCTGTACATGGTCAGCTGTGGGTTGACACTACTAATCCTACTGATGACCTCTTACTGGCTCGACCAGACTTACTAGCTACCACATGGCAGTAGTGCCTACAAACATGTGCACTCTGACTGTCTCAGTATCTGGGTACCGACAGAGCGGGAGTCTTAATGCCCTTTATAGTGGTGGTGTCCTGTCTGGTGATTGGTTGTTCTGTGTTGTGTGTTCATTGGTCACCCTGTGTGTCAATCACTGCCCGTCTGCACCTCATTATATACATGAGTGGATATTATGATACAGGTTAGGTGGATTGGCCATGCTAAATTTCCCCTTTGTGACTGAAGATATGCAGGTCAGTGGGGTTTCTGGGATAGGGCGGTGGAATGGACCTCGGTGCGGTGCTCTTCCCGAGGTTGGATGCAGACACAAATGGCCTCCTACTGCACTGTAGAGAGTCTATGGACTCTGCCAGGAAGCAGTGCCTGGGAGGAGAGCTTCCAGTGGAGAGATCTGTGTTGGGAGGTGGGGGGGGGGAGTGGGTGCAAGTGTGGGAGATGGCATTCCCTGTGTCTGTGGGAGGTGGGAGATTCCCTTGGAGGGGGCTGTGTGCGTGGGGAGGGAGGGGGGGGGGGGGCTATTTTCTTATTTTTATGCTAGATCTTTAAAAATGGTGCCCCGACCTCCAGAATGCCACGTCGCTGGCTTGGCGGGCACCGAATGAGACTGCCTTGCCAGTGACGTGTGACCCGCCACCAGGAATCATTTTGATCTGGTGTCAGAAAACATGGCAGTAAAAGCTGGCAGTGAAATGAAATGAAAATCGCTTATTGTCACGAGTAGGCTTCAAATGAAGTTACTGTGAAAAGCCCCGAGTCGCCACATTCCGGCGCCTGTTCGGGGAGGCTGGTACGGGAATTGAACCGTGCTGCTGGCCTGCCTGGGTGTGCTTTAAAAGCCAGCGATTTAGCCCTGTGCTAAACCAGCCCCTGTAAGGCCAAGCAGGGCAGAGAAGAAATCACACAATATATTTCCCCCAGTGGAGCCGGCGGGCAGCACTGGAGCTGCTGGGCACCAGTGGAATCAATGGGCAGCAGACCTCTCCTGCCTGAGTTGCCACTTGAAATGAAAATCGCTTATTGTCACGAGTAGACTTCAATGAAGTTACTGTGAAAAGCCCCTAGTCGCCACATTCCGGCGCCTGTTCGGGGAGGCTGTTACGGGAATCGAACCGTGCTGCTGGCCTGCTTGGTCTGCTTTCAAAGCCAGCGATTTAGCCCAGTGTGCTAAACAGCCCCACTTAAGCCAAAAAAGTGGAAAACACCCCCCGGCGTCCAAAGAGGTCAGCAGCTGAAAGGTGAGTTGGCGATTCCTGCCTCTAATCTCCAGGACCACCAGTCTTTTCCTCCTCGCATAGAGCAGTAGTCACACACCAAGAGTTGGCGTTTATACTAAATTCAAAACTAAGCCACTACATGCAACGTTGGGGACCTGCAAATGTCATAGTACAGATCTATATGGATCTATATCCACAGATCTATAGGAGTAACTAAGTTTTAAATTGCTGGAGTGATTGCTTCTATTTTTTCCAATCTCTGGATGCAAGGCCTCTCCATGTTCAGGTGACAGGCAATATTTTCCCCAAAGATACGAATCTCCTACTTGTTTGATGTTAGCTGGCACAAGGCCACCGAGTGGCACACATGTTGCCCAACATCCCCCTGATCTGAAATCCCCCCCTGGGGGTTTTCATCAGCGCTCTGCCTGTTCAGGTTAACTTGCGGAGCTCCCTGTTACCATGTGCTGTGCGGGCCAACGTTTCAGCAGGGCACCCTTGGGCGACCGGTAACTCATTTCTGACATGCTGATTGAGACTGAAGAAGTTGTCGCCGTGAAACCTTCCTGATTGAAATCGAAAAATTTGGTTAAAAATTTATATATAATTTTAAAAATTAATTAAAAAAATCAATCATTGATGGCCACCTTGAAGTGATAGGCTGTCGGTGGGATCAACTGGACCCCCCCCCCCCCCCCCCCCCCCCCCCCCTCGCCGCCCTGAGGTCTACAATGTTTTACGTGGCTTGCCCATCCTGCTGCTGGCAGAATCGGAAAATCTTGCCAGCGGGAAGGGCGGGAAAATTCCACCCATGGATAATTGGGGACACCAATTACTGTTTGTAAGGGTCGCTTTCTTACATTAACATCAAGTGCTTGCAATATGATCTGTAAATGGGATGGCTTTCATTTTTAGAACTAATTTGACGCTTAGGAGACAAAGCCCTCACATGTCTCTCACAGACCCAGTTAGGGGTTGTCAACAGTTTTGGTTTGCCCTGGATTCCCTGGGAGTTAAAGATGAACCTCCTCACAGCCAGAAACAATCTGAGAGGAACATCACCGGGGTACTAAAAATGCTGTTTGTTTTCACCGTCTGTTTGATCAAGATTTTTGGAAGTGTGTATGATGAGACCTCATGGAATATGCAAATCGGAGTTGGCAACCCTTGATCCCAGTACTGGATCCCACTTGGGTTGAATTCTGGCCATTTAACCTCTCCTATTAGGGGTCTTGCATTGTGAAGTTGTGTATGTGTCTGGCTTGTGCACATGGCTTTGGAGAGGGTGCAGAGAAGGTTTACCAGGATGTTGCCTGGTCTGGAGGGTGTTAGCTATGGGGAGAGGCTGAATAGACTCGGACTGTTTTCATTAGAACGACGGAGATTGAGGGGTGAACTGATAGAGATCTACAAGATTATGAGGGGAATGGATAGAGTGGATGGGCAGGCACTCTTTCCCAGGGTGGAGGGGTCAGTCACCAGGGGGCATAGGTTTAAGGTCTGTGGAGCAAAGGTTAGAGGAGATGTGCGAGGCAGGTATTTTACACAGAGGGTGATGAGTAGGGTGGGTATAGAGGGATATGGCACAAGGAAGTGCAGAGGGTTTTGGTCAAGGTTAGTATCATGACCGGTACAGGCTTGGAGGGCTGAACGGCCTGTTCCTGTGCTGTATTGTTCTTTGTTCTTTGTCTGGAGATATCAAATGGAACTTCAGGGCTGTCCGAGGCAATTTGGAGCAAAGATTGCTCACCCAACGAAGGATTGATGCAGGAAGCCCTGCCATTGACACACTCTCGGGAGCATTAACTCAGTGAAATGTTGACACTTGGCAAACTTGCTTCAGTTCTTCCATGTCATGGTCTATTAATGTCTCTCCATAATCAAACTCGTAACTATCAACTCTATCTTGCATTGCTCTCCATTTCAGAACTCTGCACCCTAGTTCTAGCTGGCTCCATGAGAGTAAACATCCCCTCAGTTTCTATCTTGCCAAGCCCCCTCCAAATCCTCTGGGCGAAATTCTCCGCCCCCCACGACGGGTGGGAGAATAGCGGGAGGGCCTTCCCGACATTTTTGCCGCCCTCCCGCTATTCTCCCCCCTCCCCGCCGAAGTCCCGACCCGAATCGCTGCCGCCGTTTTTTTACGGCCGGCAGCGATTCTCAGCTGTTAGATGGGCCGAAGTCCCAGCCCTTTCCGCCGTTTTTACGAACGGCAAACACACCTGGTCTTGCCGTTCGTAAAAACGGCGTCACAAACTCGCTATTAATAACCATGGCACCGATCCAAGGGTGCCATGGGCCCGCGATCGGTGGGCACCGATTGCGGGCAGCGGGCCCGATGCCCGTGCACTACTTGTCCTTCCGCCGCCCCGCAGTATCCATTCGCGGGGCGGCTGAGGGGCAACCCGGCCCGCGCATGCGCGGGTTTCGCGCAAAAAACGCGATGACGTCACCCGCGCATGCGCGGGTTGGAGTCTTCCAAACTGCGCATGCGCGGCTGACGTCATATGACGCGTCAGCCGTTGCTAACTCCGGCAAGCGGGCTTAACGATTTTCGTTAAGCCCGTCTTGCCGGAGCCTACGGCGTCGGGCTGCTAGCCCCGACCGGGGACCAAAATCGGTCCCCGGTCGGGAAGGGGCGCGCTGCCGTAAAACCCGCCCGGGTTTTACGCCAGCTTTACGATTTCTCCCGTTTTGGGAGAATCTCGCCCTTTATGTTTCAAAAAGATTGCCTCTCAGTCTTCCAAACTCCAACACGTACAGGTCCAACCTGCACCACCTCGCCTCATAAGTCAACCTCCATACCCCAGGAATCAGCCGTGCGCCTACTCTGAACTTCTTCCAATGCAACTATTACCCTCCTTAAGGAGGCCACAAATGTTCACAGCGCTCCACGTGTGGTCTTAACAATGCCCGACACAGGAGGAGAAGATTTCCCTACTTTTATATCCATTGCCTTTGAAATAAAGGCCAATCTCTGCCCTAGCCCAATCCCTTTTCCAATGAAGCTGCCAACAAGAAACCCGGTTTTCTCTCGAGTCAAACAGTTATTTTATCATAACCGTAACGTTCTAGACGTACGTAGACTTTGCAAAAGCTTCAATACTGCTCCCATCCCCAGAGAAAGTTGCTTGAAGTCTTGCACTAAGCACTGATTAAAAGTTGACATTTGATAGGTAATCTGTTTCTTATCTCTAACCTCGGCTATCTCTCTCCCCACAACTTTACTTTCATATCTCTCATAATCATAACCAGGAGCTGGTTTAGCACAGGGCTAAATCACTGGCTTTTAAAGCAGACCAAGCAGGCCAGCAGCGCGGTTCGATTCCCGTACCAGCCTCCCCGGACAGGCGCTGGAATGTGGCGACTAGGGGCTTTTCACAGTAACTTCGTTGAAGCCTACTTGTGACAATAAGCGATTTTCATTTTCATTTAATTTCATCTTCAGGCATTTCAAGATCCACACTAAATATTACCTAAACAGCACACCATGATTTAGTCTTCTGCTTTTACACTTTTCAACCTTGATGGCGGCCGATACCCTGGTGTGCAATAAACAAAAGCAAAATATTTCAGATTTTAATAGTGAAATTAATATGAATGCACACACGCCACACACGCAAGCATTTATCAAGGCTTCCAGCATAAGCAGCATAGCAGTGAGGGACACTAATAAATACTAAACGTACATGATCTTTTTGATCACTCATTCATTTAATTGGGCCTGAGTCCCCTTTAGTGTCAATAAATTTATTGTGTCAGACACCTCGATTCCTCCTGTAGTTTCAGATGGCTCACTGCAGTCTGTTTGATGGACATCACACTGGGCTAAATCACTGGCTTTTAAAGCAGACCAAGGCAGGCCAGCAGCATGGTTCAATTCCCGTACCAGCCTCCCTGAACAGGCGCTGGAATGTGGCGACTAGGGGCTTTTCACAGTAACTTTATTTGAAGCCTACTTGTGACAATAAGCCATTTTCATTTCATTTTTCATCTGAAGGGCACTCTTCAAACAGAATCCATCTTTTTAAGATTTTTAGATTGAACTTGGGACCCAGATAGATTAGAACCGCTATTGTGTACGGTCGATAGCATCTCTCAAGTAAAAGTTTGAGCGAAAACAGTTTTTGAAATTAATTCACCGCGATACCTCTTGTGTGCCTGTTATAGTCGAGCTTGTTTACCGTCAGATAAAGGACTGTTCCACCTACTTCAAATAAAACGTAATTATCTTTTAATGGTTTATTTTTCACCGGGTGCTGTATCCAAAGCTTTGCTACCAGTGTCTTGAATCGCACCAAGAACCCTTTGCCCGTCTCCCTGTGCTCGCTTCTCTGTATCTATCAACACCTTGATTTAAAAATTCTCACCCTTGTTTTCAAATCCTTTCATGGCCTCCCCTTTTCTCACTCCCTGTAAGCTTACCCGGCCTGACAATTTTCCCAGTCGCTGCTCTTCTCGCCTTCTTGCTCTTTCAGCACCCTCGATTTTCGTGCCCCCCCCCCCCCCCCCCCCCCCCCCCCCACCATTGGTGGCTTCCAGCTGCATAGGGCCTTTTCCTTGGAAGTTTCCCCCTAAATCCCTCCCGTCTCTTGACCCCCCCCTCTTCCCACCTACAAGACGCTCCTCAAAATCTCCCACTTTGACCGAGCCTTTTGTGATTATCACGTTGCTTGATGTAAAATTCTGTTTGATAATGCTCTTGGGAAGTCTCCTGGATCAGTTTTCTGGGTTGCAGACGTGATTTAGTTTCAAGTTGCTGCTTCCTGCATTCAAATAACTTAGTTTATCTTTTGGAGCCGGATATTTCTGATATATCGGAGTTACGGAAAGAAAAGTAACAGCGCAAAGTGAGAAGGAAGAGCATTATTCCGTCAGTTCATGTGCGATGATTTTCAGTTGCAGCGTCCACTTTCAGACTTGATTACAATACTGTCAGTCAGTATCTCGAAGGCAAGCGAAAACAGCTTTAATACCATCACACAGTGACACACAATTAATAGGTATAAGTGCACAAGTCTCAATTTGATTCTAATTCTTTTTAAATTTGCGCAATTATTATCTACCAAAGCATGAAGCCATCGCTCAAGTTAAGTCCACAAGATACAGATGTAAAGTTTCAATATAAGATGATGAGCAAACGTCAAATGAATTAGGGATTGGAAGATGGTATTTCACCCCACAAAATAATGATAATAACCTTTATTATTGTCACATGTCGGCTTACATTGACACTGCAATGGAGTTACTGTGAAAATCCCCTAGTCGTCACATTCCGGCGCCTGTTCAGGTACACGGTGGGGGGAAAATTTAGAATGTCCAATTCACCTAACAAGCATGTCTTTCGGGATTTGTGGGAGGAAACCGAAGCATCCGGAGGAAACCCAGGCAGACACGGGGAGAACGTGACACATGGACAGTGACCCAAGCTGAGAATGGAACCTGGGTCCTTGGCGCTGTGAAATGGCATTGTTCACCACTGTGCTAGTGTGCCTCCTCGAGTGGATAGGTGTCGTGGATTCCTTGTAAGAGCCCAAAAGTAGCATTGTATGCCAGCTGAGGGATGCACTGCAGCAACGAGCCAACGCTCCTTTCGCAGCACCTTCCAAACTCATGACAGTTACGACCCATTTGGGGGGGGCAAGGACTGTGCTCTATGTGATTCCCCCCTTACACAGCCGAGTATGAACTGCCCTGGTAATTGGGGGTGGAGTTTCCCCTTTAACAAGGGGGAACTACTGACCCTGACCTGGGTGCATGTCAGGGAGGGTGGCCCTCGTTATCTGCGTATGCCGTAATAAACCAATTGTTAATTTCTACCCTGACGGGCGTTCCTGTGGTCTCCCTCGTCGGGTTCTACAGTGACCCCAACCACCTTGAAGGACACGGGCAGCAGCCACATGGGAAGAACACTATCTGGGAGTTCCGCTTCAAGTCCCCTCACCACCCCGATGTGGAACGATACGGCTGCTCTCTTGCTCACGCTACAACAATGTCCTAGAATTCCATTTCTAAGGGCGGCACAGTGGCGCAGTGGGTTAGCCCTGCAGCCTCATGGCGCTGAGGTCCCAGGTTCGATCCCGGCTCTGGACCACTGTCCATGTGGAGTTTGCACATTCTCCCCGTGTCTGCGTGGGTTTTGCCCCCACAACCCAAAGATGTGCAGGCTAGGTGGATTGGCCAAGCTAAATTGCCCCTTAATTGGAAAAAATGAATTGGGTACTCTGAATTTATTTTTTTAAAAATTCCATTTCTAACAGCACAGTGGGTGTACCTACACCCGATGGACTGTAGCGGTTCAAGAAGGTAGCTGACCATCACCTTCTCATGAGCAATTGCTGATGGGTATGAAATGCTGGCTTCACCAGAGGCATTCACAACGCAGGAGCAAAGTTTTTTTTAAAAATACTGCGTTGATTAACTGCTTCAAATAAAAAATGATAAACACTTGATTATGAATCAGATTAACATTTATACACAGGTAGTGTTTTCAAATAAACATCAAACATCCTTGTGCGATCATGGAATTTTCATCTTTAGAAAGCAACGAGCAACGAATGCATAATGGAATAGAAACAACTTGCATTAATATCGCACAATTAAACGTAAACAACACCAATAAATGCGAAAAAGAATAATAATCTTTATTGCCACAGACAGGCTGACATTGACACTGCAATGAAATTACTGTGAAAATCCCCTCGTCGCCACACTCCGGCGCCTGTTCGGGTACACTGAGGGAGAAATCAGAATGTCCAAATTATCTAACAAGCATATCTTTGGGGGACTTGTGGGAAGAAACCGGAGTGCACGGGGGAAACCCACGCAGGCACGGGGAGAACGTGCAAACTCAGCACAGAGAGCGACCCAAGGCAGGAATCGAATCTGGGACCCTGGTGCTGTGAAGCCACAGTGCTAACCACTGTGCTACCATGCCGACCGGGGAACCGAAAGCCTGGTCGAAGTGATGGGTTTTAAGGGGGGAGGGTCTGAGAGGGAGAAGAAGGAGGTGGAGGGGTTTAAAACAAGATTTCCAACATATGGACCCAAACATTTTGACAATGCTTCAGCACAGTGAGGAGAGGAGGGTGTTTGTACAAGAGAAAGAATACCCATGCTTTCATCTAGTACCTTATCCCAGCTAAAAATGCCTCACAGTATGTCACAAATGTCATCTTGCTTCAATTGGTAACTCTCAGCTCTATGTTGGTATCTTTTGTGTTCAAGTTGCACTCTGGGACTCTGTGTCTGTCACTCTGGGTATAACGTAGTCTGACACAGCACCATACTTGTTGAAGTGCTCTGTATTGGATAAGATATTGAACCAATGCTCTGCCTGTCTTCTCATGTAGGTGTAAAGAACTTAAGAACATAAGAACCAGGAGCAGGACGAGGGAATTCAGCCCCTCGAACCCTCTCCGCCATTCAATACAATCATGACTGAGCTCAGCACGGCCTCAGCTCCACTTTCCTGCCCGTTCTCCATAACCCTTCACCCCATTACTAATTAAAAATCTGTCTATCTCCTCCTTAAATTTAATCAAAGTCGCGGCGTCCACTGCTCTCTGGGGTAGTGAATTCCACATGTTCACGACCCTTTGAGGGAAGTACTTTCTCCTCGTCCTGTTTCTAATCTCCTATCCCTTATCCAAAACTATGACCTCTCAATCTGGATTGCTCCACAAGAGGAAACATCCACTCTGTGTCTACTTTGTCAATTCCTTTTATCTCTAATACACCTCAATTAGATCTCCTCTCACTTTTCTAAACTCAAGGGAGTGCAGTCCTAATCTGCTCAATGTCTCTTCACAAGTCAAACCCCTCAAGCCTGGAATCAGCCGAGTGAACCTCCTCTGAACTGCCTCCAATGCCACTACATTCCTCCTCAAATAAGGAGACCAGTGGAAGCATTGGAAAGGCTACAGAGGAGATTTACAAGGATGTTGCCTGGTATGGAGGGAAGATCTTATGAGGAAAGGCTGAAGGACTTGAGGCTGTTTTCGTTAGAGAGAAGGTTAAGAGGTGACTTAATTGAGGCATACAAGATGATCAGAGGATTAGATAGGGTGGACATTGAGAGCCTTTTCCCTCAGATGGTGATGTCCAGCACAAGGGGACATAGCTTTAAATTGAGGGGAGATAGATATAGGACAGATGTCAGAGGTAGATTCTTTACTCAGAGAGCAGTAAGGGTGTGGAATGCCCCGCCTGCAACAGTAGTGGACTCGCCAACACGAAACGCATTCAAATGGTCATTGGATAGGCATATGGACGATAAGGGAATAGTGTAGATGGGCTTTAGAGTGGTTTCACAGGTCGGCGCAACATCGAGGGCCGAAGGACCTGTACTACGCTGTAATGTTCTATGTTCTATGTTCCAGGTGTGATCTCACCAATGCCTTGTACAGTTGCAGCAACACTTCCCTACTTTTATACTCTATTCCTTTAGCAATAAATGTCACAATTCCATCTGCCTTCCTCATTACCTGTTGTACCTACATACTAACTTTCTGAGGTTCATACACAATGATACCCAGTTCCCTCTGCACTGAGGCACTCTGAAGTTTCTCTCTATTAAGATTATAAGTTGCCGTTCCAATGTTCTGACCAAAATCGAGAACCTTACACTTCTCCATGTTAAAGTCCATCTGCCAAATTTTGGCCCACTCACCGAAACTATCTGTATCTATTTGTAAATTTCTTATTTCTTTAATGCAATTTACTGTCCCACCTATTTTAGTGTCATCTTCAAATTTGGTCATAATACCTTCTATCCCTACATCCAAGTCATTAATATAGATTGTAAATAGTTGGGGCCCGAGGATTGAAGCCTGTGGCACCCCACTGGTTACTTCTTGCTGACCATAAACTGACTCAACTCTGCTTGCTGTTGGTTCACCTACCCAAGCTAATGAGTTACCCCTAATCCCTTGTGATCTTACGTCGTGTATTAAATTTTTGGGTGGCACCTTATCAAATGCCTTCTGGAGGTCAGGATGTACTACACTTACGTGTGGTCCCAGCCGTGCTGGAACCCGGAGTAGTGGCTGCGGACTGCGTCCAGCGCTGCCACAGTCGGGAAGGAGCCATGCAGCTGCCCAGGCAGCTGGGGGGGGGGGGCTTCTGTGAGGGGGGGAGGGGCTTCTGCGAGAGATGGGGCTTCCGCAAGGGCTGGGGTGGCCAGGGGACACTATCTGGCAGATCAGGTCCGTGCACGGCCGGCGCCAGGTTGCATGGCATGACCGTGGCAGCTCGTCGCCATGCACATGCGTCCATATGGACCCGGCCGTTCTCCGGCCGTTTATTTTGTGGGGGCCGGCTATTTTGTGGCGTGGCTGCTAGCCCCTCACCGGTTGCTGCATTGGTTCGGGGCGCAGCCGCTTTTTCCCACGTAAAACGCCACAGATCCTCCACACATAGCCTCAGAATTGGAGAATATGGCCCCTTAAGTGCAATCTGTCATCAAATTTCCTTAATCCTGTATGAATCATTCCCCCCCCCCCCCCCCCCCCCCCCCCCCGGCCACCCCTTTGTCGCACTGGATCATGTGACATTCCTCAAAGATGTATCGGGAGCTCTCATGGTGACTTTGCTAAAAATGCATTCCCCATTCAGCATTCCAACATCACCAAAATTGATTCATCAACCAGTCATATATTTCATTACTATTTGCAAGAACTTGAAGTGTCCAAAATTAATTCATGACAAATGTGACAACTTTTCCGAAGTACTTCAATAGTTGTGAAACAATGTGGGTGTCCTGAATACCTGGAAGGTGCTGCAAAATTCAAGTTCTTTGTGTTGTAGACATACACACACACACACAGACACCCACGTTGTTTAGGTAATTTTGGAGGGAGGTACAGGAGTTATGGTTGGGAAACCTGGAAGTGTGTGTTTCCTAAACCTCCAGGGTAGCTTTGAATCTTCCTCTGCCACGTTTTACATAGATTTACATAGAATTTACAGTGCAGAAGGAGGCCATTTGGCCCATTGAGTCTGCACC
Organism: Scyliorhinus canicula; assembly: GCF_902713615.1. Taxonomy (NCBI): domain Eukaryota; kingdom Metazoa; phylum Chordata; class Chondrichthyes; order Carcharhiniformes; family Scyliorhinidae; genus Scyliorhinus; species Scyliorhinus canicula. The sequence goes on along the minus strand of NC_052154.1, from coordinate 190,413,597 downwards.
AGCTCTTGGAAAGAGCACCCTACCCAAGGTCAACACCTCCACCCTATCCCCACAACCCAGTAACCCCACCCAACACTAAGGGCAATTTTGGACACTAAGGGCAATTTAGCATAGCGAATTCACCTAACCTGCACATCTTTGGAATGTGGGAGGAAACCGGAGCACCCGGAGGAAACCCACGCACACACGGGGAGGATATGCAGACTCCGCACAGACAGTGACCCAAGCCGGAATCGAACCTGGGACCCTGGAGCTGTGAAGCAATTATGCTATCCACAATGCTACCGTTTTCTGCCTTGAATAACAGATTGAAGCCCAGTGGGAAAAGGCTGCAGGTGGAAGTAATGGAGGGGGGCCGGTGAAGGTGGAGACGTTAAGGGATTGGTGGAAGGTGAAGAGATGGGGTGTGGAATAGTGGCACAGTAAAATTGGGTGGAGCAGAAACATTGTGACAAATGCCAGTGATTCGGGGTTGGGTCCGTCGGTATTGAGGGGATGTCATGGGGAGACTGGGAAAGTGGAAAACTGGACAGATCATGGGGTGAGTAAAATGGGGTTAGGTGGCGTTCACATGATTAGCTTCCTAGTTCAGGAGGAAACTCTTGTGTTCCCTCTGGCCCACAAGCAGTGCTGTAAAGGCACTTACTTAATAGTACAGCATTTCTTGACTCGTTTGGGAAATATTTTGTGTTTCTGGTGGCATATAGATCTGGTTGACAGCTGTTCAAAAAATAATGCATGTTAGAAAGGAGGCGCATGCACTTTTTAAAAGTTTTCAATGTCTAACGTACCTCCTGAGAGTGGTTTGGTTATCTGTTCCCAGTTTTGTCTCCTTTAAAACTGGACATTGGTGTGTTTGTGTCAAATTCGGTTGGATTTGAAATTTTTAACCTTTTAATTTTCTATCTAACCCATTGTGGGTTACAATGATCCTCACAATTCCCAATTCCCCAATGTATGATACAGTGATACGGCCCTTGGGGTTATGGGGAGAAGGCAGGAGAATGGGAAGGAGAAAATATCAGCCACGATTGAATGGGGGAGCAGACTCGATGGGCTGAGCGGCTTAATTCTGCTCTCATGTCTTCTGGTCTTAGAAGAACAGGTATGGTTCTCTATTTAATGAATTGCAAGGTAGAAGGTATGTGTCTGCAGTTATAGAACATACAGTGCAGGAGGAGGCCATTCGGCCCATCAAGTCTGCACCGACCCATTTAAGCCCTCAGGTCCGCCCTATCGCCCTAACCCAATAGCCCCTCCTAAACTTTTTTGGACACTGAGAGAAATTTATCATGGCCAATCCACTTAACCTGCACGTCTTTGGACTGTGGGAGGAAACCAGAGCACCCGGAGGAAATCCACGCAGACACGGGGAGAAAGTGCAGATGCGGCACAGACAGTGACCCAGCGGGGAATCCAACCTCGGACCCTGGCGCTGTGAAGCCACAGTGCTAACCACTATGCTACCGTGCTGTCCAGTTGATGTAATGCATCAAGTATGTTAGTGTAGTGGATGGTAGGTAGTCTGCCTGTCCTGTCTCGCTTTCAGCTCTCATCTTTGGCCAGCAGCATAACTCTTTCGAAAAGAAACCCAAAGTGCCTGAGCTTCTCCTGACAGTCCATGACCTCTTCATCAACAAGGCCTGAGGAGAGCCCCCTCATTGCCATATACATAAACTGGGTACCTTGCCGACCCAGACTAAACTTCAGGGCACTTGGAAGAGGCCTACACCTACCACAGCGGCCATGTCAAAGTTGAGGTGTTGAGTGTGGGCCAACAGCAAACTAACCAAAAGTGCAAAGCTCCTTGGGTACCAGGCTTGTCTTCTTAGCACCCTCGAGACATAAACCTTACGCGAGCGAAAGAAAGCGGCTGAACATCTTCCAACTCCGCTGCCTCAGCTGAATATCGGGCACCTCCTGACAAGACAGAGTGTGGTAAATGGGAGTACACCAGCTTGAAGGGGTCCCCAGCATGAGAGCTCATTGAAACCATCAAGGCTGACAGCTAGATAACAGAGGCACGTTGGGCAGCCAGTTTGCTATTGACATGAGACCAACATCTCCCCCACGTCTCTGATACAAGGGTGCCCGCAAGCAAGGTTTGAACGTTGGCCGGGACAGGCGTCGATGCAGGGCAAGTCCTTGCTACCGACCGGACTCCGTGCAGACAAGCAGTCAGGAAATGCGTGGAAAAAGCAGAGGGCTGGTTGATCCGGGCTCAACACTATTCATCGATGCCAGCTGCGGAAGGAACTGCCACTCATGCATCAGCCGACACAGCCATGACACTGATCAAAACAGAAGTGACTTACAGCTTGGACACAGCCCATCACCTCCCGGGATGTCACCACCAAGGAATAAGGTAAAATATGAATGAAACCAGGAAGTACGGGTGCAAAAAAAAAGCAGAATAAATGCTGAAATAATAAATATTGAAGAAAGCAGGAGTAGGAAAAAGATTTTTCAAGATATTTTTTTTTTGTTTAAGTGTTTTCTGATCATTTTTGAAATTTGCATTTTTATTCAAATGCCAATGGGACTGTGCCTGGTATCTCAGTCGTCTTATTCCAGCCCCACGTTGCATGATCTGAAGGTATAGCCAGTCACAGGAATTCCTTCTGGCTGCGAGTACGGTAATCAGATTCCATAACAAATGAAATATTCATTCTTGGGATATGGGTGTCGTTAGCAAGTTCAGCGCTTGCTGACTGATTCTGGTAGCTCTTGAGAAGGTTATGGCGAGCCACTTTCTTGAACCACTGCAGTTCCTCAGCTGAGAACTCACCTGCAGTGCGGTTCGAGAGGGAGTTCCTGAGATTTCGCCCAGCAACCATTAATCAATCGTCCACTCAGATCGCAAGGTGCAATTAGAAGCCTGAATGTAATTGACAAGGAGTTACCCAATTGAAATATCTAAAAAGGGAACTGAAGGGCAGTACATAAAATCATAGAAAACAATCCCGACAGTGCAGAAGTAGGCCATTCAGCCCATCGAGTCTGCACCGACCCATGGAAAGAGCAATTTACCTGCGCCCAAGCCCCCAACCTATCCCCGTAACCACACCTCACAAACCCTTTGGCCGCGAAGGGGAAATTTAGCATGGCCAATTCACCTATCTGCACTGTGGGAGGAAACCGGAGCACCCGGAGGAAACCCACGCAGACACAGGGAGAAAGTGCAAACTCCACACAGACAGTCAGCCGAGGCTGGAATTGAACTCGGGCCCCTGGCAGTGTGAGGCAGCAGTGCTTGTCATAATATCCATTCATGTATATAATGGAGTGCAGACAGGCAGTGATTGACACACAGGATGACCAGTAAGCACACAGCACAGAACAGCCAATCAACAGACAGGACACGACCACTAGAAAAGCCAGAGGGCACTAGGTTTCCTGCTCTCTCTGGACCCAGCCACTGAGACAGTCAGAGTCCATGAGCTAGCCGGTGCAAACACCATGCGGTAGCTAGTAAAAACATTAATGTTTTCACCTCTGTATTCAAACATTTGATTTATCCTCCGAATGTCCCAAACTGGCTTGACAAGCATTTCTACAGGTCTTTGTGAAATGCGTTGGAATGTTTCTTTATATTACAATGTAAATGCAAAGTGTTGTTGAGCAAACTGGTCAAATAAAAAAAAATTCTGAGTATTTGGTTGGCGAGGCCAACATTTATTACCATCCTTAGCTGCCCTTGAGAAGGTGATGGTGAGCCAACATCCAGAGCACTGCAGTGTCTGTGTGGTAACAGCGCACTTGCAAAACCGTTACCATTGGAGTTCCTGCAGTTTCCCCCAGGAACACTAAAGGAACGGCAAACCATCTTCAGGCCAGGATGACGTGCAATTTGGAGGGGGAGCTTGGAGGTGATGTGTTCTCATGCACCTGTAGCTCTTGTTCTGTTAACTAGTAGAGTTTGTAAATCTGTGAGCTTCATCGTCGGCGCAACATCGAGGGCCGAAGGGCCTGTACTGTGCTGTGATGTACTACGTTCTATGTTCATGCCCCGACTGCCTTTACTCGTTTCAATTTCCTTAAGGGCAGAGTGGGCAAACAGTTAATGGCTCTTGGATCCACCCGCACTTTGGCAGTGCCATTGCAGAAGGAATAATTCAGAGATTTGGGGCGGAATTCTCCCAACCAGTTAGTGGTGGTTTGCTGGCGGGCACGGTGAACATGGTGTCATAATATATACCAATATATCACGGTGCAGGCACACACTGATGGACACACACCGGGACCAATCAACATGTACAAACACCGCAGCCAATCACCAGTTAAAATACACACACTATAAAGGCAGAGGGCACCACGGTTCCCGCTCATTCTGGGTGTGCCTCTCAGTGTAACAGGAACTTATTCAGCCCAGCACGGACTCACAACACGTGCTGAGAGAATCAACTGGTTCGGACAAGGCTTAGGTCTCTAGTTCAAGTTAGCATCATTAGACCCACAGTCATCGTGTGTTAGTTAGTTAGAAGTAGTTAATAAAATTGAGTTGATTCTTCATCAGTGTTGGAAGTGTCTGTTCATCTCTCAAGCCAACACAAGCCAACACATCACATGGCAGGAGCCAAAAGGTTGGGGTAAATTCACACCGCATTTCCCCTACCAAATGACAAATCACCTTCCCATTGGCTTGTGGGGAAAGCTGCATTTGCATGCGTGTGCATCTCATGAATACTCATTGAAATAGCTGCTCATCGGAACCCTGTCTGACCTTTCAATCTTGCATCACGCCAGCTGGAATTTACACCAGCATCAAACCCGATGGTTAATGAATGGCGTGCACCAGGCAATTCTCAGTTCACCAGACCAAGGAGAGTGCATCAACTTTCTGCCCCGGTGCTGCACTTTTCCTGATGCACTGTACACCACTGTGCCAGCACAGACCCTCTCCTGCCTCCATCTTCATGCCAAGTTGGTCTTCACGAATAGCACCATCCCTTTGGACCCAAGGACCTTCCTGAGTCACAGAGTTGGATCAGCGCTGTGCCTGGGGTTGAGAGGTGCATTCCCCGGTGACACACAGCAGTGTCTGCCTGGACAGGACTGTGCTGCGGAACGCATGCAACCACTGAACAAAGAACCCAAGGTCAATTAAGGGGTGGGGCGTGAGGTGAGGCCGGAGGGGGGGGGCTGCTGAATACATAGGGGGCAAAGTGGAAGGAGGGCAGTGCAAGGGTTGGGGGGGTGGGTTGGGGGAGGGTGAAGACTCACAATGGCAGGCAGAGGGGCAAGGAAGTGGATGAAGAAGATGAACAATGGAAGGCAGAGGGAAGACCGAGGGGAGGGAAACTTGACCCCGACAAAGCTGCATAAGAAGCTCACCAACAAGGGGGTCAAAGGAAGATCACATAGTTTACGGGAAGAGGATGGATGAAGTCTCCAGGGGCAGTGGGTAGAGGTCCAAGTGGGGCAGAGACACCTCGCAGGTGATGGGCTCGAGGAGCAGGGTGGTTGAATCGAGGAACAGACTTCCTCTTGAGGCTTCTAGCCATTTCCCTCTGGATTGCTAACGTCCAGCACCACCTGGTGACAACAGGTGGGCTGGAGAGTGTAATAGGAGTGTGCTGGACTGGTGTTTAAGTATGGCACCAAGACCCTCGAACCCGTCAGCTGAGGGCGGGCAGACAAATCAGCTGCTGGTCCTCGAGGGGAGGGAGTCATTGGGGAACTTGCTTGTGCACAATTAACGAGCTTTCAAATGCAGAATCTGCCACGGGATCTTGCTATTCTGTTGGTGGGGCAGGAGCAGCCAGAGCTGACCGTCATCGCACATGGTCTCAAAATGGGAGAAATCCCACCCTTGATGATTGACGTAAAGTGCGTGTTGACAAAATTAGAAAAAGGGTTGTTTGTTAGTCAACATTTACAATATTTGTGCAACTGTGGATGTGGGAGGTTTTGCAACCACTGTGGAATGAGGACTGAGTGGACTGGTGCAGTGAGGAGGTGTCAAGCTGGGACCGAGAGGTGACATATTTGACACAGAGCTGTGATGTCGAGAGGACACTGGATGCAAAAAGATAAAATCAATATGAATTAAATTTTCACCTTCACATCCTCGGTATAAATCCAGTGCAATACATCACCTGTTGGAGATCAACCCGATTTTAATCCTCGTGAAATCAATGGAATGAGAATCAGGCGGATTCTCCAGGAGGTCGGCAGCTGCTCCACCAGATTACTGTCCAGGCAAAGAAGGTGAAAATTCACCTCCAATGCGTTCTGCATTTCCAGATGATATTTTATTTTCCTTCATTATTTTGTCTCATGTACTTTATCTGCATAAATCCAAAACCTCACTACCTAAAAGATAATTCCCGATACTTTATTAAGACCAGTTGTTCAATATGAAAGGCAGGATTTTCCGACCGTTCTCATCAGCGGGATCTTCAGACCCTGCCGACGGGACCCCTGCCACGTGTTTCCCCGGCAACAGAGGGTTCCAACATTGGAAAAGACCGCTGACTGCAGCGGCACAGGATGTTAACATGTACTAGATGCCGTGGTATGAAGAGGCAAGAGTTCAGCTCCTTTTTCACCAACACACCTTTAATGGTTCAAACTCACTCTGCACAGAACTCTGCAGATCATCACAAGCTCCAGAGTCCACCTGAAGCCCCTTTACGTATCAGTGTCAATCATTGAACACTTAACATAAATGAGACAATCATTGAACACTTAACATAAATGAGACAACTAATTGCAATGTCTCTTAACCGATTACTTAACACAGGAACATCCCACCTTTGCCGCTGCAAAACACACCACGGTGGCAGCGGAAAAACCCACCCCAAGGGCCACATGATTTTGTGGCCATGTTGCACTTAAGCGAGAGCGTGACAAAGCCATTAAATCGTAGGAGAGGCCGAAATCGAGAACCGTGCCGGGCCCCTCACGGTTAGAGATCTAACCAATCTGCTCCTGTTGACCAAATCAGGATCTAGCCTGATCATGGTGAGAAACCAATCATTACCATTTAAGGCCAATCTCCATGCAATTAACGAGAGCGACCCCCAATCGAATGGCCTCCCCACGATTGAACCACCTCTCCAGCGAGAGGTCCTGCGGGCACCGAATAGGACTCCTTTTAAAAACCGTGAACCTGCTGGAAGGGTGCTGTGGGGACCCGAGGAGGTGAGTGGGCATCTTTGGTCACAGGCACAGAGCCCGGGGGCACTGGTGCTGCTGCCCGCTGCTCGGAGGGGGGGAGGGGAGCCCGGGTGGGGGGGGACGGTTGCCGCTCCGCCGCAGGTCCGCGATGCCAACCTCTGGATCGTGTATTCCCATTCCGGGGGCATCCCGAGCCCCTGCCCGCCTTCCGCACCGACCACCCATAACACGCGGAGGCCTCTGGCCACGCGGCTGAAGGTTATTACCAATAGGGAATTGGCAATCGAAGGTAAGTGAACACTTACTTCCCAAGTGGACTCCGGTGGGTAGGCGTGCCATGGAACTTGTTGCCTAACATCCCAAACAGACCATGATGCCTGGACACTGCAGGAGACAGCACCATGAACGCAGTGGGCAGCATCCGAACACCCAGGGGCTGGGCTCCAGCACCGGGTCAGTGCCGTGGCCAGAGGGGTGTGTGCATCGGGGAGGGGGCCAGTGTCTGCTCCAGGTAACATTATGTGCGGGTGTCCAGGGTACAGGGTGTGGGGTCGGTGAGCAGCCCCCCTCCCCCCACCCAGCTGCAGCTGGGGGTACATGGGCAGGGCGTGCCAGGGGAAGTCATGGAGCGATGGGGGCTTGGAGGGTCCCGGGGTGGAAGGCACCGCTGGTTTCAGTCCCTCGTGGTGCTGCTGGCAGGCCTGGTGGCCGGAGGGCAGAGAAGGCGCTGACAGCAGCGTCAGCAGAGGCTCGAGGCCGCAGGACCCTGTCCCACCCCCTGAGGTTCCCGGCCACCCAACAGGCCAGGGAGGGACCCAGAGAGGGAGGTCGGTGGCTACCTAAGATGCACAGGCATCGCTAGTCTTTCGAATAGATGATGGACAGCGAGCGACAGGAGGCACCAGCTCAGAAAGGAGATGGTGCAGCACCTCGCGGACTTGGCACCGCCTGGATGAAGAGGGTACCGGCTCCCGGTGGCCGTCAAGGTCACCACAATCCTGAGCATTTAATAATAATAATAATCATCTTTATTATCACAAGTGGGCTTACATTTACACTGCAGTGAAGTTACTGTGAAAAGCCTCAGTCGCCACATTCCGGCGCCTGTTCGGGTACACAGAGGGAGAATTCAGAATGTCCAATTCACCTAACAGCACGTCTTTCGGGACTTGTGGGAGGAAACCTGAGCACCCGGAGGAAACTCACGCAGACACAGGGAACGTGCGGACTCCGCACAGACAGTGGCCCAAGCTGGGAATCGAACCTGGGACCCTGGCTCTGTGAAGCAACCGTGCGAACCACTGCTCTACCGTGCTGCTCTACCGTGCCGCTATATCTTGAATTGATTTCAATTCACTGCCTGCTCCACTTGGACACTGCGTGGCGAGGGATTTGCTCCAAGCGAAAGCTGCTGATTGAAATGAAAGTTGTCAGGGACTAACGTGCCTACGGCTGGTGTTGTGGCTGCCAGCTCTTTGCTATCATGTTATGTTAATCCACGCGTCTCGGGTACATCGCTGTCTCAATCTTGCCAGTACTTATCTACCAATATACAAATGCAAGCTTTATTTATGTCGCACATATAAAACAAAATCTAAAGCAACTTCAGGAAGGGGGAACTCTGGCTTATTTACACAGCTAGCCTCCTAACCCACCTCTGGCAGGGAATCCGTCTTCATTAATAACTGCATTTTTTCCTTCCTAAACTGAAGGGCTACTTAAGATAATTGCATTTCTGCCCTTGTGCACCTGTGTACTGCAGATACATTGGGCGAAATTCTCCCAAAACGGGAAAAATCGTCAAACCGCCGTAAAACCCGGGCGGGTTTTACGGCATCGCGCCCCTTCCCGACGGGGGACCGATTCTGGTCCCCCGTCGGGGCTAGCAGCCCGACGTCGGAGGCCCCGACAAGTCGGGCTTAACGAAAATCGTTAAACCCGCTTGTCGGACTTAGCGCCGGCTGACGCGTCATATGACGTCAGCCGCGCATGCGCAGGTGGGAAGATGCCACCCGCGCATGCGCGGGTGACGTCATCGCGTTTTTGCGCGAAACCCGCGCATGCGCGGTCCGGGTTGCCCCTCAGCCGCCCCGCGTATTGATACTGCGGGGCGGCGGAAGGACAAATAGTGCGCGGGCATCGGGCCCGCTGCCCGCGATCGGTGGGCACCGATCGCGGGCCCATGGCACCCTTGGCACGGCCGTGGTACTGCCGTGCCAATCGGTGCCATGGTTATTTTTTTCCAGGTGGTCACGACGTTTTTACGAACGGCAGGACCAGGTGTGTTTGCCGTTCGTAAAAAGGTCGTAAAGGGCTGGGACTTCGGCCCTTCTAACAGCTGTGAATCGCTGCCGGCCGTAAAAAAACGGCGGCAGCGATTCGTGTCGGGATTTCGGCGGGGGGGTGGGAGAATAGCGGGAGGGCGTCAAAAAAGTCGGGAAGGCCCTCCCGCTATTCTCCCACCCGTCGTGGGGGGCGGAGAATTTCGCCCAAAGTGCTTGTCCAGTCTGTTTGAGTTTGTCCCCAGATATCATGCCCTTAACCTGATTTCTAAAACGTTGACATCTGTTTGAGTCTGCAAGCAGCGACTGGATTTATTATTCCTGAGCAATAAACTGCCGGCAGCTTCAGACTTTAATATGATTTAAGGTGTCCATTTGACAGCAAATGATTCTCATGGAAACGGGGAGAAAAAAAACACATTATTGTGTTGGTGTTGCTGCTTGGCGAACACAGCCAGACAGCAGATTTTCCCCATCAAAGCTGTTTAGTTTGAAACAAGACCCCAGAAGACTTGTGGTCTAATTTATTAAATAGCTGCTATATTAACGTCTACTGCTGATTACTTAGATTTCATTGGTGAAACGGATGCTGCCATTGTTGAAAAGACTCCTTGATGTGGCCATTGTGTTTAAATGAAAATATCGAGTGCATTGTGTCTGACTTATTTTACTCTGAAGGAATACCCATGTAACTATTAATATGTGCTTTGAGGTGATGAATATAAATTCACAGTTTTAGTGATGAGTTCTAATCTACATGTGAAACGAAATACTTCAAAGTCATTTTCACCATTGGAAACACTTTTTTTTTGCACTTCTATCCAATTTGTATTGAAGCGATGTGCTAGCGTGGCTGTCCTTCATTCGAAATAGCACAGACTGCTGCCATGCTCTTTTAGAAAGTGCTCTTAATGTGCCCTGTATTGTACATGATCTCCAACATCAAAAACTATGCCGGAAGAGGACAGAAGGGAATCATGGACAGGGCGGCACGATGGTGCAGTGGTTAGCACTGCTGCCTCATGGAGCCCCCCCCCCAACAACCCTGAGATTACATGTCAAGTTGCCTTATTTATCTGGTATCAGGATCCACCACCACTTTAAGTACTGAGTTCCAGGTTTTAGTAGCCACGTTTGTGCAATAATTTCTCCTCCTCGTTTCCCCTCTAATTCTGTTGCCAATTATTTCAAATTTGTGATCTCTGGTTTTTCACTCACCTGCCAGAGATATTTCCCTGATACTTGCCCTCTCAAAAGCCCTCTTTAATTTCAATAGTCCGATTAGGCTTCTGTTAAACCCGCTGCTCTAAAGAAAATAATCCCAATTTCTCCACAGCACTTAGTGCCTCATCTCTTGCACCATGCAATATAGCTGCTTTATACCTTCTCCACAGCCTTGGCATTCTTAAAGTGTGAAGCCCAGAATTGTGCTGAGACTTATCGAGTGATTGGTAAAAGTTTGTTTTTAAATAAATTTAGAGTACCTAATTATTATTATTTTCCAATTGAGGGGCAATTTAGCGTGGCCAATCCACCTAACCTGCACATCTTTGGGTTGTGGGGGTGAAACCCACGCATACTCGGGGAGAATGACCCAAAGCCGGGATTCGAACCCTGGTCCTCAGCGCCGTAGTCCCGGTGCTAACCACTGTGCCAAGTGCCGCCCGTGATTGGTAAAAGTTTCACATGACTTCCTTGTTTTTGTACTCAATCTCCCCAAGTGGCTGACACCTGCTGCTTTCGCTCCTGATCTTGCAAAGCTTTCTGTAAGCTTTCTTATCGGCTTTCTCAGTTTGCCCTGCCTCTGTCAATGATTGTGAATATGCATCTCCAGTGCTCTTAAACCTTCCTCAATGTTCAGCTACCTCTCCATCTTCTTTCATCACTTTGTCCCACCTGAAATTGTTTCTGCTACACGTCTGTCCACTTTGTTAGACCGCCTCTTTCCTCCCGCAGTCTGGTCCTATTCTACTCACTCATTGCCAAGTTTTGTATCATTCACAAACTTGAAAATTATCATCCTTATGCCCAAATCCAGGTCAGGTTATATTTAACAAGAAAGCATTGCTCCAAATATCAATTCCTTGGAGACTCCACTGCACAGTTCTCTCCAATTAGAAAAAACATCCCATAACCACCCTCTCTGCCTCCTATTCCTTAGCCAGTTATGTGTCCCAGTTACTGTCCGCCGTTTATTACTATGCACTTCTATTTCCTGATTAAGATTCTTATGCGTCACGTTATCAAATGCTTTTGAAGGTCCATGTAGAAAGCAACTACGAAAGTATTGTCGTCAATATTTAATTTCAGCAAAGAACACAAATCAGTTTAGTCAGACACGATTTGCCTTTGACAAATCCATGCTGACTGTACTTTATTAACCCGTGTTTCCCCAAGTGACAAAATATTTTTGCCGCACTCCAGCCACCTCGTTGCTTCTGGTGCGGATCCGGGCATGATGAGTGTCTTTAAGGCAGAGATAGATAGGTTCTTGATTAATAAGGGGATCAGGGGTTATGGGGAGAAGGCAGGAGAATGGGGATGAGAAAAATATCAGGCGTTATTCTCTGATCCTGAGGCTAAGTGTTGACACCGTCGTAAACGCCGTCGCGTTTCCTGACGGCGTCAACATGGACTCAGGACCAGCAATTCTGACCACTACAGGAGGCCAACACGGCACTGGAGCGGCCCACATCATTCCAGCAGCCGATCCTAGCATCAGATAGGCGCCCCAGGTCTGTGCATGTGCAGTGGGACAGGCCCGATTTCCACGCATGCACGGTGTCACACTTCTCTGCGCTGTCCCGACGCAACATGGTGTAGGGCTACAGGGGCTGACGTGGAACAAAGGAGGCCCCCAGCCCGAGAGGCCGGCCCGCCGATTGGTGGGCCCCGATCGCGGGCCAGGCCATAGCGATGACCCCCCCCCCCCCCGCCGGGGTCGGACCCTCCTCAGCGCCCCCCCCCCCCCCCCCCAGGATGCCAGGTTATCACCGCCAGGGGTCGGGCCCCAGGCGGCCCTACCGACTGGAAGGGGGTTCAAGGGTTTCCAAGGGGCCTCATCATGTTTGGGGAGGTGAGTGGAGGGGTCAATAAATCCAAGGGAGCAAGCCTGGAAGGGGAGGGGCGGCGGGAATCAAAATGGTTCTCCGATATGTGAGTAGCCGTTCCTGCTGGCCCGATCCGCTCACCGGCAGGAAATCCCTCTAAATGCCGGCTCGGCAGGGGGAAACTCCCTTCCGGAAACACCCCGCTAAACCCGCCCAATAGCAGACTTTAACATTTGTCCACTGAATCGCTCCCTTTGTCTTTGACAATGATCTCGAAGAGCTTCTACACCACTAATGCTGTCCTTATTGGCCGAGTTACCAATGTGAACCCTCGCCTCTATATCCAATAAACTGACCTGAGGAAAGGGCCATTACCAGGTTCACTGCCTGAAGATGATTGAATATCTCATTACATTGCATTCAGGATTTTTACTGATGTTTAGGGATTTCTGGGGAAACTGACGCATGATTGAGTGGTTTCTGCATTTGGGAGATTACGTTCTCCCGCCGGAGAATTGTAACTGATTTACGTTCCCCATGGGAGCGCAAATAGGGAATCAATTCAGTATCCCTTACCATGCAAATTTCTGCCTGGCGAGGAATGTGAGCAATTCCTGCGGGAATCCCACCATCGGGCTGCCATTGCGAGCGGGTGGCCAATGGCGAAAATTCAGGACCAATACTAATCGGTGTCCGGTTGACGCCTCACAGGTGTAGCCGGTGACTCCCGGGCGCCAGCTGAATGCGGCACCAAGTTGACCACGCATATGTAAATAAGCCTAATGACTCATTTAAATACGATTATCTGGATTGCACCCAGTGAGGGCGCGACCCAGATTGCTCCGGCCGAACCAGTCGGGTGATTCGCAATTAGCCCGGAGCCCGATTCTGGGCTCTCGCAGGAGTCACCCGTTCCGTCTGTCCACGCGCCGGGTGCAATGCGGAGGCTGAATCGCACCTCTCGTTTCTGGAATCCATCCAGCAATCACCCAACAGGCAATTCAACAAATGGGGGTACGTATGGGTGCCAACTTCCCACAACTGTGCAGCCCAAATATCCAGCCTCACTCCCATCCAGCCCCACCCCCTCCTCCTTTCCTCCTGCAGTTTGCAGCTGGCATTTCTGGCATTTTATTTAAGTGTTAGATGAAATAAAGAGGGTTTTAAATGCTTCTCAATCTGTTGATTTAAACCATTATTGACATTCTGGGCAATCAGATTAAGGCATCAAGGTTTGTTATGGTTATGTTCCCTTCAAATTATATTAGAAAGCTTTCAAATGCTGGTTTCCAGAGACTTGGCAACACTCTCACATATCAAGGAAATCTTGACATAGAATGGTCCTGTTGTTAGTCGTTACTGCATAAAGAAACAGGTTATTAATGGATGTTCAATGGCAATAGAAAATGTAGGATGTGTATCTCCTCAAATCTGAATTGAAGGTTTATGATTCTTCAATATTATTTGATTTCTATCTTTCATCTAAGTAATGGAGGTACAAGTGATTATCAGATTCACAGTCTTGTAGATCAGCCATTTGTCTTAATGGCATTGTTCAATTTACATTTACGAAATAATACATCAGAAACAGATTGTTCTTTGAAGATTCATTGGTAGAAATGACAGCACATAGCTCTTGTGGAAACGAGCTCCATCTCCACAGTGAGTGCCTGCTCGATTTGTAATCAGCCAACACTGCCGTGCTGAGCGGAACACGTTGAGAGCAACTTTAGCAGCCCACAATTTGGCATCGGTGAAAGGCTGATGGAGGTCAACAATTGTAGGATAGTGTGTGATCAAAAACCATCATCTCATGGCCAATAATATCCCCCTGTCTTCTGTTACCATCAAACTGGGAAACCCACTTTGGCTCAATGGAAGACGCCAGGCATGAATTAGAATAAGGTACCGACCTAGTCAAGCGACAGCAATACAGACCTTCAGTACAAACAGAAAATGCAGGAGAAACTCATCAGGTCTGGCAGCATCTGTGGAGAGCGAAACAGAGGACCTGAACAGAACCCAGCTATCCAACGGCATGTTGCTGGTTTTTTGGGCCTTGGGGAGATTCTCTCCGCCAAAGCTGCACTTGGAGGGATTTCTTACTGGAGAGTGGCACTGCCAGGGTTCCTGGCTGGCACTGCCAGGGTGCAAGGGTGGCAGTACCAAAGTGCCCGGACACCAGGGGGAGCATCTGCCTTGTTCCCGACCACATGGCCATCCCGTGGCTTGGGAGACCCCTCCCCTCCCTCGCCACGTGCTGTTACGACTGGTTCATGTTGATATGAACCAGTGCTATACAGCACCCTGACGAAGTCACCCAGGAGTGGGGGGAGGGGGATTCCTGAGCGCAAGGTGAAACCGAGCAGTAAGGTCCATTTAAATATTCAGATCTGGATCTCACCCAGCGAGGGTTGGATCCAGACTGTAGCGGAGCGAGTAAACATCCCCACAATATTCAGTCGAACCCCACTGTAAGCCATGTCTGCCAAGGTCAAAGTATACATGTCCCGTTTAATAAGACCAAAGGTGCTCTGCTCCACCACAGACACGGTAGCTCTCATTTCCAATACCATCTGGACCACAATACCAAATGGCCGTTCACCTGTATCAGAACCCGAATAGGGGCCACACTTGTGCCAAACAGTTTAAATGTATCGCAGCCTCATCCTCTGTCTCTTCCGGGTCACCCAGATGCAAGGCCCGACCCCAGGGCTGACGCCAACCTCAGCCGGGGCACCTGGACCTCTGGATCTCCTGTAGCCTGACTGGTTACGCCTAGACTGGGGCTCACACAAGGGCCAGAATCTCCTTCAGCCGAGTCCAGGCATGTCCTACGTCTTGCAGGCCAGACCTTTGCCCAGAGGCCAGAGTTGTTGCGGCGGATAGTCTGAGCCACAGGAATACCGCGTGAGCGGCTGTTCCCCAAAACGGTCGCCTCCATCCCTTGTATTTACTGGAAGTCGCATTCCGTGCTCTCTTGGGGCAAAGAAATCTGTAACACCTGTTGAAAAGTCAGGGAGGTTTCGCCCCAAAGTTTTTTCTGCGTTTCCATTCTATTTATACCGCAGACCAAACAATCACAGGGCATATCTGATAAAGCAGTTCCATACTCACAAAACTCGGCTATCTTCCGTAGCTGTGATCTGAGCCCGGTGGCAAACTCACCAGGGGACATCTCCACCGTATTTAAATGATACCTTTGAATGATTGCTGACGCAGTCGGGTTAAAGGTTGCGCCACGAGTTGGTCGAATGATTGTATCTGGTGCCGCCGAGTACATAAGACTCTGATCACTCTGAATGTGTGGGCCCCACAGGCCATCAACACTATGACTGTATGCCGCTTGTTCTCTGTGATGTTGTTGGGCCAGAAGAAGTAAAGCATCCTTTCTGAGTACTGGTTCCAGTCTTCAACACCGGCGTCAAATGCATCTAACCCCCCAAACGGGGAGATAGAGAACCTAGTGATGTGGTGTAATTACAGCAATCACCCCCTCAATTCCAGCAAAACGAAAGAGCTGGTCATTGACTTCAGGAAGCAAAGTGCTGTACACACCCCTGTCAGCATCAACGGGGCCGAGGTGGAGATGGTTAGCAGTTTCACATTCCTAGGGGTGCAATCACCAGAAATCTGCCCTGGTCCACCCACGTCAACGCTACCACCAAGAAAGCACAACAGCGCCTATACTTCCTCAGGAAACGAAGGAAATTTGACATATCCACATTAACTCTTCCCAACTTTTACAGGTGCACTATAGAAAGCATCCTATCGGGCTGCATCACAGCCTGGTATGGCAACTGCTCGGCCCAAGGCAGTAAGAAACTACAGAGAGTCGTGAACACCGCCCAGTCCATCATGCGAACCCGCCTCCCATCCATTGACTCCGTCTACACCTCCCGCTGCCTTGGGAAAGCGGGCACCATAACCACAGACCCCTCCCACCCGGCTTACTCACTCTTCCAACTTCTTCAATCGGTTAGGATACAAAAGCCTGAGAACACACACTAATGGGTTCAAAAACAGCTTCTTCCCCGCTGTTACCAGAATGACCCTCTTATGGACTGAACTGATCTCTCCGCACATCTTCTCTACTGAGTAGTACTACACTCCTGTATGCTTCACCCGATGTCTTTGTGTATGCATTTACATTGTGTATTTATGTATTCCCTATGTATTTTTCTCATGTATGGAATGATCTGTCTGAACTGTACGCAGAGCAATCCTTTTCACTGCATCTCGGTAAACGTGGCAATAAGCAAATCCAATTCAATCCAATTGATTCCAACCTGGGCCCAGAAAATGGGGGAGGTGGCTCAGTAGAGTAGGTTGTAGCATCGTCAGCGCACCAGTCTACTCCTCGTCATCGTCGATATACTAAGGAGATGGGGAGTCTACAGGGAGTAAGAATAAAGAACTTTGGTTTATTTCCAGTTCCGTTACGTACAATTCCCCGTAGATCCCTCCCGTTCTCTCCACCGTTGGTGCGTCACTGGCCAACCTTTTATACATGGCTGAATGGAGTTCCCCCGCCCCGCAGCGGGGGTCCTCTTACTCCGCGAGAACCAAGCCAAGATAATAATTCCCACCCCGTAAGTGGGTAGCACGGTAGCATAGTGGTTAGCACTATGGCTTCACAGCTCCAGGGTCCCAGGTTCGATTACTGGCTTGGGTCACTGTCTGTGCGGAGTCTGCACGTCCTCCCCGTGTGTGCGTGGGTTTCCTCCGGGTGCTCTGGTTTCCTCCCACAGTCCAAAGATGTGCAGGTTAGGTGGGCTGGCCATGCTAAATTGCCCTGAGGTTAGGTGGGGTTGCTGGGTTACAGAGATGGAGTGGAGATGTGGGCTTAGGTAAGGTGCTCTTTCCAAGAGCCAGTGCAGACTCGATGGGCTGAATGGCCTCCTTCTGCACTGTAAATTCTATTGTATCCATGATGAAGACCCGTACGGTATATGCTATCGCCATTGGCTGTGGCAGGACCAGACCATCCCATTGGTGGCCAATGGTGATCTGCCTCCGCCGCAGGAAAACCCGCCATGGGGGGCACTGGAGAATTCTGCCCAACGTTTTGAGTCCGTATGACTCTTCTTCAGCGCTTTGGTCTCACATTCACCTACCCACCTGCTAAACACCAAAAGCAGCAGATTACGGACATGACAAGTGGCCCCACAACCAAGTGATTAGAGGAAAAGTTTGCGATCAAACCCATGCCGCCTCCCGTGACTACACCTCCTGCTGCCTTGGGAAAGCGGGCAACAAGATCAAAGACCCCTCCCACCTGGCTCACTCACTCTTCCAACTTCTCCATTGGGCAGGAGATACAGAAGTCTGAGAACACACACGAACAGATTCAAAAACAGCTTCTTCCCCTCTGTTACCAGACTCCTAAACGACCCTGTTATGGACAGAACTGATCTCTCTACGCATCTTCTCTACTGAGTAGTATGCTTACACTCCTGTATGCTTCACCCGATGCCCATGTCTCTGTATTTACATTGTGTATTTTATGTTTGCCCTATTATGTATTTTCTTTTCAGGTACGGAATGATCTGAACCTGACGCAGAACAATACTTTTCACAGTACCTCGATACACGTGACAATGAACAAATCCAATGCAACCCAATCCATCCCACCTGCTCATCAATTTACACCTGGGAAAATCTGAAATTCAGGCAGCTCCCACCGGAGATGCGTTCCTGACAAAAACAGACCCTGCTCCTGCTTCTTGTCTCCAGTGGGAAGATCCAGCCCAACAGTGGCAAAGCTTTGCACTTGAGTGTTTGCAAGCATCTTCAGTCAAGTGGATAATTTGAGTGGGCCTCACACCACGGTCCCCGCCATCATAGATGTCAGTGAAATCATTTCAGGGGCTCTGGATTTAGCTGCGCTTTTCAAGCATTTCTTCGTTTCAGTCCCTCCAGGCGTCGATGATATCGGGTTAAGTGGCTTTCATTTCCCTTCTGTGCCACAGCAGAGATCTACATGTATAAAGTTGCTCGTAAGCCGGAGATTTTGAGCATCCTGGCTGTACTCTGGTTCCTTTTTAATGACAGATAGTAGATGGTGCATGGTGTGTGAGTGACTGATTCTTCATTGAGTACAATTTTATCTTTTACAATTGCGAGCTCTTCTTGCAAAGCTTCCGTAAGAATATCGTCTTAGTGGGATTGTCGGTCTCCCGTCGGTAGCTAAGCCATTCCGAGAATGTTTGACTCATGGTGAGAATTGTCTGTCCCACTG
Source organism: Scyliorhinus canicula (assembly GCF_902713615.1). NCBI lineage: Eukaryota > Metazoa > Chordata > Chondrichthyes > Carcharhiniformes > Scyliorhinidae > Scyliorhinus > Scyliorhinus canicula. The sequence continues at coordinate 190,394,902 of NC_052154.1, read as the reverse complement.
CTCGAGGTTGAATTGCTATCTATGACTTGCAGGTTCACAGTGAAGATCTTTTGTCAATTCCTGTGAAAAGGTACAGCACGGTGGTGCGGTGGTTAGCACCGCTGCTTCACAGCGCCGAGGTCCCAGGTTCGATCTCGACCCTGGGTCACTGCCCATGTGGAGTTTGCACATTCTCCCCGTGTTTGAGTGGGTTTCGCCCACACAGCCCAAAGATGTGCAGGCTGGGTGGATTGGACACGATAAATTTCCCCTTAATTGGAAAAAATGAATTGGGTATTCTAAATTTATTTTTTTAAAAGGTGACTTTGCAGTTCCGTCATGAAAATCCTTTGGGTGGGATTCGCCGTTCCACCAGACCCGTATTCTGGTGCGTCGCGCCCCCGCCAGCAGCGGGATCCTCCGTCCCGGCAATTGGCCAATGGCGTTTCCCATTGTGGGCACTCCCATGCCGTCGGGAAATCTGTGGGCGTGAGAGCCCTGCAGACGAAGTGGAGGATCCCGCCCACATCGTGTTCATGGTCTGAAGCAAAAATCCACAACGTATCATTATGTGCATTGCAATGTCAGGTCATGTGTCTGCATGCCGGGTAACAGTAGTTTCCAGTTTCCGGCTGAATTGTCTGGTCCCGCCACAGGTCAATGGTCTTTTGGCTGGGCTGCCGAACCTCCCGTGGCTGGGCTGGCAAATTCAGGAAATCAGTGCCGCTCGTATAGATGTGGGCAGCAAGGTAGCATAGTGGTTAGCAAAAATCCTTCACAGCTGCAGGGTCCCAGGTTCAATTCCTGGCTTGGGTCACTGTCTGCGCGGAGTCTGCACGTTCTCCCCGTGTGTGCGTGGGTTTCCTCCGGGTGCTCCGGTTTCCTCCCACAGTCCAAAGATGTGCAGGTTAGGTGAATTGGCCAGGCTAAATTGCCCTCAGGGTCCAAATTGCACTTAGTTTTAGGTGGGGTTACTGGGTTATGGGGATAGGGTGGAGGTATGGGCTTGGGTAGGGTGCTCTTTCCAAGAGCCGGTACAGACTCGATGGGCCGAATGGCCTCCTTCTGCACTGTAAATCCTATGAAGTTCTATGAAATTCTATGTGATGAGAGTCTTGTTTATAATATATTAACTTGTATTGATCGCAAGTGAAAAGTCTTTGAGCGGTGTTAATCCAACTCTGATGGGATCTGCCCATAATTCACTAACTGGCAGAAAATTTAGCAATCCCGTTCGGATGCCCCGTAACAAAGGGTGACCTATCGGAAGTAGGAATGTCAGTTTTGTGCAGCAGGGAATGTTTTCCTGGGTTTCGAGATTAAGGTTCATTGCTACGTTTTCGTTGGAGATTTTTTGTTGTTGTTCTGAGCAGTGCAATGTCTGGCCAGGAATTACTTATTGATCACCTTGGTGCATTTCCCCTGCATTGGCATTCTTCAACTCAATGAGTGTTGTGTTCTGCCTTAAAATATGCCATTGGTTACCAGGCCATTTCAGAGCGCTGTCGCGGTTGGGCGGGGCCAGGAAGTGCAGTGAGCAGTTGAAAAGTCCACTAACCTCGGCAAGTCCGGAAAATTCAGCCCCATTTGTGCCAACTGATTAATTATGTTTGCACTGGAGCAAAGCAAAACTGTTGTGCTTTTGCCGACTTGGACTCGTGGCGAGGAAGGTTTTTCTTGGAGTTCTCGGTAAAAGAATTTACAGCATTGCTGTGTAAACTAAGTGCTGGGTGCGCACTGTTGCCTGGTTGACTTTGCACATCCCACCTTTTAGGGACGAGACTCTGTAATGCGCTGTCAATGCTCTGCCAGTTACCAGCAATTGACATTTGACTGCCTGGCCTGTCATTTCCTTGAAGTGCCTGTCACATTCACCACCCTCCAGTCATCCAGCATCGTTTAACTTTCTGTAGAATTGTAGAAAATTACAGGCCGAGCCTCCCCCATTTTCTTCCCTCAGCTCTGTCAGGAGCTTCAGGTACAAATCATCAAATGCCATTCTATTAGAGAGGATTACTGTTTTTTCCCATGGCAGAGCCCCGTGCTGGCTGACTGTGAAAATACTTTCAGAGAGAATGTACCTCAGTGGGTTGCAGTCTCTTTAAGAGTTCAATTTAACACCCTAAGTTGTTTTGACGCACTTCAGTTTTTCTTTCTTTGAATGCCCTCTTCATATTTGAATGATCGGGTTAATTACCATTGAGTAGCCAGTGATGGAAGAATGGCAGATATGAAGATCATGAGTTTGAACCGCGATAATTAACGTAGTTATTGATCTTAACTGGCGCAGGAACATCCGTGCTTCAAATTTCTCAGACAGCAAATCATGCTTTTCAATTTACTGGGGTGATTGCAGAAAGGGCCACTAAATTGCCGGTACATAAGGCAGCTCGCTAAACTACGTACATTTGTTTTTTTTTATAAATTTAGAGTACCCAATTTTTTTTTCCAATGAAGGGGCAATGTAGCATTGCCAATCCACCTGCCCGGCACCTCTGTGCATTTGTGGTGATAAGGCACAGGGAGAATGTGCAAACTCCACACGGACGGTGACCTAGGGCCGGGATCGAACCTGAGACCTCGGCGCCGTCAGGCAGCAGTGCTAACCACTGCGCCACCCTGCCGCCAATTCCATGCATTGCGTCAAGTTAATTTGTCACAGTCGAATCAATGATTTTGTTATCAAAAGAAAGATTTTGGAATAGGTGAGTAAATGTTTGGTCAGAGTTGAGACAGGCAATGATCAGGATGGAGGTGGTCTAATACACAAAATACTTGACTTCTTGACATCAAAATGATGTTTTTTAAATCTGTCCTGATTTGGACCGTCCGTGTTTATGTGGCAATCTGTAATGAAGATCGAGGAAACAGGTTAAGGCAGAGGATTTGCAGACATCCCCAGAATTTCTTTCCCTATTCGGACGCGCGCTGAGTACTGAACAGGCAAATCTCCCTCTAATTGGCCTCACATTGGAGTCTCCGATGCAACAAAGCATTGTAGTTTTAATAAGGACACGGGGAGTCCAAACGTGGCAAACATTGGAACAAAGCTTTATTTGTAAACAGTAGATTTACACTCCCTGTTAGGGCCCTACCGCAGGCACGGTAGCACAGTGGTTAGCACTGTTGCTTTTTAGCGCCAGGGTCCCAGGTTCGATTCGCGGCTGGACTGTATAGATTCTGCACGTTCTCCCCGTGCCTGTGTGGGTTTCCTCCGGGTACTCCGGTTTCCTCCCACAAATCCCGAAAGACGTGCTGTTAGGCAATTTGGACATTCTGAATTCTCCCTCTGTGTACCCGAGCAGGCGCCGGAATGTGGCGGCTTGGGGCTTTTCACAGTAACTTCATTGCAGTGTTAATGTAAGCTTACTTGTGACAGTAAAGATTAATTATAAGATTATAATTCTCTGTTTGGTGCGTTACTGGCCGACCTTATATTTGATTTGATTTGATTTGATTTATTGTCACATGTACCGAAGTACAGTGAAAAGTATTTTTCTGCGGCCGAGGGAACGTACACAGTACGTACATAGTAGACAAAAAAATAATCAACAGAGAACATTGACAAATGGTACATCGACAAACAGTGTTTGGTTACAGTGCAGAACAAGGTGCCAAACAAAGCAAATACATGAGCAAGAGCAGCATAGGGTGTCGTGAATAGTGTTCTTACAGGGAACACACCAATCTGAGGAGGGTCGTTGAGGAGTCTGGTAGCTGTGGGGAAGAAGCTGTTCCTCTGTCTGGATGTGCGGGTCTTCAGACTTCTGTACCTTCTGCCTGATGGAAGGGTCTGGAAGAAGACAATGCCTGGGTGGGAGGGGTCTCTGATAATGCTATCAGCCTTCCTGAGGCAGCGGGAGGTGTATACAGAATCAATGTGGGGGTGGCAAGTTTGTGTGATGCGTTGGGCTGAGTTCACCACATTCTGCAGTTTCTTGTGATCTTGGACCGAGCAGTTGCCATACCAGGCTGTGATGCAGCTCGATAGGATGCTCTCTATCGCACATCTGTAGAAGTTTGTGAGAGTCGATGCAGACATGCCAAATTTCTTTAGCTCCTGTAGGAAGTAGAGACGTTGTTGGGCTGTTTTGACTGTTGTATCAACGCGAGTGGACGAGGACAGACTGTTGGTGATGTAGGATGTAGGAACTTAAAGCTATCGACCATCTTCACTTCAGAGCCATTGATGCAGACGGAAGTGTGTGTCGTGCTACGCTTCCTGAAGTCAATGATCAGTTCCTTGGTCTTTCCATCATTTAGAGAGAGGTTGTTTTTGGTACACCATGCAACCAAGTGATTTATCTCTCTCCTGTCGTCTGATTCGTCGTTGTTTGAGATACGGCCCACCATAGTCATATCATCCGCAAACTTATAGATTGAGTTGGAGTTAAATCTTGCCATACAGTAATGTGTGTACAGATAGTACAGTAGAGGACTAAGCACACATCCCTGCGGTGCCCCGGTGTTGAGGACTATTGTGGAGGAGGTGCTGTTGCCGATCCTGACAGATTGCGGTCTGTTGGTGAGGAAGGCAAGGATCCAGCTGCACAGGGAGGGATCAAGTCCAAGATTGCAGAGTTTGGTTATTAGTCTTGTCGGGATAATGATGTTGAAGGCGGAGCTGTATTCGATGAACAGTAGTCTCACATAGGTGTCCCTGTTGTCGTGGTGTTTGAGTGTTAAGTGTAGAGCCAGGGAGATAGCGTCTGCTGTGGACTGGTTGCAGTGATAGGCAAACTGTAGTGGATCGAGACCATCTGGGAGGCTGGCGTTGATCTGTCTCATGACTAGCCACTCGAAGCATTTCATAATAACAGACATCAGGACCACCGGTCGGTAGTCGTTGAGGCAGGGTACCTTGTTCTTCTTTGGTACTGGCGTTATGGTGGTCTTCTTGAAAGAGCGGAGGAGTGAGGTGGTGAAGATATCTACGAATATACACTGGATAATTGAGATATCCCAGCATTAGAGGGGGAGCTCGTACTCTGCAACATCCCACCCCATAGGCCTCGTGCAGGATATTACATTCCCTGCCCCCCCCAGTCCGCGGACCCCCTTGATGAGCGATGAGATGGAGGAGAAGGCGGAGGATATCGGAGTCTCTTCGGTTCCGATAGGCCCTCATGGAGTTCCTGCGCTGTTGATGTATATCGCGCTGGCGAACGCTATTGGCGGCAGGAACGGGTGTGGTGGATGATTGTCAGGAGGTGGCTGAACCGTGGAGTCGCCGTCAGAGACCTCCGAGGTCTACGTCTCCATCTCAGAGTCTGACGAGGTAACATCGGGTGTGGTTGGCATCGAGAGAGACTGGAGGCGTCACAGCCGGCTGGTTCGGCAATGGAGCCGAAGGATCCAGGACAGTTTTCTTTCGAGGTACTTCACGAGGGACCAACCGCGTAAGCGAAAGTGATATAGGTGTTGCTTCGTTCGTTGCTTCCCGACTCGAACTTCATCGGGGTTTGATGGACAACAATCCCAGAGAACCAGTGAATGATGTCACTGGCATTACCAATGAAAACCACGTTGTCAAGTCCGAAGTGGCAAAGGGGTCGATGTCAAACTGGGCAACACCCTTGCGAATCTTGGTTACGGCGTACCTTCACGCCGATGTCCACCAGAATCAAACTCAGCCATGTACGAGGTCCATGACCCATTAACATCTCAGCAGGGACTAGCTCAGTTACTGCGTGTAGTGTGGGCCTGTAGGAAAATAAAAATCTTACCAGTCTTGTGTCCATAGAGCCTGATGTCTGTTTTTGAGCCCCCGTTCAACTGTCTGTACAGACCTCTTTGCCAAAACATTTGATGCCAGACGATATGACGCGGTGCGGAGGTGGTGAATTGCGTTGCTCTTCACAAAAGTGGCAAACTCACCACTCGCGAAGCAGGCCCCGTTATCAGTCACGAGCACCTCTGGGATTCTGTGGGTAGATGAGGAAATGCGCAATCACTCGATGGTCGCCCAGGAGGTGAACGTCGCCATCTTGTGGACCTCCAGCCACTTGGGTGGTCGTCCACCAGGATGAGAAACATCAAATCCAAGAAGGAACCTGCAAAGTCGGCGTGCACGTGGGCGCAAGGACATCCCGGCCATTCACGAGGGTGGAGGGGTGCCACCGTGGGGAGCTTCTAACGTTCCTGACAGATGGAGCACTGCTGGCCCAATGCCTCGATCTCCGTGTCCAATTCCGGCCACCAGACGTAGCTTCTCGCCAGCATCATCACTTTGTGCACTCCGGGATGTCCGTTGTGAAGGACCTTTAGTACGGCAGCCTGTCCCTTTGCCCGAACACAACCCTCGTGTCCCACAGGAGGTTACAGTCCCTCATGGTCAACTCCTAAAATTTGGAGAAGAAAGCCTTCAGCTCCCTCGGCACCTGCCGATGCTGCCCACCGTATAACACCACATGACGCTCCTTGGCAAGTACAGGTTCGATCTGCGTACAGTTATGAACCCACGAGGCAGTGGTCAAAAGTGCTCTGCGCCACCTCAGAAACGGCTGCTTCCGTATCCTGTTCCATCTGGAGCGTGTGGTATCGGAACATGAGTAGGGGTCACACGGGGCACTGGCAAACAGTTCATCTTAGCTTCATCCTCAGCTTCACGTGGGTCATCCAGATGCAAGGCCCGGCCCCGGGGCTGATGCCTACCTCGACAGGAGCACCTGGAGAGTTGGCCATCCGGCTGCCTGTGAGTACAACAGGACCGGCTTCCACACATAGCGCACAGGCCAGAATCGCCTTCACAAGAGTCCAGGGACATCACATGTCTTGGCGGCCGGCTTTTCACCCAGAAGCCTGCGTCTCAGCGGCGTTCGGTCTCGGCCGTGGGAGTGACACCCCGAAACGTTCACCTCCATCCCTTGTATGTCCCGGATGCTGCTTCCTGCACTTCATTGGAATAGCTAGACCTGCGTCTGCTAAAAGATAAGGGAGATTTCATTCAAAACCTTGTTCTGTTTCCATAATGTTAATACCGCAGACCAAACGGTCGGGGTGCCTCACGGAGACAAACCATTCCAAACTCACAAAACCCGGCTGTCTCCCTCAGCTCAGATGCAAACTTGGTTACGGACTTACCGGTAGATCTCTCCGCTGTATTAAACCAAGGGCGGCACTGTGGCTCAGTGGTTAGCACTGCTGCCTCACAACGCCAGGACCTGGGTTCATTTCTGGCCTCGGGTGACTGGCTGTGTGGAGTTTGTACGTTCCCCCCGTGTCTACGTGGGTTTCCTCCGGGTGCTCCGGTTTCCTACTACAGTCCAAGATGTGCAGGTTAGGTGGATTGGCCATGCTAAATTGCCCCTCAGTGTCCAGGGTTGTGAAGGTTATGTTATGGGGGTTATGGCGATAGGGTGGGGTGGATGTGGATAGAGTGCTTATTCGAGGGTCAGTGCAGGCTCAATGGGCCGAATGGCCTCCTGCAATGTAGGGATTCTATGATTCTAATATCTTTGAAGGTTTATCGACGCGGTTGGGTTAAAGTGTCAAGAGCTGGTTGAATGTTTGCTCGTTCTCCCTGATATTGTTGGCCCTGAAGAAATAACACATTCATTCAGCGTGTTGGTTCCCATTTTCAACACCAGCGCCAAACAGAGGCATAGCGAATCAAAGAAATCCAAACCTGGGTCCAGAAAATCAGGGTGGTGTCTCAGCTGAGTAGGTTGCAGCATCGACAGTAAACCAGCTTATTTCTCATCGCCAGTTTAATAAGGACATGGGGGAGTTCACATTGAATAAAAATAAGAAAAAGATGTATTTACAAATAGTGGGCGAAATTCTCCCAACGGGAGACAAAGTGTCGACGCCGGAGTGAAAACCGGAGTACTTCACTCCGGCGTCGGAGGCCGCTCCTCGCTCCCTATTCTCCCACCCCCAGGGGGCTAGGAGCGGCGCCGCGTCAAAGTGGCGCCGCGTAAATGACGCAGCCGGCGGCGCTTAAATTACATCACCCGTCCTCCCCGCGGGCTCCCCACAAGACAAGTCGGAGTGATCTTGTGGGTTGGCGGAGGAAAAAGAGTACGTCTTTTAGAGACGCCGGCTCACCGATCGGTGGGCACCGATCGCGGGCCAGACCCCTATTGAGCACCCCCCGGTGCTCGATCCTCCCTCCCCCCCCCCCCCCCCCCCCCCCCCCCCCCACAGGCCGCACACGCAACATTCGCACGCTGTTCACGCCGGCTGCGACCAGGTGTGGTTGGCGCCGGCTTGATCCCATCGGATTGGGCAGGCCGCTCGGCCCATCCGGGCCAGAGAATCGCCGGTCAACCGTTAGAAACGGTGAGTGGCGATTCTCCGGGCAGCCTGTTGTAAAACACCGCACGCCGTTTTGGGGGGGGTGGGAGAATCGCGTGTGGGTGCCAGGGCAGCATGGCGGGAATCGCCCGGCACTCCCGCGATTCTCCCACCCGGCGTGGGGGTCGGAGAATCGCGCCCAATATTTTTACACTTCCTGGGAGGTCCGTACTGGGTAATTCTCTGTTGATCCCTGACTGGCCGATCTTACATATATTGGGTATTGAGAAACCCCATCCCCAGCGAGGGAGCTCGTACTCCACAAGGAGATGCGGAAGGCAGCCATTCCCACCCTCTAGGCCCCCGTGCTGCATATTACAACAGTTCTCGCTAATTTGCAATTGACATTGTTTCCTGTGTGAGCGGGCATTGCTTTAGAAGTAGAATGACCTGGTGGCTGTGTAGATTTGGTACCCTTCCAAGTAAGTTTTCTCGATATCTTGCTCTAAGAAATTGGATGGAAGAATACATCAATATTCTAGAGACCACAATGAAATGAAATGAAAATGGAAATCGCTGATTGTCACAAGTCGGCTTTAATGAAGTTACTGTGAAAAGCCCCTAGTCGCCACATTCCGGCACCTGTTCGGGGAGGCTGGTACGGGAATTGAACCGTGCTGCTGGCCTGCCTTGGTCTGCTTTCAAAGCCAGCGATTTAGCCCAGTGTGCTAAACAATAACCTTTGAATGATCTTATCCTAGGATTGAAGTCAGTCTTACAGCTATGACCAGGATTTTGCTCAAGGTTCCCATCCCCTACCCTGGCTTAAATGTTGCAAGCGAGCGAGCCCACCCTCACCTGGCCGCCTTGCCTCGTGGCCATTAGCTTGCGAATTGAGCTCCCCGGCTGGGAAGAGAGTCCTGCCTCCAAAAGCTGCTGGCCAGCCAACCAGCCAGACATTCTCTGGTCCCAGAAGCGCCAACGGCAACTTGTCGCTGGAGCTGGATGCAAAGGTAACTGGGGTGGGGAGGGGTAGGTACCAGCGGCAGTGCATTAGTCTCTTCAGTGGCTATTAATTGGCCTCAGTTGGCCCATGGGCAGCAGCACCTCATACTTACTCTGGACAGTAATTTATTAATTGTTCAACATTCCAAGCCTGGGAAGAGAAATTAGCTCTTGGAAAACCTTTTGATTAAAACATCAAGGTTCAGCCATTTCTGGCAGGTGTTGAATGTACACATCTGGCAGCATGTGCATTTCCCCTCGTCTGTTTGTGTTCAAGCCAAAAATAGCAAATAAACTCTCTGATACGAACAAAATAATGCTCTGCTCTTCCCTTTCCAGATTTTAACGGGCCATTGTGCTCCACTGAAGGATTGACACAAGAGAAATGTCCAATTAGCAAGTTCGAAATTATTAACAGTGACTGTCACACTATTAGTGGGTATGGAGGGGGTTAATCTGTTTGCTGTCATGCAAAAGGTATAAAGCAGGTTTTCACCTTTGGGAAATCCCTCTCAGAATTATGCATTATTTCAAGCCACAGCTGTTATGTGTAATTTTCTTTTAACTCTGGTTTTTGCTAATTGGAGGTCATTACAAAGGGCAATTGTTTGGGTGGGCAGCAGTGGTTGGCATCGAGCAGTCTTCAAATGATCCAGCGTGTTTATGCACAGGATCAAGACAGTGATATGGGGAGGTGGGAGGTATATTCTAAACACTTTGCTCACTGAGTGTGGCCTGCAGTAGTTGCTTTAGGCACTTCTGTGAGGGTGCAACAGACCCGTGTTTTCCAGAACCCAGTTAACGCCTGTATTGCAGAGGGCATGGCAAAAAGGTATTAGGCCTCTATTTTGAATCTGGAAAGAACATAGTGCCTATTTCAGATACGGATCATGGACCCCTATTCTTTTAGCTGCACAAATATTAGGGGTAACTTACTTCCGGCTTGTAATGAACAGGGAATATTGGAGGCTAAGAATTCAAAAAGGTTGGACCATCTCACAGAATCCCTACAATGGCCATTCGGCCCATTGAGCCTGTACCGACCCTCTGACAGAGAACCCTACCGAGGCCCACACCCCACCCTATCCCCATTTAACCTTTGGACAGTCAGGGACGATTTGATCACGGCCAATCCACCCAGCCTGCACAACTGTGGGAGGAAACCGGAGCACCCGGAGAAAATCCACTGGGAGAACATGCAAACTCCACACAGACAGTCACCCGAACCCGGAATTGAACCCGGGTCCCTGGTGCTGTGAGGCAGCCGTGCTAACCACTGTGCCGCCCACCGTGCCGCCCGGCCATCATTTCACAACACAAATTTGAATAAAGCGTGTTCATATTTCTGATTATTTTTAAGAGCTCTCTCTCTCTTTTGAATGAGGCCGTGCATTGCCCATGTTTCAAAGGCCTGTTGTACAGCATGGATTGGCACTGACATAAGCTGGGTAGACTAATTGCAAAGTTCCAATTTACTGAAGTGTTGCGAGATAATCTTGCATCACTTCAGCTGCACATGAGCTACTTTCATAATGGCAGCCTTGCATTTAATTCCATCCTGGCTGGTTGCAGTCAAGGAGACAAATTGCATCTGAAAAGATCATTGAGAGGGAGTGCTTTTCTTTGACCGCAAAGATTGTCCCCACCATTCTTGAAACAAAAGCCCCAAACACAATGCATGTGAGCATCTTTGATACAAAAAGCTGAAAAAAGACTGTTCTTTGTTTTTGTTTTTGCAATTCTACCTCAGGGACCAGGATTTCAGTAAACCGGGCATCCTCACTGTGATTCATTTTGAATGGCAGACTTTTCAATTGATTCTTTTCCCTCTGTGACTCCTGCTAACATAGCCCACAGGGCTGTCCATCACCACACTTGAGCAAACTACTTTCTCTCCTGCAGAACGTGACGAATGTGGAAGAGGACAGCACAGCTGTCACGAGATGGCAATTTGCACAAACACAGTCCGAGGCCACCGATGTACCTGTAAACCTGGCCATGTGGGCAATGGCACCATCTGTCGAGGTAGGAACTGCAGCTGTTTTTCTGGAATGAGGAGCTCATTTTATTGCATGCTCATTTGAAAGAAAAAAAGTGTTGACATGTCCATCCACACCCAGCAGAAGACAGTGCCGGAGGGTGCTATCGACCCCGCGCCTAAAGTCAGTGTCTTGAATGCAAAGAAAAATAAGTTTGTATGTGAATGATTGAACAGTTTTCTTTTCAGTTGACTGGCTTCCCCTTTTGTTCTGTCTCGAAACATCCGCCGTAGCTTTAAAAGCCCTGGAAGCTCTCAATAGCATCAATGAATCAGCTCTATACCTGAAGAGCAGAATGTTTTACCTCTGAGTCACTGGTCCATCCATTCTGCCCACTCTCATCCTGCCCGGAGCAGCAGGATTCCGGATTCCTATCCCCATCCATCCTGAAGCCACGTGATCCTGAGATTTAAAAAAAGCCCGGGGCAATTAGGAGAAGAAAAGCCCTGTTAACTTTCTCTCCTCGTGCCCCCTCCACCAGGAGATCGAAACGGCTTCAGGGTGTTGACAATCTTTACGTTATCGGTCAATTCGTGTGGTGTGATCTCTGTGCCAGACAACAAGCACCTCCAGCTCCCTCTTGAAGACCGGAAATGGTGGACAAATTCAGCGGGTCTGGCAGCATCAGTGGAGAGTTGGCGTTTGAGCCCCATGTGACTCTTCGGTTCCCGATAGCTTCGCACAGAACGATAGGGAAGGTGGAGGGACATATGGGGTGGAATTCTCTGTCCTGCCTCACCCGTTTTCCTGCATGGCCCGCCCCCTACCGGCAGCGGGATTCTCCGTCCCGGCAGCCGGCGAATGGGATTTCCCATTGCGGCGATCCCTGCGCCATCAGGATATCCGTGGGCATGAGTGCGCCGGCGGTGGAATGGAGGATCCCGCTGATGGAGAATCCAGGTGGGGGGAGGTGGGGCGGTGGGGGGTGGGGGTGGGGGGGGGGGTGGGGGTGGGGGGGGGGGTGATATTAAAATCAGATAAAAGAAAATTACTGCGGATGCTGGAATCTGAAACAAAAAACAGATAATGCTGGACCGTCTCAGCAGGTCTGACAGCATCTGTGGAGAGAGAAGGGAGCTAATGTTTGACAAAGAGTCATCCAGATTCAAAACGTCAGCTCCCATCTGTAATTCTGTTGTCGGATGGCCTGATTGATGTGACAAGAATACTTGTAACTAAAGCTACAAACAATTTATTAACATTAACTGTGGGTCAAATATATTCAAAACAACAGATGAATAATAGTATGAACATGCACAAGCAACCTCTCTCCCAGCTCCCTCGTCAGCCTGAGGTCACCTGACTCGAACATTCACTTAAAGACTAATGAGACTCCTAGTGATCAGTTGGTGAATTGCAATGCAGCCATGACATCACTACACCTCTCTCTCCACAGATGCTATCAGACCTGCTGAGATTGTCCAGTATTTTCTGATCTTATCTTAAAGTTAGAGCTCGGTCATTTTATCAGGAAAGAAGCATTTTCTTTCGCAAACACGACAGTTCAAATCTGGGGGAAGACTCTCCTCCAAAAGGCTACGAAGGCTCAGGTACCGAGGGAGAAAGAGAGAAGAGGGGATAAATGGGAATTGAGGCAAAGAGCAGCCTTGATTTAACAGAATGGTGGAAAATACGGAAGGGGCAGAATGGCCTGCTGTTTGTTGATCCTCTGTTCCAGTGTTGTAAATCCATTTCCTTCTGTCTGTGTGCTGATGTGTGTTTCTGACGTAGGTAAAGAAATTAATGAGAAGAGCATCCGTTTTGTCTTTTGATGCCTTCTCGGGGAGAGCCCAGTAAAAATGCCTGTAACCAGGGTGAGGTATCAGCTTTTACCACCTACACATACGCTCGGCACCGGCGGCCGAAAAGCAATTTCTTTACAATGGTCCCAAGTCAACCTTTCAGGGACTTTCTGCTGTTTTCCACCTCCGGTCGGTGACTGAGGAAAAATAGCGCGTTCACTGAACACGAAATGGAAAAAATGAAATGAAAATCGCTTATTGTCACAAATAGGCTTCAAATGAAGGTACTGTGAAAAGCCCCTAGTCGCCACATTCCGGCGCCTGTTCGGGGAGGCTGGTACGGGAATTGAACCGTGCTGCTGGCCTGCCTTGGTTTGCTTTTAAAGCCCGATGCTAAACCAGCCCCATTCCACAGTGCCTTTCCATGCATTAGCGCACATCAGTACAAACGCAGTCAGAAGAATCCGTCCCAAAGGACCTTATTTATACATCTATCAAACAAATCCTTCAAGGTACAACGAGGAAAGGAGGCCAGAAAAACAAAATGAGGCAACAGCAGAACAAATCCTGCTCTGTGTTAAGTGTACATTCCGTGTGATGTTGGTAATGACAACATCGCGAGTGTGAAGAAAGCTAAATTTGTTGCTTGTAAGAAGTGTTGCAAGCGTCAAACGTGGATGGAGCAGATGGGGAAAAGAAAAGCTATCATTCAGACACTTCTTTTCTCATGTTGGTCGGTGATCAGATGGATGTCAGTGGGACTTTTCATGCGTTTACGCAGACAGCTACACGGAGGTTGTTTATTTGGATCTGATGCCGGTTTTGTGAAGAGTGCAATGGGGAGCCACAGGCTCGAAATGTCCATGTTCGCTGCAGTTGTTGGAGTTCAAGGCCGCGCCACCTATGTTGGTGGACGGATCGAACGTCTCAGAAAAAAGGGGTCTTGGATTTCAGAAATTGTTGTTGCAACAGCCTTCCTGCTCGTTGGTTTGTCCATCCAGTCGATGGTGTAAACTGGGCAAAGCGGCTGATTTACCTGAAGCACTCTGCCCAGTTTCTCAAATGATGAGCCGCATTCTATCAGCTGTGAACTTCTACCTAACTCACACAAAGTCTGGCCGACATTGGTTTCCAGTCCCTCGATACGTTGATTTAAAAAGAAAACCTTTTAGCCTTGGTTTTCAGATCCCTCCATGGCATTCCCCCCTCCCTATCGCTGTAATCCCAGCGCTAAACCTGCCGAGACTGCACTGCTCCCCAAATTCTAACCTCCTGTGCATCCTGATTTTAATCACTCCGCTGTTGGTGGCCGTGCTGTCAACTGCCGAGATCCTACGCCCTGGGATTCTCTACTTCTCTCTCCCTCTTTTAAGACTCTCCTTAAAACTTACCTCTTCAAATGATACCAGCCTCCCCGTTCCAGCCTCCTTGGACAGGCGCCGGAATGTGGCGACTAGGGACTTTTCACAGTAACTTCATTGAAGCCTACTCGTGACAATAAGCGATTTTCAAATGCGTTTTTGTTCACATGTCCCAATATCGCCTTACGAGGCTCGGTGAGAGCTGGCGCAGACGCGATGGGCCGAATGGTCTCCCTCCGCCCCGTAAAACATTCGGTGTCAACGTTCGTTCGGTTACACTCCTGAGATGCCCCCGGGCCATTTTACTGCCTTTAAGGCGCCATATAAATGCAGGCCGTTGTCACACAATATCCGGATGCTGGGAGAACAAACAAAGAGAACAAAGAACAAAGAAAAGTACAGCACAGGGACAGGCCTTTCGGCCCTCCAAGCCTGTGTTGGTTATGATGCTCTCACTATAAAACAAAACCTTCTGCCCTTACTCGCTCTGCATCCCTCTATTTCCACCCTATTCATTCACCCACCCAGATGCTTCTTAAATGTTGCTAATGCGTCTGCTTCCACCACATCCTCTGGCATCCAGGCACCCACCACTCTCTGTGTGAAAAATGTACCCCGCACATCTCCCTTAAACTTTCCCCCTCTCACCTTGAACCCGTGCCCCCTGTAATTGACACTGGGACGATATGCCTTCCTGGTGAGGTAGCTAACAGGTAGTTAGCAAGCTCCTCGATGCCAGGTGAGTGCAGCAGGACCTTGCTGAAGCTTGGTACCATGTAACTCAAACAAAAGTAAATCTTTGAACTAATTTAGCTGGGCGCTGAGCACCAGGATAAAACATTAAAAATGAGAATCAAGGGTCAGGTTTTTTCACCGCAAGGGTTTGGAGCGTCGGGTCGGGAAGGGGTGTGGGGTTTGGGTACTGCGAGCTGTGATAATCCCTCAAATGATGATGCGTTGGAAACACTACATGATCCTGGTTACTTCCGGGATTTACTGGGAAGCTTCTGAAGGAGGACGAGAAACAGTGTGGAACTGTTTGGTCAACCATTTAAATAATCATTTAAACAATCAATTCATTGAATCCTTAACCCTAAATTCTATCTTTAACAGTCAGCAAACACATTCCTGAAACTGCCCAGTTACTGAACTGCCTGTGGGAAAAACACATTCTCGCAGGACCCGTTTTCAGTCTTTCACTGGAATTGTGGGTAGAATTTTAGAATCCCTACAGGGCAAAGGGGGCAAAGAATAACCTCAGTGGGCAGCACGGTGGCCCAGTGGGTTAGCACTGCTGCCTCACGGCGCTAAGGTCCCAGGTTCGATCCCGGCTCTGGGTCACTGTCCGTGTGGAGTTTGCACATTCTCCCCGTGTTTCGGTGGGTTTCGCCCCCACAACTCAAAGATGTGCAGGGTAGGTGGATTGGCCACGCTAAATTGCCCCTTAATTGGAAAAAATGAATTGGGTACTCTAAAATCTATTTAAAAAAAGAATAACCTCAGAAACTACGACAGGTCAGCTTGACATCAATAGAGGGAAAACTGATGGAGAGCATAATACAGGATGAGAAAAAAATAAGTTAATACTAGACAGTCAACACGGCTTTGTTAAGGGCAGGTTATGTCAGAAAAATGTAATTGAGTTATTTGATGAGTTGACACAGTGGATGAAGGTAGTGAGGTGGATGTTGTATATTTGGACTTTCAAAAGAATTTGAAACGGTGCCACATGGCAGGTGGGTGAGCAAATTAGGAATGTTTGGGATTGATGGGTCCTTGGCAGCGTGGATTTGAAGTTGGCTAAGAGATAAGAAATAGCAGGTAGGTATAGATGGGCATTTCAGAGACTGGAGGTGAGTCAAAAATGCTCTCCAAGGCTCAGTGGGTACCCTTGCTTTTTCTGATTTATATAAATGATTTAGAAGTGGGTGTTGAGAGCAAATTCTCTAAATTTTCAGACAATATTAAACTAGGGCGAATAGTGAATTGTGAGGATGACGCTGAGCGACTTCAGAGGGACATTGACAAGTTGGCCAAAAGGGCAGACACCTGGCAGATGAACTTCAACGTGGCAAAATGTGAGGTAATGCGCTTTGGGAGAAGAATCATCGGGAGATAATACAGGCTCAATGGTCCAACATTGAGGGGAGTACAGGAGCAGAGAGACCTCGGGGTTCAAGTGCACAATTCTCTGAAGGCAGGCAAGTTGAAACAGTTGTTCAGAAGGTCTGGAGCATCCTTGGGTTTATCAATGGAGGCATAGAGTATAAAAGCCAGGAAGTGATGCCACACCTCCACAAATCATTGGTCAGGGCACATTTGGAGTATTGTATTCAGTTCTGGACACCTTATTTCAGGAAGGATGTTAAAGCCCTGGAGAGAGTGCAGAGGAGATTTACTAGAATGATACCAGGAATGAACAATTTTAGATACAGGGAAAGATTGGAGAAAATGGGCTTGTTCTCCTTGGAGCAGAGAAGATTAAGAGGCCACCTTATTGGGGCGTTCAAAATTCTGAACAATTTTGACAGGGTAAAAAAGGACATTCTGTTTCCACAAGTTGGTATGTCAGTGACTCGGGGTCACAATTTCAAGATGGTCAGGAAGAGAGCTCGGAGTGAGATGAGGAGAAACCTCTTTACTCAGAGAGTTGTTGGGGTTTGGAATGCGCGGCCTGGGAGAGTGGTGGAGGTGGGTGGATTCCACAGGGGGTTTCAAAAGCGATATATATTTGAAAGTAATGAATTTAGAGGGCTGAGGAATGGGACTTGCTAGATTGCTCTTTTGGGAGCAGTGCTAACATGATGGGACGAATGGCCTCCATCTGTGCTATAAAAAACAAAACAAATATTTGGCCCATTGAGTCTGCATCTACCCTCCGAAAGAGTACTCTTCCCAGGCCCACTTCCCCGTCCTATCCTTGTAACACCATAACCTGACCTGCACATTACTGGACACTAAGGGGCAATTGATCATGGCCAATTCACCTAACCTGCACATCCCTGGACTGTGGGAGGAAACTGGAGCACCTGGAGGATTTTCAGAGGGAAGGGAAAGACAACATTTTTGGAGGCTGACGATGAGGTGTGATAGTGCAACATGTCAATAGATGAGGGTTAGTGGGATTTTGGCTGCTTTAAAGGGGATTTGAAGAGAGAGAGTGAAGAGTAAGTGGAGCTGCAAGGTGTGCTGCTCTGTCGGGCAGGGAAATGCTGAAGAATTCAGAGTGCAATATTCGGCACCTAAAAGTGTCATAATATCCAGCCTTCCTGCCTTCCTGAGGTCGGTGAACCTCTCTGGGAAATTGCCTCCTGGTTCATACTGGTTGACTGCTTCAGCTACTTCCACCCATTGCCCGTTTGGTTTGAAAGACTGGCCTGGTTCCTCCCACCTGCAGGTGAAAACACCTCACTTCAGCCCCTCACACCCACCAGGGAGCCGTTCCTTATCTCCGCTCCATCCCTATGGTTGCCAAAACCTTTGGAAACAATGTAGAATTCAGCCAATCCGACCAGTGCTGCAAGCAGATGTAGTGATTCTTCCTTCGGCAATGTGCTGGTCACCATTGTGTCCGCAGTCTGTGATTGGTTGGGAAGCCTTAAAGCAGGATTCTAATGATGTTAAGCCCATGGGCAGAACAAACAGGTTCTCAACATGTTGCCTGACCCCAGCTGCAAGGTCACAGGGCAAGTTGCGAAGGCTGTTAAATGGAAAGTGTGATCCTTTGCTTCATACATAAACGACTTCAGCACTTAAGCAAGGAGGTTATCTCTAAATGTTATATAGGCCTCAGCCGGGGTATTACCTCCAGTTCTGCGTGCCATACTTGAGGAAGGATGTCAAGACCTGGGTGAGGTTGCCGACGAGATTTACTCGAACAATAATAATAATATTTAATAGTGTCACAAGTAGGCTATCATTAATACTACTGTGAAAATCCCCTCGTCGCCACATTCCGGCACCTGTTCAGGTACACAGAGGGAGAAAATTCAGAATGTCCAATTCACCTAACAAGCATGTGTTTCGGGACTTGTGGGAGGAAACCGGAGCACCCGGAGGAAACCCACGCAGACACAGGGAGAATGTGCAGACTCCGCACAGGCAGTGACCCAAGCTGGGAATCGAACCTGGGACTCTGGCGCTGTGAAGCAACAGTGCTAACCACTGTGCTTCTGTGCCGCCCAAAGCTGAGGGACTTCAGTTATGGGGGATTGTCGATGGAGGTGGCTATGAAGAGATTTGACAGGGATGTTCAACATCATGGCTCTGGGCGAGCAAATAAAGAGAAATTGTTTCCAGTTGCGGAAGGGTTTTTTATTGAGGAGACACAGATTGGCCAAAGGTCCAAAGTTCACATGAAGGAACATATTCACCAATGAGTTCTTGTGATCTTGAATGCACTGTGCTCAAAGGGTGGTGGTAGCAACAGTACGGCTTATATTCATACAGCACCTTTAACATAATATAATGTCTCAATATGCTGTGCAGGAGCAATACAAGACAAATCTAGACACTGAGCCATATAAGGCAAGATAAGGGCAGCTGGCCAAAACATTCATAAAAGAGATACATTTTAAAAGAGCATCTGAAAATCTGGAAGCGAGTTGGAGAATTGGAAAGGGAATTCCAGAGCTCAAAGCCCAGGCTGCTGGTCGCAAGGCTGCCAACGATGGACCAATTAAACCCAGAGATGCTCAGGAGGCCAGAGATGTTCAGGAGGCCAGAATTTGATGAGCGCAGCTATATTGCAGATGGTGGGGCTGGAGGAGATTCCAGAGATAGGGAGGGGTGAGGCCATGGAAGGATTCAAAATCAACTGGGTGAACTTTAAAATTCAGGCTTTGCTTGACCGGGACCAGGCATAGGTTAGCGAGCAGAGGGCTGTGAGGGAAACAGGACTCCAGACGGGTTAAGACACTAGCAGCAGAGTTTTAGGTGAGTTCAGGTTTATGAAGGGTAGACGACAGGAATCATAGAATTTACAGTGCAGAAGGAGGCCATTCAGCCCATCGAGTCTGCACCGGCCCTTGGAAAGGGCATCCTAATTTAAAAAAATAAATAAATTTAGAGCACCCAATTAATATTTTCCAATTAAGGGGCAATTTAGCATGGCCAATCCACCTACCCTGCACATTTTGGGTTTTTGGGGGCGAAACCCACACAAACACGGGGAGAATGTGCAAACTCCACACGGACAGTGACCCAGAGCCGCGATCGAACCTGGGACCTTGGCGCCATGAGACAGCAGTGCTAACCACTGCGCCACCGTGCTTCCCTAGAAAGGGCACCTTACTTAAGCCCACGCCTTCACTCTATCCCCGTAACCCAGTAACCCCACCTAGCCTTTCTGACATGAGGGGGCAATTTAGCACGGCCAATCCACCTATCCCGCACAACTTTGGACTGTGGGAGGAAACTGGAGCACCCGGAGAAAACCCACGCTGACAGAGGGAGAACCTACAGACTCCACACAGACCGTCACCCGAGGCCGGAATTGAACCCGGGTCCCTGTCGCTGTGGGGTAGCAGTGCTAACCACTGTACCACCCATTGCAGATGCTGGCGATCTGAAATAAAAACAAAATGCTCGAAAAACAGCAGATTTTGGGCAGCACGGTGGCGCAATGGTTAGCAATGCTGCCTCCAGAACTGAGGACCCGGGTTTGAATCCCGGCCCTGGGTCACTGCCTGCGTGGAGTTTGCACATTCTCCCCCTGTCTGCATGGGTTTCAGCCCTACAACCCAAAGATATGCAGGTCAGGTGGATTGGCCACGCTAAATTGCCCCTTAATTGGAAAAAAAACAATTGGGTACTCTAAATTTAAAAAAATAGATAAACAGCAGGTTTGGCTCTGTCTGTAGAGAGAGAAACAGATTTAAGGGCGCAAAGCGTCTGTCCTCCTCAGGAAACTAAGGAAATTCGGCATGTCCACATTGACTCTAACCAAGTTTTAAAGATGCACCATAGAAAGCATCCTATCTGGCTGCATCACAGCCTGGTATGGAAACTGCTCAGTCCAAGAGCACTGATTTCTGGACCCTCCCGCACCACGCCCCCCCCCCCCCCCCCACCTCAACCCATGCCCCAAATTTTAAATTAAGGGGTACGAAGAACAAAGAACAATACAGCCCAGGAACAGGCCCTTTGGCCCTCCAATCCTGCGCCGATCACGAGTTCCATCTAGACCCACCGCCTGTATCCTTCTATACCCCGTCTGTTCATGTGCCTAGCCAGATAAGTCTTAACGTATGTGCCTCAACCACCTCACTTGGGAGTGCATTCCAGGCCACCACTACCCTCTGTGTAAAAAAACTCCCCCCGCACATCTCCACTGAATCTTTCCCCACTCACATGGAACTTGTGCCCCCTTGTAATTGTCATTTCCGCCCTGGGAAAAAGCCTCCAACTGTTCACCCTATCTATAACCCTTAAAGTTTTATAAACTTCTATCAGGTCACCCCTCAGCCTCTGCCTCTCTAGGGAGAACAATTCCAGTTTATTCAATCTCCCCTGATAGTTAATACCCTCCATACCAGGCAACATTCCTGGTTAACCTTTTCTGTACTCTCTCCAAAGCCTCCTCGTCCTTTTGGTAGTGCGGTGACCAGAATTAGACACAGTATTTCAAATGTGGCCGAACCAACGTTCTATATAACTGTGACATAATTTTTGAGCTTTTATAATTGATACTCCGTCCTATGAAGGCAAGCATGCCATATGCTTTCTTTACCACCATTTCTACCTGTGCTGCCACTTTTATGGATCTGTGGACTTGCACGCTGAGATCTCTCTGTGTGTCTATGCTCCTGATGGTTCTGCCATTTATTTTACAGCTCCCACCTGAATTAGATCTACCAAAATGCATCACCTCGCATTTGTCCGGGTTAAATTCCATCTGCCCAATTTAGCAGCCTATCCTGTTGTATTCCCTGTTGTATTCTCTGACAATCTTTATCACTTAGTCAAGTTCACTGGCCTATAATTACCCGGATTATCCTTGCAACCCTTCTTAAATAGTGGTACAACATTGGCTATCCTCCAATCTTCTGGACACAAAGATTTCTGTTAGAGTCCCAGCGATTTCATCTCTTGTCTGTTTTAGTAATCTGGGATAGATGCCATCTGGCCCTGGGGATTTGTCTACCTTAATGCTTTTTAATACACCTAGCACTTTCCACCTCATAATAACGGCCTGCACTAAAGTGTTTACACATCCCTCTGAAACAATCAATGTGTCCCTCTCCTTTGTAAATACCGATGCAAAATACTCATTCAGGACCTCACCTACTTCCTTTGGTTCAACACATAATTTCCCTCCTTTGTCCTTGATTGAACCAACTCTTTCTCCAGCTACCCTCTTGTTCCTAATATACGTATAAAATGCCTTGGAATTCTCCTTAATCCTGTCTGGCAAGAACATTTTGTGACCCTTTTTGCCCTCCTAACTCCCTGCTTGAGCTCTTTTCTACTTTCCTTGTATTCCTCAAGTGCTTCATCTGTTTTTAGTTGCCAGCAACTCCCGCATGCATCTTTTTTCTTTCTGACAATATTCGCAATTTCCCTGGTCATCCATGGTTCCCGAATCCTGCCTTTCCTGTCCTTCCTTTTTACCGGCACATGCCTATCCTGCACTCTCATCAACTGCTCCTTAAAAGACTCCCACATGCCAAATGTGGATTTACCCTCAAACAGACTCACCCAAACAACAGCCTCCAAATCCTGCCTAATCTGGTTGTAGTTAGCCTTCCCCCAATTTAGCACCTTAACTCTAGGACAACACTCGTCCTTTTCCATGAGTAACCAAAAGCTTACAGAATTGTGGTCACTGTTTACCACATGTTCTCCCACTGCAACGTTGATGATCTGACCAGGCTCGTTCCCTAGTACTAGGTTCAGTATAGCCCCCTCTCTAGTCAGACTATCCACATATTGTTCCAAAAATCCTTCTTGGACACACTTATCAAATTCCTCACCACCCAGACCCCTAGCCCTGAGGGATTTCCAGTCAATATGAGGAAAATTAAAGTCTCTCACTACAACAACCCTATTATTTCTACATCTATCCAGAATCTGCTTACATATCTGTTCTTCAACTTCCCGTGGGCTGTTGGGAGACCTGTAGTACACCCCCATCATCGTGACTGCCCCCTGCCTGTTTCTGAGCTCTACCCACAGTGTGTCGTTACTTGATTCTTCCATGGTGTCCACCCTCGGTCCTGCTGTAATACATACTTGAGGGTACTCAAGCCCTCGGCACCCCACCTCATAAGGTACCCCTCAGCCCGATCCCCAGCATGGGCAAGATTCCACCTGGGCACGTTGGCACTGACGGTCTGGCACCTGGGTGGCACTGTGAAGATGTGAGGCTGGCAGGGCCATGGGTACAGCGTGGCACCTGGAATGCCAGGGCATCAACTCAAAGTACTGGTATGCCCGGTCCATGTTTGTGGAAACCAGTGCCAAATAGTGCCCGGTCGGGGTCGGTTTGGTCCTGTCCCTTGGGAACCTCTGATGCAGACATATTCAAGTGAGGCTAACCACTCACTTAAATGTGCAAATCTGGATCCTGCCCTCATCGCGATGCCTCATGAAATCTTTTTAGATCTCGCGAGGCATAATGGGCAGCATAACTCTCGCCCCTCCCGAGATGTACCAGTCTCGTTAGGTCCTGAGTCGGGCACAACGAGACAGGTAAATCTCACTCAAAGCTTTGAGTCCAATATGATTCATCCTGGGAACTGAAGAGAGGCAGAAATGTTATGGGTTTTACACTGCTGAGAAAGTAGGGACGGTAGGTGGAGCAAAATCTTTCCCTTTTGCATGTCAGTGTGGTGATAGCCACTGTAGTTATGTGTACTTGCAGTAGGGGGATGTATGCCTGTACCTGTAATACAGGTTCCTCCGATAAGCCCCTGCCGGCTAGCTCCGCCCACAGGGAGCTTGTGTATAAATATGCGTGTGAGTCACTCAGACCCTATTCCACAGTTGCAGCCGGAGGAATAGCATCACACAGCAATAAAGCCTCGATTGTACATGTCTCTCGTCTTTGAGTGCAATTGTTAGCGCCACAATTTATTGCTGTGTGATTTTCCGTACACCATGGACATCAGGATCAAGCCTAACCGTCTGCACTGGATCCGCAGTCGCCTCACGCCAGGAAAGACTTTGTTCACTGGCTTGCAGTCTTCGAAGCCTACATCTCTTCAGCGGACCCTCCCACAACGGAGGCTCAAAAAAAACAACTCCTGTACTCAAGACTTAGCTCCAGTGTCTTTCCGCTAATTCAAGATGCGCCTGACTACACCAGAGCTATGGAACTGCTCAAGGAGAACTATGCACAGTCGACGAACACCCTGTTTGCGAGGCATCTACTCTCTTTTCGCGTCCAGCAGCCGGGTGAGTCAATTGAGGACTTCTGGAGGGCCCTTATACCTCTGGTACGAGACTGCGACTGCCGGGCCCTCACAGCCACAGAACACTCTGATTTACTCATGCGCGATGCCTTTGTTACAGGCATTGCATCGGACCCCAACCGGCAACGACTGCTGGAAGGGGCCGCCACCGACCTCGCGGCCACAAAGACTCTGGCGCTTTCCATGACGGTCGCCTCCCGTAGTGCACGATCTTACTCCGCTAGCCACTCGGCCCACCCGTCCTACCCCTCATGGACCCCGCAACCACCCCCCCAGCAGCCACCCCCACGTACTACGCCTGCGCTGCTCTCCGCACTGCGCTCCCTGGGGGTCCCCTTTGTTACTTCTGCGGTCAGCAGAAGCACCCCTGCCAACGCTGCCCGGCCCGCATCGCGACCTGCAAAGCTTGTGGCAAGAAAGGCCACTTTGCAGCGGTGTGTCAGTCCTGGACGGTTGCCGCTATCGCGCCCCCGTTCCCCCCTCGCCTCAGCCGCTCGCACAATGGGTCCTGCCGTCCACTTCCCCCGACCCCACGTGCGATCAGTGGGCGCCGCCATCTTTCGCCGCCCCCACCACGTGCACTCCATGGGCGCCACCATCTTCATCCCCCACCGCCATGTGCGTTACATGGGCGCCGCCATCTTGTCCCGACCCCACAAAGTGCGCTCCATGGGCGCCGCCATTTTGTCCGCCGCCATCTTCTCCCACACGGTACTCCAGACGCCGCCATTTTGTCCTCCCCCGGGACAGGGCCACGGGACATGGGTCGCAACCGCTCCTCGTCGGAATCATCTGACTCGACTGCCGATCGCCCGCTACTCGCCTCCGTTACGCTCGACCAGTCGCGTCCTCGCAACCTGGCACCCTCTTCCACAACGGTGCTGGTCAACGGCCACGTGACCTCCAGTGCAATCTCCAGAGCCTCACCCTCAAATTCGGCAGACCCCTACCTCCCCTCACCGTTTGCAGCCTCGCGACCCTCAAGGTCGAGCCTCCCTCCCTCTTTGCCAATCTGACTGTGGATTGCAAGCCCGTCGCCACCAGGAGCAGATGGTACAGCACCCAGGACAAGGACTTCATCAGGTCCGAAGACCAGCGGCTGCTTCGGGAGGGTATCATCGAGGCCAGCAACAGCCCTTGGAGAGCCCAGGTGGTAGTGTTTAAGACCGGGGAGAATCACAGGATGGCCGTGGACTACAGCCAGACCATCAGAGGGCAGCACGGTAGCATTGTGAATAGCACAAATGCTTCACAGCTCCATGGTCCCAGGTTTGATTCCGGCTTGGGTCACTGTCTGTGCGGAGTCTGCACATCCTCCCCGTGTGTGCGTGGGTTTCCTCCGGGTGCTCCGGTTTCCTCCCACAGTCCAAAGATGTGCAGGTTAGGTGGATTGGCCATGATAAATTGCCCTCAGTGTCCAAAATTGCCCTTAGTGTTGGGTGGGGTTACTGGGTTATGGGGATAGGGTGGAGGTGTTGACCTTGGGTAGGGTGCTCTTTCCAAGAGCTGGTGCAGACTCGATGGGCCGAATGGCCTCCTTCTGCACTGTAAATTCTATGATCAACCGGTACACGGCGCTCGACGCGTACCCCCGCCACCGCATTTCTGATATGGTCAATCAGATTGCACAGTACCTGATCTTCTCTACTATTGACCTGAAATCCGCCTACCACCAGCTCCCCATCTGTAAATCGGACCGTCCCTACACTGCCTTCGAGGCAGACGGTCGTCTGTACCAATTTCTTAGTGTTCCCTTCGACGTCACGAATGGAGTCTCGGTATTTCAACGAGAAATGGACCGAATGGTTGACCAGTACGGACTGCAGGCCACCTTCCCGTACCTTGACAATGTCATCATCTGCAGCCATGACCAGCAGGACCATGACGCCAACCTTTCTAAATTCCTCCACACCGCATCTCTCCTTAATCTCACATACAACAAGGAGAAGTGCGTGTTCCGCACAGACCGCTTAGCCATCCTCGGCTACGTAGTCCAAAACGGACTATTGGGGCCCGACCCCAACCGCATGCGCCCGCTCATGGAGCTTCCACTCCCCCACTGCCCCAAGGCCCTCAAACACTGCCTTGGGTTCTTTTCTTATTACGCCCAGTGGGTCCCACAATACGCGGACAAGGCCCGCCCACTTATCCAGTCCACACATTTTCCCCTCACGGCCGAGGCACAACAGGCCTTCGCCCGCATTCGATCTGACATAGCCAAGGCCGGGATGCACGCAGTAGACGAGACACTGCCTTTTCAAGTAGTAAGCGACGCTTCAGATGTCGCCCTTGCTGCCACGCTGAATCAGGCAGGCAGACCCGTGGCATTCTTTTCTCGCACCCTCCACACCTCCGAAATTCGACATTCCTCTGTTGAAAAGGAGACCCAGGCAATCATTGAAGCAGTGCGGCACTGGAGGCATTACCTGGCCGGCAGGAGATTCACTCTCCTCACTGACCAACGGTCGGTAGCCTTCATGTTCAACAACACGCAGCGGGGCAAGATCAAGAATGACAAAATCTTGCGGTGGAGAATCGAGCTCTCCACCTTTAACTACGAGATCTTGTATCGTCCCGGCAAGCTTAACGAGCCCCCAGACGCCCTCTCCCGAGGTGCATGTGCCAGCGCACAAGTGAACCAGCTCCGTGCCCTGCACGAGAGCCTTTGCCACCCGGGGGTCACTCGCTTGTACCATCTGATCAAAGCCCGCAATCTGCCCTACTCCATCGAGGAAGTACGGACAGTCACCAGAGACTGCCAGGTCTGTGCCGAGTGCAAGCCGCACTCCTACCGGCCAGATCACGCGCGCCTGGTGAAAGTGTCCTGCCCCTTTGAACGCCTCAGCGTGGACTTCAAAGGGGCCCTCCCCTCCACCGACCGCATCACCTACATCCTTAGTGATGAATTTTCTAGGTTCCCCTTCGCCATCCCATGCCCGGATATGACGTCTGCTACCGTCATCAAGGCCCTGGATTCCATTTTCGCTCTGTTCGGTTTCCCCGACTACATCCACAGTGACAGGGGATCCTCGTTCATGAGTGATGAGCTGCGTCATTTCCTGCTCAGCAGGGGTATCGCCTCCAGCAGTTCGACCAGCTACAACCCCCGGGGAAACGGGCAGGTAGAGAGAGAGAACGGGACGGTTTGGAGGGCCGTCCAGCTTGGCCCTACAGTCCAGGAACCTCCCAGCCGCTCGCTGGCAGCAGGTCCTCCCTGACGCGCTCCATTCCATTCGGTCACTGCTGTGCACCGCAACTAACAATACACCCCATGAACGTGTTTTTACCTTCCCTAGGAAGTCTACATCCGGGGTGTCACTCCCGACTTGGTTCACGACTCCAGGCCCGGTCCTTCTCCGTAGGCATGTCCGGCACCACAAGGCGGAACCCCTGGTGGACAAAGTACGCCTTCTCCACGGCAACCCTCAGTATGCCTACGTGGAGTTCCCCGACGGCCGCCATGACACAGTCTTGCTCCGGGACCTGGCTCCTCAGGTGCCGATCCCATGCCCACGCCCCTTTTACCCCCCGCACCTCCCTCCTTTTTCCCGGCGCCCCCGTATTCATCCCCACCAGGTCCATCCCTCGTCCCCCTGCCCACACTGGAGGACACAGAAGATTTTGGCTCGCTCTCGGAGTCATCCCGCCAGCAGCCAGCACCAACACCACCAGCACCTGCACCATCGTTGCCATCACCGCCTGGGCCAACGTCGCCACCACAGCTACGCCGATCACAGCGGAACGTTCGACCGCTGATTCAGCTCAACCTGTAACCTGCTAACCGGATGGACTCTTGGTTTTCTTTGTTTGAATCCTTTTGTAAATATATCATCCGTTGTGTTATAGTTACACGTCACCCCCGCCGAACTCATTTTTTTACAGGGGGTGAATGTGGTGATAACCACTGTGATACAATGTATCTGTGTTACAGGTTCCTCCGGTAAGCCCCTGCCGGCTAGCTCCGCCCACAGGGAGCTTGTGTATAAATATGCGTGTGAGTCACTCAGACCCTAGTCTACAGTAGCAGCCGAAGGAATAGCATCACACAGCAATAAAGCCTCGATTGTACATGTCTCTCGTCTTTGAGTGCAATTGTTAGCACCACAGTCAGAAATAGGTTAAAGGGCAGGGGTGATTGATTGTAAAGATGCCATGAAACACAAGGCAAAGAGAGTGGTCACAGTCGTAATGAAGGAAGAAAGTATTGGTTCAGAGTGGGTGTTCATAGCAGGTAGCCGGGTGTTAATAGGTCAGGCTATCTGAAAGCAAAAATATGAGAAAAAGATACAGACTGACACTAGGGCAGTGGGGAGGGTGGGGCGGGGGTGGGGCGGGGGGGGGGGGGGACGAAATGAGGGATAGATTTCATGGTCTGTTGGACTTAATGTTGAATCTAGAGTTAAACAGTGAGCTCCATCTTCCCAAAGTTTAATTGGACAAAATGTCTGCTCATCCAGTGGTGGATAAGCAGTGTGATAATTTCGCAGCTCAGCAGGTTTAACGTTAAAATTCAAACTGGATTTGGATATATATCTGGTGCGGGTGGGGGGGGGGGGGGGGGGGGGGGGAGACAGGGTGATGGGGAAGAGGAGGTGAGAGGAATTAATCGGAAGCTCCACCATAGGGCCAGTCAAGGCCCGGGGGTGGACTGACCAATCTGATTCTGTGCTGTACCCATCCTCTGGCACTAAAACATTCCAGATGTTGAAAATCTGAAATAAGAAGAGAAAGTGTTGGAAGGGCTAAGCGGGTCAGGCAGCCCGCGTGCAGTCTGACAAACTGGAGTTGACGTTCTCAGTCGGTGACCCTCCCTCGCAATTCAAGCTGAAACTCCTCGGAATGAGCTGCTGATTCTCTCCAGGGTGACTGTTCATAGAAGTGAGGCGGCAGCGAATTAAACAGGAAAGTGAAACACAGCCAATCCTTATTTCTGTCTGCGCAGATGCTGCATGAGGGTTGGCAACAATTTGTCCAATTTCCCCCCAATGGAACAGCATTCTCTCTGCTGTCTTTGTGATGTCCAGCTGGAATGCACACTTCCGTAAAGGTTATATTACTGCCGAGCTGATGTTGCAGACACCTCGGGCTGAGTTCTGAGGCAGTGGTTCCGCAACACCCCCCCTGCTTCCCCCCGACCCTTTCATAACGGCGAGAGACAATCGGCAGTTCGCCCTGCGGACATTAAATGGCCAACAGGCTTTAGATTGGCTTGGGCTGTGACACCTGCTTCTCTCCACGAGAGAGGGCCTTGCCTCTGAGAGCTGGCGACTAATCGGAGGCCTGGCAGGTCATCGGGATCGGTGACCACAGCTGGGGTGGCGGTGAGGCAGGGTGGACGGTGTTTAGCGTCGGAGTTGGGATTTATGGATAACCCCTTTCGCACCTTGAAGGTTTCAGGAACTGTTGAGTGTGCCAGGATGGGAGGCAGGCTCTCCATCCTCACCGGCTGCCTCCTGTTCCTCTGGGGCAGGCTCTGCTGCTGTAGCTTCCTCCTCGGGCAGCTCCAGCTCGTACAGCCTCAGTGCATCCCCCAGAGCTGCGGTGGCCAGCAGGAAGGCCACCAATCCTGGTTGGATTCCCATAGCTTTTGTCCGTAGGGGGTGAAAGGCAGACATGTTGACATGGTGCGTACCCCCGTGCCCAAACAGGTCACTGGGCTATATGTGGCCCCAGCCTGCACTGGAGCCCCTGCCCACGCATGTCTCCGCCCCCCCCCCCTTCCTCTCCACATCCCCACGCCCAGCACCGGCTGCTCGCCCAGCACTTCCGCAAGAACCTCTAGCTCTGGCACCCATCCCTCCTGACAGGCATCCATCCAAGCCAGCAGGGGTAAGGGGTATCTATCGCTGGCCCTACCCATGCCAGTGGTACACTCCAGGACCGCATCTGGCGCCCTCCTGTAGGGGTTACCATGGACGTTGCACTTGGGTGGGCTGCGTGATGCCGCCCCAGTGGATGGTGCCCGGTTGTTGGTGGGGGGGGGGGGGGGGGGGGGGGGAGACATGGTGTGCAGGAGTGGTGCAGGATTGGTGGGGAGGGTCGCCCACATGGCCAATGTTACTCTGCGCAACCACAGGCCACGGGGTGAGCAAGATGGCTGCCTTGCAGGCCGTGGCAGTGCCTGGTAACCCCAGTATGGGGGAAGTTACTCAGACCCCCCCCCCTCCCCATGGCCCATCCCCTGATCACCCCCACTAGCCCCCGCTGCTCACTCCCCCCAGGCTGTGGCTGATGCCACTCCCCCAGTCAGCCCAGCTGGTAGCAGGAATGCTCGCCCACCGTGGTGCCTCTGGGAACATGTCCAACCTCCTCTCCCTCTCCCTCAGCAACCACGGTGCCTGATTCCCGATTTTTAAAACCACAAGTGAAACTCACCATCGGTAATTCCTCCGGGCAGAGCATTGGGGAGGCCCGGGGAATACTGGGTCAGGCTCACTAATGATGTGCCACATGCGGAGTAGAACACATTGACGCCTCTGTCGAGGCACCGGAGCATGGCATTCCGTTGGGCACCCGATTTTCGCCTCGCGCGATTCTCCATCCTGTCGCGTTTCGAGAAGCTCCCCCGCGTTGAGAGAAACACGGTGCTGTGCGGTTGAGGCTTCCCATCATTTGGAACTCTGACTCTGTGTAGCATGCCTCGGAATGATCAAACTGTAGCTTTCGATGAGTAGGTTTGACCCTTTCGTTATTTATGCAAAAGCTTAGTTTGGTTCAAATGTAATACAACCATCCAGTTTTCATTTCACAGGTTCAATGTATCATGATTTTCACCTTCATATTACCTGGAATATTTTCCAATCTGAAGCAACTCTTTTACAGCCAATTTGTGACAATAACTTAGGACTGTTTTGCAGAGGAGTCCTGGACCGAATCGCTGCAGTTCGCCCTCTTAATGTAGACTGAACAAAATATTTCAGATGCAAGTCTTCACAGAGATTCGGCCACTCAACCCCTCGAGCCCGCTCTGTAATTCAATAAGTCGGTGACTGATCTGATTGCGACCTCAGTCCCACATTCCCGCCGACCCCGACAATCTTTGACGCCCTCAATTCTTAGTCAAGAACCTACCTACGTCTGCCTCACAAATAATCAATGACTGACTCCACTGATCTCTGGGGGAGCAAATTCCAAAGACACACAACCCAATCGCTGTCTTTTAGTTGCCTCCCCATGGTTCCAGTCGCCCCCCACATCCCTTCAGCATCCACCCCATCAAATCCCTTCAGTATCTCAGAAGTTTCAATTAGATCACCCCTCATTCTTCTGAACGCCAATGGATACAGGTCCAACCTTGCCTCATAAGACACCCTGCACCCCCCCCCAAACCACTGCCCCCCCCTCCCCCCCAACCACCGCTCCCCGCCCCAACCCCCCTCCTGCCTCCAATCCCCCTCCTGCCTCCAATCCCAGGTATCTATCAAGAAACAGTGAAAAGGTTTATCCTAAGTGTGTGGTGTCCAGCTGGTATCATATTTGGAAAGTACCTCAGCAACGCCTTCAACTCCATTCCAAACACCCTGCCATGTTCTGCTATCATGTCGCCCTATCACGTTCCCACTTCCTGCTCCAACCTCGAGGGGCTGGTCCACCCATCCTACCTCAGCAGCAGAAGTCGGCGATGAGGAATTGACCTCTGCCTGATAGTTGATAAAGGGTTGAACCTAGGAACGTGATCCTGTCTGACACCGCACTTGGGGCGATTTTACAGAACTCCTGGGCATGGATATCACATTAAATGGCCCATGAAATTTAAAGACTCAGCTCAGCTCTCCTATATTACTGGCATTTAGTGCTAACTGAGCTTTAAATTGTGCTGTAACTTGCAATACAATAGACCTGCTTGCACAGGGGTAGATCAATGTCAATTCTATGTTGACAAGTGAGGATGAAGTGATTAGGTTAAGACAAGGGGTACTAATAATGATGATAGCTCAAGGTAATGGACCAGGCTGAAAAGATAGAAATGGAAGATATTTACAAGACCCAGAGAATGTGTGAATAGTTAGTTAAAGCAGTGATGGGGGAGGGGGGGGGGGGGGGGAGTGTAAAATGTCAGTTCTAGTCCCTCCAAAGGCTAACAGGCCAACACCGGCCATGTTACCTTCCCGACTGTGTGGAAATGGGCAAATTCCCAACTCATTTCACCGCCTCTCCCATTCTTTTGTGGGATGTGGGTGTTGCTGATGACGCCAGTCTTTGTTGCCCATCCCAAGAGTCCTTGAGCTGAGTACCTTGCTTGGCCATTTCGGAGGGCAGTTAACAGTCAGCTGTGGGCCTGGAGTCACATGTAGGCCAGACCAGTTAAGGATGGCAGATTTCCTTCCCTAAAGGGACATTTGAGACCCAGATGGATTTTGACAACACTAGCCTCATGGTGAGAACTGACTTGACTTTCAATTCCAGATTTTATTGAATAATTGAATTGAAATTCTTCCAGCTGCCTGGGTGTGGGATTTGAACCCATGTCCCCATCGCATTATCCAGGATGTCTAGATGACTAATATGGTGACATTACCACGACACTACCATCTCTCCCTTTCTGAATGGCACTAAGTTGAATAACAGAAGAATTTGCTTCTGCCCGAATAACTGGAGACATGTTCAGAACAGATAAATATAATAATCTTTATTATTGTCACAAGTAGGCTTCCATTAACACTACACTGTGAAAAGCCCCTAGTTGCCACATTCCGGCGCCTGTTTGGCTACACGGAGGGAGAATTCAGAATGTCCAATTCACCTAACAATCACGTCTTTCAGGACTTGTGGGAGGAAACTGGAGCACCCGGAGGAAACGGGGACACAGGGAAAGCATTCAGTCTCCACACAGACAGTGGCCTAAGCAGGAATCGAACATGGGACTGGCACTGTGAAACAAAAGTGCTAACCACTGTGCAACCGTGTCACCCATTACTGTGACGCTGACTGCAGGACACTTTTCCCAGACTGCTTCACTGTGATACTGACTGCAGGACACTTTTCCCAGACTGCTTCACTGTGATACTGACTGCAGGACACCTTTCTCGGGCAGCACGGTCGCGTAAGTGATTAGCACTGTGGCTTCACAGCGCCGGGGTCCCAGGTTTGATTCCCCACTGGGTCACTGTATGTGCGGAGTCTGCATGTTCTCCCCATGTCTGCGTGGGTTTCCTCCGGGTTCTCCGGTTTCTCCCACAGTCCAAAGATATGCAGGCTAGGTGGATTGGCCATGATCAATTGCCCTTAGTGACCAAAAAGTTTAGGAAGGGTTATTGGGTAACAGGGATAGGGTGGAAGTGAGGGCTTAATTGGGCCGGTGCAGACTTGATGGGCCGAATGGCCTCCTTCTGCACTGTATGTTCTATGTTCCTATATTCCCAGACCCAGATCATGTCATAGTCGGAGAGACTGAAGGGTTCACAAACAAATTTCTCAGAAGCAAGTATTCAGTGTCAAACCAGGACTGTTTCCGAGTTTTTCCCTCATTAACACTTACAGAATTTGGAACTGAGAATCCAGCTCCCGGGGATAACAGCAACCCGAAATA
The DNA here is from genome assembly GCF_902713615.1 of Scyliorhinus canicula. Classification (NCBI taxonomy): domain Eukaryota; kingdom Metazoa; phylum Chordata; class Chondrichthyes; order Carcharhiniformes; family Scyliorhinidae; genus Scyliorhinus; species Scyliorhinus canicula. The sequence goes on along the minus strand of NC_052154.1, from coordinate 190,361,596 downwards.
ATCAAGGCTCCAGTAATTCTCTGGAGAAACTCCACTTTGCAACTTTGTTATTTTGTGCATTTGATATTTTCCTCATGACATCGCTGGAGGATATTTCACAGGAAATAATGGTAACAGGCATAGTCGGGTGCAGAATTTTGCCACAATCAAAGGAATTGTAAAAATACTGCAAGCTAAGCATGAAAATAATGCTTGAATCAGCTAAATAAATCTTCTTGTGGAGGCTAGTGAAAGTTTGCCACTGTGTTAACACCTACAAGTTGCAAAACAGAAAAATGTCCATCAGTTTCTCTTGCTATTTACTGTTCCCACCTTCCAGCAACGTTTCTTCCTTTGGGGCAGCACGGTGGTTAGCACTGCTGCCTCACAGCGCTAGGGGCTGGGGTTCAATCCCGGCTTTGGGTGGCTGTCTGCGCGGAGTTTGCATTTCCTCCCCGTGTCTGTGTGGGTTTCCTCCGGCTGCTCCGGTTTCCTCGTGCGGTCCGAAGGTGTGCAGGTTAGGTGGGTTGGCCACGCTAAATTGCCTCTTAGTGCCCAGGGATAGAACATAGAACAGTACAGCACAGAACAGGCCCTTCAGCCCTCGATGTTGTGCCGAGCAATGATCACCCTACTTAAACCCACGTAACCCGTATACCCGTAACTCAACAATCCCCCCATTAACCTTACACTACGGGCAATTTAGCATGGCCAATCCACCTAACCCGCACATCTTTGGACTGTGGGAGGAAACCGGAGCACCCGGAGGAAACCCACGCACACACGGGGAGGACGTACAGACTCCACACAGACAGTGACCCAGCCGGGAATCGAACCTGGGACCCTGGAGCTGTGAAGCATTGATGCTAACCACCATGCTACCGTGAGGCCCCTAATCGGTGCAATATCGGTGCAGGTTATGGGGCTAGGGCGGGGCGGACATGGGTAGAGTGCCCGTTCGAAAGGTCGGTGCAGACTCGATGGGCCGAATGGCCTCCTTCTGCATTGTAGGGATTCTATGATTCAACCTCTCCAATCCGACCTGGAATGGGGACGTCGCATCTGTCTCAACCGGCAAAACTGAAAATGAATTCTACAACTCTCTCTCTCGGGCAATTTTCCTGCATTTAGTTCCACATCGCTTTCATTTATGGCCACTTAATCCTGACTCCTCAACTGCATTAAATAGTAAGCTTTTATCTATCCTGTCATGTTCTTTCATTGTTTTAAATGCTACTATGTCATGATCTTCATTGTTTAGTGAGATAAAACATAAATTTTTTCAAGTGTTCCTTTGCAAAATTTTGCTCCCTCTCTCGTTCGGCATCATCCTCCTGTACTTCTGCTGAACCGTCTCGAAGGCTTCATCGTCCTTCCTACCGAGCCCAAACGCATACTCTATGGTTTCATCATTACCGCTGGACTTTTAAATTCTGTACCCCTGGGAGAAACCCAGAATTCTATTAGCTTTCTTCGGAGCCTTATGAGCCTGAGGTGCTGCCTTTAACGTTCTGTGAACCTGCGTTCTCGAATCTTTCTGCTCGGCACACTGCTGAGAGTGTGTTCGTTTTGCAAGGATAATTCCGATAATTTCTAACCACACCCGGTTGCATGAAACTTGCACAGTTTACATGTTAATATAGAATTAAATATCCAAGTTCAACTACGTTAACTTAAGACCTTATATACAACAGCGTTATATTTCGTGCCAGTCAAATTATACACATTCAATAATGCATGACATCTCAATGAAATCCTTTCTTCCTGCCACTTGGACTGTTGTCATACGTGCAATGTAATGGCATAATGTTGGAACTGACACCACCTTGCTGCCATACAGTGCAAAGGCTGCCAGGAAAAATAGCAGATATGCAGCAACTAAAGATGGACACGCAGGCAGTAAGGTGAACACAGCTAAACAAAGCAGAGCTCAGGCGGAAATGATTCTTTGGAGAGTTTCTGATACTTATCCAAACCTTTTGAGCATATATTGATGAACATGTGCTTCCTTTCTCTATGGGGCACCAAAATTGCTATTTTCTGGTGCTCGGTGCGTTGCAGTATTTCAGGTGTTGAGCAAGATACGGTAAAGGATTCAGACTTGCAGCCTGTCTGAAATGGTTGCCATAGTAACTGGGATGGATACACCGTATAATTAGCTTTAAAACTTCACAAACCTCACAGATAAACACATATACAACTGCCACCGGGTTGGCTTATTAAATGAGGTGTTGTTGCACACATTCAGTTCCTTGGGCATATATACAAACATGGCCCTCGAAGCCTTTCAATAATTTGGGTTGGTAGAAAAGCCTGCCAGAGCTGTACCAAGCACATCTCAGAATGAGGCGTGAAACTGGGCAAGCAACAACACAGACCACAAGTCAGGAGTGTGATGGAATGCTCTCCTCTTGCCTGGATGAGTATAGATCCAAAACACTCACGAAGCTCGACACCACCCAGGACAAAGCAATCCCGCTTGATTTCTCCCCCTTCCACAAACATTCAAATCCTCCACCACCGACGCCAAATAGCAGCCGTGTGTAGAGGATGCACTGCAGGAACTCACCAAGGCTCCTTGGGCAGCGGCGTCCAAATGCATGACTGGCACAATCTAGAAGGACAAGGGCACCAGATACCTGGGAACCCCATCATAGAACATAGAACAGTACAGCACAGAACAGGCCCTTCGGCCCTCAATGTTGTGCCGAGCCATGATCACCCTACTCAAACCCACGTATCCACCCTATACCCGTAACCCAACAACCCCCCCCTTAACCTTACTTTTATTAGGACACTACGGGCAATTTAGCATGGCCAGTCCACCTAACCCGCACATCTTTGGACTGTGGGAGGAAACCGGAGCACCCGGAGGAAACCCACGCACACAGGGGGAGGACGTGCAGACTCCACACAGACAGTGACCCAGCCGGGAATCGAACCTGGGACCCTGGAGCTGTGAAGCATTTATGCTAACCACCATGCTACCCTGCTGCCCCACTGGGCGGTTCCCCTCCAAGTCATTCACCACCCTGACTTGGAAATATATCGCCGTTCCTTCACTGTTGCTGGAGCCAAATCCTAGAACTTCGTCCCGAACGGCACAGTGAAGACTTCAAGGGGTACAAGTTGTCAGCTCGCTACCATCTTCTCAAGGACAACTAGGGATGGGCAACAAATGTTGGCCTAGCCAGCAACAGCTCACATGCTGTAATTGAATAAAATAGTGCATGCATGCTTAAAAAGTGGAAGTAGGTTTCTGTAGGCAGTGATCCCACAAGGAACAGATTAAATTACAGCCCTGCAATCCCATCACTTCCATTCATGAATGGTGGTGGACAGTTAAACAACTAAATGGAGGAGGAAGAGATTCCATGAACTCCTCATCTTCAATGATGGGGGAACTCAGTGTGTGAGTGCAAAAGGCAAGCTGAAGCATTTTCAATCACCTTCAGCCAGAAGTGGCAAGTGGGTAACTCATCTTGTCCTCCATCTGAGCTTGTCAGCATCACAGATGCCAATCTTCAGCCAGTTCGACTCACTCCAAGTGATATCAAGGAAGACTATAATTCCCAACAACATCCCAGCTGTGGTACTGAGGATCTGTGCTCCAGAACTGGCCCTGCATCTAGCCAAGCTATTCCTGCAGAGTTAGAATACTGGCATCCACCCAACAATGTGGAAAATTGCCCGGCTATGAACTGTACACAAAACGCGGGACAATTCCAATCCAGCCAATTATTGCCCATCAGCCTACACTCAATCCGCTGGAAAGTAATGGAAGGCATCATCGACAATGCTTTCAAGTGACACTAACTCACCACATAGTCACGCAGTTTGAGTTCCATCTGGGCCATGCAGTTCCAGACCTCCGGACAGCCTTGGTCCATTCCAGAGATGAAGTGAGGTGCCTGCCCCGTGACATCAAGGCAGTTTTTAATTGAATGCGACATCAAGGAATGTTAATAAATTTGAAGTCAATGTGAATCGAGGAAAGGTTGCGTGGCTGGAGTAATACTTAGTGACGGTTGTGATCATTGGAGTTTAACTCCAACCACATTCGAGAAACTCATTTCCATTCAGCACAAAGAGGGGCCCATTTGATTTACACCCCATACACTACCTACTCTGGGTAAAACAAATGTTGTCTTGTCGCTATCTAGGATTTAGCTTAAATTTCTAATAACTGCTAATGGCATGCGTGTCAAGGCTGGTTAAGATAACATGAAGTGGCTTAACGTGTAAGGAGATGATTGCAATGTCAGTTTAGAAGATCTATACCATCATCCATTGATGCTGAAACTTTAAAGCATAGGGGTCAGTGAACTAAACTAAACTATACGCTGGAAGTTTAATGTCCTATAGAAAATCCTGTCTCCGGTGCTGTTTACAGAAACTAATTCTGACCTGTGACTGTCACGCAGCATAAGGGCAATTGTGTTGACCAGAGTCTCCCGGTGAGAATCAAGCCGTCCATCTGTAACATGACAAGGCCATTTTCCTGAGCATGATATAATTTCATTGCCTGCAGGAGTGTTGGAAAGGTCTGTTTCCTCATTCTAATTAAATTAGTATTCACAGACACATGGGCAGGCAGATGGCACCCAGCGTGACCATTAACTCCTACACCGCAAAGCAGAACAACTTACTATTTCTGAAATAGTAACATCAAATCCTGGGAAGATAACACAGCTCGTTGGACACCATCTACGCGGACAGGGAACAGAGTTAGTGCTTCAGGTCTGTGACCTTTCATATGAACTGGGAAAAGTTGGAAATGTAACACATTTTGAGCAAGGTGTGGTTGACTTGAGGAAAAAAAAGGAAGGTTTGTGGTGGGCTGGAAGGTGGGATAGATTGAATGTCAGCTATCCTGGAGGCTCTGGAAAACCCTAATCTTCATTTCTCTTCATTTTCTGATTTATTCTTTCACAGGAAATGTGTGGGTGTCCAGCATTTATTGCCCATCCCTAGTTGCCCCTTGTGAAGGTGGTGGTGGGCCGCCTTCTTGAACACTGGAGGCCGGGTGGTGTAGGGTTTCCAGGGTTTTAACCCAGCAACAGTGAAGGAACGGCAATATATTTCCAAGTCAGGATGGTGTGCGTGGCTTGGAGGGGGGGGCCCTGCAGGTTGCGATGCTCCCGTGCAACTCTTGCCCTTGTCCTTCGAGGCGATAGAACTCACAGGTTCGCAAAGAGCTATCAAAAGGACCCTGATGGGTAGCAGATGTATATCTTGTAGATGATACACACTGCTGCCACTGTGCACCGATGTTGGAGGGAGGGAATGTTTAAGGCGGTGAGTGGGATTCTAATCAAGTGGGGCTGCGTTGTCCTGGATGGTGTTGAGCTTCTTGAGTGTTGTTGGAGCTGCGCTCATCCAGGCAAGTGGAGAGTATTCCATTACACCTCTGGCTTTGCCTTGTATTGTGTTCAGGCTTTTGGAGGGGGGGGGGGGGTATTGGGGGGGGGGGGGGGGCAGGAGATGTGGGACTTGCTTCAGAATTCCCAGCCTCTGACCTGTTCTTGCACTTAAGACCATAAGACATAGGAGCAGAATTAGGCCACTCGGCCCATCGGGTCTGCTCCGCCATTCAATCATGGCTGACATTTTTCTCATCCCCATTCTCCTGCCTTCTCCCCATAACCCCTGATCCCCTAATTAATCAAGAACCTATCTATCTCTGCCTTAAAGACACTCAGTGAATTGGCCTCCACAGCCTTCTGCGGCAAAGAGTTCCACAGATTCACCACCCTCTGGCTGAAAAAATTCCTCCTAATCTCTGTTTTAAAGGATCATCCCTTTAATCTGAGATGGTGTCCTCTGGTTCTAGTTTTTACTACAAGTGGAAACATCCTCTCCACGTCCACTCTATCCAGGCCTCGCAGTATCCTGTAAGTTTCAATAACATCCCCCCTCATCCTTCTAAACTCCAACGAGTACAGACCCAGAGTCCTCAACCGTTCCTCATACGACAAGCTCTTCATTCCAGAGCTTATTTGTCTTTAAGCTTGGTTATCCCAATGTAAATTCTTGCCCATCTCCAAAAGTCAATTGACTTTAGGCTGCTGTCTAAATTTTTCCGCCCACATGCCCGTAATGTCGCCCCCCTGCTGACACAACTGGAAAATCCCAACAAACGAAACGGAAGATGTAATGAGAGGAGGGAAGGCTGTTGGCTCATTGGAAAGAAGATTGAAACAAGCAAAGGAATCAAAATGCGGAACAGAGTTTATGCTCTGAAATTGTTGGACTCAATGCTGAGTCCAGGAGGTTGTTAATGCCCAATTGAAAGCTCCTGAAGCTTAGGCCAAGCCTCATTGGAACAGGCCAGCAGACCAAGGATAGAGATATCGGTGCAAAATTAAAATATCAGTGTTATGGGCCAGGGTTTAGAAAACTCCAGAGTTCACCTGACCCACAAATGTTTATCGATTTTAGTTACGATGAGCATAAGGGCCTACCTTTCCGGTGTTATTCAACAGAGACCTTAAGCACATTTAATCAAAAATTAGCTTTATTGTACAAATTTAGTTAACCATTTATAAACACACAGGAGCCATTTTTATCAACTACAAACAAACGACCCCACACAGCTACAGTAATCTATGTATCAACAATAATCAATTCCCTCCTTTAACTGTTCCAATTTAATAACAAGATCCCGTAAACCAGCACCCCCTTTTCAAAGGTGTGACCCTGCACACAGCACTCAAGATCTGATACGGATATTCTTGTTTCCTTTCCAAAACAGCAAGTTTGAGTTCCTTCCAGAAAGCAAATATTTCTTTTCAAGTTATCAAGCAGTCTGGAAACAGCTTTTAAAATGAAGATAGAGAGACACTCCAAGATACTCCTCTTTCTGAGTACAGCAGCCAAATGTGAAAACGAAAGCAAAACCTCAGAGCCACAAACAAGCCCCAAACCAAAGTGAAAGTAAAACCAGCTCCCAGAGCCACAGCCCAGCTCCACCCACATCACTGAAGCCATGTGATAAGACAAAAACATTTCTTAAAGGGACACTCCCATGCCAATCATGCCACTGAAAGTTTGAGATCATGTTTGTGGACATAAAAAAGATGTTGCACAAAGTGGTCACCTAACCTGCGTTTGATATCCACACTGTGGAGACCATCCTGATGCTGTTGGGTGGGGGAGCGTGAGATGGCATGGACCCCTCCCACCTCAAACTGGACAACATTTCATGCTGGGATGGACAGGGCCTTAAATGGGAAGCTTTCCCTTGCCCCAATTAAGACCCTTAAGTGACCACTCAATGGCTTCTTGAGGGCCTTTTTCCACCCAGCCCCAATTTTTACCCTGGAAGGCAGACGACAATTCAGGGAAACAGTTCAAGGAAAGAAGGCCATAAAGGTAGATCTTAGGGAGGAAGGGCAGTGCATCCATCAGAAGTCCCCTCAGGGCCCAGTGACCTCCAAACTTCCCACCTCCCCTCGACACCTCGATTGCCCCACTTGTGACCTCCAGGCCTGCCCTGCTCCTCTCCTTCCCCCACCCTTGGCCCCCGGCCATTCACCTTTCCTCTGGTTCCCAGCACTAGTTCCGGGCAGGCAGCTGCAATGCCTTTTCTACCCACGTCAGCGCTGTTCCCGAAATGATTGGAGAGGTATCGACCTTCGGAGGCTTGTCATAGAGCTGATCGATGGAGCGTGAAATACCATCGGACCTGATGGAGTTGGCAGGGATGTGTTCCCCACTGACTCTGGCACCCACCATTCCTCAAAACTCTTTTGTTTCGTCTCTTTCCCCGTCTCCATTTCCTTTGGCCTAGGTGGGCTGGGTTTCCTGTCGTCCACCCCATCCTCTCACAGAACTCCCTTTTGTCCTTGTCAATGCCCCCCCCCCCCCCCCCCCCCACCAACACGCACACACACACACACACACCCACACAATGGTTACATCTCCAATCTTTCCCAGGCCTGATGAAAAATCACAGGCCTAAAATCTCAACTCCGTTTCTCTGTCGACCCAGGTGTTGCCCAACCTGATGTTTTCATCCAGCATTTTCTGTTTTTATCTCTGATAAATGGAAGTTTATTATCGACGAGAGTGAACATCCAGTCAAAAGTATCGGCCGGAATTCTCCGGTCTTTGCGAGCACTATTCCTGCTGGCAGTGCGCCCCCCTCCTGCGCGATTCCCAGGGGTATGGGGTGACTTCAATGAGAAATCCCATTTTGAAGCTGCAGGAAGATAGAGTCCCACGGCCAGTGTCCGGCACGTGGCCTATGGACTGGAGAATCTTGACCATGATGTTTTGGAGGGGGAATACGCATTGACAACCATTTTGTTCATTCAAAACAGCTTCTTCCCTGCTGTTACCTAAAAAACTCCTAAACAACTCTCTTATGGTTTGTCTGATTAATACTACCCTCATGTATGCTTCATCCGATGGCGGTATTTACATTGTGGATCTTGTGTCGCCCTATTACGTATTTTCATTTCATTTTCTTGTCATGTACTACATGATCTGTTTGAGCTGCTCACAGAAAAATACTTTCCACTGTGCCTTGGTACACGTGACAAACAACAAATCCAATTGAAACACAAGCAACGATTTCACTTCCACCCCAGAAAATTGTGGAACTTACAAACAGAGTTAGGAATTCTAATTCCAAATCCAAAATTCAGCATGGCAGAGAAGTAGACAGGGGCATTAGGGTCAGGAGGAGGTCCAATCAGAACCAGCCCACACACGATGCGTCGATGGAGCGTTCGATAGAAAGGCAGAAGGAAAAGCTTTGAAAGGATTGCTTCTTCTAGTTCAGGGCTGAATGAAAAGCCACCCGCAGTATTGATTTTTAAAGCTGCTCTTCATCAATTATTGATTGCGCTCATCAACAGCAGGAATTTATCTTGACGTTTGGTTCGAGATGAAGTTGATGGCGTGTGTGGAACCACTGGGATTAAATTGCATCATAGAATCATAGAATTTACAGTGCAGAAGGAGGCCATTCGGCCCATCGAGTCTGCACCAACTCTCGGAAAGAGCACCCTGCCCAAGCCCACACCTCCACCCCATCCCATAAACCAGTAACCCCTCTCAACACTAAGGGCAATTTTGGACACTACGGGCAATTTATCATGGCCAATCTACCCAACCTGCACGTCTTTGGACTGTGGGAGGAAACCGGAGCACCCGGAGGAAACCCACGCAGACACGGGGAGAACGTGCCGACTCCACACAGATAGTGACCCAAGCTGGGAATCGAAGCTGGGACCCTGGAGCTGTGAAGCAACTGTGCTAACCACTGTGCTACTGTGTCGTCCCATAGATGTTCAGCTGAATATTTCAGGTGGGGAACAAGGATTGCCAGTGTGAAACCTACTTCCAAACGGAGCTGAATATTTATTTTAGATGGCGATGACCTCAGCATCCACGGACACAAAGAAGTATTGCTTCTCTCAAAGCACCCAGCTTCGCAATGTCTGCTGAGGCTTAATTTGTTGCGGTTTGATGCTGTTAGTTCAGACGGGCGTCAGGTGTCAGTGTTTAGATTAACAGACTGCATTTCACTGAACACGGTCACCAAGTGGCCATGATTACAGCGGTACTGAGGATCATTACAGCTGGAATACTCAAAGCCTGTCCAAGTCAGTGCTTTTACACCAGTGACATCAAACAACCTGAAGTGCATTTCGATGTTCAGTACCCAGCTCGAGGTGGCACTGATTGACGTCAACCATTTTCAATGGAGAAGCATTAAAATCTGAGCAAAACAAAATAGAGTGCTTGTGAGAACTAATGGCTGGAGGAGTTATAACAAACGGTAGCTGGCAATGTGACAGAGTCCACCATTTTTGACTATTTAAGATGTTTTCCTTTGTGAGCAGTCGTTCTCCCTCACACGGATTCTGGCTTTTTGTGCAATTCAATCCTTTTCTCTTTGCCTGCACTCTGGTGGCAGAATAGGTTCTTGGTGGCCAGGGCAGATATAGAAACATAGAAAATAGGATCAGGAGTAGGCCATTCGGCCCTTCAAGCCTTCTCTGCTTGTTCATTATGATCATGTCTGATCATCCAACTCAGTAACCTGTGTCATACTTTACACATCAGTATATAATGGTGCAGACACACACTGATTGACACACTGCAAGACCAATCAACACACACAACACAGCAGCCAATCACCAGGTAGAGCACACTCACTGTAATGCCAGAGGACACTAGTTTGCCCGCTCATTCGGGATGCAGCCTCTAAGAAGGACAGAGCTCACAGATCTTCACCATGTGCTGATAGTCTAGACTGGTCAGAATAGGCATAGGTCTTCAGTTTAATCTATGTCAACCCACAGTGAAAGTATGTTCAATAGTTCCTCGCTTAATAAAATAGTGTTGTACTATTTCAAGTGTTGGTCGCCTGTATGTGTTACTGCTGAGGTAAACGCAGTCTCCACAGATCCAGAGTACCCAACACATCAACCTGCTCCCAATTTCCCCCAGTATCCTTCAATCCCTTTGGCCCCAAGAGCTATATCTAATTCTTTCTTGAAAACGTACAATGTCTGCCCTCAACTGCTTCCTGCGATGGTGAATTTCTCAGGCTCACCACTCTGTGGGTGAGGAAATGTCCCCTCATCTCAGTTCTAAATGGTTTACCCCATGTCCTCAGACTTTGATCCCTAGTTCAGGACTTCCCCGCCATTGGGAACATCCTTCCTGCATCATTCATGTCTAGTTTTTTTAGAATTTTGTCAGATATTTGAGATCCCTCCTCATTCTTCTGAGCTCCAGTGAATACAATCCTAATTGACTCAATCTCTCCCTCCACAGTAAGAACATCCTTCCTCAAAAGGAGACCAAAACTGCACACAATATTCCAGGTATGGCCTCACCAAGGCCCTGTGTCATTGCAGCAAGACATCCCTGCTTCTGTACTCAAACTCTCTCACTATGAAGGTCAAAATACCATTTGCCTTCTTCACCGCCTGCTGCAACTGCATGCTTACCTTCAGCAACTGGTGGAAAAGGACTCCCAGGTCACATTGCACATCCCCGTCTCTCAATTTCTAGCCATTCAGATAATAACTTGCGTTCCTGTTTTTGCTACCAAAGTGGGTAACCTCACATTCCTCAGGAAACTAAGGAAATTCGGCATGTCCACATTAACTCTCACCAAATTTTATAGATGGACCATAGAAAGCATCCTATCGGGCTGCGTCACAGCCTGGTATGGCAACTGCTCAGCCCAGGACCGCAAGGAACTTCAGAGAGTCGTGAATACCGTCCAGTCCATCACACCAATCTGCCTCCCATCCATGGACTCCATCTACACCTCCCGCTGCCGGGGGAAAGCGAGCAGCATAATCAAAGACCCCTCCCACCCGGCTTACTCACTTTTCCAACTTCTTCCATTGGGCAGGAAATACAGAAGTCTGAGAACACACACGAACAGACTCAAAAACAGCTTCTTCCCCACTGTCACCAGACTCCTAAATGATCCACTTATTGACTGACCTCATTAACACTACACCCTGTATGCTTCATCCGATGCCAATGTTTATGTAGTTACATTGTATATCTTGTGTTGCCCTATTATGTATTTTCTTGTATTTTCTTGAATCTTGTTTAATTCCCTTTTCTTCCCATGTACTGAATGATCTACTAAGCTGCTTGCAGAAAAATACTTTTCACTGTACCTCAGTACACGTGGCAATAAACAAATCCAATCCAATCCAATCCAATCCTTCTTCAGATAAGGATGGCACTCAGTAGCTAGTGGTGTCCCTCAGGGATCAGTGTTCAGTAGCTAGTGGTGTCCCTCAGGGATCAGTGTTGGGCCCACAATTGTTCACAATTTAAATAGATGATTTGGAGTTGGGGACCAAGTGCAATGTGTTCAAGTTTGCAGATGGCACTAAGATGAGTGGTAAAGCAAAAAATTCAGAGGATACCGGAAGTCTGCAGAGGGATTTGGATAGGTTAAGTGAATGGGCTCGGGTCTGGCAGATGGAATACAATGTTGACAAATGTGAGTTTATCCATTTTGGTAGGAATAACAAAAGGGATTATTATTTAAATGATAAAATATTAAAACATGCTGCTGTGCAGAGAGACCTGGGTGTGCGAGTGTATGAGTCGCAAAAAGTTGGTTTACAGGTGCAACAGGTGATTAAGAAGGCAAATGGAATTTTGTCCTTCATTCCTAGAGGGATGGAGTTTAAGACTGGGGAGGTTATGCTGCAATTGTATAAGCTGTTAGTGAGGCCACACCTGGAGTAATGTGTTCAGTTTTGGTCTCCTTGCCTGAGAAAGGATGTACTGGCGCTGGAGGGTGTGCAGAGGAGATTCACTAGGTTAATCCCAGATCTGAAGGGGTTGGATTACGAGGAGAGTAGGTTGAGTAGGCTGGGACTGTACTCGTTGGAATTTAGGAGGGGATCTTATAGAAACATATAAAATTATGAAGGGAATAGATAGGATAGATGCAGACAGGTTGTTTCCACTGGTGGGTGAAAGCAGAACTAGGGGGCATAGCCTCAAAATAAGGGGAAGTAGATTTAGGACTGAGTTTAGGAGGAACTTCTTCACCCAAAGGGTTGTGAATCTATGGAATTCCTTGCCCAGTGAAGCAGTTGAGGCTCCTTCATTAAATGTTTTTAAGATAGAGATAGATTTTTTTTGAAGAATAACGGGATTAAGGGTTATGGTGTTCGGGCCGGAAAGTGGAGCTGAGTCCACAACAGATCAGCCATGATCTCACTGAATGGCAGAGCAGGCTCGAGGGGCCAGATGGCCTACACCTGCTCCACGTTCTTAAGTTCTTATGTTCTTATTCCTGGTGTGGCGTTACCAATGCCCTGCAGGACTTCTCAGCCAGTGTATCCTTGCTCACAGCCAAATGGAATGTATGTGCTCGCCCACACAGCCAATGGTGCAGGAAAACCACAGCACTCCCTGAATGTGGAGGTCAACGCGACAAGGGTTAACTGCTGAGCAGCAATCAGTGACACTCTCGCACATCAGTGATGATTTAGTGGGCAGACAGACCACAGACATGTTAATTTAGTTGTCGCTGATCACCCTCAGCTGCGATATATCTCACCATTAGACTTGTCCTAATCAGTGATGAGCCTTCACCACTTCTACCCCGGTGCTTGCACCCTTCAAGCCTGGTTCATTGACTTCTTCAGCCCCATTACATTGGCCCCTTCTGGCATCGGTACCTCTGCGGGGACCCTAACTCACCTCTTCTGGTACCGTCGCAACTCTGACGGTACCCCCCTTCAGCTCCCAGGTACCCCTTCAGCCCTCCTGGTACCCTTGCACCTCTTACAGTACTTCCTCACCTCTGCTGGCACCCCCTTAACCTCTCCTGATACTGCGAGACCGCTCCCAGTACCCCTGAGGACTCTCCTGCAACCCCCGAGTACTTTCATGGTGCCCTCTCTCCCCTCTGAGTAAGGGGTTCCATGTTCACCTCCGAATACCCTTGGAGGTCAACAACTCCCCAACTCACTCACCTTTTGAAACAGTCATGGTTTTCACTATGAAGACATCATGCTGCTGTGGGTGGATGTTTGGCTGTGGGTAATGATTGCTGGGGAAGGGGGGGGGGGGCGATAATGAGATGCATATGAATGGAGATGAGGGGCTGGAGAATGGCCGTTTACCCGGAAATCGGGACCGAAGCCACTCCCGCGATTCTTCGGTCCCCGGAAAATCGCACGGGAGTCTCTCGCGCGCGAACTACGCAGCGCGGGTAGGAGGCCATTGACAAGGCCCCAGTCCCGCGATTCTCCGCGCAAAACTGGCCGAGTTCCTGTCGGCATGGTTCGAACCACCTGTCGGCCGTGGCCTCAGTCCGCGGCCGCCCTGTTGGGGGGGCGGGTTGATCGATCACCGGGGGGGGGGGGGGGGGGGGGTGGGGGGGCGGCCTCATGGACGGCCAGGGGAGCGATCGGACGTCACGGATCCGCAGGCGCGCGAGATCTCGGGGGGGGGGGGGGGGGGGGGGGCCGAGTCTGCCATGTGCCACAGGGCGGCCGCTGCCGTGCGCATGCGCGGAATCCCCACTGGACATGCGGGGCCACGTATTCACAGCCAGAGTTGCGAGGAGCACTCCGGGGCCCTATCAGCCTCCTTCAGGTCGGAGAATCGCTCGGGACTTTCTTCAGGAAAGTCCAGAGTGAAATGCCAGCGTTTGTACGCTGGCGTGGGGACATAGTCCCGTTATTGGAGAATCCAGCCCGAGGTTCCCGATGCTGCCTGGAGGGAAACCCGCTAAGTCACTGGCGGGTGGGGGGATGGGGGGGAGGACTATCGAGGCGGGACTTCACGTGGCTGTGAAACATGATTTGGGTCGGTAACCGCTCCCATCGCCAAACCCGCCCAAAAGAAAGGGGAGCGGAAAATCCCGGCCAACACTGTCCTTTTAACTGGGATTATGATTATTTTGCTGTCATTCCAACGCACCGAGTCTGGGTTTAAGGATGCGTCTTGAAGAGTGACTATTAATCTCCTTTGCAATGGCAGAGAGCAGATCAAAGTGTGCAGGGCAATCTGAAAGCAACAATATTTTTAAGATGTTGCTGACAGGGTGATGAGTCACATTTACTGCTGTTCAAAATCAAAAGCTTCACATATATTTAATTCTTCATTATCTTGGTGTTGAGAACAGTGGGAATTGAGGCTGTTTTCCTGGGGCTGTAAGTCTGTCAGTCCTGACAGGTGCTATAAATATCAGAATCTTAATCACCAGTCACATGGATATATAGTGTCATTTCAAATCTAAATTCATTGCACTGTGGCCTTTTTTTTTGAATTTTACACGCTGTATTTAAAACCTACTTTTCATTCTCTGATCTAATATAAATTTCTTGCTGTCTGACTTAATTATCCCACACTTATTTGTGTAAAGGTGATGGAGGGCGAGTGGTTTGACAAGCGCCTCCCTGGGATCTATCCGAGCTGTGTAATCTCGTCAAAGGAGATGTTTGCTTCTATCCAATTAACACGGCACAGCATTCGGCAGCCATTTGGGCATTTTGGGCTCCCGCACAGTCAAAATCCTGCATTCAATTGCGATAGATCATAAAACAGCTCTGGCAAACCTCTGCAGCAGTCTGTGTTGCATTGCGTTAGGGGAGGAATGCTTGC
This sequence comes from Scyliorhinus canicula, assembly GCF_902713615.1. Taxonomy (NCBI): domain Eukaryota; kingdom Metazoa; phylum Chordata; class Chondrichthyes; order Carcharhiniformes; family Scyliorhinidae; genus Scyliorhinus; species Scyliorhinus canicula. The sequence continues at coordinate 190,346,497 of NC_052154.1, read as the reverse complement.
ACAGGCTAGAGTTCAGATGAGCGGCGTTTCGAGTCGGACCTGTTGAAGCTCTGAGGGGACCAACACGACGCGGATGGAGAATGAAACATTAATGCTCTGCTCTCATATGCTCCTTGTTACATTCAGGCTTTGCCTGAAGTGCAGAAAGTGCTGTGGTGTTCTTTGTGTTGCTTATTTCAGGATGGTTGGCGTAGTGTTCACAAAGACCACAAAATAGCTTGAACTTGAATAACGCTACAAATTTATTAACACTACTAATTTGGATTAGTCGCGTACGCCTAAAGAATACACAGTTCATTATTAACCTTTAAACTACACTCATTTGCAGCTATTCTTAATACTGATATAAACTATGATCTGCTCTCACTCACACTATTTGTACTTCTGACTCTCTCCAGCTAACTCCGGCACATATTCCCCCACAAGTCTTAACATCACTGCCTTATATACTTGTAATTGTATCTCCCTCGAGTGGCTCCTCTTTTCACTTCATTAACCCTTGCATTCCTTACAGTTATGGTAATACCACAAGTGACACCGGGTTACTGTGCATCCAAGCAGCCTTGGGCTGGAAAATTGGGGCTGCCACCTTGAGCCCAAGTGTGTATTTTGTCTGAGTTTCTAGTGCTGCTCTTTCATTCCAAGATTGCAAACACTAGACAACTGTCCTTCATTTTTAATAAGGTGACTTATTATACTGTACTGGTGCCCGGAGCTGGCATATATATCCCTCCCCATGGCTGGGACTGGACACATGGTCAACAAAACCTCTATTTTATGTGACAAAGTACGATTGTTCTGCATGATATTTTATTCTTGTTGGTGCAATTTTATTGACAGCCATTTTGAGGGCCATTCTATGGGGTGAGAGATTTATGCACCTGTCCAGGTGGAAAAATGAGGACGGTCATTTCAAGAGGGGGGTAACATTGTTCAACTTGTCACGATTCAATTTTAATCCTGCAGGGGCGTCAAGGCCAGATTTGAGAGGGGGAATTGATGTTTAAATATCAAAACGATGGAGGAGATCAGACACAATGTGCTACAGTCCTCTGATTTTGTGTTATCCATTTTGTGACATTATCACAATGTAAGAACTATGAGAGTTGATGAAACGTGTTAATCAACCAATAGGGGGAGCTGGATATACACATATACAAGACATTGATGCTAAGCCTTGGGGGGAGATAAGTTAGACACATAGCTAGAGTGCAGACTGAAGGAAAGATAGTGTGAGTGAGAGCAGATCATATTTTATTATAGTGTATAGATTAGTAGTCGACGAGTGTACATTATATGTTAATTATCAACTGTGTATTATATAGGAGTACGTGTTGAATCCAAATTAGTAGTGTTAATAAATTTATAGCTTTGTTCAAGTTCAAACTATTTTGTGGTCTTTGTGAACAACCATCCTCAATTCAGCAACACAAAGAACACCACATATATGGCATCCCTTCCTGGATCAACCAGCCCTCCCAAATTGTTGCCTTCGCTCTTGGTTTCAAACAGCCTGTATGAAATTAAATGAAATGAAAATCGCTTATTATCACGAGTAGGCTTCAATGAAGTTACTGTGAAAAGCCCCTAGTCGCCACATTCCGGCGCCTGTCCGGGGAGGCTGGTGCGAGAACACTTTGACCACATGGGCGGCGATGGTTCACGAGAGAGTGCCACCACCACCTCCTCAAGGGCAACCAGGGACCAGCAAGAAAGGTTAGTCTGTCCAGCATCGTTTGCGTTGTTATGGACCAGGGTTTAGAAAACTCCAAAGTATATCATGGAGTTCACCTGACGTATAACTGTGTATTGATTTGGGTTACGATGAGCATAAAGTCTGCCTTTCAGGTGTTATTCAGCAGAGTTCTTAAGTTCTTTTAATCAAAAAACAAGCTTTATTCTACAAATTTAGTTAACATTTGTACAAACACACACAGTAAGAATTTTATCAACTGCAAACATAAAGACCCCGCACAATTACAGTAATCTATATATAACCCTTAATGAATTCTCCCTCAACTGTTCCAATTCAATAACAAAATCCAAATTTAAACCAGAAACCCCTTTTCACAGGTGTGGCCCAGCACACGGCACTCTCACTGGTGTTAGGGTTACTCTGTTCCCCTTTTCAAACAACAGGTTTGAATTCCTCCCAGAAAATAATTATCTCTGTTAAGTTACCAAATAGTCCGAAAACAGCTTTTAAAATGAAGATAGAGAAACACATCTTTCAATCTGTGCGGTTCAAAACCAGTCAAAACCCAAAGCGAAAGTAAAACCCACAGAGCCACAGCCTAGCTCCGCCCACAAAATAACATCACTGAAGCCACATGACACAAACGTTTCTTAAAGGGCCACTCCCATGACAGCGTGAATTTAGAAATAATGAGAGACAGGCCCAAAAGCCAAGGAATCACAGTCGAAGTAGATTTAAATACAGAGAGAAAAAAAACAACAGGAGAGATGCAGTGAGAGAAGATGTAGAATCTGCAGTGGGAATCTGGGAAAGTGAACACCGACAGGAGCGTAGAATCCCTACCGTGCAGGAGAAGGCCATTTGGCCCACCACATCTGCACCGACACGCTGGAAAGAGCATCTTAACCTCGGCCCAATCCCTATACCAGTAACCCCTCCCAGGGGCAATTTACCATGTCCAATCCAGCTAACCTGCACATCTTTGGACTGTGGGAGGAAACGGGAGCACCCGGAGGAAACCCACGCAGACACGGGGAGAAAGTGCAAAGTCCACACAGAGAGTCACCCGAGATCGGAATCGAACCCGGGCCCCTGTCGCGGTGAGGCAGCAGTGCTAAATACTGAACCGGGAGTCGTTGCTGGCCTATCACAGCACAGGGGTAGCAAAATGTTAAAAGCTCAGCTTTCCCAAAGCCTATCCAACCACCTAGCTGTGGATTCAACTTCTCGGAAGTGATCACAGATAATTTGTTTTTTTACCCGCCTCTTTTGATTTCTATGGCTGAAGCTGGAGAGAAAGGTGACTAGAGGAGTAGAATGGGATGCACTTGTGTCCATTCATGCTCCACTCATTCAGCACTGTGATATTTAAATGGCTGACTTGGAGCTAGGCTTTTTGTGCGAAGCCGATTTCAAATTGGAGCTGGCTCAGCAGGGTGGATATCATAAAAGGTTATTTTGAATCAGCAGCAGCCATGCATTGAAGTTTGAAGAGAAATTGCTACTTAAATATCTCATAACCGGAGGAGTAGTTTGGAGGAAAAGATAAACAGGAGACAGCAGTAAATGCTAGGAGTGCGCTGATTGAAATTTAGAAAGCTCGGCGAGGAAATGTACTTGCGGATGCCAGCCAGCAAGCGAGTGGACATTTTGGTAGAAGCTACCTCTTTATCTGAGGATTGTGTATGTTTTGCACCTCGATAGAGCTGTGAGTGTATTTTACACTCGACGTTCACATGCAATCAGCGCGCACCGATTCTGCATTCGCACAAGCCACACTAACGCAGTCCATTTGAGGTTCAGCCCTTTAGCGAATCGTTTCTGACACGCCGTGAGATCCTGCATCGTGGCCACTTTCTTTTGCAAGATTCTGGGGCCGAATGTGATCCTAATCATTCTTTCAACCTCGCCGCAAAGCAATCTGCAGGGAATACTGAAGCTAGTGCTTAGGTTCAAGACTGTAGAAGCCAGAGGTGCCAATTTATTTTAATTTGTCCGATTATGTAAATGATTGAATAAAACCCAATGGCACTTTGTTTAGCACTGCTGCCTCACAGCTCCAGGGACTCAGATTCAATTCACGGCTTAGGTGACTGTCTGTGTAGAGTTTGCACGTTCTCCCCGTGTCTGCGTGACACAGGGAGAACGTGCCGTCTCCGCACAGACAGTGACCCAGCAGGGAATCAAACCGGGGACCCTGGCGTTGTGGAGCCACAGTGCTATCCACTTGTGCTACCATGCTGCCCGTACTGGGTTACGGGGATAGGGTGAAGGTATGGGCTTAAGTTGGGTGCTCTTTCCAAGGGCCAGTGCAGACTCGATGGGCTGAATGGCCTCCTTCTGCACTGTAAATTCTATGATCCTAAAACCCCCAAATTTCTGCATTCTGAAAGCTTTCATTATATTTGATGTTGAGAGAATATCCAAGTGATACCCCCCCCCATTCTCACACACCTGTAAAAGGAAAGAAAATATAATGCAGTCCCTGATTTGAACAGTGTTCATAGAATCATAGAATCCCTACAGTGCAGAAGGAGGCCATTCGGCCCATCGAGTTTGGACTGACCCTCCGAAAGAGCGCCCTAACCGAGACCCACTCCTCCATCATATCCCCATAACCCTACCTAACCTGCACACCTTTAGACTGTGGGAGGAAACCGGAGCACCCGGAGGAAACACACACACACACACGGGGAGAACATGCAAACTTCACACAGACACCCAAGGTCGAAATTGAACCTTGATCGCCGGTGCTGTGAGGCAGCAGTGCTAACCACTGTGCTGCCGTGCCGTAAAAAGACGTATTTTCTGTCTTTCCACGAATTGTAAGCCCGCATGGAAAGCTCAAACAAATGCAAATATTCATGGCTCCTTTATGATGGAATAGGAATGACGGACTCACATACAAAAGAATCGGATCTTGAAAACATTTTGGACGGTTAAGTTCAATTGGAAGCAAAATATAATTTCCACAATTTATTTTATGCTCTGTATATTTTACGTTGAATTTTGGGGCCAGTACATTAATCCTGACCAACGAGCCACCGCATCTGACCAACGTGAGATGCTTGTGGTGTGATGGAGTTGATGCTATGACAGCGCCTGAATGAAATTGAAATGCCCGCATCGTGCCATTAATGATACACTTGGGCCCATGATGTCCTTGACGGACTGAAGCTCAGGGTAAGGTGACTAGGCAACTTTATATTAAGTGGCTGAGTATTGAAGAGAAAGATTTGAGACTTTCCATGTTGGGTTTTATTTCTTTTTGCCAAACTTTCGAAAGGCTAGATGGAGAAGGGGGGACCAGGGACTGGTTTAGCTCACTCAGCTAAATTGCTGGCTTTTAAAGCAGACCAAGCAGGCCAGCAGCACGGTTCAATTCCCGTACCAGCCTCCCTGAACAGGTGCTGGAATGTGGCGACTAGGGGCTTTTCACGGTAACTTCATTGAAGCCTACTTGTGACAATAAGTGATTTTCATTTTCAATTCATTTCATTGTGGTCTCTAGAATATTGATGTATTCTTCCATCCAAGGGTGGGGGGGGTGGGGGGTTTGAGTAGGGTGATCATTGCTTGGCACAACATCGAGGGCCGAAGGGCCTGTTCTGTGCTGTACTGTTCTATGTTCTATGTTCTAAAATTGTACCCACCTCTACCACTGCCCCTGGCAGCTCATTCCATATGTTCACCACCCTCTGTGTGAAGAAATTTCCTCTCTGGTCTTTTTTGAATCTCTCTCCTCTTATCTTAAACCTCTGGTTTTAGACTCCTCTGCCTTTGGGAAAAGATGTTGACTGTCTACTTTATCTGTGCCCCTCATTATTTTATAGACCTCTATAAGATCACCCCTAAGCCTCCTATGCTCCAGGGAAAAAAGTCCCAGCCTGTCCATCCTCTCCTTCTAGCTCAGACCATCAAGTCCTGGTAGCATCCTCGTAAATCTCTTCTGCACTCTTTCGAGTTTAACAATATCCTTCCTATAATAGGGTGACCAGAACTGAACACAGTATTCCATGTGTGGTCTTGCCAATGTCTTGTACAACTTCAACAAGACTTCCCAACTCCTGTATTCAACATTCTGACCAATAAAACCTGGTATGCTGAATGCCTTCTTCACCACCCTGTCCACCTGCGACTCCACCTTCAAGGAACTATGAATCTGTATTCCTGGATCTCTTTGTTACGTAACTCTCCCCAACTCCCTCTCATTAATTGAATAGGTCCTGCCCTGATTTGATTTGCCAAAATGCATCACCTCACATTTATCCAAATTCAACTCCATCTGCCATTCATCAGCCCACTGGCCCAATTGGCCAAGATCCTGGTGCAATCTTATATAACACTGTCCACTATGCCACCAATCTTGGTGCCATCTCCATCTGCAAACGTACTAACCATGTTTCCCACATTCTCATCCAAATCATTAATATATATAACAAGTAACAGTGGACCCAGCACCGATCCCTGAGGCACACCGCTGGTCACAGGCCTCCAGTTTGAAAAACAACCACCCACAACCATCCTTTGGCTTCAGTCGCCAAGCCAATTTTGTATCCAATTGGCTACCTCGCCCTGAATTTCGTGAGATTTAACCTTTTGCAACAACCTGCCATGCAGCACCTTGTCAAAGGCCTTGCTAAAGTCCATGTAGACAACATCAACCGCACTGCCCTCATCTACCTTCTTGGTTGCCCCTTCAAAAAGGGGTAACTTTTACCCTTACCCTTACAAAGCCATGCTGACTTTCCCTAATGAAATGAAATGAAAATGAAAATCGCTTATTGTCACGAGTAGGCTTCAATGAAGTTACTGTGAAAAGCCCCTAGTCGCCACATTCCGGCGCCTGTCCGGGGAGGCTGGTACGGGAATCGAACCGTGCTTCTGGCCTGCTTGAAAAGCCAGCGATTTAGCTCAGTGAGCTAAACCAGCCCCTTTTAAATGAGCCCTTGCCTGTCAAAATGCCTGTAGATTCTATCCCTCAGAATACCTTCCAACAACTTAGCCATGACAGAAGTAAGACTCACCGGTTGGTAGTTCCCAGGCTTATCCCTACAGCCCTTCTTAAACAAGGGCACAACATTTGCCACCCTCCAATGTACATGCACCTCACCTGTGCCTGTTGATGATTTAAATTTCTCAGCTAGGGTGCCGGCAATTTCCTCCCTAGCCTCCCACAATGTCCTGACATTTTATCATGTCCCGGGATTTGTCTATCTTGATGCGATTCAATACCTCCAGCACCTCCTTCCCTGTAATATGTACACTCCTCAAGACATCACTTTTTATTTCCCCAATTTCCCTAACATTCCTGCCGTTCTCAACAGTAAATACCAATGAGAAAAATTCATTTAGGACCTCTCCCATCCCTTGTGGATCCGCACTTAGATGACTGTTTATCCTTAAGAGGCCCTACCCTCTCCCTCGTTACTCTTTTACCCTTTATGTATCTGTGAGAGCTCTTTGGATTTTCCTTTGCCTTATCTGCCAAAGCAATCTCATGTCCCCTTTTTGCCCTCCTGACTTCTCTCTTAACTCTACTCCGACAAGCCCTATACTCCTTCAAGGGATCCACTTGATCCCAATTGCTTATGCATGCCACATGCCCCCTTCTCCATTTTGACCATGGCCTCAATATCCCGTGTCATCCAGGGTTCCCTACTTCTACCAGCGTTTCCCTTCACTCTAAGAGGAATATGCCTCCCCTGAACCCTAGTTAACACACGTTTCGTTACATAGAATTTACAGTGCAGAAGGAGGCCATTCGGCCCATCGAGTCTGCACTGGCTCTTGGAAAGAGCACCCTACACAAGGTTAACACCTCCACCATATTCCCATAACCCAGTAACCCCACCCAACACTAAGGCCAATTTTGGACACTGAGGGCAATTTATCATGGCCAATCCACCTAACCGGCACATCTTTGGACTGTGGGAGGAAACCGGAGGAAACCCACGCACACACGGGGAGAACGTGCAGACTCTGCACAGACAGTGACCCAAGCCGTGAATCGAACCTGGGACTCTGGAGCTGTGAAGCGATTGTGCTATTCACAATGCTACCGTGCTGCCCAAAGACTCTCACTTACCAGCTCTCTTCTTGCCTGTAGACAGGCTCCCCCAATCAACTTTTGAAAGGTCCCACCTAATACCATTGAAATTGGCCTTACCCCAATTTAGAATTTTAACTTTTGGGACCGACCTATCATTCTCAATAGCTATCTTAAAACTAATGGAATTATGGTCACTGGTTCCAAAGTGATCCCTCATTAACACTTCCGTCACCTGCCCTTCCTTATTCCCCAAGAGGAGGTCAAGTTTTGCCCCCTGTCTAGTTGGGCCATCCACATATTGAATGAGGAATTCTTCCTGAATACACTCAACAAATTTCTCTCCATCCAAACCCCAAGTTCTGTGTCTGTCCCAGCTAATGTTGGGAAACTTAAATCCCCTTCTATTACCACCCTATTTTTCCGGCAGATCTATAACATCCTTACATATTTGCTTCTCGATTTCCCACTGGCTATTTGAGGGCCTATAGTACAATCCTATCAAAGTGATTTCACCCTTCTTATTTTTTAGTTCTACCCATATAAACTCAGTGGGCGAACCCTTGGATATATCCTTTCTCTGTACTGCTGTGATGTTGTCCCTAATGATAAATGCAACTCCCCCTCCTCTCCTACCTCCTGGTCTATCTTTCCTATACCATCTGTACCACGGAATTTAGCCAAGTTTCAGTAATAGCTATAATATTGCAGTTCCATGTACCTATCCATGCCCTGAGTTCATCTGCCTTGCCCATTAGGCCTCCTGCATTGAATTAAACACAGTTCAATCTGTTTCTCTGCCTTCCACTTTTCTCCTCACTGACTTTTGTTTCTATCCCTTCTTTACTACTCTCTGACTTCCTGCGTTTTTTCCCACCACTGCCACATTAGTTTAAATCCTTCCCAAAAGTGCTAGCAAACAACCCTCCTGGGACATTGGTTCCAGTCCTGCCCAGGTATAGACCGTCTGATTTGTCATGGTCCCACCTCCCCCAGAACTTGTTCCAATGTCCCAAAAATATGAATCAATCCCTCCTGCACCATCTCTCAAGCCACACATTCATCCTGTCATTCCTGCTCTGACTAGCATGTGGCACTGGTAGTAATCCCGAGATTACTACCTTTGAGATCCTACTTTTTAGTTTAGCTCCTAACTCCCTACATTCAGCATGTAGGACCTCACCCCGTTTTTTACCTATATCGTTGATGCCTATATGCACTACGACAGCTGGCTGTTCACCCTCCCCCTTTAGAATGTCCTGCAGCCGCTCTGAGATACCCAGGACCTTTGCACCCAGGAGGCAACATCCCATCCTGGAGTCTCATTTGCGTCCGCAGAAACGCCTGTCTACACCCCTTACAATTGAATCCCCTATCACTGTAGTTCTACCACTCTTCTTCCTGCCCTCCTGCATAGCAGAGTCAGCCACGGTGCCATGAAGCTAGATACTGCTGCCTTCCCCTGGTGAGCCATCTCCCTCAACAGTATCCAAAACGGTATACCTGTTTTTGAGGGAGATGACCGCAGGGAACCCCTGCACTACCTTCCTACTCTTCCTCTGTCTGTTGGTCGCCCATTTCCTATCCCCCTCAGTAGTCATTATCTGCGGTGCGACCAACTTGCTAAACCCGCTATCCACGACTTCCTCAGCATCACGAATGCTACAAAATGAGCCCATCCACAGCTCCAGAGCCGTCAAGTGGTCCAACAGGAACTACAGCTGAACACACTTCTTGCACGTGAAGGAACAGTGGACACGTCCCTGAACTCCCACATCGCACAAGAGGAGCATGACACGGGTCTGGGATCTCCTGCCATGTCTTAACATTTAGGTTAACTTGTACAACTACAATGCCAAAACAAGAATAGATAGATAAATGTAAAGAAAAGAAAGTGCCCCCGCCCCACTCCCATCCCTCCTGCAGTACAATTCAGTAACCCCCCCCCATGGGATTTTCTGGGTCAACCCACCCCCCCCCCCCCCCCCCCCAGGATGGGGGTGATCCGACACCCCCATGACCTACCCCCATCAGAGACCCCATAATCAAAGAGACCCCCTGAGAGACCCCTTAATTAAAGAGAATCCCACAAGAGACCCCCTCCAGAAGAGAAATCCCTGTCTGGAAGCGAGAGAGCAGTCCAGACAGAGGCAGTGAAATAAAAAATCATTCCTTTAAAACTCACCTGTGGAATGCACCTGCTGGCTCAGGCAGAGGATTCAGCACCTGGACATTCCTAAAAAGCGAAAACCACATCAGCTGGGTTTAAACCCCCTCAGATCTTTGATCTGCAAACCTTTCATTCATTTCTCTCTATATTGATTTTATCGGGCTGTGATTGAGATCTTCCCAACACACCCAGCTATCTGCATTGCCCCATTCATCTCCCTTCACGCTGAGTGATTTTGAAATAATCGAACAGCACCAGGTTAAAGTCCAACAGGTTTGTTTTGAATCACTAGTTTTCAGAGCTTTCTCCAGCTGCTGCGCTCCGAAAGCTTGTGATTTGAAACAAACCTGTTGGACTTTAACCTGGTGTTGTAAGACTTCTTTCTGTGCTCACCCTAGTCCAACGATGGCATCTCGCCATCTCTGAAATAGTAAGCTGTGAAACTAACAAAAAGCACTTAACTCACTTTGCTGTGGTCCAGGAGCTGTCAATCAAAGCTTAATGCTTATAAATATTGCAGTTAGTTTCATAGCTTCTTGCTCTTACAAGCGAGGTCTTTAGCAGGTACAAAGGGAAGAAATAAGTGGAGGCCTTAGTTCAGTACAGAAAATGCAGCGGGAAACTTAAGAAAGCAATTAGGAGAGCAAAGAACGTGCTTAAAAAAGCCCTGGTGGGTAAGCAAAGAGCGGGCATCCAATTGAGATGACTTAAAGGCAATGTAAGACCAATTATTAGAGGCTGACTGGAATGTTCAGGCTGCAGGCCTCCACAGCGTTAGAAACAGGCCAACTACCTGGATGTGGCTTCCTGGCAGCAGACCAGGGTGGTGGTGGAGGGTGAAGGAGGGTGTACAGCACTCTAAGCAGATTCTGAGGGCCTTTCATCTTGGCTGGATGGCTGAAGCCACTTTGAACCTCCGCACGCACCGTCTGCACAGGAATCAGGTTGTTCCGTCAGCACTGGTTGGAGCATGCCCCAGGAAATTGAAAGGTAGATATATTTACAGGCTCGGTGCGATGTGACATCATTACAAATGAGGAAGAAGAGTTCTCTCTATGCGGACAGCAGGGATTGAGACCATAATGGTCCTGTTGCCTCCAGCGTGTGTGGAGAACTTGATCCATCGTAACGGATAACAGTGAGAGATTATCGCATTCTTAAAACCCAGTGGGCATGACTGACTCCATGGCTTAAACAGAACTAGTTTTGGAAAAAATGGATGTATCTTACATTGGCAAAGGTTATAAAAAAAAAATTTAGTAATAAATTTGGACAGCACGGTTGCACAAGTGGATAGCACTGTGTCTTCACAGTGCCACGGTCCCAGGTTCGATTCCCCGCTGGGTCACTGCTGTGCGGAGTCTGCACGTTCTCCCCGTGTCTGCGTGGGTTTTTTCCGGGTGCTCTGGTTTCCTCCCACAGTCCAAAGATGTGCAGGTTAGGTGGATCGGCCATGATAAATTGCCCTTAGTGACCAAAATTGGCTGGAGGGGTTATTGGGTTACCGGGATAGGGTGGAAGTGAGGGCTTAAGTGGGCCGATGCAGACTCGATGGGCCGAATGGCCTCCTTCTGCACTGTATGTTCTAGTGGACCCAACTCATTTTTTCCAATTAATGTGAAATTTAGCATGGCCAATCCACCTATCCTGCACATCTTTTGGGTTGTGGGGACATAACCCACGCAAAAACGGGGAGAATGTATAAACTCCACACGGACGGTGACCCAGAGCCGGGATCGAACCTGGGACCTCTGCACCGTGAGGCTGCAGGGCTAACCCACTGCATCACCGTGCTGCCCTGCACTGGCAAAGATTTTCACTTCAGGATGTCGTTGAAATCTGAAGGCCAGTATCAACATTTCCTCATTCAGATTTTTCTGATCAGGAATGTAAAAGATGAATTTCTGTTGCCAAACCTCTTGTGTTGCCCCAATTTTCAATGTCTGATTAGAATTTCTGCATTAAAGATTAATTCTCCCACTCACTGAAGCAGCATCATTTTATATCAGTGCCGAGAAATTTAATACACAGCCGGTTTCAGCGGGCTTCTGAGCACAGATTCCCTTAGTGCGCATTTATACCCTGGTATTCTCACATTGGTGTGACACTCGTGTTTTTTTATGTTCTTTTATAAGTGGCTCAGCTTCAAATAATTCAGCTTCCTCCGAACTTCCTGTGGACCCTGTAAGCGGCTGAAGTAGCATTGACGTACCCTTCGTGTGACACAGGAGTCAGGCACCTCTTCCACATGTTAGAGGTCAGTCTTCCTCACACAAAAAAGATTGCAGCATTACTGGATGGTAATGCTCGGCATTTCTTGCTTCTTTGGTCTTTTGCTTTGTTTCAATTCAGATGGTTTCTTTAGCAATTGCCCACTTGGTTACTAAGTTGCATAATCGGACTTTTACACGTTTAGCATGGCTTATTGGGTCATTGACTCCAATAACAGCATTTTTTTTTAGAATATGCAGTCTTGGCAGCTAACTCCAGCATCTTATTACATTCTCATTGCCAACATGAGCGCCCAGAGAGCCACCAGATAGTTTACTGAATGGCTATGGTTTATACTAATCTTTATTGTCACAGGTCGGCTTACATTAACACTGGGGGGAATGGGGAAGCGAGCTGTAAATCCAGAAGCCAGTGTTGAGAGTAGTGAGGTACTGAGGAGGATATCAAGGTCGCAGGAGTGTACCAGCAGACAGAAAGGTGGGTTGAAGTGAGTCTACTTCAATGCAAGGAGCATCCGGAATAAGGTAGGTGAACTTGGAGCATGGATTGGCACTTGGGACTACGATGTTGTGGCCATTACGGAGACATGGTTCGAACAGGGACAGGAATGGTTGTTGGAAGTTCCGGGGTATAGATGTTTCAGTAAGAGTAAGAAAGGTGGTAAAAGAGGTGGAGGAATAGCATTGTTTATCAAGAATAGTTTAACGGCTGCAGAAAGGCAGTTCGAAGGGGATCTGCCTACTGAGGATATATGGGCCGAAGTTAGAAATAGGAAAGGAGCGGTCACGTTGTTAGAAGTTTTCTATAGGCCCCCAAATAGTAATAGAGATGTGGAGGAATAAATTGCAAAACAGATTATGGATAGGTGTGGAGGTCTCAGGGTAGTTGTCATGGGTGAATTTAACTTTCCAAATATTGATTGGAACCTCTATAGGTCGAACAGTTCGGATGGGGCAGCTTTTGTACAGTGTGTGCAGGAGGGTTTCCTGACACAATAGTAGGGGCTGGTTTAGCTCACTGGGCTAAATCGCTGACTTTTAAAGCAGACCAAGCAGGCCAGCAGCACGGTTCGATTCCCGTACCAGCCTCCCTGGACAGGTGCCGGAATGTGGCGACTAGGGGCTTTTCACAGTAACTTCATTGAAGCCTACTCACGACAATAAGTGATTTTCATTTTCATTTTCATGTGGATAGGCCGACAAGAGGGGGAGCCACATTAGATTTGGTACTGGGTAATGAACCGGGCCAAGTGTTAGATTTGTTTGTGAGAGAGTACTTTGGAGATAGTGACCACAATTTGGTGTCTTTCACTATTGCAATGGAGAGGGATAGGGCCATACGGCAGGGCAAGGTTTATAATTGGGGGAGGGGTAATTATGATGCGATTAGGATAGAATTAGGGAGCATAAGATGGGAACAGAAACTGTCAGGGAAAGGCACAAATGAAAACTGGCGCTTGTTCAAGGAACAAATAGGTATGTCCCTGTCAGGCAGGGAGGAAATGGCCATGTGAGGGAACCATAGTTCAGAAAAGAGGTTGAATGTCTTGTCAAGAGGAAAAAGGAAGCGCATGTAAGGATGATAAAACAAGGTTCAATTGGTTCGCTTGAGGGTTACAAGGTAGCAAGGAATGAGCTAGAAAAAAGGGCTAAGGAGAGCTAGGAAGGGGCATGAGAAGTCCTTGGCGGGTCGGATCAAGGAAAACCCCAGGGTTTTTACTCTTATGTGTGAAATAAACGAATGATCAGGGTGAGGTTAGGGCCGGTCAAGGACAGTACTGGGAACTTGTACATGGAGTCAGAAGAAATAGGAGAGGCATTGAATGAAAACCTTTCTTCAGTGTTCACCAAGGAGAGCGGCCATGTTTTTGAGGATGAGAGTGTGATACAGGCGGGTAGGCCGGAGGAGGTAGACGTTCTGAGGAAGGATGTATTTGCAATTTTGAAATTCGACAAGTCCCCTGGGCCAGATGGGATATATCCAAGGATTCTTTGGGAGGCAAGGGATGAGATTGCAGAGCCTTTGGCTTTGATCTTTGGGTCCTCATTGTCCACGGGGATAGAGCCAGAGAACTGGAGAGTGGCGAATGTTGTTCCTCTGTTCAAGAAAGGGAATAGGAATGACCCTGGTAATTTTAGGCCAGTTAGTCTTGCTTCGGTGGACGGTAAGTTAATGGAAAAGGTCCTGAAGGATAGGATTTATTCACGGCGCCGAGGTCTCAGGTTCGATTCCGGCTCTGGGTCACTGTCCGTGTGGAGTTTGCACATTCTCCCCGTGTTTGCGTGGGTTTCGACCCCACAACCCAAAGATGTGCAGGGTAGGTGGATTGGCCACGTTAAATTGTCCCTTAATTGGAAAAAATGAATTGGGTACACTAAATTTATAAAAATAATTTTTAAAAATAGGATTTATGACCATTTGGAAAGATGCAGCTTAATCCTTCACAAATCCGAGTTGACTATCCTGGATTAAGCTGCATCTTTCCAAATGGTCATAAATCCTATCCTTTTTAAAAATTATTTTTTTAAATTTAGGCCTCACAAATTTATTTGAATTCTTTGAGGAGGTAACTAAGTGTGTAGATGAAGGTAGAGCAGTTGATGTTGTACACATGGATTTTAGTAAGGCGTTTGATAAGGTTCCCCGTGGTCGGTTTATGAAGAAAGTAAGGAGGTGTGGGATAGAGGGAAATTTGGCCAATTGGATAAATAACTGGCTATCACATAGAAGACAGAGGGGAGTGGTGGATAGAAAATTTTCCGACTGGAGACTAGTTACCAGCGGTGTACCACAGGGATCTGTGCTGGGTCCTCTGCTATTTGTGATTTTTATCAATGATTTGGAGGAGGGGGCTGAAGGGTGGGTCAGTAAATTTGCTGATGACACCAAGATTGGTGGAGTAGTGGATGAGGTGGAGGGCTGTTGTAGGCTGCAAAGAGACATTGACAGGATGCAGAGCTGGGCTGAAAAATGGCAGATGGAGTTTAACCCTGATAAGTGCGAGGTGATTCATTTTGATAGAAAAATTTGAATGCGGATTACAGGGTAGGGTTCTGAGGAATGTGGAGGAACAGAGAGATCTTGGGGTTCATGTCCACAGATCTCTGAAGGTTGTCACACAAGTGGATAGGGCCGTGAAGAAGGTCTATAGTGTGTTAGCATTTATTAACAGGGGGCTTGAGTTTAAGAGCCGTGGGGTTATGCTGCAACTATACATGACCCTGGTGAGACCACATTTGGAATATTGTGTGCAGTTCTGGTCACCTCATTATAGGAAGGATTTGGAAGCATTGGAAAGGGTGCAAAGGAGATTTACCAGGATTCTGCCTGGTTTGCAGGATAGGTCTTATGAGGAAAGGTTGAGGGAGCTAGGGTTTTTCTCTTTGGAGCCGAGGAGGTTGAGAGGCGACTTAATAGAGGTTTATAAGATGATGAGGGGGATAGATAGAGTGGACGTTCAGAGACTATTTCCTCGGGTGGATGTAGCTGTTACAAGGGGGCATAACTATAAAGTTCAGGGTGGGAGATATAGGAGGGATGTCTGAGGTAGGTTCTTTACTCAGAGAGCGGTTAGGACGTGGAATGGACTGCCTGCTGTGATAGTGGAGTGGGACACTTTAGGAACTTTCAAGCGGTTATTGGATAGGCACATGGAGCACACCAGAATGTCAGGGAGTGGGATAGCTTGATCTTGGTTTCGGACAATGCTCGGCACAACACCGAGGGCCGAAGGGCCTGTTCCGTACTGTATTATTCTATGTGCTATGTTCTAACACTGCAATGAAGTAACTGTGAAAATCCCCTAATCGCCACATTCCGGTGTCTGTTTGGGTACACAGAGGGAGAATTCAGAATGTCCAAATTACTTAACAGCACGTCTTTCGGGACTTAGAGGAAACCGGAGCACCCGGAGGAAACCCACGCACACACGGGGAGAACGTGCAGACTCCACAGACAGTGACCCAGCTGGGAGTCGAACCTGGGATCCTGGAGCTGTGTAGCCACAGAGCGAACCACTGTGCTACCGTACTGCCCTCATGGGACATGGTTTGTATTTGTCCACAAGGACATCTGACATCATCACGAAGGCCGATAAGTGAAGAATTGAGATGCACTGTCGCTGGTTACTAAGGAAGCTGGTTTAGCTCAGTTGGCTGCACAGCTGGTTCGTGATGTGGGGAGAAGATGACAGCGCCCGCTCAATTCCCATACCAGCTGAGGTTATTCCTGAAGGTCCAGCCTTCTAAACCTCACCCCTTGTCTGAAATGTGGTGATCCTCAGGTCAAATCACCACCAGTCAGCTCTCCCCCTCCGAGGGGAAATCAGCCTGTGGTCATCTGGGGCTCTGGCAACTTTCTTTACTTTATCAATTTATTGGATCAACTGCTGTCATGGAACAGGAACAATTGTTATTTAACAATCTCTGTAAACAAATCCAGCTTTATTTCTTGAAGTTCCATTGAGGTTTATAATGGTAACTCATGATAAGTGGTGATTGAAGACTGACAAGGTTACATGCTGGTCAATGTTGACTGTGCGAAAGGTCATTGGGAACAGTTTATGATGCTGATTCTGGGTGACTGTTCATTGATATGACCCAACAAATGTCAGGGCAATAGCCTTAGTCCCTATCTCGCTGTGCAGAAGGTGCTATGCTGGTCAGGGTCTTGGATCAGAGCAAGATTATTATTGCATGCCCAATTATGTAACTGATTACCATCTTCATTGGCTTGTGAGCTCCCTCAGTTGGAAGAGTCACCAATCTAGAGGTTTGGGTCAGTAGATTGTGCTCTCTTCCCCCCCCCCAGTTTTCACTTGGTGACTAATGAACGTTTACAGTCTTGCAACCATTAACCTGTAGGGCATAACTACGATTGGTAATCATCATAGGGCAATCAAAGAATTTACAGTCAGTGCAGAAGGAAGCCATTCAGCCCATCGGGTCTGCACCGGCTCTTTGAAAGAGCACCCGACCCAAGTCCACACCTCCACCCTGTCCCCATAACCCAGTAACCCCACCCAACACTAAGGGCAATTTTGGACACTAAGGGCAATTTTGGACACTAAGGGCAATTTAGCATGACCAATCCACCTAACCTGCACATCTTTGGACTGTGGGAGGAAACCGGAGTACACGGAGGAAACCCACGCACACAGGGGGAGAACGTGCAGACTCCACACAGACAGTGAACCAAGCCGGGAATCGAACCTGGGACCCTGGAGCTGTGAAGCAATTGTGCTAACCACAATGCTACCGTGCTGCCCCTCAGATGAGATCTGAGTTGCATTGGTAGGATGTTGCAGACATTGGTTGCCCAGCCATGGTCAAGCATGGAGCACAGTGGTTAGCACTGTTGCTTCACAGCGCCAGGGACCCAGGTTCGATTCCCGGCTTGGGTCACTGTCTGTGCGGAGTCAGCACATTCTCCCTGTGTCTGCGTGGGTTTCCTCCGGGTGCTCCGGTTTCCTCCCACAAGTCACGAAGGACAAGCTTGTTAGGTGAATTGGACATTCTGAACTCTCCCTCAGTGCACCGAGCAGGCGGGGGGGTATAGCAACTACGGGATTTTCACAGTAACTTCATTGCAGTGTTAATGTCAGCCTACTTGTGACATTAATAAAGATTATTATTATTGTTAGCCAACCTTGTGGCGATTGGCTCACCACTGAAAACCCCTCAACATTAAACTGTTGGATTGGCAGCACTGCACCCATGGCTCAAAACCCATCTACTTTGATGGATGCCTGTCTATTGTCATGATTCGATCTAAAGCTTCTCTGACTGGGTCTACTGGCTGTGCCATTAGTTTCACTGGTAGATCAATTACCCAACAAGGATGGTGCAACGTGAATGCTCATGCATTGTTCTTTCTTTCAGTTGGCTTCAGCTAGTTCATCACTGCATCACTACTTTCCCTCCGATCACACCGTGTTAAGAGCCGGGTGTTGGTGCGAATTTGTTCCCAATTTAACACTGGAGAAAAAAGTAATAATTTTTTTGTGAAATGAGGTACGTCAAGCTTGAAGCTAATGGAACAATTTGAATGGTGCCGTGTACGCCAGGTGCTGGAGTATGTGAATAACCATCAGCATTCATTAAGATGTTACATTTAACCTGTGGGATGTGAGTAAATGCTGAACTTTTGCTACATGGGAAAATTGATAATTATGTGAACTAATTCCCTCCAGAGAAATAATTAAAATAAAATTGCTGCGTTCTGGGAGACTTAAGATGCCCCCATAATAGGATATGGTTAAACAGGCAGGCGCTACTGAACAATCACTTATGTAATTTTAATTATCTTACATTGATCATGCAATGTTAGCTGAGATGCCAGTCATTGCACTATTTTCACGAGAGATTTCCTGTCGCTTGGCATTCCGTAATTGGCTTTAAAATAAAACTGGTTGAAAAAGTATGTGCTAAAGCACAGTTGTGTTCATTAGAAGACAATCTTATCCAACGTGTTATCGAACTGTCATCCATTTTGGTTGCACCTCAGATCATTTGAGCTCAGGCGCTCTGCGTGATTTGGGTGTTGGACCTTCAGCTCCAACTTAGTACGTTTCTGCAACCTGAGGGTGGAACGGTAGCACGGTGGCTAGCACTGTTGCTTCACAGCACCAGGGACCCAGGTTCGATTCCTGGCTTGGGGTCACTGTCTGCACGTTCTCCCCGTGTCTGCCTGGGTTTCCTCCGGGTGCTCCGGTCTCCTCCCATAAGTCCCCAAAGACGTGCTTGCTAGGTGAATTGGACATTCCGAATTCTCCCTCTGTGTACCCGATCAGGCGCCGGAGTGTGGTGACTGGGGCCTCTTCACAGTAACTGCATTTCAGTGTTAATGCAAGCCTACTTGTGACACTAATAAAGATAATTATTATTAGATGATTATTGAAAATCTGCATATATACTAAGTACCAACGCAATCCTCATATTATCTAAACACAAGAACATCAAAACTTGGAGCAGGACTAGGGAATAGTCTGAGCCTGTTCCGCCATTCAATACGATCATAGTTGATCTCAGCGTGGCCTCAACTCTACTGTCCTGCCCGTTCTCCATAATCCTTCACCTATTGCTCATTAAAATATGTCAATCACCTCCTTAAATTTACTCAATATTCCGGCTTCCACTGCACTTAGGGGCAGTGAATCCCACAGCTTTACCGCTCTTTGAGAGAAGTAATTTCTCCCCATCTCTGTTTTATACCTGCCTCCCATTATCCTAAAACTGTGACCTCTCATTCGAGATTGCTGCACAAGATGAAGCATCCGCTCTGCGTTTACTTTGTCAATACCGTTTACCACCTTGGGCGGGATTCTCCGCCCGTTCGCGGCAGTGGGATTCTCCGTTCCTACTGCGGTGAATGGGATTATTTGGATGAGCTCCAGGTTCTCCGTACTCGCGAGCAGCAATGTTGGGGCGGACTCGCAATGGAGACCGCCGGCCCTTATGTACCTCGATAAGATCTCCCCTCATTCTTCTGAACTCGAGAGAGTAGCGATCTGAACTACTCAACCTCTCTTTGTAAGACAGATCCCTCACTTCAACAATGAACGGACATAATTTCACAAACTGTTCAGGATGGTTTCTACGTGTGGAGCTTTTGGAGGAACATAGGTGTTTAAATTAATTGCATTTACAATGTGGATGTTACAAATCTTGTTCGTCTAATTTAGATTTGCCAATCAATGCAGCAGGAGCAGGAACATCTGGAACTCGCTCCCTCAGCAGCTGGTTGAGGCAAGGTCAATTTAAATAATAATAATAATCTTTATTAGTGTCACAAGTAGGCTTACTCTGCAATCAAGTTACTGTGAAAATCACCTCGTCGCCGCATTCTGGCGCCTGTTTGGGTACACAGAGGGAGAATTCAGAATGGCCAAATTACCTAAGAGCACATCTTTTAGGACTTATGGGAGGAAACCGGAGCACCTGGAGGAAACCCACGCAGACTCCGCACAGACAGTGACCCAAGCCGGGAATCGAACCTGGGACCCTGCTGCAGTGAAGCCACAGTGATAACCACTGTGCTACAAAGCTGAGATTCACACATTTCCCTTCGGCACAGCTTCTCAGGAATACGAAGCAAATACTGGAGCAAAAAACTCAAGACACGGTGGCACAGTGGGTAGCACTGCTGCTTCACAGCGCCAGGGACCGGATTCGATTCCAGCCTCGGATCACTGTCTGTGTGGAGTCTGCACGTTCTCCCCGTGTCTATGTGGGTTTCCTCCGGGTGCTCCAGTTTCCTCCCACAGTCCAAAGATGTGCGGGTTATATGGATGAAATGAAATTAAATGAAAATGAAATGAAAATCACTTATTGTCACGAGTAGGCTTCAATGAAGTTACTGTGAAAAGCCCCTAGTCGCCACATTCCGGCTCCTGTCCGGGGAGGCTGGTATGGGAATCGAACCGTGCTGCTGGCCTGCTTGGTCTGCTTTAAAAGCCAGCGATTTAGCCCAGTGAGCTAAATCAGCCCCTAAGATAAACCAGCCCCTGATGGGCCGTAACAAAATTTTGCTTAGTGTCCAAAAGATGTGCATGTTAGGTGAAATTACGGGAATAGGGTGGGGGAGAGGGCGAGGTAGGCTGCTCTCTCAGAGGGTTCATGCAGACACGATGGGCCGAACGGCCTCCTCCTGCCCTGAAGGGATTCTATGGATCCTCTATGGGAAGAAGAGATAGACTGAATGGGAGGACAGCCCTTCTCAAACCATAAATATTAACAGGATGAAATATGGTGTCGGCAAATTGACTGGACTAATTTGGTTCCCCGTATGGGTTTCTTGAGAATAGTGACTAATTCCCAGACCCCCTTGAACTGTAAACTGCCTTGCTGCTGCTGCAGTTAAGATAGTCTGTTCGAGTGCCGTAGGGCTATAAGTGGCATTGATTAGCTGCATTTATTGGGCATTGAAATTTAGATTGAGTTACATTTCATCTGTGTATGTCCTGACAGTTCTTCTCTATTCTATTATTAAGATGTATGAGGTAGGGAATGAATCGAGGGCTGCAGAAACTTGCTGTAAGACATACCGTGACAAAATGATCCTTCCGATTACTTGCAACATAAAAACTCAGGGCAATGTGTGCTGCTCTTCAGCACTGCAGCATGATTTTACATAGAATTTACAGTGCAGAAGGAGGCCATTCGGCCCATCGAGTCTGCACCGGCTCCTGGAAAGAGCACCCTACCCAAGGTTAACACCTCCACCCTATCCCCATAACCCAGTAACCCCACCCAACACTAAGGGCAATTTTGGACACTAGGGGCAATTTATCATGGCCAATCCACCTCACCTGCACATCTTTGGACTGTGGGAGGAAACCGGAGCACCCGGAGGAAACCCACGCACACACGGGGAGGATGTGCAGACTCCGCACAGACAGTGTCCCAAGCCGGAATCGAACCTGGGACCCTGGAGCTGTGAAGCGATTGTGCTATCCACAATGCTACCGTGCTGCCCCTCAGATGAGATATGAGTTCCTCAGATGCCCTGCGTTTTTATGTTGCGAGTAATCTGAAGCACCATTTTTTCATGATATGTGGGGGAGAGAGTTGTTTCCTGAAGGATCTTTCCGGGGGGGGAGGGGGGGGGGGGTGGCTCTTGTTGTCAGGGGCCACAAGGTGCCCATGTCCTGAGGACCCCCCCCCCCCCCCCCCCCCCCCTGCGCCATGTGAGGAAATGCTAATCCACCCGCTGCTGGTGAAATGGCAGCGGAGGTAGAAAGAGGCTCATAATTCGCATCGCCTTCTTGAACCATTGCAGTCCCTGAGGTGTAGCTACACCCACTGTGCTGTTAGGGTGGGAGTTCCAGGATGTTGCCCCAGCGACAGTGAAGGAACGGCGATATATTTGCACGTCAGGGTGGTGAGTGACTTGGAGAGGAACCTCCAGGTGGTGGGGTTCCCAGGTTTTTGCTGCTCTTGTCCTTCCAGATGGTAGATGGTAGTGGTCATGGGTTTTGAAGGTGTTGTCGAAGGAACCTTTGTGAGTTCCTGCCGTGCATCTTGTAGATGGTACACACGACTGCCACTGTCCGTTAGTGGTGGAGGCTTTGAATGTTTGTGGAATGGGGAGCAATCAAGTGGCTGCTTTGTCCTGGGTGGTATTGAGCTTCTTCAATGCTGTTGGAGCTGCACTCACCCAGGCAAGTGGAGAGTATTCCATCACACTCCTGACTTGTGCCTTGCAGATGGTGGACAGGCTTTGGGGGTCAGAAGGTGAGTTACTTGCCATAGGATTCCTAGCCTTTGCCTTACTCTGGTAGCCACCGTATTAATGTGGCTGGTCCAGTTCAGTTTCTGATAAATGGTAACCCCCAGGATGTTGATTGTGGGGGATTCAGCTGTCATGTCGGAAATGGAATGGCCAATTTAACCTCAGCAAACACCCCATAAACAGCCATGCGATCAGGGTCAGGTAAGCTTTTTGCGATATTGATTAGGGGATGAATATTATCCGGGAAACTGGGGATAACTTCCCTGCTCTTCTTCAAAATAGTGCCATGGGATCTTTTACATACACCCCGAGTAGCCAGATTCTAGTTCGGTTCAACTTCTTGGCGCAATCCACCAGCGGATCGGAGTGGGTCGTGGACGGTAAATGCTGGGGGAAGACCCCCCCCGCAGGCTTCCCTAGTTAACAATGCTGACACTGGATCTGACTGGCTCCCGGCATCTATCGACCGCCCCAGGGAGACCCCAGCTGGGCGCTGATTAGTACTGGTCCACGCAAACATAGACCAGGCAGAACAGCACCTTGGCGTCTCCCAGGCCATCGGCTGCCTCTGGGTGGTCAGGAGCACGGCAGGGTGGCATCCTGCCGCTCCTCTTGGCATCCAGCCACCTTGGCACTGCTAGGCTGGCACCTTGGAACTGCCCACCTTGGCACTGTCAAGGTGCCCAGGTGGCACTGCCAGGCTGGAAGGAACATTGCCAAGGTGGCTGTGCCAGGGTGCCCAGATGCACTGCCGAAGGTCAGGGCCTGAGCGGGGCCAAGCCCATGAACGAAGGCATGAGGGGACATAAAGGTTGGGGGAGGGGTGAGGTTGGGGGTTCTGAAAGGGGGGGTCAAAAGGGGGCATGGAAAGGTTTGAAAAGGGCGTTCCTCAGCCACCCCACAGTGGGGTATCCTCATTTAGAGGGGTGTGGGGTAATGCCTATGTACATGGGGGGGGGGTGATCATTGCCTATGGGTGGGTTGTGGGGGACCCACTAGCTCACTTCCTCAGACAGTTACTCGTTTCAATGGGTGTCTGTATTATAGGAAATGTCGCTTTCTTCACACTCCCCTGAGGGTGCTTCGGAATGTGGCCTTGCGCCTTTATGTGTCTCAGCTGCAGTTGCAACATTTCAAATCAATTAAACGTTGAAAGATAAAGGGACATAGCCTCATGACATCTCAAAGAAAGCTGCCTGCAAAGATCCAATGATGCCTGTGTCGCGGATTTCACCTTTCCTGCGATCAGTTGGAATATGCTGTCCAGTTCAAGGAGATCTCCAGGCGTCAGCAACAGTGATGGTATCGCATAGGTCCCGGTGCCGCTCACTTTGAAGCCTTCCCACAGGCTGCAGACAGGAAGGAAAATGCCCTGGCATCTTTCACTTTTTATATATTTTACAGTGAGCAAAATAAATGATTGGAGCCTATACATGGGATTAAAGCAGAAACCAAAATAACTTAACTAATGTTCTTCAAAAAACTATATTAAAAATGAATAGAATCTTTTTTTATCATAACCCTGAAAAAGTTATCCTTCTAGAAATATAAAATTAGTTCTTCAAGGATCGAGAAGTTTTCTTGGAATATGTATGAATGTGGTTTACTGTTAAATTCCCAGTAGGGCAGCACGGTGGCACAGTGGTTAGCACCGCTGCCTCACAGCGCCGAGGACCCAGGTTCGATCCCGGCTCTGGGTCACTGTCCGCGTGGAGTTTGCACACTCTCCCCGTGTTTGCGGGGGTTTCACCAACACAACCCAAAGATGTCAAGGGTAGGTGGATTGGCCACGCTAAATTGCCTCTTAATTGGGAAAAAATGAATTGGGTACTCTAAATTTAAAAACAATTCCCAGTTACATCTCATGTAATAAGGTGTAACTTTTCCAAGGTTTCCAATGTGAAAAGGCAAGGCCTCGTCAATTCAATGATTGGTGACAATCTGTGGGTACATCAACAGTGCGCCCGATGGAGAAGTGGAGAATCACAGTGTGGTTTAGTTTTGAAAATAAAAGATTCCTGGCCAGTCACTGTTTTAACTAATGGGTTAACCATTTAGTCTTGGGCTGTTTGAGTGTCAAAGAGCATGGGAGCGAAACTGGCCGAGGAACGGTTGCGTGGTGAATGACAAGTGTAGCGATTCAGCAAGCTGTTCTCCGCTGGCAGTTTTTATTTCCTGTTGGCTTGTAAAACATGGCCGGGATTTTCGATTTGAAACCATGTATAATTTGCATCGAGGCAATGGTGAAAAATAGCTGTCAATTTGCTGTAACATTGATGTTGGAGCTCTTACGCCATGAACAATCATAAACGATCAAAGTCAAATTTCGCTCAAAGGATGACCACTAACCAAAACTTCCCCTCAAGCAACCGTCTCATTAATGCATCTCACCTCATTGTATCTGACTTTCTCAGTTAAACGCACAAGCTCTATTCAATCGAGTCAGTAATTGGGGTTTGTGGTTAGGAAATTCAGAAAGCACTTCAAAGTTTTTTTGGAGCAAACTGTTTTATTGAGAAGCGCAGGAAAAAGAATGCAACTTTTAAATGCCAGGGGTTTCTGTCCAAATAACTACAGATCGTCAGATCAACATATTACTTGATCAAAGCTGAGAACGCGAATGTACTCACTTACCTTGTGAGCGCTCTCTTGGATAGAGTTTCAAGTCATGGGAAACCCAGAAATTCTAAAAGTTGACCCAAGCAGAATTGCTTCCTAATAGTTTGCAACATATTCAAATTTAAAATGCTCAGTTCACTGACCCAGATTTTAGAAATATTTGGGTTGAATTTTCAGAATCTATCAAAGGTCAGGAATGGAGGGTCAGTGGGAACAGAGATTCTGAGGCTCGCTGACATACCAGTTTTGCAACCCTGTTCCCGACATCGGCCATTTCCACAAGGGGGAGGAGGGGGTAGGGAAATCGGCCCCCAAAAAGCCTTGTTAAGCAGGGCCGAAGGAGGCTGACTGGAATTTTTCAATTGGCCTCCAGGGCTGGATTCTTCTATCCTATCCTACCCGCTGTGAATTTGGTGGTGGGTGAAATTGGAGAATCCACAGGGAGCCGAAAGGTCGGAAACCCGCTGGCGAAAAATATTTTGCAATTCTCCCAATAGTGGGTTAATAAGCAGGTCGGTTCTGCCGCTGGCTGGTCTCGTGAATGCCATTTGCATTCATTTGCATCTCATGAATGCTCATTGAAATAGCCGATCACCGAAATCTTGTCAGGCCTTCCAAATGTGCATCATGCCAGTGGGATATCACATCAAACATCAAACGCGTCAAACTCGTTTGAAGAAGAATGATATGCATTAGACCGACCTCAAATCACTTGAGACTTCGAGATGAGTGCAACATAGCCCACCAGTCCTAGTGCTACACCATTCCTGTTGCGCAGAACACCACTCTGCTGGCGAAGAGCAGTGCGGTTCATGGCCCCTAGCTCCGTGCCGAGATGGCCTTTATGAACACCACTGTGCTGCCGGACTCATGAAACCTCCGTTCCAATTACCTGAAATTTGACCGTGTGGGGTGTGAGGTGAGGTGAGGGGGTGGGGGTGGTACGGTGTTTAGGGGGAAGCTGATGAAGACAAGGTGGGCAATGTGGAGGAGGGCTGTGCAAGGGTGGGGGTTAGAGGGTGGAAGGGTTAGGGGGCAGGCAGAGGTGCAAGGCAGCGGATGAGGATGATGAGTAATGAAAGACACAGGGAAGATCGAGCGGAGGAAAACTGGATCACAACAAGGCTGCATAAAAAAAATCACAAGGTGTTCAAAGAGATACCACGTCTTTTACTAGGGGGGGAAACAAACATTCCAGATGCAATGGGTTTCATGGCAGCCTCGCAGGTGATGGGCTCAGGACGGATGAAGGTTGAATCGAGGAACCAACTTCTTCATGGTCTGGTGAAGACAGGTGGGCCGGAGTACATATGTACTCATATCGATGAGTACATTCCTCACCAATATTCAACCACAATTAAAGCGCAATCTACTGACGTGGCCGGTAATTCGGGGGACAAGCCTCTTCTGGGATTTTCCCGACTCACTATGCCTCACCAGATCTAACGGGGCCTTGTGAGATGTCACGATCTGGATCCTGCCCACAATGGGCGGGATCTGTATTTGGCAAACCTGCATATTAAAGTGAGCAGCTCGTCTCACTGTTATATGCTCTCGCCTGATCTACCCAAGGCGTTGGGATTGACCCCCTTCGCCTCAGATAGCCCAGGTGAGAGCCGGCCAGGACTGGCCTATATAAACAGGGACCAGGTGTACCAACGGCGGGGGGGGGGGGGGGGGGGGGGTCTCCCAGTGGATCGGGAGCCCCTGGATGGCTGGGCTCTGGGCAGTGTGGTACCCTGGTGCCCGCTATGCCACTTGGGCACCCTGACACTGCCAGCCTGGCATCTTGGCGGTGCCACCTGAGCATCCTGG
Source organism: Scyliorhinus canicula (assembly GCF_902713615.1). Lineage (NCBI taxonomy): Eukaryota > Metazoa > Chordata > Chondrichthyes > Carcharhiniformes > Scyliorhinidae > Scyliorhinus > Scyliorhinus canicula. The sequence goes on along the minus strand of NC_052154.1, from coordinate 190,319,686 downwards.
CAGCTGTTACATGGCAGTGCCAAGGTGCCCAGGTGGCACTGCCAGGCTGGAAATGGCACCACAAGGTTCCAGTGTCAAGGTGCCTGAGTGGCATTTTGCACATGCCGCAGATCAGGCCCAGTGCTGCCCAGCTCTTATTATATGAGAGTGTGGGGCTCGATGAGCCTCTTGTAGATGAGTTGGGGCATTGGGCGGGGTCCGGGCCGGGGGTCATGCTGTGGGGGGGTCTGGAGATTGGGGAACCATTTTTCTTCCTGCAAGGAGAGTGGCCTTGTTGATGCATTTCCCGCTAAGGCCCTGAAATAAAACGGAGTCCCGTTAGATAGCGGGGTCTTTCCCGGCTCTGCCAGCGTCAGGGAACACCCAGCTAAACACATTCGACAAGGGACTCGGTTTCATTTCCGTTAAATCGTGCCCTAAGTCTGTTTTGGGGCCTCGGGGAGTTTCTCCCCGGTCTAGCCCACGCTGAGAAATATTTACAGCTACGGGGAGATTAACTCACCGGCCAGACTGGCTCCTCAGAGATTGGGCCGCTATTCTGAAAGGGCCCCCCGATCTCGAGGTGGGCTTGAGGGTCCTCCACACCAGGACTCCCCACCCCCTTTTCGGATGTCACCCCCTTTCAGGACCCACACCCTTCATGTCCTAACCATTATGAGACCCCTTCACCCACCATTCTACTGCCCATCCTTCATACCCCCGTTTCATGGGCACAGCCCCCCCCCCCAGGCCCCGACTCTTGGCAGTGCCACCCAGATGCCCTGGCAGTGACTCTGCCTGGTTGACAGTGCTACCTGAGCACCATGGCAGTGCCAGGGTAGTAGCACCAGGGTGGCAGTGCCAAGTTGCCAGCCTGGCAGTGTCAGCGTGCTGAGACACAGGAGGGAGAACCAGGGTGCCAGCCTGCCTGTCCCGGACCACTCAGTGGTCCCCAGTGGCTTGGCAAACCCCTCAATGCTCTTATGCCCGGTCCACATCTGTGTGGATGAGTACTAAATGGTGCCCAGTTGAGACCTCGCTGGGGAGGGGCTATTAGTTCCCAAGTGCTGGAAGAATCCGGCGCATGCATATTTAAATGAGCCATTATTTAAGTGAGCCATTAAATATGCTCCCCCAGTGCGGGTGAGACCCAGATCGCGACGTCTCGCTAGGTTCGGTTGAATATGGCGAGATGTCTTCACCGTCGCCAATCTCGCAAGACGCCTTTCGTGAGATTCAATGGCCTCGTCTTGCCAGACGTGGCCGGTTAATTGTGCACGCGATGTCTCATCCATTCAGCATGCAAATTGTCGGAGATATTAAAATGTCAAATTACACAATTTTGAAAATTTATTTTCTTATCTTTTCCTTTTGTCTCTTCATTTTCTGTCTGGAGGCTTGAAAAGTAGTAGACACTGTTTGCGATTGTTCTCCTGTGCATACTTATTAAATTCTACGCTTTGACATCGGATTACGCTTCCTATAAAATGGTAGAGAAGAATTTGATAGAATGTTTCATGAGTGATAACAGTGTCTGATTACAAGTTGACAGCCATTGGCACCTCACATCACCGATCAACAGTTTGTATGCACTCCTCTCCCTCTCTTGTATTTCGGCAGATACTGAATGTCTGTGCTGCTGAATTACATAATCTTCCTTTCTTGGGATTTAATGTTAAACCAGCAGAGATCCAATGCTGTTGAATCGCAAGATAGACTGGCGAAAGAAAATTGCACAGTCCAAAGATGTGCGGGTTAGGTGGATTGGCCAGGCTAAATTGCCCTTAGTGTCCTAAAAAATATAAGGTTAATGGGGGTTGTTGGGTTACTGGTATAAGGTGGATACGTGGGCTTGATTAGGGTGATCATTGCTCGGCACAACATCGAGGGCCGAAGGGCTTGTTCTGTGCTGTACTGTTATAATTCTAAAGTCCTCACTTTCACAGCTCCCGATTATTCAGGATTCCAAAAAGTTTGCTTCCATTATTTTCCTCAGAAATCATGTCCTGCGGTTGCGGTTCAATCCCCGTACCGGCTTAGGTTATTCATGAAGGTCCCGCCTTCTGTACCTTGCCCCTCACCTGAGGTGTGATGACTCTCAGGTTAAATCACCATCAGTCAGGTCTCCCCACTCAAAGGGGAAAAGCAGCCTATGGCCCTCTGGGACGATGGCAACTTAACTCAGAAACCGATTCTACGTGTTCATCATTTTTCTGCATGAAGAGGAATATCCTGACAGCACTCCCAGATTTATATTTGTCTAGCTTTCGTAGTATAATTTAGATTACTGTTCCGGATGTACCATTTTTAGAAAATCATTTGCTATCTTTTACACCTCCACAAAGTCAAATCTTAAGTCAACAGCTTCCCAAGAATGAAAAGCCCAATCTTCCTCAGTTTTTCTTATAATAATAATAATCTCTAATTGTCACAAGCAGGCTTCAATGAAGTTACTGTGAAAAGCCCCTCGTCGCCACATTCCGGCGCCTGTTCGGGAATTGAACCCGCGCTGCTGGCCTTGTTCTGGCATTACAAGCCAGCTGTGAAGCTCACTGTGCTAAACCAGCCCCTCATTTCCCAGCCCCTTGTCATTAGGAATGTGTCTCAAGGCTCATCCTCCTGATTTTGTTTTGTGTTTGTCCTTAGAATGTGAGCAAAGGTGGGAACGTCACATTCATTGCATAACCTCAGGTTGATGTGATTGCCCCACTGATAGTGGGAAGTAGACAGTTCCAGGATATTGACCCAGTGATGATGGAGGAATAGCGATATCAGTCCAAAACAGATGATAGTAATCCCATGACCCTGTTGATCTTGTCATCGTTAACCATCTCCTCACCAGAGCTGTGTACGGTATTGAAAGTACAACCAAAGCATTGCAAAGCAGCTCCAGTTTGCGTGATTTTGGTTGTCTAGTTTAGCGTTCTGTTCACTTTTGATTGCTGCTCCACGTGTTAAATTGAGCAGCAAATCTACCAGTACCTCTTACTTTCTTTCAACTTTGCCCTCAGTTATTTCAACATCAAACCATCTGTCAGCTGTGAGACTTCCAAACTGAGTACCTTAATGGACCCTGCTTAGCAGGATTCTGTGTTGTCAAAGTGCTTTTACTGGTGCCGTCGAAACAGACAGGTCACATCAAATAAATTAGTTCGCTTGCATTTCTTCTGCAGTAAGTCTTTTGGGATGGCTGCAAAAATGGGTCTGATGCATTCAAAGCTTGAAGGCTAATGTAGAGTCTTAGCTTTCCTTGTCGGTTGTGTTGTCAGCCTGTCATCAGAACTCTCGGCAGCATTCGCCAATTTTGGATCCATTGTACATATCAAATAACAGAAACACGTCACTGATTGCAATGTCCAAACCACGTCTTTTACGCGGCGCCGGGTCTCCGACGCCGCGCCGAGGACCCGCCCTGGCAAATCGCGCCACGCCCCTGGCAGCCCCACGGAGACCCTAGAATGGGGTCTGGGAACGGGCGCCGACGCCGGAGTAAAACACTCCGGTTTTTACTCAGGTGTTGGCACTTAGACTCCCGTTGGGAGAATCCCGCCCATAGTTCACAGCAAGCGAGATCCTAAAATTCTTATTCTTGCTTTTCACCCTTTCTGAGGCCTCGTCTTTCCCGATCTCTGTAACCTCCTCTACCCCGCAATCCTCTAAGGTATCTGCACTCCTGTTCCAGCCTCTTGAACTTTCCCAGTTTTAATTGCTCCACCATTGGTAAACGTGCCTTTAGCTGCTTAGCCGTAAGGTATTTAATAATCTTCCTAAACCTCTTTACCCCCTTGAAGCCAATCTTACCCTCTTGCCCGAGCTTTGAGTAATTTGTCTGAATACCTCCTTAAGTGGCTCAGTGTAAATTGTTTTTCAATAACTCTCCTGTGACGCACCTTGGGGCATTTCACTACACTAAGTCTGCTATATAAATATAAAGTTGCTGTTGTTGAAGCACGTTAAGGTTGTGCTTGGCTTTTGACAGGAAGAACTGGGATGTGGCAGAGTGACCAAGAATGGCATTAGCTATCACCATGTTGAGAACCAGTTCTGAAATGTTTCTAACGTCATCGACAAGAAGAAAAGCAAATGATGTGGAAATAGTTTTTCAGCATGGGCAGCAACCTCCAGATGTTGCAATGGAACATGATTATTTGCTCGCATGTGTTGTTTGAGTACATCCTGTCAGCCAAATGTATCACTGGCTTTAATTGTTAAATTTGTAAGGTAGTTTCTGAAGGAGGGTTCAGGACACCTGAAGAATATTGTCAATTGGCCTTTTATAATAATCTTTATTGACACAAGTCGGCGTACATTAACACTGCAATGAAGTTACTGTGAAAATCCCCTAGTCGCCACATTCCGGCGCCTGTTCTGGTCACAAAGGGAGAATTCAGAATGTCCAAATTACCTAATAGCATGTCTTTCAGGACTTGTGGGAGGAAACCGGAGCACAGTGCTACCCACTGTGCTACTGTGCTGCCCACGTAGCTCAGACCTGTGGCCATTCATCACTCAGCTGTGAGTGGAAAATGATTCTTTCAAAGTCTTAATGCTACCATTCTTGCCATTACTAATAAGCATGATCGGATCAGCTTCATCCTTTCCTTTTCACCACCTTGCATTTTAATGGTGTTAGATTTTTTAATGTCTGGACAAATCGCCACATTACGTTTGAAGCATTCCTGAGGGAATGTCTTTTTGGTAGCAAGTAATATGGAGTAGCAAAATAAATCATGTTGTATTTATTCCACAACCATTAGCAATAATCCCACTGTCTCCATATGATAATTTATAGCAGTGAATTATCACTTAATGGGTTTGGGCATGTATCAAGTTCTGTGATCTCGCTCAACTAAATAGGACCATTCTTAAAGAGTCAGTGCCTCAGCACAAATAACTTAATTCTTTATTCTGTATTGAGGATGTAAAATTGATTATTGTGCAAGGAAGTAAATAATGTTTTAATCAACTCACTATTCCATCAGCGCGCCAGTGTGATTTTACCTGGCTGTTGTTCAGTGCTTCCTTTCGTTTCTTTATTGACTGATAATTACCCAGCACATTTTTTGAAGCTGATTTGTTTTTGTTATTTTTCAATTTAAATTTACGATCTGGCATAACGCCTGTCAGGAGACGGTTAGCCTGGTAGCTTCCCATAGTTGCTCCCACTCCGCAGAAGTGCATTGGGAACGCCGTTTGCACACAGTGCATTACAGCAAATAACTATTTCTTCTGACATGGTAATCGCTACCGGGGGGCGATTTTGAGCCCAAACTCTCCACCCCGTGAGAAACTCGGCACGGACTCAATATCCCCCAACAAAGCCTCACCACCTCCAAGGTTAAATACAGTCCCAGTTTGTGCAAGATCCTCCCACATTTTTACCCTTGGAGTCCTGTTTATGAAATCTTTCTGTTTGTAAATGAGCTACAGTTATTATCTTGCAATACACCAAGGACCTCAAATGGATTTCATTCATTATAAATTACTTTCAGATGTCCTGAGATTGTAATAGGTGCTATTTGGATGATAATTCTTGTTCAAAGTCCAGACAACTCAGTTCCATTTGTGCTTACAGATCTATATAATCAAAGAGTCTAATGGAATGCTGGCCGTTATATATGAGGACTAGAATGAAAGGTATAGAAGTCACACTTCATTTATACAATGCCCTGGTTAGAGAACAGCTAGAGCACTGTGAGCTGTGTGGCATAGATTCACCAGAATGATACCTGGACTCCAGGATTAATTTGTGAGAGGAGCTTACACAAACTGGGATTGTATTTAACCTTGCCGGGCTTCTCCAAATGAGAATTCAGGACAAAATTAACAGCCGCTTGGATAAATGTGAGTCAAGTAAGGAAAGTGAGTTTGGATTTGTTTAAGGACAAATTGTGTTGAACTAACTTGCTGGAGTTTTTTTTTAATGAGAGAAGAGAAGGCTGATGAAGGTAATGCTGTTGATGTGGTGCACATGAACTTCCAGAAGGCATTTAAGAAAGTGACGCATGACAGACTGGTGGACAAGGTTAGACCTCAGGACAAAAGACACAGTAGCAACATGGATACAAGAATGTTCTGGGCCCGGGTTGGTGGCGGCCTCCATTCACCACTCCGGAGGATTGTTCGGGTGAGTGGTGTCATCTGGACGCCAGACGTGCTTGGGACTGGCATGTTTTCCTACTGTCATCGCGGAGAACCGGGTATTGGGAGAAGATTCCGATTGGGTCATCATCTGTATCCCATTAGCGGAGTGCAAATAGATTTCAGGTTTCCCGATTTGTCATGGTGGGCACCAGCAGAAGATATGCATGAAATTCACGCCGGTGTGACACCAACTTTTGATGTCCTGCCACATCCCCAGCCCCTGCTTTGCCAATCCAGGCAGGACTATGGGAAATGGGAGAATTCTGTCCTCTGTTCGTATTGCTCATTTCTGAACTTGAGGCAATTTGGAGATTTCTGTGGTTTTAGCGCTCTGTGGACACACAACTGGATGAATTCTAAATTTAAATACCAACAACTTTTAGCAAACAACGGACTTTACAATTGAATAAGAATAGTGATTTGATCAGCAATGTGAGGGTCAAGCTACTATCGAGGCCTGGACCTCGGTCATATTCCTGTTGAACAGTTGCTTTAGCAGGATGGCGATAATCTGATCAGCTCCCATTCTGGAGCATTGATGAGAGGTGATCCTGAGAGAGAAAGGGGTTAATCCGACCTCAACAGGCCAGAGGTGATATTTGAGTCCCGGGATGAGGACACTTCCTGGGCCCACAAGAAAATAACCTGTAACATTTTCTTGGCTGCTTAGATCGGCTTGCTGCAGTCAGTTATTGCCTTGCACAAATGGCATATATTGCACCTCTTTCTACGTCAAGAGTGCGACAAATTGGGGGCAGCACGGTGGCACAGTGGTTAGCATTGATGCCTACGGCGCTGAGAACCCGGGTTCGAATCCTGGCCCTGGGTCACTGTCCGTGTGGAGTTTGCACATTCTCCCCGTGTCTGCGTGGGTTTCGCCCCCACAACCCAAAAGATGTGCAGGGTAGGTGGATTGGCCACGCTAAATTGCCCCTTAATTGGAAAAGGTAATTGGGTACTCTAAATTTAAAAAAAAAGAGTGCGACAAATTTTGATTCATAACAATTAAGACACTGGAAGCTGAGCAGTGAGGTGAATGTTTTATTGTGGTTACAGAAAGTCAGCCGATGACAGCGAACACATTTACAGAGTACAGTCCCGTGGGCCACATACTGGTCCCTATCCGGGCCGGCCTTTATACTGAGTTCTTATGAGCCCCATCTGGGAAAGTCTCCGCCCAACAGCAGGGAGCTCATATTCCACCAGTCCCATGGGAGATCAATCAGGGCATCCCCTTGGGTCCTGTGTGGGTTATTACAATAACAAAGTCCTTTGGGATTTTTCTTTTATGTTCAATACCAGTTGTTGCTGATGAAGCCCACAGCGACAAACATTAACTGCTTGAGTGTTTCCACAAGCAGATTTCCTCTGCATAAGATTTTCTTGCCCGACATCTCGATCTCAGTCTTCCCAGATTACATTGAAGCCTCCTCTAGCCAAACTTCAAATACACTGGGAATTTGCACCAAAGAATTTGAAGGGGGTTAAAGGTGGCAGAGTGGGCTAATTGGATAGCTCTTTCAAAGTACTGACAGAGATGATCGCCCGAATGGCCTCCTGATTCTATATACACGATTCCATAAAAGCCCATGCAGCAATGCAGAGCAGAATGCCAGCTGGTCCATTGAGCCTATCACTGTCAGTATATGAAGCAATTAAGCTGCATGGTTCATTCCACCAATCAGCATCATGTAATCAACACGGGGAAATATAGGGCGGAATCTTGTGCCATGCCCTGTGGCAGGTTTGGTGATGGGCCGGCATTTACTCGGACGTGAGGGTGGTGGGTGGGTGCCACCTTCCCGACTAAGTCCGAGGCTTGACTGCCCACTTAGCAGTCTCATCGTGCCGCCACCAGCTGTTAATCCAACGGCGGGCATGAGGCTTGCCATGCAGGGAACCCACCCAGCAAGCCCGGTGGCTCTGCTGTTGAGTGGAGCTGCCGGCTTCTGATTGGCCACCAGCTCTCGGTTGACGGGACTTCCACACCCTGCTCCACCCCCCCCCCCCCCCCCCCACCCCCCCACCCCCACCCCCACCCCCGCTCCCTGCTGGAATCCTCCATCCGAGGGAAAGGCCCACCTCTGTCTAAGAGCCTGAGTGGAAATAACATGGCGGGATTTCCCGAAAAGGAGCAAGACGGGGCAGCACGGTAGCCCAGTGGTTAGCACTGTGGCCTCACAGCGCCAGGGTCCCAGGTTCGATTGCTGGCCTGGGTCACTGTCTGTGTGGAGTCTGCTCGTTCTCCCCGTGTCTGCGTGGGTTTCCTCCGGGCGCTCCGGTTTCCTCCCGCAAGTCCCGAAAGACGTGCTTGTTAGGCGAATTGGACATTTTGAATTCTCCCTCTGTGTACCCGAACAGGCGCCGGAGTGTGGCGACGAGGGGATTTGCACAGTAACTTCATTGCAATGCAACTCGACTTGTGACAATAAAGGTTATTATTATTATAAGGCAGGGGCTCTTGTCTGCTCTTTAGCCGGCAGCCATGACTGCATGGCTTCCACAAAAGCAGATAAAAATAACGCGGGCCAGTTTAAGCACAAGCAAGTCTGGGAAATTCATCTCTGATTCCTGAAGGTGAACGCCATTGAGATTGCAGGAGAAAGCCGTGACCGAGGGGCACCTGCCTCAAATTCCCAAATGGAGTCAGCATCGCAGAAGATCCCTTTGAACATTTAATATGACTTGTGCTGCCGCTGATCAAACTGGCAAAGTGTTCCACAGGGTCAAGTGGAAAACACAGCCTCTCGACACCTAACCTAGTTCCGTGCTTATATGTAGCTTCCCTCGTTCGCCCTGTTCTATCTAATTTCAGTAATTATCCACACGGACAGTCAAGTTCCTTCTCCATGTTAAACACTTCAATCAGGTATCCCTGACGTCTATGCTTTCCTTTATACCATTAAAATGTGCCTCTTTATCAGTAATGGCAGGAGCTAGCGTGGTTGATTGAAATGCTTTTGAATATCAGAGTATTTTTAGACCGATCGTAATGAAAAATTTAAGTGCACAAAAAAAAAGACAGAACTGAAGCCTGCCTGGCGTGTTACATCCGGCTGCAATGCCAAATCTCCTCATCCGTACGTTTTAGCGAAATCAGGTCACTCCTTACTGCACAGAAGTGATAAAGTGAAAACGGGGCGTCAGGCCCAATCAGTCCATTTCAGCACATTCCCTCCACGTGAGCAAATAGACTTGACCGTATTTACCTCCCCCATTCCCACATTATTCAAACCCGACAGGAGGCCCAGGGATCTGCCTCTTCCAAGTCCCTGTGGCCTCACCTGAGTACGATTTACCCTGATGAGGAGATAGGGCTGCCCCCCCCCCCCCCCCCCACTTTCCCAGGATTTCTGGGGCCTAAATACCCCGGCCCGCGTGTGGGCCAAGCACGGGAGACCCTTCGGGAGCAGGAGGTGTAAATAGTAAGGAGAATAAATCAAAACTTTTCCACGGTCAGCGATTCCGAGTGGCCGCTTGCCTGAGGCTTCCACTGGCGACAAGGATTAAGTGGAGCTGCAGGGGGCGCCATTTCCTCCGGATCAGGCCCAGTTCGGTTCGGACTCAGAAGGCCTCCATTCAGGCAAGAAATCTGCCAAATATGCCAGTCTTGGTCAGCTAGAGGCTTTTGATGCTGAGATAATAATAATAATAATCTCTTATTGTCACGAGTAGTCTTCAGTGAAGTTGGGCAGCACGGTAGCATTGTAGATAGCACAGTTACTTCACAGCTGCATGGTCCCAGGTTCGATTCCGGCTTGGGTCGCTGTCTGTGCAGAGTCTGCACATCTTACCCGTGTGTGCGTGGGTTTCCTCCCGGTGCTCCGGTTTCCTCCCACAGTCCAAAGATATGCAGGTTAGGTGGATCGGCCATGATAAATTGCCCTTAGTGTCTAAAATTGCCCTTAGTGTTGGGTGGGGTTACTGGGTTATGGAGATAGGGTGGAGGGGTTGACCTTGGGTAGGGTGTTCTTTCCAAGAGCCGGTGCAGACTCGATGGGCCGAATAGCCTCCTTCTGCACTGTAAATTCTATGAAGTTACTGTGAAAAGCCCCTAGTCGCCACATTCTGGCGCCTGTTCGGGGAGGCCGGTATGGGAATTGAACCTGCGCTGCAGGCATTGTTCTGCATTACAAGCCAGCTGTTTAGCCCACTGTGCTAAATAAGCCCCTAGATAGGGGTTTCAACCGAGTACATTGAGCGAATGGGCTACTTTTTTCGTCTGAATAACATAGTTGGGGACAACAGACGGACGGTGACCCTCCTCATGGTTTGTGGTGCAGAGACTTATAGCATTATCAAAAGTTTAACTTTTCATGACTCATTTGACACCCCACAATTTGCGGAACTCGTTACGCTCGTCAGCAACCATTCCGACCCGAAACCGCCGCTCATCGTCCGCCAATTTTGTTTCCACGCGGCTTCTCAACACCTGGGCAAACCTGGAATGGAATTTCTGAGTCGTTTGTCAAAACCCGCTGAGTTCTGAGAGTTCGGCTCGACATTATCTGAGGCACTCGGAGACCATTTGCTTTGCGGGATATGAGATGGGGGCGACCCAAGAACGTTTGTTGGGTGAAACTAATCTGGACCTGAAAAAAGCGACCGAGATAGCTTTATCCCGGGAGGGCGCAGAACGCAGTGTCCAGGAGCTCCGACGAATGGCCTATCCAATGCCCTCTTAAGCATTGACATCCACCTTGACTACTAACCCCTGGAAGTCAACTCCTCAGCCTCAGGGCTCTTGGAAAGAAGTTTCCCCTCCTGCGAGAAACCTTTTCCATGAGGTCTTGTATCGCTGGCTGAAAGCAGACACCTTCTCTCGGCCTTATACTATCCTGTCATAACTTTAAAGACTTCTATCATATCGGCCCTGAACAGATGTTGTTCCGACGTGATCTTTCACATCTTACCGACTAAACTATCCATGGTGGAGAATCAAATCCTGTCGACTATCTCCTATTCTCAGTTGCTGTGTACATACGTGATTGACATTATCTCTCAGAGCAGAGCAGGAGGGAAATTTAATATGAAAAATGTGCAGGGTTGCAAACTTACCTTTTTAATAATTGGGCACGATTGTCATTTATGTTGAAGTGTGAATTTACATTGGAACGACCTTACCAAATATTCCTTGCATTTTGGGATTAGTGCCACCAGTTCAGTAACTCAATACCACAGGCTGAATATTCCCCGAGTCGGCAGTCATTTTAACAATGACTTTGACTCCATTCCTGGGAATGTCTGATTTACGGAGCACCTTCAAAGGATGCGGGCTGGTTTCTGTCAAATGGCCCCACATGGCGCTTATCACCTAATTGGCTCCACTGAGGAAATACCCCTCGTCCCTATTCAGCACCTATACTTCCTCAGGAAACTAAGGAAATTCGGCATATCCACATTAACCCTTACCAACTTTTACAGATGCACTATAGAAAGCATCCTATCGGGCTGCATCACAACCTGGTATGGCAACTGCTCGGTCCAGGACCGCAAGGAACGTCGGAGAGTCGTGAATACCGCCCAGTCCATCACACGAACCTGCCTCCCATCCATGGACTCCATCTACACCTCCTGCTTCCTGGGGAAAGCGGGCAGCGTTAACAAGGATCCCTCCCACCCGGCTAACTCACTTTTCCAACTTCTTCCATCGGGCAGGAGATACAGAAGTCTGAGAACACGCACGAACAAACTCAAAAACAGCTTCTTCCCCACTGTCACCAGACTCCTAAATGACCCTCTTATTGGCTGACCTCATTAACACTAGATCCTGTATGCTTCAACCAATGCCAATGCTTATGTAGTTACATTGTGTATCTTGTGTTGCCCTATTATGTATTTTCTTGAATTTTGTTTAATTCCCTTTTCTTCCCATGTAATGAATGATCTGTTGAGCTGCGTGCAGAAAAATACTTTTCACTGTACCTCGGTACACGTGACAATAAACAAATCCAATCCAATCCAATCCAATCCAATAGGCACGATCCACTCCTGGACAATTTTCAGGACAGGTTTTTTTTCATTTCTTCTTGGGATGTGGGCACCGCAGGCAAGGCCAGAATTCACTGTCCAAGCCTAACCACCCTTGTAAAGGAGACAGTGAGATGCCTTCTGTTGTGTTATTTACCTTGGGGTAACACAGACTGCAACTGGATGCAGTTGTACTTGAAAGTAGACACCAGACATTGATGTTAGTTTGATACGTTTTATTGAACTTCTTGAGCCGTGCACCCAGCTTGCTGTGGGTTGACACTCTACTAATCTAAGTGGACTAACTATAACTAACCAGACCAGACTAGCTCTGAGCCACGTGTAGAAGGTGCTAACTGATATATACACCCTGACTGTCACTACAGTTGTCACCAGTGGAAAGAGGCAGAGTGCTGATGCCTTGTGTGTTTTATAGTGGGAAACCACCTTCTAGTGTTCTGCCTGGCGATTGGCTGTGTCTGTCCTGTGTGTTCATTGGCTGTACTAGGTGTCTGTTACTGCCTTTCTGTATCCCATTATGTGCATGAGTGCATATCATGATACCTTTGTGAACTGCTGCTGTCCATGATTAGAAGTTTACACTCCCCACTTCGGGTGGGTTCTGAGGTGGTGGCAGGGGTGGGGAGTGTGAAATTGCATGGATGGGATTCCAAAGCGATCATGGGAAGCCCAACCTTGCCCAAACTAAGACCCGAAGGTGGTCATTTAATGACCGCATAATGACCTTTTCTCATTCAGTCTCAATGTATAGGTTGGAGGCAGTCGATAGATCAGCAGGAGAAATCGATAATTGAACAAAGTTCGATCTCGTGGGAAGTGGTGGGGATTCATGTGTCAGAAGCCCCCTTATGACTATGGACACCCTCCCCCTAGGGCTTAGAGACTTTCCAGGCCTGCCCTATACAGCCCCCCCCCCCTCCCCCCCCCCCCACCCCCGGGACCATTCCCCCCACCCCTCCCCCCCCATGGCCATTCCTCCCCCTACCCCCGGGACCATTCCCCCCACCCCTCCCCCTCAGGACCATACCCCCTCTCCCCTCCAGGACCATTCCCCCTTGACCCATTGCCACTTACCTACCCTCCAGTTCTCGCAGCACTCAATGTTCCGGAATAGAGATAGTTTAAGGAATTTGTATTGTACTGGGTGTGTTAGGAATATGGTGTAAGTTTAAGTTTAATTTGATTTCTGTATTTGTGTTCTAAGATGTCAGTTTAGTGCCATATTGAATGAAGGTGCTGACAACTCTACAGTGTAATTTCATTTTAAACTTTGCCTGCACTATAATTTTAGAATGTAGAAGCAATTACAGACTTGAAGAAATCCCTAGCTTTCCAAGGTCGGTCTGCCACCTGGGGGTGGGAGAAAGTCTCGACTTCTGCCAATCAACACTCATGTGAGTGTGAAATGGCATGGGGTCTACTGGAGTCGGTGGGGGTATGTTCACCGCTGACTCAATGGATAGCAGTGGCTAAGTCCCTGCTCCTATGCATCTGCTGCTCTTGTCTTTCGAGGTGTTACGGGTTTGGAAGTTGCTGTCGATGGAGCATTGGTGAGTTTATGCAATGCACCCTGTAGATGGTGCACACTGTGCATCAGTGAAGGAGGGAGGGAATGTTAAAGGTGGTGTATGGGATTCCAATTAAGCACGCTACTTTGTCCTGGATATTGGCAAGTTCCTTAAATGTTTTTGGAACTGCATTAATTGGAGCAAGTGGATTATATTCCATCAAATTCCTGACTTGTGTCTTGTAAATGTTGAACAGGTTTTGGGGAGTCAGGAGGTGAGATAATTGCAGACTTCCCTGCCTCTGACCTGCCCTTATTGCCACAGTATTTAAATGGCTGGTTCATTTAAGATTATGGCCAATAGTGTCATGTGAGAGTACCTTTAAGAAATGGGTGTTTATAAATGGGTATGTATATAAATATCTGTAGTGAGAGTACCTTTAAGTAATGGGTGTTTATTACTGCAGTGATGTCAGAGAGTGGGTGGAGCTGGGCTGTCTGTCAGCTTTTTTCTTTCGCTTTAGGCTTTATTGCTGCAGGGTGGGTTTGGCTTCATTTTAATTTTGGAGAAGGTGAAATCACAGCAGGATGTGTGTGAATCTCTGCAGGCTTATGAATGTTCATTTGGAGTTTTCAAAGTGGTAACTGCTCGCAGTAGTGAATTTGAACCTGATCTGCTTCTGTTAAAAGGTGTTTTTTAAGTCCTATGAATGGGAATTTATTAAGGATTACTTAGTGTTGTATTCTTTGGGGGTTGAATTTGAATTGATAGTTGCTAAGATGTTCACTGGATGTTTTAAAAAGGTTAACTTGAGTTCATAGAATAAACATTGTTTTTCTTTAAAAAAATACTTTTCGATTTCTGCTATACCACACCTGTAGAGTGGGCCACCATACCATAATCTATTAAAAGTTGTGGGTCAGGTGAACTCCATGATACACTTTGGCATTCTCTAAACCCTGGCCCATAACAATAGTGACTCCCCAGGTTACTGATAATAAGGGATTCAACAATGGTAATGCTATTGAAAATAATGGGGTAATAGTTATATTCTCTCTTGCTGGAGATGATCACTACCTGGCATTGGTATTACTTGCCACATATCAACCCAAGCCTGGATATTGTACTGGTATTGCTATACATAGACAAGGATCTCCTCTGTTTCTGAGCAGTTGTGAATGGCGCTGCACATTGTGCGATCATCAGTAAACATCCCCGCTTCAGATTTTACAAATGAAGGGAAGGCCAATGAAGCAGTGAAGGTAGATGGCCTCGGACATACCTTGAGTAACTCTTGCAGTGATGTCCCAGGACTGAGATGATTGACATCTCACAACCACAATCTCTTCCTTTGAGCCACATATGATTCCAGCAGTGGAGAGTTTTCCCACTAGTTCCCATTGATTCCAATTTTGCTAGATCTCCTTGATGCTGCACTTGGTCAACTGTGGCCTTGGTGTCCAGAAAAATCACCCTCGCCTAACTTCAGCTCTTTTGTCCATGTTTTGACCAAGGCTACAATGAGGCCAGGAGCTGAGTGACCCTGGCCGAGCCCATACTGAGCATCAGTGAGCATGTTACTCCTGAGTAAATGTCAGTTGTTAGTAGTGTTGACTACACTCTCCATCACTTTACTGATGAGCGAAAATAGGCTGATTGAGCAGCAGTTGGCCAGGTTGGACTTGACCTGCTTTTTGTGGACAGGACACACATGGCCAACTCTCCACAATTCCTGGTAGATGCCGGTGTTGTAGCTGAACTGGAAAACCAGGCTGGGGTTGCGGCGAGTTCTGGAGAACAAGTCTTCAGGACTATTTCTGGAATGTTGTCAGGGCCCATAGCCCTTGGAGTATCCAATGCCTTTGAGCATTTCTTGATAAAACGTGGAGTGAAACAAATTGACTGAAGACTGAAGACTCTAAGATGCTGGGGGGGCTCAGGAGGAAGTTGAGATGGATCATGCACTTAGCACCTCTGGCTGAAGATGGCAAACTTTGAATTATTTCATTGGAGTTGAGTGTCACTGAAAAGGTCAATATTTGTTGCCTATCACAACTGCCCTTGAACCGGGTGGTTCGCTGGGCCATTCCAGAGCACAGTTAAGAGTCAGCCAGATTGTTGTGGGTCTGGAACCACGGGCAAGAATTGCCAAAGCAGACCTAATCTTCAGCAGATTTTGATTATCGGTCTGGGATCAAATAGGAGTAAGCCTGCCTGTCAAATTGAAAGTTTACAGAGTGATAGCCCTATTCACCCTGTTCCACATGTGCGAGACTCAGATGGAATTTTCGGACACTTTTTCCAAGTGTTCAGGATCTGACTGAAAACCGGAATTTAACTCGCCAGCTGCACAGCCGGACTGTTAGTCTAGACTTTTAGCCACTTTGAAAAAATGTGACTGGGTCGTGGTTAATGTTGCCCATCTGGTGAGACGTGGCCTGACAGAGGTGACAAGGCCAGATCCACAGAGATGCATTGCCATTCCTGCTGACCAGGGTCAGTAAGTGGTGCACCAGCAGTGGGAGAGACCCCACCCTGAGTCAGACCCAGCCCGAAAAATGGTCCTGGCTTGCTGCAAGAAAATTGACTTGTTATTTGGTGGTTATTTCAGCAGCTCTGAGACAGCAGTGGGAGAAAAGGACAACCAAGGTGTCACAGGAAACTGGCACAGGTTGATTGGCCAGCCAGTGGTCAGTGTAAGGGGCAGCATGTGAAAAACCAATGTCCAGAGTAAGGGAAAGTTAGGGCCTAATACAGTGAAATAACACAAGCAATCCAAAATAGACTAGAGCTAATGCAAGAGAAGTTGAGACATGGGGGAAGTTCAGTTGGATGGAATGCATGTCCTGTGATATGTGTGAAGTCATGAAAGCTACCGGTGTCCTGGATGATCACATGTACAGGAAGTCCTGGCAGCTGCAGAAGCTTGATCTCTCAGTTTCAGAGCACGAGCGGCGGCTGGAGTCACTGTGGAACATCCACGAGGCTGAGAGGTACATGGATGGCACGTTCAGAAAGGTGGTCACACCGCAGCTTAAGGGCCTGGAAGCAGCGAGGGAATGAGTGACCACCAGGTAGACCACGAGAAAGAGGCAGGTAGTGCAGGAGTCCCCTGGGCTCCTGCTCAGAAATTGGTTTTCCGTTTTGGAAGCTTGTGAAGGCGTTGACTCCTCAGAGGAGTGCAATCAGAGCTAGATTTGTGCACCATTGGCTCAGCTGTACGGGAGGGGAGGAAGAAGAAGTGAAGAGCAATATCTGGGCCAGAGAGGTTGATTGGCAATCATCAATAATTATCATGTCATTAAGAGAGCATTTACTATTAATTACTAAAACTTAGCTTGTTATGGTGAGCATCATGAGAAATTACTGTGCGCTTGCAGAAACCTACAATTGCAGATTTGCAATTAAGCACAAGATGCACGGTCGGCAGCACGGAAGCACAGTTGTTTCACAGCTCCATGGTCCCAGGTTCGATTCCCGGCTTGGGTTACTGTCAGTGCTGAGTCTGCACGTTCTCCACGTGTCTGCGTGGGTTTCCTCCGGGTGCTCCGGTTTCCTCCCACAAGTCCCGAAAGACGTGCTGTTAGGTGGATTGGACATTCTGAATTCTCCCTCTGTGTCCCCGAACAGGCGCCGGAATGTGGCGACTAGGGGCTTTTCACAGTAACTTCATCGCAGTGTTAGTGTTGGCCTTCTTGTGACAATAATGATTATTATTATAACAGATGCAATTTTTGTGAAGCAAATGGTAAATCATCCAGCCTCATGTGTGATTCAATTTGTGGGGGATGACTCTATTGCCACAGGTTGGTGGCCAATTTTCCCAGTGGCACACTGTTATTTTTGCAGCAAACACCTGTCCAATAATGCATTAACAAAATACAGTGGGTGTTTTCCAGGTTTGTAGATGATCTTAAGTCACTGCAGATTCAGATGATCATCTCCAGATTTTGATGCTAACAGGGCCATCTCTATTTACACACAGAGCAGAAATGTGGATGATATTTGGGGATCGGCAACGTTGGAGTATATTTACTCTGCGATATCCGCTTTGTTCGGATCAAAACCTGAATGCTTTGATGTCTAAACTTCAGTATAATTAGCTTATTGAACATCTTTTATACCTTGAAGTGAATTAAATTGCTCTGTGAGAAGGCGATTAAAAAGAATCAGGATTGTGGTTGAATTTGAACGCTGAGCCGGCCTCTGGTAAGACGGGGCGGGGGGAGGGGAGCGGAGGTGGAATAAATAACTACAAGTCATGTATCAAAAACCTGAAGGATTGGTTGAGGCTTAAATCGATCTTACGAAAATATGTTGTGAAAATGGAACAATGGATATTCATCAAACCATTTGACGTCTAATACAGCAGAGAAGACCGTTCAGCCCATCGTGTCTCCCTCAGCTTCTAGAAAGAGATTTTCAATTGGATGATTTCCCTCATTTTGTTTCAAGTGTATCCAATTTCTTTTTGAAAGTTACCATTCATTCACCTTCCATCATCCCCCCAGACAGCATTCCACATTATCCCAACCGACTGCGTGAAAAAAAATCACTTCATCTCTTCTTTTGGGGTTTTTTTGCCAATATTTTAAATCAGGGGAAGGTTTCTCCATTTGGGAGACTGTTCTCCCACCAGAGATGAATCGTTACTGATTTGCACGTAAGCTGGGAGGCTTCCAGGCAAGGGTCTCCCTTTTGGGCACTGCCCGGCAGGGGTCTCTCTTATGGTGGGGGTCTCTGCAATGGGGCATCTCTGGTGGGTGTCTCTGTAATGGCGGGGTCTCTGGTGGGAGTCTTGGGGAGGGGGGTCTCTGTAATTGGGAGGGTCCCTGGTGGGGGTGGGGTGGGGTGGGCAGGATTTGCACCTCCTTTAAATTTGTGCCATTTAGTTTATATTACATATTCTCCACGTTCTTCCTTCCAAACTGCGTCACAACACACATCTTCTGTCAATTCTTTGGATCATTATTAAACCTTTCTGTGACTTACTAGATGGGAATTTCTCTACACTCTATCAATGCTTTGTGCTGTGGTCTATACCCAATATAAGCTGATGATTTACAGGACATACACGACATATACCTTGGTCATTAGAACTGTAGAAAGTGTCAATGTGTTTTGCTGTTATACCTGTGCATCTCTGTGCAATGTTGTGCTAGGTTGGTGCCTATGTTGCTTAGGGATGAATTTCCGCTATTGAGTGGAAACACAGAATCAGGAAAATTTCCAACTTTGCAAAGCGAACTCGGGAGAAAGTGCACTGTGCTATGATGCCAGTTGATGTTGTAACTGGACAAGAAGATTCCGGGATGGAAATTTGGCCCCAAAGACTAACTAACAGGACTGCTAATTAGTTTTAACAGCAAGAAGAAAAACATTTATTAAACATGATAAAAGAAAATTACTGCAGTTGCTGGAATCTGAAATCAAAAATAAAATGCTGGAAAATCTCAGCCGGTCTGGCAGCATCTGTAGGGAGAGAAAAGAGCAAATGTTTCGAGTCCAGATGCCCCTTTTGTTGTGTTGTGCTTCTTCATGTAGCATAAGCTGCTTCCTTGATATATGCTCTGATAAAGGAAGGTTCAGACTTGGAGATAGGTTTAACACATTTATTGAACAGTTAACAATTCTCCTACTTGAGTTCGACTCTCCTGCTAATCTTGCTATTGTAACTCAATCTAACTAACCAGTCTGCTCTAAGCCATGCGGTGGGTGTGATGCTTCCGATCTGCCCCTGTCTCTCTGAGTGTCGCCTGTGGAAAAGAGAAAGAGCATGTCTGTCCTGTCCTTTTATATGGATTGCCCCCTTGTGGTAGTGTCACTTAAGAACATATGAACTAGGAGCAGGAGTAGGCCATCTGGCCCCTCGAGCCTGCTCCGCCATTCAATGAGATCATGGCTGATCTTTTGTGGACTCAGCTCCACTTTCCCGCCTGAACACGATGGGTGCGATTCTCTGCCCCCCCACAACGGGTCGGAGAATAGCGGGAGGGCCTTCCCGACATTTTTCCCGACCTCCCGCTATTCTCGCCCACCCCCCCACGGCCACCCCACAACACGAATCACTGCTCGCCGTTTTTTTACGGCGAACAGCGATTCTCCCCTATCCAATGGGCCGAGTTCCCAGGCCTTTACAGCCGTTTTCATGAACTTAAACACACCTGCTCTCACCGTTCGTGAAAACGGCCGCAAAGTGCCGTTCTGGAGAACCATGGCACCGATTGGCATGGCCGCACCACGGCCGTGCCAAGGGTGGCATGGGCCCGCGATCGGTGGGCACCGATCGCGGGCAGCGGGTCCGAACCCCGCGCACTCTTTGTTCCTCCGCCGCCCCGCTGAATCAGTCTGCGGGGCGGCTGAGGGGCATGACGGCCCGCGCATGCGCGGGTTTCACGCATATGCATGATGACGTCATCCGCGCATGCGCGGGTTGGAGCCGTCCAATCCGCGCATGCGCGGCTGACGTCATCGTGCGCGTCAGCCGTCGTTACCCTTGGCGCGCGGGCTTAGCGAAGTTTGCTAAGCCTGCGATGCCGTGGTTCACGGGGCCCCGCTGCTAGCCCTGACCGGGGAGCAGAATCGGGTCCCGGGTGGGGGTGCGGAGGCTGCCGTGAAACACGGCCAGTTTCACGGCAGCCTTCACGACTCTCCGCATTTGCGAGAATCGCGCCCCATAAACCTTAATCCCTTTATTCTTCAAAAAACTATCTATCTTTATCTTAAAAACGGTTAATGAAGGAGCCTCTACTGCTTCACTGGGCAAGGAATTTCTTCGATTCACAACCCTCAAGGTGTCTTGACTGCCCATTGGTCGTGTCCTATTCTACGTGTTCATTAGCTGTATGTTTGCATGTCATGATGTCTCTGGTGCTCCCTTTAGTGTTTACTTGGTCTTAGTGTATTAACATTAACCCCTTGTGTTTTTACAGTGATGCATATCACCACACCTTTGTCAAAGCTTTGACAAAGGGTCATCTGGACTCAAAATGGTAGCTCTTTTCTCTCCCTACAGATGCTGCCAGACCTGCTGAGATTTTCCAGCCTTTTCTTTTTGGTAACACTCCATTACTCCCCCTTTAGCCTAACAATTACACACTGGTCTCCCACAGACCCCCCCCCCCCCCCAATACATTGCATGCCAACCTATGCCCCTCCACCCACACACCCCCATGGCCCCTCAT
Source organism: Scyliorhinus canicula (assembly GCF_902713615.1). Classification (NCBI taxonomy): domain Eukaryota; kingdom Metazoa; phylum Chordata; class Chondrichthyes; order Carcharhiniformes; family Scyliorhinidae; genus Scyliorhinus; species Scyliorhinus canicula. The sequence continues at coordinate 190,298,880 of NC_052154.1, read as the reverse complement.
ATCCTCCATCTCAATCTATGCCTCGTTACCCTCCCCATGGTCTTTTATAGCTCCCATGCCATCTCATGCAACCCTATGCATCCCATTTATTCCCATGGCCCCTGAATAGCCCCTTTTAGCTAAGGCGTGGAGTCCTTCTGGCTTCGCTAAAATCTGGGCCTTAATATTAGTTTATGTGTTCACATAGTACTGCACATCTGCATAATCCGAGTCAACGCTCTAGCATGTGAATCTTGCCAAGAGTAGGTACTCTGTAATTGATAAAATAAAATAGCTGTCATTGTACAAAAGCGATCTATCTTAATGCCAGATAATAATCACCTTAATAATGTAAATAACAAAATAATGTTTCCGACATTCAGCACACCCTAGTGAATTGAGCAGTCAGGTTGAAAAGATGCTTTGAATATGTGTTGCATTATTCTTTGCAAACGTACCACTTTTACTCTGAGTAGTGGCCATTCCTCCCCAATGTTATTGCTTTTGATTGGAAATCAATATGTGTCACCATCGCTGGAAGGAGGAATATTTACTGGAATGAATCCCAAGAATATGCCAACCGGCAGCACGGTAGCACAAGTGGCTACCATTGTGGCTTCACAGCGCCAGGGTCCCAGGTTCGATTCCCCGCTGGGTCACTGTCTGTGCGGAGTCTGCACATTCTCCCCGTGTCTGCGTGAGTTTCCTCCGGGTGCTCCGGTTTCCTCCCACAGTCCAAAGTCTGTGCAGATTAGGTGGATTGGCCGTGATAAATTGCCCTTAGTGACCAAAAAGGTTAGGAGGGGTTATTGGGTTACAGGGATAGGGTGGAAGTGAGGGCTTAAGTGGGTCGGTGCAGACTCGATGGGCCGAATGGCCTCCTTCTGCACTGTATGTTCTATGTTCTTAATGTTAACAAATATGAAAAGAAATACTTTTGCTAAATGCTGCAAATTTAGGTTGCAAATGGCTGATAATATGTAAATGTAAATGCTAATTAAATTTGCCCGTGGGATTATGTGCTCTTACTTAAGCAGTAGATTTTAATTGGATGAGCATTTCATGTTTGTAAAAATGTTACCTGCTATGAAAGATGATGCTGTGTTTCTGTTGTGTGGGCTGAACACGTCAAAAGATAATCCATTAAATCAAAGAATCAGAATTAAGCCCCGCAGATCCGCAAATAATCTTTGCCCTCTGGGGTTCTTTCTGAATGAACATCAGACGCAACGGCTGAGGACTGACTTGAAATGAGGACACATGAACCCCCCCCTCCCCGCTAACCGCTGGTATTACTGGGACACCTATGACAAATTAGCTTGCATTACTTAAATGAGCACTTCAGCTTAAAGGTTCAGCAAGTAAGCATTAAGCTACATTTTCATTACGCTGGTGTATTAGAAATGTGATTGCTGACTTTATACTGAGCTGCAATTTAAACTGAAAGGTTGAAAGCTTTGGTGAAAAAAAACCACCCTGCCATCTGAACAGGCAACTGAAGTGCAATTCACTGCCCGAGAAAAGGACGTGGCTTAGTTCAAACCAATGCCTTTTACGATAACAGTTTGACAAATTGAGTTTCGGCACCAAATATAGCACTGATCTTGCCACGGTTAAGCATTGCAAAACACCCTGGAGAGGTTTGCAGTCAGTTTGAGTATGTTTAAGCAGTATCCTGTGCATACAAAAGAAAACGAGCTGCTGTAACATAAAGGATGCTCAGTGGGTGGGGGTAGGGGGGCGGGAATGAACAAGGGATGGTAATAGTATCCGACTCTCTCAACATTGCTCACCTCCCATCTTGGACAATGAGCTGTTTAAAGCTTCAAACTGACCTATGGCACCTTCAAAGTCAACTATTCCAATGGAGTCCCCATTCTGAAATCTCTAATAAAGTGGTTCATCCAAAAGTCAGCAGTTTAGGAGTGAGAAGCAGAAAGGAAAGGACCAAACCTTTGATATACGTTGGGTATGAATATCAAGGGGAAGGGAATATTTTAAGCATTTATGCCTGTTTTAACTCTTCGTCCTTTACCAATGAATTTCATTTCTATCTTGTACTCTTCGAGGTACATTGCTGAGGAGAGTCAATAGTCATTGCCATTTGCACATGAGAAAATACATCTGGTCATATCTGGGACCATATAGGGGGTTGGTTGGTGCAGACTTGATGGGCCAAATGGCCTTCTTCTGCACTGTAAGGATTCCAGGATCACGCCTGCCTTGTGATGTTTGTCATTTCATTGGTTGAAAGAACAGAGGGCGGAGTGGTTTCTACTTTTAGTCAAATTTTTAGTCCGTCAAATAGCCATATGCCAAGAGAAATTGCACTTATTTTAAAAATGCAAAATGAGAATCCCAGGAAAGATAATTTGCTGTAATTACAATTAAACTCCAACGACAGATCACTGCGCTTCCTGTTCACACCGAGATTTCCCAATCAGGGAATCAGCCCTCACATTTTCAGACAGAAAATGTAAAATTAAAGTAAAAAGGATGAAGGGAAACACACAGATGTGAATATCGACGACGCAAAGAGATATTGGCTTGTTTTTGAAAATGGGCACGAGCGTTTTCTGGTAAATTGTCTGAAAGGAGCAGAAAGAAATGTGCTTAATCCTGGAACATTGAAAATACCTCATTGATGTTTCATGGTGGATTTCATTCGCCACATCTAAATACAATGGATGTTTCGCCTGGACAGTTGTAAAGATTGAAATTATGTTGAGATGCTAACCTATAACCCGTTAATGCATTTGCCTCGGTTTTGTTATCTCTGCTTATTCAGGGGAGGCTTGAAACAGTTTATTTCCAAAATATTAATGCCTTCACCAAAGTAGCAGAGGAATGAACTTGAGGCAAATTATGAAGCATTAGCAAATTACTATTCCACACTGTAATTTCACGGCCCGTGTCTGCTTGAAAGACTCCAACGTGGTGCCAGCTACAGAGATAATCATTCCTTCTTTAATACATTCCCAAACATTTGGAGTGGCAGTGGTGTAGTGGTATTGTCACCAGACAGGTTAATAATCCAGAGACCCCAGGGTGAGATCTGGGGGCCCCCGATTCAAACCCCACCACTGCAGATGGTGAAATTAGAATTCAGCAGAGCAAACCCTGGAATTAAAAAAACTGAAGATGAGCATGAAAGCCTTATTGGCATTAAAACCCGCAGCTGATGTCCTTTAGGGAAGGAGATGTGCCATCCTTACCTGCTCTGGCCGGCATGTGACATCCAGACCCACAGCAATGTGGTTGACTCTGAAAAACCCTCTGAAATGGAGGGATAGGGATGGGCTACAAGGGTTGGCCCACCCAGCGATGCCCCCATCCCGTTAAAAGATCCAGTCCATTTTGCAAATGCGAGGAAGCATGTTGCATTGCACTCCAGGGAAACTGGTTAGGCTTGGGCCATGGCTGACAGTCTGAGATTGTTAAAATATAAGCTGGAAAAGACCCGGCAGATCAGGCAGCAACTGTTAAGAGAGAAACAGAGGACAGGCTGGATTTTCCCTCCCGGGCCGTGAGACCGTCAGGACGGCTTCTAGGACATGAGCCCCCCCCCCCTCCTTGGTCGTCGGGGGTGGGGGATTGGGGGAGGGGGGGGGAGGAGGGTGGAGCGTCGAAGCAGTTATTGTTTGGCATTTTCACAGAGCAGGCCCCCTTAATTGGCAGAGAGACGGGTCCCCTGTTCAAATAAAGGTGGCAGACAAGCCAATCAAAGGCCGTCCAACTTTAGGGGAGCCATAGGTAGTCAGTGACTCAAAGTGCTTCAACAAGGAGGTGCAACTTTTTTCAAAACTTTAATTAAAAATTAATACAGCAACCAGGGTTACCAATGGGTGGAATGGAGGGAAAGGAGCCCACTACCTGAACTCAAGCATTCAAGAAGATCCTCTAAGCCTATCCGGATTTCTGGTTTCCCCACTGGATAGTTAAGCTGCCTGCCGTCACATTGGGAAACTAGAAGCTGACTGGGAAATTCCAGTCCACCTCCTTTATCTGAAGTTAACAGGACACTTAATGAGTCTTTAGTGTGAGCAGTTTTAGACCCTCGTATCTAAGGAAGATGTGCTGGCCTTGAAAAAGGTCCAGAGGAGGTTCGCAAGAATGATCACTGGAATGAAGAGCTAGTCGCATGAGGAACGGTTGAGGACTCTGCGTCTGAACTCATTGGAGTTTAGAAGGATGAGGGGGGAACCAGGGGCTGGTTTAGCACAGTGGGCTAAACAGCCGGCTTGTAATGCAGAACAAGGCCAGCAGCGCGGGTTCAATTCCCGTTCCAGCCTCCCCGAACAGGCGCCAGAATGTGGCGACTAGGGGCTTTTCACAGTAACTTCACTGAAGCTTACCTGTGACAATAAGTGATTATTATTATTATTATTATTGAAACTTACAGGATTCTGCGAGTCCTGGATGGAGTGAACGTGGAGAGGATGTTTTCACTAGTAAGAAAAACTAGAACCAGAGGACACAATCTCAGACTAAAGGGACGATCCTAGAAAACAGAGATGAGGCGGAATTTCTTCAGCCAGAGGGTGGTGAATCTGTGGAAATTTTTGCCACTGAAGGCTGTGGAGGCCAAATCACTGAGTGTCTTTAAGACAGAGATAGATAGGTTCTTGATTTTTGTTTTATAAGTTTAGAGTACCCAGTTCATTTTTTACAGTTAAGGAACAATTTAGCGTGGCCAATGCACATTTTTGGGTTGTGGGAGCGAAACCCACACAAACACAGAGAGAATGTGCAAACTCCGCATGGACATTGACCCAGGGTCGGGATCGAACCTGGGACCTCGGTGCCGTGAGGCACCAGTGCTAACCACTGCACCACTGTGCTGCCCTTCTGAGGTTCTTGATTAACAAGGGGATCAGGGGTTATGGGGAGGAAGGTAGGAGAATGGGGATGAGAAAAATATCAGCCATGATTCAATGGCAGAGCAGACTCAATGGGCCGAATGGCCAAATCTGCTCATATGTCTGATGGTCTTGCGGTCTTACTGCGTGGCGGCGAATAGTCTTACCAGCCCCAAACTCACTTCGGTAAACAAGGCCAGTGCCAGGGATGGAGTTGGAAAGGCAGTACGTGGGCTGGCACAAGTGTCTTTGTGCCATGCTTACCTCCACGTCCACCCCTGGCGTGACAAGAAGTTCCTGCCTCAACTTTAAGGCTGATGACCTTACCAACATTTATTCTGGCCTTGTGATTCCTGGTTGTGTGTATCAGAACCCTGTAGTGATCTCTGTGTATGTAAATACATGATTATTTAATATACAGTCAGTACAGTCAGATGATTACGAGATGGCAACACCAACAGGAACTATATAAGGAGTTTCCCGCTCTTTCCTTCAGTTAGTGTGTGTGTATTGCAGTTAGAAGCTGGACGTGACCAGCTCAGAGTGTAGTGTATTGAAAATGGCTTATTGTCACGAATAGGCTTCAATGAAGTTACTGTGAAAAGCCCCTAGTCGCCACATTCCGGCGCCTGTCCGGGGAGGCTGGTACGGGAATCGAACCGTGCTGCTGGCCTTCTTGGTCTGCTTTAAAAGCCAGCGATTTAGCCTGGTGAGCTAAACCTTAGTTAATTCTATTTCTAATCAAAGTATTAAAGTGAAAAAACTCACAAGTATATTATTTAATTACTCAATAAATAATTTGTCATCAACTGGAAGACTTTGATTGTTTATCACCAAGTTAAATACAACTTGGCAAGACAAATGAGTAATTATATACATTACACCTCTGTAATATAACAAACCCTGGCATCTGAAGCCCTGGTAGGAGGGCAATTGGCGCCCGGGGAATGGAACACAAATTGAAATTGTGAAGAATGGTGGACTTGGATTTAATGTCGCAACCAATCCGTGTTTTTGAGTCTCCCAATGCTAGATTTGAACACGAATGCTGAAGAAAATTGAACTGTCACCAGTGATTTCTGTCGCAGTCCATTTTCAGAAGGTTATTAGAAATGTAACAGAACAATACAATTGAGCTTTCTTCCTGCTTTTTCTCCCCCTCCTCATATCAACCGCAAAGTTGACAGTAGTTCAGTCACCAGCTGTAAATGCACCAAGAGGCAGGTTGGGAAACAAAATAATTCACGAGCCAACAATGTGAACGTTAATTATGTGACATGAAATCTTTCAACAGCAAATGTGCAAGATGTTTGTCATTTGACCTGAAACAACCTAGTTTCCTCGCAAAATTGTTGAATTATTTCTCAATGGTGTTGCAGCTATTAAGTGATTATATCAACACACTCTTATTCCAGGCCTCTGAACTGGGAGTCTCATTAGGCTCTTGGCGGCTTTAGATTAAGGACAGAGGCGCAAAATTCAGTATATTACAGTGCGCCTCGGAATTTGTAATTGTTTAATGGGCTAAATATAGAGACGATTGGGGTGATCTTTGTGAGGGGTTTCCAGGATGGATGGAGTAGTGATCACAAAGAGACACGAAGCTCTAAACTCATTTTTATTTACGCTACTAAATTTGAGTTCCACACTTAGTCTGATTAGCAAACATACATGTAAGAATTTAAATGCACTCACTAACATTATCTCTATCTACTAATTATAACTATAATTTCTTAACTAACTCTGCAATGTACTATGAATCTGATCTTTGTCAGCTCCAGTCTAATCTCCTCCCCTTAGTTTAAGAGCCAGTGCAATTTATAGTACTGTTCCTTAGCTCCCTCTAGTGGCTCGGCTTAACGTTACATTAACTCTTCACATGCTGTACATTTGTATAATGTCACAACGATGTTTCTACTTACGGGGGTAAACAGAACTGGTGCTATAAATAAAAGATGGGGGGGTGTTACAGTTCATGTAAGGACTCTGAGTTGCTGTGGCAACATGCACTTTACATACATGCTATTGTCTGGAATTTTGGACAGCGATGATAGGGGCTCTGACATTCTTCCCATCACGCGGCTAATCAGGAACCTCTTTGGCTCTTGCTGAAAATGAAAATGAAAATCGCTTTATTGACACGAGTAGGCTTCAATGAAGTTACTGTGAAAAGCCCCTAGTCGCCACATTCCGGCGCCTGTTCGGGGAGGCTGGTACGGGAATCGAACTACGCTGCTGGCCTGCTTGGTCTGCTTTAAAAGCCAGCGATTTAGCCCAGTGAGCTAAACCAGCACCTTGCCTGCCAATGGTAGATGTTGGAAGGATTTGCAGGTTGATACTCAACTTGTTTGGCCACTTTATTTAAAAAATAAAAAAACATTTCTGGGATGTGGGCATTGCTGGCAAGTCCGGAATTTGTTGGGAGGTTTAGAGGGGGATTTGAGGAAAAATGAGAGTGGTGATGGTCTGGAACGCACTGGCTGGGAGGGTGGTGGAGGCGGGCTCCCTCACATCCTTTAAAAAGTACCTGGATGAGCTCTTGGCACACCATTAAAGCATGCTGCTGTGCAGAGAGACCTGGGTGTGCTAGTGCATGAGTCACAAAAGGTTGGTTTACAGGTGCAGCAGGTGATTAAGAAGGCAAATGGAATTTTGTCCTTCATTGCTAGAGGGATGGAGTTTAAGACTAGGGAGGTTATGTTGCAATTGTATAGGGTGTTAGTGAGGCCACACCTGGAGTACTGTGTTCAGTTTTGGTCCCCTTACTTGAGAAAGGACGTACTGGCACTGGAGGGTGTGCAGAGGAGATTCACTAGGTTAATCCCAGAGCTGAAGGGGTTGGATTATGAGGAGAGGTTGAGTAGACTGGGACTGTACTCGTTGGAATTTAGAAGGATGAGGGGGGATCTTATAGAAACATTTAAAATTATGACGGGAATAGATAGGATAGATGCGGGCGGGTTGTTTCCACTGGCGGGTGAAAGCAGAACTAGGGGACATAGCCACAAAATAAGGGGAAGTAGATTTAGGACTGAGTTTAGGAGGAACTTCTTCACCCAAAGGGTTGTGAATCTATGGAATTCCTTGCCCAGTGAAGCAGTTGAGGCTCCTTCATTACATGTTTTTAAGGTAAAGATAGATCGTTTTTTGAAGAATAAAGGGATTAAGGGTTATGGTGTTTGGGCCGGAAAGTGGAGCTGAGTCCACAAAAGATCAGCCATGATCTCATTGAATGGCGGAGCAGGCTCAAGGGGCCAGATGGCCTACTCCTGCTCCTAGTTCTTATGTTCTTATGTATAGCATTCAAGGCTATGGGCCAGGTGCTGGCAAGTAGGATTAGGTAGACAGGTCTATCATGCGTTGGTGCAGACTCGATGGGCCGAAGGGCCTCTTCTTCACTGTAGTATCCACAGAGCAAATATTGACTGAGGTGAAATTTTCAAATCTTTGGGTCAGGGTGCAGAGCAGCATTTAGAGTCTCAGCTTCTGTTATGAAGTATGTCGGATCAGTCCAACTTTGATTGATATACGACATGTATGTCAGTTATCCGTCACATACTTGATTGGCCAGTCGATGATCTGTCTGTCCTGTGCCACCCACAGGAGGTAACTTTGCCTCAACTTGCTTTGGTGCACTGTTCCATGGCTCTCCCTTGGCTCTGAGCCCAAATGCCGTGTGGCATGATTGTGGGCACATTGCTGGGCACTTTTAACCCATCTTTACCAGTGTCCACAACTTTGCTTTGTGCCAAGCGATTCTTAAATGACCTGAATGTTTGCGACTTCTCAATGAAGTGGTGTTCCTGCCTCTTCCGAAGCTTCTGGCAACTTCACTGAAGAACCGCTTGTTCCAAAAAGAAGTGTGCTTCTGAAACAGCCTCTACATCTGTCAAAGCATTAAATATTTCTAATAGCGTTGTTGCTGTGCCAAACATCAGACATGTGGTTTGTATAAGTGCAATAATAGTTCTTTTTAAGGCACGTTTACTCTTGCACACTGCACCGTCAACAATAGCCCATCCTGCCTCATTTTATGTAGCATCATCTGTGCTATTGACTACTTTATTGACCAGTTAGCATGTTTGGGAGACTAATTAATTAAATGACAAGTTGAGGTAACAGACGATCATTTAATTGTTGTTGTTTGGAAGCCTCTGAAAATAAATCAATAATTAGATTGTGGAAAGTGTTGAGAAAAATCGGCTGCTCCATATTTACTTGGTGTGAAACTTCGTTGAAATGCGTTTGGTTTACTGTGCCGTGATTAACTTGAGGCCTCGGAGAGAAACCAGCAGTCAGGAAATCTTTAAGTAAGTTGAAATTCTCTGGTAGATTGGCAAGATAAACTTCAATAAGTTGGCAAACCCTTGTCCGCACACCGACCAAAGTTGGGAATGGCTCCTCCAGGTATGTTGGGCTGGATTGTATGCTGAGGGAAGGCTCCCCATTCCCCAGACTGAACTACAAGTTGGCGGGCCTCATAAAAGGGTATGGTGGGGGGGGGGGGGGGGGGGGGGGCACGTTGGATAGGGTGGGGGAGGGGGGGCTGTGACAGGGGATGATGAATGCAGGGAGGCAAAACTGTCCGGTGCGGGGGGGGGGGAGGGGGGGGGGGTGGACTCTGACTGGGATGGGGGTTCAGGAAAGACGCATACCCCGTACACCTTATCCCTGACCGACATGGAACATCGGCTACGACTCTCACCAACTTTTACAGATGCACCAAAGAAAGCATTCTTTCTGGTTGTATCACAGCCTGGTATGGATCCTGCTCTGCCCAAGACCGCAGGAAAGTACAAAAGGTCGTGAATGTAGCCCAATCCATCAAGCAAACCAGCCTCCCATCCATCCACTCTGTCTACAATTCCCGCTCCCTCAGAAAGGCAGCCAGCATAATTAAAGACCCCACACACCCCGGACATACTCTCTTCCACCTTCTTCCGTCAGGAAAAAGATACCAAAATTTGAGGTCACGTACCAACCGACTCAAGAACCGCTTTTTCCCTACTGCCCTCAGACTTTTGAAGGGAGATACCTTGTATTAAGTTAATCTTTTCTCTACACCTTGCTATAACTGTAACATTATATTCTGCAGTCTCTCCTTCCTTCCCTATGTACCGTATGCATTGTTTATATAGCATGCAAGAAACAATACTTTTCACTGTATACTAATACATGTGACAATAATAAATCAAATCAAATCAAATCAACAGGCCAAACCCGCCGTGCTACATAAGCGGTGCAGACCTCTCCCAATGACTGTTAAATTAGAGCTGAAGCAGGTTGTGTTGCTTAACTGGGATGGCATTAACCACTTAAGGGGATCACTGAGGTATAGGCAGGTGGCCCAACTAATGCCTGTCAAATTGTGGCGGGATTGGGGGCAGGCGGGTTGGCAGTGCGACGCCACAGAGGGCACGGCATCCTAATTGACGCGCCCAGCCACCTGTTTTCCTGCCCGTGGGAGGTCCATAAAATCCGGCGCATTGACTGGATTTCATAATGTAGTTTACAAATAAATGCATCGTCAATAAAATGCAAGAAATTGTCAGATCGGGAAAGAAATTGCTGTATGTTATTTTAGTTATCTGCCCTGAATCTTGGTGTGACCTCGGTGAAGTTCTCCAGTGCTTCAAGTTGTTTTGAATTAATAATTCCTGGGACGTGGGTGTGGTCGACAAAGACAATAATTATCACCCACCCCTCATTACCTAGAAGGAGGTGGGGGTGAGTTGCTTTAATTCTCTGCAGTCTAGGGCATTTTGCGTTGAGATTCGTGAGCTAGATGGTTTCCTCACTCTTTAGTTGGAGCATATTTGGCGTGATTCTTGGGTATCTTAGTGAAGGGGAAACAAAACTATACTAACAAATGCCCACAAGAAAGAAGCCAATTTAAATTGGTTGCACAGCTATTGACTGGGCTGTTACGTTGTACTTTACAACAGTCGTCCTGCGTGCTTAAAAAGGTCCTTATGTGTTAATGAGACCATTATAACCTAAGATGCACTTTGTAATCTGTGTTAATTTTAAAATCAATGTGTAATTGTTCAGCTGCAGCTCAGCAAAGGACTTTTGTATCATAATCCAATTTTTTCATGTTTAAAAAATTCTTGTTGTTAAAACTAATGAGCGGTCCTGTCACTCTGTACCTCCACATTTTATTTTAAAAAGTAAAAGTTATGGGGCTGGGTTCTCCGCTGTCGGGATTCTCCCGTTGTGCCGGCAGCGGACCCACGTCTGGGGATTTCCCGATGGTGTGGGGCTGCCCACAATGCTTATTGTCACGATTTTCATTTTCATTTTCATGATCCCAGTTGCTATTATAACTGGATGGAAAGATCCCAGATTGGAATCCTGGCTCAAGAGACTACGGGCCGGATTCTCTGTCCCGCCAGCCGGCCAATGGGATTCCCGTACTAGCCTCCCCAAACAGGTGCCTGTTTGGGGAGGCTAGTACGGGAATTGAACCGTGCTGCTGGCCTACCTTGGTCTGCTGTCAAAGCCAGCGATTTAGCCCAGTGTGCTAAACCAGCCCCTAGTGTGTGTGTGTGTGTGTGGGGGGGGGGGGGGGGGGGGGTTTACTGCACTCGGCCTGCCTGGCTTGCTGTTCCCCTTTCCCGCAACCCTGGAAGCCTATCACCAGGCTGCCATCTCCCAGCAGTTAAACTGCCCCCAGCCGCTGGCAGGGCTCTGGAGGCTGACTGGAACATTCTACTCGGCCTCCTTTGATTGGTTAGGTGGAGTTACGGGGTGACGGGGATAAAGGGGGATAGGGTGGGGGCGTGGGGCTGAAGTAGGGTCTCTTTCCAAGGGCCGGTGCAGACACGATGGGCTGAATGGCCTCCTTCTGCACTGTAAATTCTCTGATTTTATGGTCTCAATAGGCTCATAATGAGCCATTCTCCCCATTTGCTGTGGGCGGGCAAACATCCCGCCCTCACTCTAACCGCTGAGAGGGTGGAGATTGGCACTGCAGCTGCTTGGCCCATTTCTAGCCCCCACCCACCTCCATTCAAGGCCTGGCAGAGACTCAAGATTCAGCCCCCGCCTTTGCAATTATTCCCCTTCAGGCCGAGGCGGGCGGGCGGCGCTGCAGGAGTAGAAGACCCGTCGCGAACTGGATCTTCTCATCAGAAATTACCAGCCCTGCCTTTCTGCTGTGAACCTGATTTCTTTTTAACACGTCTAATCCAGCCGTTTCTTAAATGCGCAAGGGGCTACAATTTTCACAGTGCTAACGTTACACTGACACAAATGACCCAGCGGTTTGTGACTTTTCCCAATTACCTCAGAGGATACCCACACTCCACAACATCTTGACGGGTGATTTATGCACTAAAAACAGCATGTGGTTAAACTTGCTGTCACCTCCCGGAAAATACTGGACCCAAACATTTTGTCTGAACAAATGTTCAACTTTGAAAGAGCAAACATCCTGCATCGGTGTGAAATTGTTCCCAGCAGCATCTCTTGGGCACATTTTGACTGTTCTGTGCCAGAATTGTACTGCGAGCTCACTCCGCGAGACTCTGGGCCGCCAGGTCAAGCAGCAGGGAGCATTGCTGCTCTTTACCACAAAGAAAACACTGAGTGGTACTCAGAGCAAATCGAACTACCCGCTACAGCCCACCCGCTGGTCATCCCATCAACGTTATTGCTGCAATGTGTAAATATTTCGCGGTCTGAAGAATGTAAATAATCCTGAAGTGATGGTAAATGAAACTGGAGACGTTTCATATTCTTGCGGCTACGAGTCAAGCGAACGACGGAGGTTGAGGGGCGACCTGATAAAGGTCTACAAAATTATGAGGGGCATAGACAGAGTGGATAGTCAGAGGCTTTACCCCAGGGTAGAGGGGTCAATTACTAGGGGGCATAGGTTTAAGGTGCGAGGGGCAAGGTTTCGAGGAAATGTACGAGGCAAGTTTTTTACACAGAGGGTAGTGGGTGCCTGGAACTCACTGCCGGAGGAGGTGGTGGAAGCAGGGACGATAGTGACGTTTAAGAGGCATCTTGACAAATACATGTAAAGGATGGGAATCGAAGGATACGGACCCAGGAAGTGTAGAAGTTTTTAGTTTAGACAGGCAGCATGGTCGGCACAAGCTTGGAGGGCCGAAGGGCCTGTTCCTGTGCTGTACTTTTCTTTGTTCTTTGAACACAAGTTATTTGAATTTTAACAACAGTTATAGAGAAAGACTGAAGTAAATTTTGTACAGCGTAGAAATATATTAATTTTGTAGTGGAGCCGGCCAGGTTCTATGTGGTTACAATGGGAGCAATCTAACGGGAGAAGCACTAAGCGCGGTAGCGTGTGAGAATTGCCGGATGTTTCCAGACAGCCAAACCAGCAAGATCGCGACCTGTATCGAACGCCAATTAGTGCCGGTAATAATGCCCCATGAGCTTCACATCGGAGAAGGCTGTCTTGCCAGCTGATTTGCCTGGGCCGTGCCCAGCAGCTCCCCACTAACGAGGGGGAGCACCCTTAAACTGATCCCTCAGAGCAAACCCTGGAGAGCAGACAGCCATGCCACCGCACAGACCAGCCCCACGATTCGGAGATGCCGACCTGGCCCGACTGTTGGATGTGCCGGAGTCCAGACGGGGCACCCTGTTCCCCCGAGGGGGTCGGAGGGTCAGCCACAGGTCAGTCAGTGCCGTCTGGGAGGAAGTGGCAGCGGCCATCAGCGCGGGCAGTCACCCAGTGCCGTAAGAAGCTCAATGACCTCCACGGAACGGCAGGGGTGAGTTGGCATCGGCAACCTGGCAACGGTGCTGCCTGCCACTCCCGCATCCTACACCCCCGATAACCCTACCACCCGTGCCCCCCCCTCCCCCCCCAACATGATGCTGGGCATGTATCCCAGCACACCCTGGCACCCACGTGCACACCCCACACATGCCCAGTGATGGTGCCCACACCTGGCTCCTATACAATTGTGCCCATCAATGCTCCAACAAACAAACGCAGAAACATATAAATCCTAGTGCTGGATATGCCATCCTCGTTTTACGAGGCAGAGAATAAACTTATCATTTTTTTTTCTGATAGATTCTTTTCGGGCACCAGTCTCAGGCCTTGTTGGACGATCAAAAATTAACACATTGGTACCAATTATCCATTTCCCAGATTCAGATTAATCGTGTCAGACGTTAGACCGGGTAGCTAAATAACAGATCCCTTGCCACCAATAGAAGCTGAACAGCCATTGCTTATAGCTGGGGCAGACCGAGATAACGTTAAGCCATTAATTCATGGAAATGAGGAAGGAGCAGCCTGCTAATGGAAGTGACGGCCCTTACCTAAATAATATTCATATACAATATTACTAATTTATGCTATCAGCATGAAAAGTGTGGCCAAGTGCTGGCGAAACAGACCAATAAGAATAGAGACATATAACCTTTATATTCCCGTACCAGCCTCCCCGGACAGGCGCCGGAATGTGGCGACTAGGGGCTTTTCACAGTAACTTCATTGAAACCTACTCGTGACAATAAGCGATTTTCAATTTCAATTTCAATTCAAAAGCTATAAAAGAAGTTATTATTCCGAAGTGTGGAACTTCCGAAATCAAGCTTTTAATTACACAGCAATAAATTTTGAACGAGGTATGAATTAAATTAGAGCCCATTAATTAGCCAGTTCCAGCATTTAGTTTCCCACCCTGCCATTATGGTGGTTTAACACCACACTTCTTGTGGTGATATGATTTGCATATCTGTCTGCCATTGGTGCAGAACACCGGCTCACCATTGGCCCTGGTCGGTCATGTGCCTCCCGACCGATTGGTTGAGACCAGTCATGTGACTGCACTCCGATTGGTTGAGAGGCTGAGTTAACCACGCCTCCTTACCGAAGTATAAATAGTCGAAGCGCCCGGCAGTCGTCCATTTTATTATAGACAACCGCAGGGCTAAGTTCTAGCTTATTAAAGCCTAACTTTTGTAAAGCAACTCGTCTCTCGTGCAATTGATGGTTCATCAATTTAATAAGCTAGATTTTTGAAGATGGAGTTCCGGATCAAGCCCGAATGCCTCCGCATCAGCCCGCAAACTCAGAACGCTTCAGAAATTTTTCAACATTGGCTGGCATGTCTCGAAGGATACCTGGAGTCTGCAACCAGCCCCCCCACCATGGCACAGAAGCTTCACATCCTCCACTCCAGCGTGGGCACGGCAGCCTACGCGATAATCAAGGAAGAGAAAGATTACGATGCAGCCATACTAAAGCTGAATGGACAATTCCTTAAACCAGTCAACAGAGTATTCGCCCGACATCTGCTGGCCACCAGACAACAGCTCCCCGGTGAATCATTAGACCAATTTTACCAGGCCCTCGCTGTCCTGGGGAGGAATTGCTCCTGCATTGCAGTCTCAGCTACGGAGCACATGGAACTACTGATTAGAGATGCTTACGTGGCTGGGATGCAGTCCACCGCTATCCGCCAGCAGATGCTGGAGAAAGACGACATCAGCCTAACTGAGGCACGGACTCTCTCCACCTCCCTGGAGGTCGCCGATTTAAACGCCCGCGCCTATGTCCCCAGCCGCGCTGCACCACCCTGGGCCTCCTGGCACGCTTCCCCACCGCTATCCGCCACTCCCGGCCTCCCTCACGCCTGCACCGCGGGACGCCCGACAAGTCCACTGAGCCCCGCTGCTACTTTTGCGGGTTCGTGAAACACCCTCGCCCGCGCTGCCCAGCCCACTCCGCCCTCTGTAAGAGCTGCGGGAAGAAGGGCCACTTCTCCACTGTCTGCCAGGCCAAAACAGTCGCTGCGGTTCCTCTGGACGCCACGCAACACTCCCCCCCCCCCCGGCCCCCGGGCCCCTGCACCCGGCCTGTGCGCCTCTCTCTCTCCTCCGGGCCCTCTCGGTCCCCTCCTGAGCGCACACAACTCTCCCCCTGCCCCCGGGCCCCTGCACCCGGCCTGTGCGCCTCTCTCTCTCCTCCGGGCCCTCTCGGTCCCCTCCTGAGCGCACACAACTCTCCCCCTGCCCCCGGGCCCCTGCACCCGGCCTGTGCGCCTCTCTCTCTCCTCCGGGCCCTCCCGGTCCCCTCTTAGACGCCGCGCAACTCCCCCCCCCCGCCCCTGGGCCCCTGCGCCTGGCCTGCACGCCTCTCCCCTCCGGGGCGTCTTCAGCGCACCGCGCTCCTCTCAGCTCGCCGCCCCCGCGCCTGGCCTGTGTGCCTCGCTTCCCCCGCTCCCAGCCGCTCCAATTGACCCGCCGGCACCGCTTACCCCGCCCCCAGCAACCACGAGGGCCCCACGGACGCCGCCATCTTGGGCCCCGGCCCCACGTGCGGGTCCTGGGAGCCGCCATCTTGGGATCCCGACTCCACATGCGGATCCTGGGCACCACCTTCCGGGACTGGCACGCAAGGTTCTTCCAGCATCTACTCGGACGATGACGACGAATACGGATTTTCTCCACGGCTCGCGGCCATTCAGCTCGACCAGTCACGTCCACGCACGCTCGCCAAAACGACGACGCTCATCTACCTCAACGGCCATGAGACGGGCTGCCTGCTGGACTCCGGGAGCACGGAGAGCTTTGTTCACCCTGACACGGTAAGACGCTGCGCGCTCCCTGTCCATCCTGTAAAACACAAAATCGGGTTAGCCTCAGGTTCGCACTCCGTCCACATCACCGGGTGCTGCATCGCGGACCTCACGGTCCAAGGGAAGGTTTTTTAAAATTATAAACTCCTTGTCCTCCCTGACCTTTGCGCACCGGCACTCCTAGGACTGGACTTCCAGTGCAACCTGCAGAGCTTGACCTTCCAATTCGGAGGCCCTATACCCCCCTCACTGTCCGCAGCCTCGCGTCCCTCAAAGTGGACCCCCCCTCCTTGTTTGCTAATCTCACCCCCGATTGCAAACCCGTCGCGACACGGAGCAGACGGTACAGCGCCCAGGACCGGCCCTTCATCAGGTCCGAGGTCCAGAGGCTGCTGACGGAAGGGGTCATCGAGGCCAGCAACAGTCCCTGGCGAGCCCAAGTGCTGGTGGTCCGGACTGGGGAGAAAAACCGGATGGTCATCGACTATAGCCAGACCATCAACCGGTTTACGCAACTGGACGCGTATCCTCTCCCCCGTATTTCCGCCATGGTAAATGATATCGCGAAATACAAGGTCTTCTCCACTGTGGACCTTAAGTCCGCTTACCACCAGCTCCCCCTCCGCGCGAGTGACCGCAAATACACCGCGTTCGAGGCTGACGGGCGCCTCTACTACTTCCTTAGGGTTCCATTTGGTGTCACAAATGGGGTCTCGGTCTTCCAACGGGAGATGGACCGAATGGTCGACAAGTACGGATTACGGGCTGCCTTCCCATATCTCGATAATGTCACCATCTGCGGCCACGACCAGCAGGACCATGACGCCAACCTCCAGAAATTCCTCCAAACCGCAAAACTCCTTAACCTCACATACAATAAGGATAAGTGCGTGTTTAGCACCGACCGTCTAGCCATCCTCAGCTACGTAGTGCGTAACGGGGTGATAGGCCCCGACCCTGAACGCATGCGCCCCCTAATGGAACTCCCTCTCCCCAATACCTTCAAATCCCTCAAACGCTGCCTGGGTTTCTTCGCATACTACGCCCAATGGGTTCCCAACTACGCGGACAAGGCCCGTCCCCTTATTCAAACCACTACCTTCCCGCCGTCGACAGAGGCCTGCCAGGCCTTTAGCCGCATCAAAGCGGACATCGCAAAGGCCACGATGCGCGCCATCGACGAGTCCCTCCCCTTCCAGGTCGAGAGCGACGCATGAGAAGTAGCTCTGGCGGCCACCCTGAACCAAGCGGGCAGACCCGTGGCCTTCTTCTCCAGAACTCTCCAGGCTTCCGAACTCCGCCACCCATCTGTAGAAAAGGAAGCTCAGACCAAAGTCGAAGCGGTGCAACATTGGAGGCACTATTTGGCCGGCAGGAGGTTTACCCTCCTCACAGACCAACGGTCAGTATCCTTCATGTTTGATAATGCACAAACGGGCAAGATTAAGAATGACAAGATCTTACGGTGGCGGATGGAGTTGTCCACGTACAACTATGACATCTTGTATCGTCCTGGGAAGCTCAATGAGCCTCCTGATGCCCTGTCCCGCGGTACCTGCGCCAGCGCGCAGATAGACCGCCTCCGCTCCCTCCACGCGGACCTTTGCCATCCAGGGGTGACCCGCGTCTACCATTTCATTAAGGCCCGCAACCTGCCTTTCTCCATCGCGGAAGTCAGGACAGTAACCCGTAACTGCCACATCTGCGCAGAGTGCAAACCGCACTTCTACCGCCCCGAGCGCGCGCATCTGATCAAAGCATCCCGCCCCTTCGAACGTCTCAGCATTGACTTCAAGGGGCCTCTTCCCTCTAACAACCGCAACATTTACTTCCTGATGGTAATCGATGAATACTCCCGCTTCCCCTTCGCTATTCCCTGCCCCGACATGACCACATCGACCATCATTAAGGCCCTCCTCTCCATCTTCTCCCTGTTCGGCTACCCCGCGTACATGCACAGCGATCGGGGGTCCTCCTTTATGAGCGACGAGCTGCGTCAATTCCTGCTCAACAGGGGCATTGCCTCCAGCAGAACGACCAGCTATAACCCCCGGGGTAACGGACAGGTTGAGCAGGAGAATGGTACCATCTGGAAGACCATACTACTGGCCCTCCGATCCAGAGATCTCCCTATTTCCCGATGGCAAGAGGTTATCCCCGATGCCCTACATTCTATCCGCTCACTCCCCTGTACCGTAACAAATCAGGCACCTCATGAACGACTTCTTGTTTTCCCCAGGAAGTCATCCTCCGGATCCCCTCTCCCGACGTGGCTGGTCACCCCCGGACCCATCTTGCTCCGGAAGCATGCGCGGGTGCACATGTCCGACCCGTTGGTGGAACAAGTCCAGTTACTCCACGCTAACCCGCAGTATGCGTACGTGGAGTACCCCGACGGTCGGCAGGACACGGTCTCCCTCTGGGACCTGTCACCCGCCGGCGTGCGACCTTCCCCCCCTTCACCACAAACCCCTACCCTGTTTTTTCCCCCCAGCGCCCCACTCAGGTCACCCCTTCCCCATCCATGGCGTATCCACAGCCAGCTCGGGTGACGGAGACTGTTCAAGGACCATCGCTCCCGGACTCCAGGACGTCAGCGGAACCACCACCATCGGCTGAACCGACGGCACCTCCTCCACTGCTGCGGTCTGCCAGGACGTCACAGGCCACGAAAAGACTGATCGAATCGATCTAAATTTCAACAGCTCCATGGACCTTGTTGGGACTTTGTGTAAATATTGCTTATTGTCTGGGCCAGTGGGAAGCCCCCAACTTTAGTAAAAGAAAGGAGAGAAAATTTTTGTCCTCCCGGCTGGTACTCATATCACCAGTTCTCTCCTCCTCCTCCCCCCCCCCCCCCCTCCCCCCGCCCCGGCTCTCGTTGATCCCCCCCCCCCCCCCGGCTTCTTTCTCCGCAAGGGGTGAATGTGATGATATTACTTGCATAGCTGTCTGCCATTGGTGCAGAACACCGGCTTACCATTGGCCCTGGTCGGTCATGTGCCTCCTGACCGATTGGTTGAGACCAGTCATGTGACTGCTCTCCGATTGGTTGAGAGGCTGAGTTAACCACGCCTCCTTACCGAAGTATAAATAGTCGAAGCGCCCGGTGGTCGTCCATTTTATTATAGACAACCGCAGGGCTAAGTTCTATCTTATTAAAGCCTAACTTTTGTAAAGCAACTCGTCTCGTGCAATTGATGGCTCATCACTTCTATGATCAAAGGATGGAGGCACATGGGTGTGGAACCATCCAGGGCATCTTGTCTTAGTTATCTGCTGAACAGAGAATAATTGCTCGGTCAACTGTGTGAGAGATAATGCCGTGTAAGTCTACCTTGTCTCGGTGCTAATGGTCCGATGAATAACCAATGAAAAGGGCTTTCGATATTTGTGCATTGTTTGATTCCTCAGGTCAAGTCACACCCCTTTTAATCATAAACAATCCCAACATCTATCATTTGGATGAGCACCACCCTCCCTCTCCAGAACAACAGTTGCTCGCTAATCCATTGTTAACTGCAATAACTGACGGCTCATTTACGTGCACTGTGACATCCTGCATTGAACATCGCTAATGTCGTTGCCCTCTGTGAAATGAGAGCTGAAAGATGTTCAGCTTTATGTTTTGTTGACTTTGTTCTATTCTCGACATGACAGGTTTTTAGTGGTATTGAGGACTTGGATTGCAGGAACAGGGGGAATAGGAACATGAGGAGATGGTTCAAGCCTGCTCCAACATTCAATTAGGAGATGACTGATTTTGTACTTCAGCACTATTTTCCCACACTAGACCCAAATACTTTGATGTCTTTACTATCTAGAAGTCTATTGATCGCAGCCATGAACACACTCAGCTACTGAGCCTGAACAGCCCTCTGGGGTGGATAATTCCAAAGATTTACCACTTGCTGAGGAAGAAATTGCTCTTAATCTCTTAGATAGCGTGGCCCTTATTCTGAGACCATGGCCGGGTTTCTCCCTTCCGAGGACTAAGTACCCATGCCGGTGGGAAAACCGGCGGCAATGACTCCGGCATCAATCGGCCCCCCAGGTGAGGAATTCGCACCTGTCTCGGGGGCTAGGTGAACACCGGAGTTGTTGGCGCCGCTCCAGCCACTGCCGAAGGGACTGCGCGGGTTCGCGCATGCGTGGAACGGCGGTCGTGATCTCACGCATGCGCGGAGCCACAGTCGTGATTCCGTGCATGCGCAGACCGGCCGTTGTATTTTTGGCGCATGCGCAGGGGGGTTCTCTTCTCCGCGCCAGCCATGGCGGAGCCCTACAGGGGTTGGCGCGGAAGGAAGAAGGGGCCCCACGGAACAAGCCCGCCCACAGATTGGTGGGTCCCGATCGCGGGCCAGGCCACCGTGGGGCCCACCACCCCCGGGTTGGATTCTCTTCCCCCCCCACCCCCCCCGAGGTCCGCCCACGCCGACTTACCTGCCAGGTCCCGCCGTGTCGAACCATGCGTAACCGACGCCAGCGGGACTGGCCAAAAAACAGTCAGCCGCTTGGCCCAGAGGGCCCAGAGAACCACCGGGGGGACCGCTGCCAACGGCCACCGCCTGAAAAATGGCACCGGAGAATACGGCAGCCAGCATCGGAGCGGCAGGGCGGGATTCACACTCCCCCCCACCCCCCACCGCCAGCCAAAGGAAGTATCCTGCCTGCATCTACAATTAACCCTCATTACTCGTCAGAAACCGCCATCAAGTTGCGGAGTCTGCACGTGCGTAGTTAATTGTAAAATCCAGATGTTGCTGACAGTGATCTATGTTTTCCAACAGGGTGTGCTGTTGAAGTCCCCACTGACTGTAATCAAGTAGAAATCACTGAACTGATGACAAATTCCACTTGGCCTCACTGTTCAATGAGACGTAACAGGGTTTTTAAAGACTTACCAAGTTTGTAATTATTGATGCACAAGCTCACTGGCCCCAAAATCTAACTTTATATTTGTGGACTGACCGACTTCTCCATTATGATTGGGAAAAAAGAAACACACGTTCTTAATTTTCTTTTTGCTTTTGATATTTTAGCTTCTACCTTAATCCGTTGTATGTATTCCAATCATTTATTGAACTCTTCATAAGATGTAATTAAAAATGAATTTAACTAAAATTCACTTACGTGATGTGGGCGTCGCTGGTTAGACCAGCATTTATTGCCCATCCCTAGTTGCCATTCAGAAGGTGGTGGTGCATTGCTTTCTTGAACTACTGCAGTCCTTGAGGTGTAGGTACACCCACTGTGCTGTTAGGGAGGGAGTTCCAGGATGTTGCCCCAGCGACAGTGAAGGAACAGCGATATATTTCCATGTCAGGGTGGTGAGTGACTTGAAGGGCAACCTCCAGGTGATGGGGTTCCCAGGAATCTGCTGCTCTTGTCCTTCTAGATGGTAGTGGTCGTGGGTTTGGAAGGTGCTGCCTGAGGAACCTTTGTGAGTTCCTGCCGTGCATCTTGTAGATGGTTCACACGGCTGCCACTATTCGTCAGTGGTAGAGGGTTTGATTGTTTGTGGAAGGAGGAGCAATCAAGCGGGGCTGCTTTGCCCTGGATGGTGTTGAGCTTCTTGAGTGTTGTTGGAGCTGCACTCATCCAGGCAAGTGGGGAGTATTCCATTACACGCCTGACTTGTGGCTTGTAGATGGTGGACAGGCTTTGGGGGGTCAGGAGGTGAGTTACTCACCATAGGATTTATAGACTTTGACTTGCCCTGGTGGCCACAGTATTAATGTTGCTAGTCCAGTTTAGATTCTGGACAATGGTAACACCAAGGATGTTGATTGTGCGGGATTCAGCGATTAATAATAATCAGTGCATTTTGCTGCCTGATTTGCTGTCTATGACAACACGACAATGTGATTGGCTGTTTGCTGTGCTTGGCAACATTGTTGCTGTTAGAGGCCTGGAGACTCCCTTGATTTGGTGCCACAAAGGGGTAAATCCGCAGCACAAAATTGCTGGATCTTTGAGGGTTGCTTTATTCCAGGTTAGTCATTATTTATCAACGTAAGAAGTCTTACAACACCAGGTTAAAGTCCAACAGGTTTGTTTCAAACACGAGCTTTCGGAGCACGGCTCCTTCTTCAGGTGAATGGAAAGGCTTGTTCCAGAAATGTTTATATAGACACAGTCAGAGATGCCCGGAATGCGAGCACCTGCAGGCAATCAAATCATCAAAGATGCAGAGAGAGAGGTAACTCCAGGTTAAAGAGGTGTGAATTGTCCCAAGCCAGTTCAGTCGGTAGGCCTCTGCAAGTCCAGGCTTGTTGGTGGGGGCCGAATGTAATGCGACATGAATCCCAGATCCCGGTTGAGTCCGCATTCATGCGTGCGGAACTTAGCTATAAGTTTTTGCTCAGCAATTTTGCGTTGTCGCGTCTCCTGAAGGCCTCCTTGTAGAATGCTGACCCGGAGATCAGAGGCTGAATGTCCTTGACTGCTGAAGTGTTCCCCAACTGGAAGGGAACAGTCCTGCCTGTTGATAGTCGCACGATGCCCGTTTATTCGTTGTCGCAGTGTCTGCATGGTCTCGCCAATGTACCACGCTTCGGGACATCCTTTCCTGCAGCGTATGAGGTAGACTACATTGGTCGAGTCGCACGAGTATGGGCCGCGTACCTGGTGGGTGGTGTTTCCCCGTGTAATGGTGGTGTCTATGTCGATGATCTGGCATGTCTTGCAGAGATTACCCTGGCAGGGTTTTGTGGTGTTGTGGTTGCTGTTCTGAAGGCTGGGTAATTTGCTGCAAACAATGGTTTGTTTGAGGTTGCGCGGTTGTTTGAAGGCCAGTAGTGGGGGTGTGGGGATAACCTTGGCAAGATGTCCATCCTCGCTGATGATGTGTTGGAGGCTGCAAAGAGGCTTCTTCGCAGCCTCCAACACATCATCAGCGAGGATGGACATCTTGCCAAGGTCATCCCCACACCCCCACTACTGGCCTTCAAACAACCGCGCAACCTCAAACAAACCATTGTTTGCAGCAAATTACCCAGCCTTCAGAACAGCAACCACAACACCACAAAACCCTGCCAGGGTAATCTCTGCAAGACATGCCAGATCATCGACATGGACACCACCATTACAAGGGGAAACACCACCCACCAGGTACGCGGCGCATACTCGTGCGACTCGACCAATGTAGTCTACCTCATACGCTGCAGGAAAGGATGTCCCGAAGCGTGGTACATTGGCGAGACCATGCAGACACTGCGACAACGAATAAACGGGCATCGTGCGACTATCAACAGGCAGGACTGTTCCCTTCCAGTTGGGGAACACTTCAGCAGTCAAGGACATTCAGCCTCTGATCTCCGGGTCAGCATTCTACAAGGAGGCCTTCAGGAGACGCGACAACGCAAAATTGCTGAGCAAAAACTTATAGCTAAGTTCCGCACGCATGAATGCGGACTCAACCGGGATCTGGGATTCATGTCGCATTACATTCGGCCCCCACCAACAAGCCTGGACTTGCAGAGGCCTACCGACTGAACTGGCTTGGGACAATTCACACCTCTTTAACCTGGAGTTACCTCTCTCTCTGCATCTTTGATGATGTGGAGATGCCGGCGTTGGACTGGGGTGAGCACAGTAAGAAGTCTTACAACACCAGGTTAAAGTCCAACAGGTTTGTTTCAAACACGAGCTTTCGGAGCACGGCTCCTTCTTCAGGTGAATGGAAAGGCTTGTTCCAGAAATGTTTATATAGACACAGTCAGAGATGCCCCGGAATGCGAGCACCTGCAGGCAATCAAATCATCAAAGATGCAGAGAGAGAGGTAACTCCAGGTTAAAGAGGTGTGAATTGTCCCAAGCCAGTTCAGTCGGTAGGCCTCTGCAAGTCCAGGCTTGTTGGTGGGGGCCGAATGTAATGCGACATGAATCCCAGATCCCGGTTGAGTCCGCATTCATGCGTATGGAACTTAGCTATAAGTTTTTGCTCAGCAATTTTGCGTTGTCGCGTCTCCTGAAGGCCTCCTTGTAGAATGCTGACCCGGAGATCAGAGGCTGAATGTCCTTGACTGCTGAAGTGTTCCCCAACTGGAAGGGAACAGTCCTGCCTGTTGATAGTCGCACGATGCCCGTTTATTCGTTGTCGCAGTGTCTGCATGGTCTCGCCAATGTACCACGCTTCGGGACATCCTTTCCTGCAGCGTATGAGGTAGACTACATTGGCCGAGTCGCACGAGTATGCGCCGCGTACCTGGTGGGTGGTGTTTCCACGTGTAATGGTGGTGTCCATGTCGATGATCTGGCATGTCTTGCAGAGATTACCCTGGCAGGGTTTTGTGGTGTTGTGGTTGCTGTTCTGAAGGCTGGGTAATTTGCTGCAAACAATGGTTTGTTTGAGGTTGCGCGGTTGTTTGAAGGCCAGTAGTGGGGGTGTGGGGATGACCTTGGCAAGATGTCCATCCTCGCTGATGATGTGTTGGAGGCTGCGAAGAAGATGTCGTAGTTTCTCCGCCCCAGGAAAGTACTGGACGACGAAGGGTACTCTGTCAGTGGTGTCCCGTGTTTGTCTTCTGAGGAGGTCGGTGCGGTTTTTTGCTGTGGCGCGGTGGAACTGTCGATCAATGAGTCGAGCGCCATATCCCGTTCGTACGAGGGCATCTTTCAGCATCTGTAGGTGTCTGTTGCGCTCCTCCTTGTCTGAGCAGATCCTGTGTATACGGAGGGCTTGTCCATAGGGGATGGCTTCTTTAATGTGTTTCGGGTGAAAGCTGGAGAAGTGGAGCATCGTGAGATTATCTGTGGGCTTGCGGTTAAAGCGAGGTGCTGAGGTGACCGTCCTTGATGGAGACGAGTGTGTCCAAGAATGGAACTGAATTTGGAGAATAGTCCATGGTGAGTTTGATGGTGGGATGGAACTTATTGATGTCATCGTGTAGTCGTTTCAGTGATGTCTCGCCGTGGGTCCAAAGGAAGAAAATGTCATCGATGTATCTGGTGTATAGCATCGGTTGAAAGTCCTGTGTGGTGAGGAAGTCCTGTTCAAACTTGTGCATGAAGATGTTGGCATATTGAGGTGCAAATTTGGTCCCCATGGCTGTTCCGTGCGTCTGGATGAAGAATTTGTTGTCGAAGGTGAAGACGTTGTGGTCTAGAATGAAACGGATGAGTTGCAGAATTGCGTCTGGAGATTGGCAGTTGTCGGTGTTGAGGACTGAGGCTGTTGCAGCAATGCCGTCGTCATGGGGGATGCTGGTGTAGAGTGCCGAGACATCCATTGTGACGAGGAATGTTCCTGGTTCAACTGGTCCATGGGTGCTGAGTTTCTGTAGGAAGTCCGTCGTGTCGCGACAGAAGCTGGGTGTACCTTGTACGATGGGTTTCAAGATGCCCTCGATGTGGCCAGAGAGGTTCTCACACAGGGTCCCATTGCCTGAAACGATAGGACGGCCTGGTGTGTTGGCCTTGTGTATTTTCGGGAGGCAGTAGAGATCTCCAATGCGGGGATTACGTGGGATGAGAGCACGTAGGGTGTTCTGAAGGTCTGGATCTAAGGTCTTGATCAGTCTGCTGAGTTGGCGGATGTGTTCCTTGGTTGGATCTGCGGGTAACTGCCTGTAGTGTTCCTGGTTGTCGAGTTGTCGGTATACTTCTTTGCAGTAGTCTGTTCTGTTCAGTATGACGGTGGCCCCTCCTTTGTCTGCTGGTTTGATGACGATGTTGCGGTTGGTCTTGAGAGTGCGGATGGCGTTGCGTTGTGCTTGGGTGACGTTTGAGGCTGCCTTGTGATTGCGAGTGATGAATCTGGCATTGACACGACTTCTGACGGCTTGAGCATACATGTCGAGTCTAGGGCAGCGGCCTTCCGGAGGGGTCCAATTTGACTCTTTCCTTTTCGGTTGCTGCACTGCAGATCTCGCGGTCTGCTGTTCCGGTTCATTGGTCGTGTCCCTGGGTTCGCTGTCGGCCTCTTGGGGTCTGTGGAAGAATTCCCGGAGCCTCATTCGCCTGATGAATTCCTCCGTATCTGCCGCGAGACTGATGGGGTCCATTTTGGTGGTGGTGCAGAAATTGAGCCCTCTGCTGAGGACTTCGATTTCGTCTGGTTGAAGGGTGTAGTCTGACAAGTTGACAATGGATTTCCCTGTATTGTTTTCGACTGTTGTACCGGGAGAAGCTTGATTGCTGCTGGTGGTGATGCCAAGTTTCTCAAGCTTCCTGTTCTTGGTGTGCATGTAGGTGGCATAGTATTGCTGTCTCATCTGTTTGGCGGTGTTCCGCAGCTGGTCTGCTGTGTCCTGAGCGCAAGTTGAGAATATGGCCTCTCTCTTGGTTTCCAGGTTGCGTCGACTGCTGTAGAGTTGGTGTACGAGGTGTTTGAGGAGTGTGACAGAGGTGCGGTGGCAGAGTCTTTCAGCGTAGTCTGTGTTGTAAGTCGACTTGAGTGGGTTTTTGATCTGTAGTCCTTTCGGGATCTTGTCTGCTTTTTTGCATCTTTGTAGAAACTGAATGTCAGTGTCTATATGCGCAATCTTCCTGGAGATCCTCTCCACTTTGAGCCGGCAGTTTGCGGTGTCAATGGTAGCCATGATGTGGAGATGCCGGCGTTGGACTGGGGTGAGCACAGTAAGAAGTCTTACAACACCAGGTTAAAGTCCAACAGGTTTGTTTCAAACACGAGCTTTCGGAGCACGGCTCCTTCTTCAGGTGAATGGAAAGGCTTGTTCCAGAAATGTTTATATAGACACAGTCAGAGATGCCCCGGAATGCGAGCACCTGCAGGCAATCAAATCATCAAAGATGCAGAGAGAGAGGTAACTCCAGGTTAAAGAGGTGTGAATTGTCCCAAGCCAGTTCAGTCGGTAGGCCTCTGCAAGTCCAGGCTTGTTGGTGGGGGCCGAATGTAATGCGACATGAATCCCAGATCCCGGTTGAGTCCGCATTCATGCGTATGGAACTTAGCTATAAGTTTTTGCTCAGCAATTTTGCGTTGTCGCGTCTCCTGAAGGCCTCCTTGTAGAATGCTGACCCGGAGATCAGAGGCTGAATGTCCTTGACTGCTGAAGTGTTCCCCAACTGGAAGGGAACAGTCCTGCCTGTTGATAGTCGCACGATGCCCGTTTATTCGTTGTCGCAGTGTCTGCATGGTCTCGCCAATGTACCACGCTTCGGGACATCCTTTCCTGCAGCGTATGAGGTAGACTACATTGGCCGAGTCGCACGAGTATGCGCCGCGTACCTGGTGGGTGGCATCTTTGATGATTTGATTGCCTGCAGGTGCTCGCATTCCGGGGCATCTCTGACTGTGTCTATATAAACATTTCTGGAACAAGCCTTTCCATTCACCTGAAGAAGGAGCCGTGCTCCGAAAGCTCGTGTTTGAAACAAACCTGTTGGACTTTAACCTGGTGTTGTAAGACTTCTTACTGTGCATCTTTGATGATTTGATTGCCTGCAGGTGCTCGCATTCCGGGCATCTCTGACTGTGTCTATATAAACATTTCTGGAACAAGCCTTTCCATTCACCTGAAGAAGGAGCCGTGCTCCGAAAGCTCGTGTTTGAAACAAACCTGTTGGACTTTAACCTGGTGTTGTAAGACTTCTTACTGTGCTCACCCCAGTCCAACGCCGGCATCTCCACATTATTTATCAAAGCCTTTTAACATTTGGGGTATCCTGGATAATCCGCTTCCCTCTCTTTCTCCCCTGGCAATAACAACAACTACAACTTATACATCACCAGAAAATGCCAGAATATCTCAACAGGTCCAACAGCATCTGGGGAGAGGGAAGGGCGCTAACGCTTTGAGTCTGGCTGACTCTTCATCAAAGCTGGAGAGATCTGGAAATAGGATAAGATTTATCCTGTTGTGGGGTGTGGGAGGGGGCAGGTGGATCAGTGGGCTGGATAGAGGGCCAGCATTTTGGGCTGGTAATCCAGAGGCCCAGGATTAATGCGCTGGGGACATGGGTTCAATTCCCACCACGGCAGCTGACGGTATGTAAATTCAATGAAAAACACTTGAATTGAAACCTAGTCTCGACGATGATCATGAAACTATAATTGATTGTCATAAAAATCCTTCTGGTTCACAATTATGCCTTTCTGGGAAATAAATCTGGTATCCTTGCTTGGTGTGGCTTGGCTAATCCACCTAACCTGCGCATCTTTGGACAGTGGGAGGAAACCGGAGCACCCGGAGGAAACCCATGCAGACACGGGGAGAACGTGCAAACTCCACACAGACAGTGACCCAAGCCGAGAATCGAACCTGGGTCCCTGGCGCTGGTCAGTCCACAGCAATGTGGACTCCTACCTGCCCTCTGAAATGACCGAGCAAGCCAGTCAGCTCAAGAGAAATTATAGATTACTCTAATTAGAAGGCAGCATGGTAGCTGGCACAGTTCCTTCACAGCTCCAGGGTCCCAGGTTCGATTCCTGGCTTGGGTCACTGTGCGGAGCTTGCACGTTCTCCCCGTGTGCGTGTGGTTTTCCTCCGGGTGCTCCGGTTTCCTCCCACAGTCCAAAGATATGCAGGTTAGGTGGATTGGCCATTCTAAATTGCCCTTAGTGTCCAAAAAGGTCAGGTGGGGTTACTGGGTTAGGGGGATAGGGTGGAGGCACGGGGCTTAAGTAGAGTGCTCTTTCCAAGGGCCGGTGCAGCCTCAATGGGCTGAATGGCCTCCTTCTGCACTGTAAAGTCTATGGTCTATGGTTAGATGGGCCATAAATACCATCTAAGAATTTTTAAAACACTGAGAAATAAAAGAGGACAAGGTAAAGAATAGATCCTTGGGGAACACTGATGCTATTGGTGCAGGAGCAAGAAGAGAAACCATTGCAAGTGATACTCTGGCTTTTCTCAGAGAGATAATAATGGGTGGGGTGAGATCAATTCCATCCAGCCCATTGACAGTGGAGAGGCACTAGAGGAGGATGATGAGGCCAACCATGGCAATGGCTGCAGAAAGGGTGAGAAGGACACAATCAATAGGACGCAATCTGTGACTTTTTAAGTGCCATTTCAATACAGTGGATGGGACAGATCTGCACAGTGCCTCGTAATGCTAAGGACTGGAGTTCAATTCCAGCCTCAGGTGACTGTGTCGAGTGTGCACATTCTCCCCATCTCTGCGTGGGTTTTCTCTGGGTGCTCCGGTTTCCGACCACAGTCCAAAGATGTGCAGGTTCAGTGGATTGGGCCGTGATCAATGCGCGAGGTTACACGAATAGGGCAGGGGAGTGGGCCGAGGCACTGTGCTCTTTCAGGGGTCAGTGCAGACACGATGGGCCAAATGGCCTCCTTCTGCACTGTGGGGATTTGATGGAGAAATTCAAATATCGAGTGCCGGATAAGGTGAGCATCGATCTGGGATGTGACAGTATGTTTAAGGGGGAATAGAGGGATGGATAACGGGGCGGTAGAAAGCTAAGGTGGATAAGGATTTGATTTTTTGAGAGGGGTTTGCTGATGATATAAAGCTAGGTGGAAAGGCAAGCTGTGGGGAGGACACATAAATGCTGCAGAGACGTGAACGATATAAGTGAGTGGGCAACAAGATAGCGGCTGGAGTATAATTCAGGGAAGTGTGAAGTTCCCCACTTTGGCCACAAGAATGGAAAAGCAGAATATATTTTAAACAGATGAGGAACTTGCAAGTTACAGTTTACAGAGACTCGGGTGAGCTCAGACAAGGAATACAGAAAGTTAGCATACAAGTACAGCAAGTAATTGGGAAGGCAAATTGGGCAGCACAGTGGCGCAATGGCTAGCACTGCTGCCTACGCCGCTGAGGACCCGGGTTCGATCCAGGCCCTGGGTCACTGTCCGTGTGGAGTTTGCACATTCTCCCCATGTCTGCATGGGTTTCACCTCCACGACCCAAAGGGTAGGTGGATTGGCCACGCTAAATTGCACCCTAATTGGAAAAAAAAATTGGGTACTCTAAATTTATTTATTTTTTAAATTAGGAAGGCAACTGGCATCTTGGCAACAAAGAAACTCTGCTACAATTGTATAGGGTTTTGGACAGAACACATTCGAGGTACTGTGCACAGATCTGGTCCCCACCATTGCTTTCATTGAAGGCGGTACAATGAAGGTTCGCTAAATTGTTCTCTGGAATGAGGGTGTTGACCAATGATAACAGGCAGAGCAAATAGGGCCTGTCGTCTTTCGAATTTAGAAGAGCAAGAGGCGATTTCCTTGAAACACACAAGATTCTGAAGGGGTTTGATTGGGTGGATGCCGAGAGGTTGTTTCCGCTGGCCAAACAGGTTCAGTGTGTCAACCAGCAAAATCCCTCCGACACGCTGGCGGCAAGAGTGGGGGAGACTCCTGATCGGCCACGCTAGGCGTGGAGTGGCACCCTCAAGCTCGAAACCTCTGTGCCAGACTTGTGACCTGTTCCAGGGAAGACCCCGCTGTGGAAACAGACAAAAGTCTACTTTAAATGTGCCACTAGGTGCGGGGAGAGAATTGGAATTTCTTGTGTCTTCATTGGAAGATTAAAGATTTGTGATTTGGTGGAAAATGTCTGTTGATAAAAATACAAATAAATAATATTAAATAAATAACATTACATTAACACTGCAATGAAGTTACTGTGAAAAGCCTCTAGTCGCCACATTCCGGCACCTGTTCGGGTACACAGAGGGAGAATTCAGAATGTCCAATTCACATAACAAGCATGTCTTTTGGGAGGAAACTGGAGCACGCGTAGGAAGCACATGCAGACACGGGGAGAACACGCAGACTCCGCGCAGACTCCGCACAGACAGTGACCCAAGCCGGGAATGGAACCTGGGACCCTGGCGCTCTGAAGCAACTGTGCTAGCCACTGTGCTACCATGCCGCCCACAAATTGAAGCACTTGCATTTTTTGCAATACCAGTTTGCCGTTTACCATTGCGTTCTTCCTTGCACATATGTACCCTGGTCGTTGGTGGATGAAAAGGGATTCCTCTTTATTTTACACTCCTGCACCAGACTGGCTCGCTGCTCCTCCTCTTCCGTCTAAGTCACTCGCCAACACCTGTTCTTTCATCCCCTGTGCAGTGGAGCATAGCACATCAGCGCAGCCCACTTTAGATTGCTTGTTCTGCTGTCTGGCTAATCCCCCTTCCACCTGCTGCCGCCTCGCATGCAGCCTGCTGGAACTGCTCCCCGGTCATCAACGGCAAACAGGATAATTAGGCAGGTGGGCTCGTTAGAACTTTCAGGGGAGCATCCCGCAAGGCGGCCGGCAGCTCATTCCAGAGCCGCCACGCCCAGCAAATTCCTGTCCCCTTTTCCCAGGCACACCCTGGCTCTCGTGATTTCCCTCAATCCCAAGCTAAGCAGGAGACGGCCTCAACATGGCCTATCCTAATTAAACTGCACATCGGGCACATATTCTATGAGCAGCTCAACAATTTGATCATAATTGGCTGCTGAGGATTACAGAATAAATCACCAGTTCTTCTATTAAAAAAAATATCGCCATCATCAAAATCTGGGAAGGGACAAAATGTGTTTTAATTGCAATGGTTATAAATCACGCTTCGGATGCACACAGCCCTTGTATCAACCCAACATTTTTTTTGTCATTAATCAGGCGGCTCCTCAGCCCAAGTTACTGAAGGCTGCATCTTGTTTTCTGGCTGTCTGTTCCCAAAATGCTTCTGTGGTTATTTGAGCGTCACGGGTATCGCAGCAGTGCTTGCTATTGCCTGCCAGAAATAAATGAAAGGGCTTCGATGGAGACAGCAGGTACTTATCATCGAATCGGATTTATTTTCTCTGCCTGCGGGGGAGCATTGTACATGTAACCATCTGACCTACGGCGCAATACAAAATGCACTGTCTCCAACCTGAGTGCTGATCACTGGTTCGTGGTTATTTAAGAGCATCACTAAAGTGCCTGCATTCAGCCCAGGGACCTCTTTCGAAGCACTGTGTGCTTGATTAGCAATGTTGGCAGCAAAGGAGAGATATGAAAAATGTCTGTCCAGATTGTGCGCTGTGCTAGAATTGCAGCCATAAATACATTGTTGAATCAGGTCACTAAAATGACAGGCAGGAGGTGTCATAATATACATCTATGTATATAATGGAGTGCAGACAGGCAGTGATTGACACACAGGATGACCAGTGAGAACACAGAACACAGCAGCCAATCACCAGACAGGACATTACCACTATAAAGCCAGAGGGCACTAGGTTTCCCACTCTCTCGGGACCCAGCCACTGAGACAGTCAGAGTTCGTGAGCTAGCCCCTGCAAACACCATGTGGTAGCTAGTAAGTCTGGTCAGGCTACTACTAGGTCTCCAGTCAAGTCAGTATAGTGTCAACCCACAGTTGAACATGTATAGTAGTTAAGACGTTGAATAAAATCGTGTTGCATCTTATCAAATGTTGGAGGTCTGTCTCTCGCTACACTGCATCAAGTGCAGTCCACGTCGACCCAGCCAGCCCAACACATCATGGTACCAGTGAGTGATGCTGAAATTTGACCTACCTTGAATGAATCAGCATTGACCAGCAAACAGCCATCCGGTGACATGGAAAACGTCCGCCCTCCTCCGCAGCTCCGCATCGCCGGCAATCTTGGTTCAAATTGGAAGATCTTCAAACAAAGGTTCCAATTCTATATCGAAGCCACCAACCTCGAGGCCACATCGGACTCCAGGAAGATCGCACTATTCCTCTCCACAGCCGGGGACCACGGCATCCACATCTACAACTCCCTCACATTCGCTGAAGGCGAAGACAAGATGAAATTTAAAACGGTCCTGCTGGAGTTCGACAGCCACTGCGACACTGAGGTGAATGAGAGCTTTGAACGGTACGTTTTCCAGCAGAGGCTTCAGGGTAAGGATGAACCTTTTCAGTCCTTTTTGACCCATCTCCGCATCCTCGTGCAGTCATGTAACTATGACTCGACAGCTGATTCCATGATCTGGGATCAGATCGTTTTTGGGGTCCACTCCGATTCCCTTTGCCAGCAGCTCCTGAAAGTCAAGCAGCTCACCCTCATCATCGCCATCGAAACGTGCGTTGTCCACGAATATGCTAACAATCGGTACCCCCACATCAGGGCGGCAGAGAATGCAAAGCTAGCCTCCCACGAGGCGGAACGGGTGCAGGCTATCGCATAAATGCAGGGTCTAAGTGTTGAAGAGAGTGGCCATTTTACACGCTTTTCCTGGGCCCCTGCGCATGCGCGCCATGACCGAGGGGATGGCAAGACAGACGACCAGACTGCGCAGATGCGTACGTCGTTCGACCGCACTGCGCATGCGCGATGGCGCGCGGAACGTGCTGACGTTGGCGTCATGGCGTGTCCGAATGGTGGCTCCGTCCATTTAAAGCGGCAATGTCCGGCAAAATTACGAAGGTGTCTACAGTGTGGGAAGCTCGGCCACTACGCAGCCCTTTGCAGATCTGCTCCACTGCCCAGCAGCCAGCGATCCCAGTCACGGCGCAGAAGCGTCCGTTCAATACAGCAAGGCCGTGCCAGACTCTGACCCCGACAGCCCACCAGATCCTGATGCTGAGTGCCTCAAATCCCCATACCGGGTGGGCATCATTACGAAGCATGTGCTGCCTTTCTCCAAGATAGTGACGTACCTCCCGATCCTCAGCGTGGATCCCGATGACGAGTGGTGTGCTGTCCTCACAGTCAACAAGGCTCGTATCCGGTTCAAAGTGGACATCGGCGCATCGGCGAACCTCATCTCGAAATCCGATCTCATGCCAAATTCTGTACGAAGCTGGACGCCTCCAAGGGGTTCTGGCAAAATGAGCTGAACACATCCAGTTGCAAACTGTGCACATTCAATACCCCGTTCGGTCGCTACTGCTACACCCGGATACATTTTGGCATCATCTCTGCCTCAGAGGTATTTCACTGCATCATGGAACAGATGATGGAGGGTATCGAGGGGGTGCGAGTGTATGTTGACGATGTCATAATCTGGTTCACAACTCCCCAAGAACACATCGCTCACCTCAAGCCCGTATTCCACAGAATCCATGAGCATGGTCTCCAGCTCAACAGGGCCAAGTGCTCGTTCGGTCAATCAGAAGTCAAATTCCTTGGTGACCACATCTCGCAGCAAGGCGTGCGGCCAGATGCTGACAAGGTTTCGGCGATCATCACCATGAAGACCCCAGAGGGCAAGACGATGGTCCTCCGCTTTCTAGGGATGATCAACTTCCTCGGGAAGTTCATTCCCAATATGGCGTCCCACACCACAACCCTCCGCCATCTCGTCAAAAAGTCGATGGAATTCCAGTGGCTGCCCGCTCATGAAAAAGAATGACGTGAGCTGAGGGCAAAGCTCACCACAGCCCCGGTTCTGGCATTCTTCGACCCAACCAAGGAGACCAAGATATCCACTGACGCAAGGCAGGACGGTATTGGGCTTGTGCACCTTCAGCGGGGTGACTCCTCCTCCTGGGCCCCAGTTGCGTATGCCTCCAGAGCCATGACACCCACTGAGCAAAGGTACTCTCAGATTGAGAAGGAATGCCTGGGCCTCCTAACGGGAATCGACAAGTTTCACGACTATGTTTATGGCCTCCCAAAATTCACGGTAGAGATAGACCACAGGCCACTAGTCCACATCATCCAGAAGGATTTAAATGACATGACGCCTCAGTTACAGCGAATCCTTCTTAAACTACGCCACTATGACTTTGAACTTGTCTACACGCCAGGCAAAGAACTCATTGTTGCAGATGCCCTTTCCAAGGTCTATTACCACACCGTGTGAACAAACTGACTTCATCTGCCACATCGACTCGGAGGTGCAATTGTGTGCCTCCAACCTTCCGGCCTCTGATGAGAGGGTCATCCGAATTCGTGAGGAAATGGCCAAGGATCCTCTGCTACAGCGAGTGATGCAGCACCTTACAAATGGCTGGCAGAAGGGACAGTGTCCCCAGTTCTACAACGTCAAGGACGACCTGACGATGGTGGACGGCATCCGTATGAAGCTCGACAGGATCGGGATTCCTCAGAGCATGGTGCTCGGCCAACTCCACGAGGGTCACCTGGGGTCGAGAAATGCTGACGCAGAGCTCGGGAGGCAGTCTATTGGCCGGGCATCAGCCAGGACGTTGCCAACATGGTCATCAACTGCCCTACATGTCAGAAATTTCAGCCGGCTCAACCCAAAGAAACATGAGATAGTGACCTCCCCATGGTCCAAGGTCGGTGTCGACCTTTTCCACGCCAAGGGGCGTGACTATGTCCTCCTGGTCGACTACTTCTCCAGTTACCCAGAAGTGGTGAAACTGTCCGACCTCACGTCGAAGGCAGTGATTAAAGCCTGCAAAGAAACGTTCGCCAGGCATGAGATACCGCTCACGGTACTGAGTGACAATGGTCCCTGTTTTTACAGCCAGGAATGGTCTGATTTTGCACGGTTATACAACTTCCGTCACGTAACCTCCAGCCCCCACTACCCGCAGTCAAATGGGAAGGCAGAGAAAGGGGTCCATATTGTTAAGAGTTTGCTATGCAAGACTGCAGACTCAGCCTCCGACTTCAACCTGGCGCTGCTGGCATACAGAGCGACCCCGCTGTCCACTGGGTTGTCTCCAGCGCAGATGCTCATGAATCGCACTCTGAGGACCATGGTTCCT
This sequence comes from Scyliorhinus canicula, assembly GCF_902713615.1. Taxonomy (NCBI): domain Eukaryota; kingdom Metazoa; phylum Chordata; class Chondrichthyes; order Carcharhiniformes; family Scyliorhinidae; genus Scyliorhinus; species Scyliorhinus canicula. Next base: position 190,262,881 of record NC_052154.1, on the reverse strand, counting down.
GCCATCTATGTTCCAGACCTTGACCACCTCACGGTCGTACAAAAAATGCAGCTGTCTCGGGCCCAACAGAAATTGGCATATGATGCTCATGCCACGGATCTCCCCGAGCTGGTCTCAACTGATCGTGTTCGTGTGCAGTTGCCTGATGGCGGCTGGTCAGCCACAGCTGTGGTGGTCAAGCAAGTGGCCCTGAGATCGTTCCTCATCCGCATGGCTGATGGCTCCCTGCTACGACGCAACAGAAGGGCACTGCATAGAGTTCCACGCCCATCACCTGACCGAAGTGCCCCGCCACCCACAATGCTTCCTCCAGACGTGCCCTACCACGAGGCCACCGATCTACCAGCAATCCTGCCGACCCCTGTGACCACCGCATTGGCGGCGGTCCTGCCTACCCAAGTTCAGGCGGCCCGTGATTCACCCTTGCGGCGATCAACCAGAATTCGGCGCCCGCCACAAAGACTAAATTTATAGACTGAACATCTTGTTACCTCATCGTTTTGACCTCTGTAAATATCGTTTTACCGTTCCATCTGCCCTATATCTGCACTAGCGACACCTTCCTATGTATATCAGTTCATTTTAGCACATTCTGTATATAGTCACGCACATATACACATCCACACTCACCTTAATATTTATTATCTAAAAAAAAAGGGGGGGAGATATCTTAATATACATCTATGTATATAATGGAGTGCAGACAGGCAGTGATTGACACACAGGATGACCAGTAAGCACACAGAACAGAGCAGCCAATCAGGACACGACCACTATAAAGCCAGAGGGCACTAGGTATCCCGCTCTCTCTGGACCCAGCCACTGAGACAGTCAAAGTTTGTGAGCTAGCCAGTGCAAACACCATGCGGTAGCTAGTAAGTCTGGTCAGGCTAGTACTAGGTCTCCAGTCAAGTCAGTAGAGTGTCAACCCACAGTTGAACATGTATAGTAGTGGAGACGTTAAATAAAATCATGTTGCATCTTATCAAATGTTGAAGGTCTGTCTCTCGCTACACTGCATCAAACGCAGTTCACATCGACCCAGCCTACCTAACACATCAGGACGTTCTGCTCTAAACAATCCCATCTTTCTTATGAGGGCAACTCTGCAAGGTCTGAAGCTTTCTTCTCACATTTTCTGTTATGTAGTAAGAACACGAAGGGAACCTATCAGGGACTAGCAGCCTTCAGAGCACCATGCACCTGTACAATTTGTGAGTGCTATTAATAAAGCCCATGTCTGCAATTTATAAGTTTGCGCACTTGTGCACTTTCGGGACTTGTGGGAGGAAACCGGAGCACCCGGAGGAAACTCACGCAGACACGGGGAGAACGTGTAGACTCCACACAGTCAATGACCCATGCGGGAATCGAACCCCGGACACTGGAGCTGTGAAGCAACAGCGCTAACCACTGTGCTACCGTGCCGCCCACGCTCGACTCGTCAGACTGGAGAACGACATCTTCCTCAAGATCCTGCAGCCAGCTCCCTCGCCCAAAGAAATACTCTCACCGTCTTTAGATGGGAAAGAGGAAGCGACCGAAGCTTGTGAACTATTTGCGATCAGCTTTTTTCAGGAGTACGGCTGTTAACATTTTGTTACCCCCGTGGCAAGAGTAAATCTTCCTTTTGAACTTATTGCTAAATTTAAACCTCAGCTTTAAAATATTCCAAATGATCATAAAAGCTTAATCAGCTACGCTAGCTACAGATTTATCTTAGGACAGCTGCATAGCTTGTGAATGCTGCAGGTGAAGCCCATGTCCGCAATTTCTAAGTTTACACGCCGCAGCTGAGCTTTCCTTGCACTGGCTAGATTCATCAGACAGGAGAACAACGCTTTGCTTACAGGAGACAACCCTCTCGCCCAAAGACAAACGTTCACACGTGTGCCTGCCCGTTGTTCAAAAGCTTTTCTTCTGGGAGTTTTTAGGCTAAACACGATGATCTCGGGAACAAATTTACACCGTATATTGTAAGAATAACACTCTTGGAAAATTTGTAGAATTAAGAATTCCAGAATTCTTTGTTTCATGTGGGGCTGGATTCTCTGGCTCCCCAGCCTTGTGTTTCTCGGAAGCGCACCGTTTCCCATTGAAGCCATCCCACGCCGCTGGGAAGCTGCTGGTGGGGAAAGTGAATCCCAAAGGACAGAGAATTTCGGCAAAGGTTACAGACCTTTTGAATGTTTACCATAATACTTCATTATAGGTTTGAAGGGCTGGATTGGCCTACCCCTTCCGCAGTGGGGCTGAAAGATCCAGCTGCTGGTCAATGGCTCACATCCACAGTGAAGGATGAGGTGGGGAGGGGGGTCAGAAAATTCCCACCGTCTTGGATTGCATTATAATATTGTTTTGAAAACTACAAAGTGTTAATGCAAGGTGAACTCATTTGTCTAGAAATGTTAACTTCTAACCGCAAATCTCGTTCAGAATGAAAATGGTTAAGATATTCAAATAAATAACAAACTGGCTTTATACTTACAATCAGAAGTTTCATCGAAAAGAATTCCTACAGTGCAGAAGGAGGACATTCAGCCCATCAGGTCTGCACCTACCCTCCGAAAGAGCACCCTATCTAGGCCCAATCCCCATAACCCTACCTAACCTTTTGACACTTAGGGGCAATTTAGCCTTGCCAATCCTCCTAACCTGCATCTCTTTGGACTGTGGGAGGAAACCGGAGCACCCGGAGGAAACCCACGCAGACACGGGGAGAATGTGCAGACTCCACACAGACAGTCACCTGATGTTGGAATCAAACTCATGTCCCTGGCGCTGTGGGGCAGCAGTGCTAACCACTGTGCCACCATGCTGACAAGTATAACGCGTGGCTTTTGCTATCTTTACCTCAGTTTTATGTGGAGATTTAATAATAACCCTCTCACCACGGAGACCTGAATTCCTCGTGGATTATACAGACTTGACTACTTGTTTACCTGCATTTCTAATAGAAAGAAAGTCCCTTGCTTTTGGACGAATGTACCATTGTTTGTTACAGTCATACGGTTCTGTATCTGAGTATGCTTGAGAAACAAGCCAAGTGCAAATTTACTCCGCTTTTCTTGTCTGGCAATGGATTTCCAAGGGCTCCACTCTGCTACTCTATGTCTGTGAAAGTAATATTTATTTCACACAGGAGGCTGTGTTTCATTTGAGGCATTATTTTGTTAACCCTTTCATAGACTGAGTTAAGTCGTTACCATGGCAAGCACTGTTCCTTCGCACTGACCACAAAATCCAGGCCAATTATAAATTCTGAAGACACAGCGTAACGTGCAAAGGCTGATGTTGTCTCGCAAAAGTGCTCAGGTTTTCGATCTTATTGTAAATTCTGGATCAGGACATTGTTTTTATTACAGGTCGAGACAGATTGGTATATTTACCTCAAATGACCGTTTACTGGTGCTCATTGCTCGTTCAATTGTTCTCATCATGCTTGGGTCGTACTTAAAATGCTATTTTTTGTCTTTCAAGCTTTCTGCGAGGGAGGCTGCAGGAATGGCGGAAGCTGTGTTGCCCCACAGATGTGCTCCTGTCCTCCCGGGTTCACAGGGAATGGCTGCCAGATAGGTAAGGTCAACGCTCATTCACAGATCTAGTTTATGCTGGCAAATTGGAGATGGGTTTTGAAGTTAAATGGACTGCAATACAGTTCATCTCTTGCGAAGGGTAAAAAGCCTAAAACGGCCCACGTGATGCGATCCTATTTTTCCATGGGTTGGTCGAAATCCACCATGCGTCTGATGACTTTTATGACTGGTGTACTTGAAATGGTTTGATCTGTCTGACTATTGCAAACGAACAGCCTCAGCCCGTGAGGTTTAGAATGGCATTTCCCACCATGCCAAGAGTGGGTGGGGAGCGCATTGACACTGATCCTGGTCGCCCTACAGTTGTGTAATGCTCTGGTAGGTATTCATTGACTTGAGGTGGGACTTCTAATCTAACTGTCCGGCAGCTCCCAGAGTCTGCAAGCAGTCACCAGAATCTTTGTCGGGGGTTGGGGAGGGGGGGATCAGTTAAGGCTGTGGGGTGGGGGGGTGGTCCCAGAATGGGCAAGGAGGAAAAGGGGGCCAGCCAATTGGCTTCCTCCCACAGTCCAAAGATGTGCAGGTTAGGTGGATTGGTCACGCTAAATTGCCCTTAGCGTCCAAAAAAGGTGAGGTGGAGTTACTAGGTTACGGGAACAAGTTGGAGATGTGGGCTTAAGTGGGGTGCTCTTTCCAAGAACCAGTACATACCCGATGGTCCGAATGACCTCCTTCTGCACTGTAAATTCTATTATACATAGAACATAGAACAGTACAGCACAGAACAGGCCCTTCGGCCCTCAATGTTGTGCCGAGCCATAATCACCCTACTCAAACCCCCGTATCCACCCTATACCCGTAACCCAACAACTCCCCCCCCCCCCCCTTAACATTACTTTTATTAGGACACTACGGCCAATTTAGCATGGCCAATTCACCTAACCCGCACATCTTTGGACTGTGGGAGGAAACCGGAGCACCCGGAGGAAACCCACGCACACACGGGGAGGACGTGCAGACTCCACACAGACAATGACCCAGCCGGGAATCGAACCTGGGACCCTGGAGCTGTGAAGCATTTATGCTAACCACCATGCTACCCTGCTGCCTGTGATTTATGATTTATGATCTATGATCTATGATCTATGATTTAGGCCTTGCCCAACCCGTCAGAAAGCTGTCGAGAGGTTGGCGCAGTTGGGAACCCGGTGGGAATGTCATCCTTGAAATTCGATAGTTCTCAACTAATCGCAAATCCCCCAGCGGAGAAATGTAAAATTCTAACATTGTAGCTTGCCTGCTGTCATTAATGAGGTGTTCCCCAACTATTCACCAAACAAGGTCTTGCTTTGATATATTTTCTCCCTCAATCTCCTGGGAAATGTTTTGATCATTTTTGACTTGGACAGCAAAGAAGTGGCAGACGGAATAAAATTTGGAAAAGTGTGAAGTTAGGCACTTTGGTAGGAAGAATGGGGGCATAGCTAATTTCTAAATGGGTAAAGGCTTCGGGAATCTGAAGCACAAAGGGACTTGGGAGTCCTTGTTCACGATTCTCTTAAGGTAAACGTGTAGGCTCAATCAGCAGATTGGAAGGCAAATGCAATGTTAGCATTCATGTCGAGAGGGCTAGAATACAAGAGCAGGGATGTACTTCTGAGGCTGTATAAGGCCCTGGTCAGACCCCATTTGGAATATTGAGATGTTTTAGGCCCCGTATCTAAGGAAGGATGTGCTGCCCTTGGAGGAGCTCCAGAGGAGGTTCACAAAAATTACTTTGGGAATGAAGGACTAATCATATGAGGAGCAGTTGAGAACTCTGGGCCTGTACTTAATGGAATTTAGAAGGATGAGGGTGAATCTCTTTGAAACTTACTGAATACTGAGAGGTCCAGATAGAGTGGACGTGGAGAGAATGTTTCTCCTTGTAGGAGAGATTAGAACCCGAGGGCACAGCCTCAGACTGAAGGGACGATCCTTTAAAACAGAGATGAGGAGGGATTTCTTCATCCAGAGGGTGGTGAATCTGTGGAACTCTTTGCCGCAGAAGGTTGTGGAGGATAAATCACTGAGTGTCTTTAAGACAGAGATAGACAGGTTCTTGATTAATAAGGGGATTAGGGATTATGGAGAGAAGGCAGGAGAATGGGGATGAGAAACATATCAGCCATGATCGAATGCCGGTGCAGGCCCGACGGGCCGAATGGCCTAATTCTGCTCATATATGTAATGGTAAAGGAGGGAGGCATGCTCCTGGGTGCCACTTCTTGCGCCAGCGGAGACCAGAAGTGAGTCTGCACTGGTGGAAGAATTAGTCTCCAGAATTGAGAATCCAGCCTAGACAGTCCTCAGAGGACATTACAGGGTAAATACCAGGAGGATATTTCCACTTGTGGGGGAGACGAGAACACAGTTTATGAATCAGAGGTCTCCCTTTTCAGACATAGATGAGGGACAGGATTCTCCGTTATCCGACGGCGATATCGTAACCGGCGATCGGGCGGAGACTCCCTACCGACGCCCAAATCAGGGCGGTGCTGGTTTGACGCCGGGGGATGTATGGTTGTCAGTGGTCGGAAACCTGGTGTGGCGGCTGCGGACTGTGTCCAGTGCTGCCGCAGTCAGCCGGGAGCCACGCTGCCGGGGCGGGAGGGAGCTTCCGTGAGGGCTGGGGGGGGCCGTTGGGGGGTGGCCAGGGCATGGCCAGGTGGGAAGTATTTGGCAGGTTTGGTCCATGCAACCAGATTAGCAATGATCTTGTTGAATGGTGGAGCAAGCTCGCAGGGCTGAATGGGAGCTCTTTCTCCCAAGTCCCATTTGGTTCCTATGTGATATATTTCTGTCTTAAGTTCCCTCCACACTCATTTTTTGTTTACGTTCTATTGTTCCTGGAATCTTTGTCACTCTGTATGTTTTAGTTGGCGGCCAATAACAGTCCACCACTATTTTGCGAATTGCTTCTGCTTTTCAGTCTCCACCTGTCCAACCGGAATTCTTCAGCCCCCATGTGACTGGACTCCTAGTCCTTACCTGCAACCTCCGTCGAGCCATTATTTCTTTGGCTCGGTAAACAGGTTTTTCCTGAAGTGGTTTAATATCATCTTACTCTGATGGTACCCATACTAAATTAATGAAAGCGGCCACCTGATATTTGCTCAGTTCTGTCACTACTGTATAACCTCACCAGCGGTGAAGTGGCAACGCCGTGTCCTACGGGGGTGGGGTTTCTGCCACACGTCCTGGGAGGTTACGGTTTTGGTGCCAACAGCCACTGCGTTGGCCAACGACGCGAAGGTAGGGAGAGGTGAACGAAACGCTGATCGTGGAAAAACTGTTTCAAGAGCTAAGCTACTGACGATAAATTACAGCAGCTGTCAACGTAATTAAAGGTTAAAATAAAAGCCCACACTGCTGGAGGAATGGTAATGCATAGCAGTCCGCCCTCAAACAAATTCTGTAACAACTATTGATTATGGTAAACATACTAAATTTGCAACAATGGTTAGAAATTTTAAGAATGTTTACCGAAAGCTTCCTGTATTTGACTACAATGGTCACAACATAGCAAAATATTCTGACATTAAATCCCACGGCCATCAACTACATTTCTTCATTATTCCCATTTGAGATGCTAAATGTATTTCATGAAGTAATTACAACTGGAGTATTTCACTTTCTTTGTGCCTAAGGGCTTCATGTCACTGTCTGTGTCAGTTATGTTAGCTGAACACAGACAAAATGTTTATATGTTTATGACTGAAAGCATATGAAGGAATATTGGAAACAGAAGTCCTTTGACCCTCTATTATTTCTGAGATCAGTTTGGAGAGTAGGTCATAGAAAAATAACTCCTGAATAAACATCAGTGACAATAGAGTCAGTTGAAGGACAGATATCTGTACTTCTAAGATAAAAAGCTTTACAGCATTAATATTATAACTTATTAATGAGTTTCACAAATATCAGAAAGCACAACCTAATAAATTTAAACTGAAGTCATTGACTTCAAGAAGCAAAATATCATACACACCCCTGGCGGCATCAAAGGGGCCAAGTTGGAGATGGTTGACAGCTTCAAATTCCTAAGTATGTACATCACCAACAATCTGTCCCGATCCACCCACGTCAACGCTACCACCAAGAAAGTACAACATCGCCAATAACTCTTCAGGAAACTAAGGAAATTTGCCATGTCTACATTGACTCTTACACATTTTTACAGATGCACTAAAGAAAGTATCCCATCTGGCTGCATCACAGCCTGGTATGGCAACTGCCCGGCCCAAGACTGTAAGAAACTTCGGAGAGTCGTGAACACAGTCCAGTCCATCACACGAACCTGCGTACCATCCATTGAATCTATCGATACCTCCCGCTGCCTTGAGGAAGCGGGCAGCTTAATCAAAGACCCCTCCCACCCAAGTTATTCTCATTTCCAACCTCTTCCATCGGGCAGGAGATATAAAAGTCTGAGAACACGCATTAACACATTCAAAAACAGCTTCTACCCCACTGTTACCAGACTCCTAAATGACCCTCTTATGGACTGATCTAATCTCTTTACACATCTTCACTACTGAGTAGTACTACATTCCGTATGCTTCACCCCATGTCTGTGTTTATGTATTTACATAGTGTGTGCCGTATGTTTTTCATGTATGGAACAATCTGTCTGGATAGTATGCTCAACAATTTTTCACTGTACCTCGGTACACGTGGGTGGCACAGTAGCACACTGGGTAGCACTGTGGCTTCACAGAGACAGGGTCCCAGGTTCGACTCTGCCGAGTCTGTATGTTCTCCCCGTGTCTGCGTGCGTTTCCTCCGGGTGCTCCGCATTTCCTCCCACAAGTCACGAAAGACATGGTGTTAGGTGAATTGGACATTCTGAATTCTCCCTCAGTGTACCTGAACAGGCGCCGGAGTGTGGCGACTAGGAGATTTTCACAGCACCCCCTCGGTGCACTCTGCCTGAAAGACTTTAGACCGCTACCTTTCCTCATTGAGCTCTGCGGCAGCTGCCCCAAGCTGTAAGCTGGCAAGTCACAAGAACATGTCTGAGATTCGTGCAGTTTGTGTTCAAAGCATACAATAATAATCTTTATTATTGTCACAAGTAGGCTTACATTAATACTACAATGAAGTTACTGTGAAAATCCCCGAGTCACTATACTACGGCACCTATTCAGGTATACAGAACGAGAATTCAGAATGTCCAATTCACCTAACGAGGACGTTTCAGAACTTGTGGGAGGAAACCGGAGCGCCCGGAGGAAATCCACGCAGACACGGGGAGAATGTGCAGACTCCACACAGACAGTGACCCAAGCCGGGAATCGGACCCGGGTCCCTGGCGCTGTGAAACAACCGTGCTAACCACTGTGCTGTGTACATGAATCACAAAACCTTTCCATGCAGGTACAGCAAGTGATTAGGGAAGAAACGGAATGATATGGTTTTCGAGCCCTTCCCACCGCCGGGATATTCCATTCCCGCTGAAGGCAACCCCCGCTACAGTGGGATCCCCAGTGGCAGGGTGGGCAAGCTATGTAAAATGCCATGGACGTCAGTGCAATTTGATGATCCTGCCGTAGGGTTTGCTGCAAGGGAATGGAGTAGAAAATAAGGTAAGTCTTGTTGCAAATGTTAACTGCCGGGGTGAGATTGCCCTTGGAAAACTGTGTACGGTTTTGATCTCCTTATTTAAGGAGAGATGTTACAACGAGGTGAGAAAGGATGAACTGGTCCCTCTCAGATCAACCTCCTCGGTTGAGTGCAACACAGGGTTACATTTCTTTTTCACAAGGATGTGCCTTTTCCAAATCAGAATGCATTTAACTATTTAAGCTGTGAGCAATAAGGAGCCAGTCAAACCATGTTTTCTTGCCTCAGTGAACTTGCAAATTTATCAACCTTTTCCAATAATAATAATCTTTATCAGTGTCACAAGTAGGCTCACATGAACACTGCAATGAAGTTACTGTGAAAAGCCCCTAGTCGCCACACTCCGGCGCCTGTTCGGGTACACAGAGGGAGAATTCAGAATGTCCAATTCACCTAACAGCACATCTTTCGGGACTTGTGGGAGGTAACCCACGCAGACACAGGGAGAACATGCAGACTCCGCACAGACAGTGACTCAGCCGGGAATGGGAACCTGAGGAAAATAATAAAAATATGATGCCAAACATTAGACCCTCATGCAGTCATTTGGATTCTGCGACATTCACGCACACACACCTAGAAGAAATAAGGGGAGTTAAAGTTCAAAATTCAAAAGGGTAAAAGAATTTAGGGGTGCATGCACTTTGATTGTCTTTGAGGGGAAGATTTTAAACGTTGTGACCTATTTGGGTTCGGTGGCTTCTTGGGTTCAAGTCAGATACAGAAGATGTTGCTAATCTTACGAGATCTCATTTTGCTGGTAGATTTCTGGTAAAGTTGGCTTCTTGAACTGGGCAATGCTCTGTCTAAAAACGGGACAGAGGGAGAGAGCGCAACCTTCTGTCTGCTTCGTCTGCTGAAGACCTTTTCGACACCGCCAGGGCCACTTGCAATCTCACTCAACTGTCTGGGCAGCCATGCTTTGAAATACTTCACCCATTGTGTATTTCCATGGGGTTTTGACTATGTCTGTCTGTGGCAGCCATTGTTTCGATATCCAGGTCTTTTACAGGTGCAACAGGTGATTAAGAAGGCAAATGGAATTTTGTCCTTCATTGCTAGAGGGATGGAGTTTAAGACTAGGGAGGTTATGTTGCAATTGTATAAGGTGTTAATGAGGCCACACCTGGAGTATTGTGTTCAGTTTTGGTCTCCTTACTTGAGAAAGGTCATACTGGCACTGGAGGGTGTGCAGAGGAGATTCACTAGGTTAATCCCAGAGCTGAAGGGGTTGGATTATGAGGAGAGGTTGAGTAGACTGGGACTGTACTCGTTGGAATTTAGAAGGATGAGGGGGGATCTTATAGAAACATTTAAAATTATGAAGGGAATAGATAGAATAGATGCGGGCAGGTTGTTTCCACTGGCGGTTGAAAGCAGAACTAGGGGACATAGCCTCAAAATAAGGGGAAGTAGATTTAGGACTGAGTTTAGGAGGAACTTCTTCACCCAAAGGGTTGTGAATCTATGGAATTCCTTGCCCAGTGAAGCAGTTGAGGCTCCTTCATTACATGTTTTTAAGGTAAAGATAGATCGTTTTTTGAAGAATAAAGGGATTAAGGGTTATGGTGTTTGGGCCGGAAAGTGGAGCTGAGTCCACAAAAGATCATTGAGTGGCGGAGCAGGCTCGAGGGGCCAGGTGGCCTACTCCTGCTCCTAGTTCTTATGTTCTTAGAGATTTACTCGGCTGTTTCCTGGGATGAAGGGGTTCTGTACTGAGGAAAGTTTGGATGTGTTGGGTCTCTACTTATTGGAATTTAGAGAATGAGAGGTGATCTTATTTGATATTAGTTATCATAGTCCAAAATTCCCTGGATGCGGTAAAGATTCCATTGGATTAGAAAAATGCTAATGTAACGCCCTTATTCAAAAAGCGAGAGAGGCAGAAAGTAGGAAACTATAGACCAGTTAGTTTAACATCTATCATTGTCGGCAAGATGCAACCAGTGGGGTGCCATAGGGTTCAGTCCTTGGGCCCAATTATTTACAATCTATATTAATGACTTGGATGTAGGGATAGAAGGTACTGAAGCCAAATTTGCAGATTACACTAAAATAGTTGGGATAGTAAGTTACAGTGAGGAAATAAGAAATTTACAAATGGATATATACAGGTTAGATGAGTGGGCCAAGATTTGGCAGATGGAGTTTAACGTGGTAAGTGTGAGGTTCTCCATTTTGGCCGGAAAAATGGAAAGGCAACTTATATAAAAGGTGAGAAACGTCAGGGTGCTTCGATGCAGAGGGATCTGGGTGTCCTTGTGCATGAATCTCAGAAAATAAGGTACAGCAGGCAATAAGGAAGGCAAATGGAATTTTGGCATTTATAACTAAAGGAATCGAGTATAAAAGTGGGGAAGTGTTGCTGCAACTGTACAAGGCATTGGTGAGATCACACCTGGAGTACTGGGTACAGTTCTGGTCCCCTTATTTGAAGAAGGATGTTGTGGCATTGGAGGCAGTTCAGAGGAGGTTCACTCGGTTGATTCCAGAGATGCGGGCCTTGTCTTGTGAAAAGAGATTAAGCAGATTAGGACTATCCGCTCCAGAGTTTAGAAGAAGGAGAGGAGATCTAATATAGGAATACAAGATGATAAAAGGTATTGACAAAGTATAATTAGAGCGGATGCTTCATCTTGTGTGGCAATCTAGAATGAGAGGTCACCGTTTTAGGATGAGGGGCGGCAGGTTTAAAACAGAGACAAGGAGAAATTACTTCTCTCAAGGTTGAGTGTCTGTGGAATTCACTACCCCAGAGTGCAGTGGATGCTGGGACTTTGAGTAAATTTAAGGAGATTGTAATGATCTTTGATTGGGCTGATGTTGAATCTCGATATTGTAGTGTGAACAAAGAACATCGATTTTGCTTTATAAACAAAGTTATTTATTACTAACATTACACTAACTAATTACTAAAATGTCTAAGAGTTGGAAATAATGGTCGAACAATAATTTACCCAGAGCTACTCTTATATACGACTGCCACAAACTCCTTACTAACACCTTCTCCTGGAACACAAGGTGTGTCCGGGTCACGTGTCTGCATACTCACACCACCTGGTGGTCGGATGCTCGAGCTACAACCATCATGCATATATTATTATGCATGATGAGAGAAGCTCAGCCATGATTGTATTGATTTGATTTGATTTGCTTTATTATTGTCAAATGTATTAGTTTACAGTGAAAAGTATTGTTTCTTGCATGCTGTGCAAACAATGCATACCGTACATAGGGAAGGAAGGAGAGACTGCAGAATATAATGTTACAGTTATAGCAAGGTGTAGAGAAAAGATCAACTTAATACGATGTAGGTCCGTTCAAAAGTCTGATGGCAGCAGGGAAGAAGGTGGAAGAGAATATGTCCGGGTTGCGTGGGGTCCTTAATTATGCTGGCTGCCTTTCCGAGTCAGCGGGAATTGTAGACAGAGTCGATGGATGGGAGGCTGGCTTGCCTGATGGATTGGGCTACATTCACAACCTTTTGTAGTTTCCTGCGGTCTTGGGCAGAGCAAGCTCCATACCAAGCTGTGATACAACCAGAAAGAATGCTTTCTATGGTGCATCTGTAGAAGGTGAATGGCGGTGCAGGCTGCAGGGGCTGAATTCCCTGGTCCTGCTCCTTGTTCTTATGTTATTTTTATACATTTAAGATTCTGAGGGGCTCGACGGGATAGATGCTGAGATGCTGCATTTCCTTCATGAGGGCATCTAGAACCCCGGGGCAAATTTTCAGAGCAAGGGATCGGCCATTTAAGATGAGGAGGAATTTCTTCCCTCAGAGGGCTGTCAGTTTTTGGAATTCACTTCCCCAGAGCGTAATGGAGAGGCTGGGTCATTGAATATATTCAAGGCTGAGTTAGACAGATTTCCGATTGACAAGGGAGTCAAAGGTTATTGGGGGTGAGTGTTTGGGGGGGGGGCAGACAGTAATGTGGAGCTTAGGCAACAATCCGGTCAGCCGTGATCTTACTAAATGGCGGAGCAGGCTCGAGGGGCCGTGACGTACTCCTGCTCCTATTTTTTATGTACTTATGTGTCGCTGCCTTTTCGTGGAAAAAAGCATTCGCCTATTATCTTTGAACAGTTTCCAGACTTAAGGCTACAGTTGTATTGCATCTGGCCTGAAGTCAAAGTGCTCAAAACTACCTCATCTGTAGCTCTCTTCTCGCATGCCAGAATTCAACACATGATAAGATTGATGGTCGTGCTCTCAAACTGTGCTCTAGTTTTTTTTTCATCAATGCAGAAGAAAAACTACAGAATAAATGGGCCGCTAAATGCCAAATTAGATTTACCCCAGACCATGCTTATAATGGCAACTCAAATGGAAATTTCTGGCCTGTTTGAAGTGAAGAAGAGCTTATATTAATGTGCCACTTAATCACATTTATTCTGAAACATTCCAAAACACTTCACATACGATGAATTACTATTGAAGTGCAGCGTCTTTTGGTACATCGGCAAAAATGTTTTTTCTTTAAATTTGAAGTGCTATAAGACAAGTTAGCGACTAGCAATGTACTACTTAAGGATTATGGCATATTTATAGCACAATATATTACTCCAATGAGTGAGCTGGCAAATATAATCTCCCTGTATGAAACTGTGCACTTACGATGTGCAGCGTGAGTTTTCTGTCCTGAGAGATGCAGTTGTGTGGGAAAGTCCCACAGGTAGTAATGCTGTTGATAGCTGAACAGAAACAAATGACTTGCCCATCACATCATCAAAACACAGGATGGCGTTGTCACAAGGGACTTATGGATTCTTTCAAAAATAAAGCAACAAAATCCAATAGTGTTTTGAAAAACATTCCAGTGTCACAACCATATTCTTTCCAGTAAATCCCTGAAGGATTGTCAGATATTGGAGGCACAAGGCAATTTGGAATGCTTGAGGAGAAAGTGCCACTGTGTGTTTTATTCCCTGACAACGTAATGCCAGGTGCTACAAACACAGCTGATGTCAATACTGGACCAGTCAGGACCCAGAGTGAAACCGAGCTTGGGTTAGATTCTCTGTTAGCGGGATCCTCCCTTTAGCCGGCAGCCCACGGATTTCCTGACGGCATGGGGGCGCCCACAATGGGGAACCCTGGGATCGCGTTGCCGCAGGGTCGCGCCGCACCAAAAAACGGTGCAGCGGGACAGAGAATCCCGCCCCACTTGTTTCTTAGAAACCATGGAGCTAAGTTATTGAATAAATGCACAGGAGTCTGCTGACGAACCTTTAACACAAGGAAGAAAATATTTATTAAGCACAATAATTGAACTATTTTAGACCAGACAAAGAAGTTGGCAAGTCTCAATACCAACACGGAAAATCAAATCACATATTTACGATTCCTGCACCCAGCTATATCTTCACATAGACACACAAATTCGGAAAGAGAAAACAATTTGCTATAATCTACTTTACACAGTACGATGCATTCAAACTAGGCTTAACAGGTTCCATGACAACCTGCTAATCTTTCCAATGCGCCAATGGCCTCTGGTGAAAGCGGGAGAGACTCCTGGTCAGCCATGCTTGATGCAGAGTGATGCCTCCCTCAAGCTATAAGCCTCTGATGACAGATTGGTGACCTGTTAGACAAATAATTAGCGTTGGAAACAGACAAAAGTATGCTTTAGTCCCACTAGGCATGGGAAAAGAGTTGGAATTGGAATTTTATACTCTAATATTCAGGGTAAGTATACGGTTGATGTGAACCAACTGAGGAACTTTGGACAGGCACTCCACACTCCAAAATAAATGACGGATGCGACCAAAATAGCTTCTATGGATTCCTTGACAATCTACCCAAACCCTTGTCACATCGTGAGCCAGCCAGTCTCATTGAACATTTTATCAAAAAATTTTCCAATCCCCACATTTGATGATGTCGCCTTGGAATTCTCACCAAATGTTGTTCCTACTTGGATGGTTTCAACAAGGATCCGCCTCCTGGCTTTCATGCTCACCTTTTCAGATTCCTTTCATCTACATCTCTGCATACAATCACGTTTCACCTGACAAGCTCTTTCCTTAACATGGAACCTTTTTCTACATCCCATTTTGTTTATCTTGACTCACTGGGATCTATTTCTGATCCCGGTTCCTTGACCCTGTCAAGTTTGGGACCTTCTTCTTTATTTTGGACCTTCTCCGGGCAGGAGATACAAAAGCATGAGAACATGCATGAACAGACTCAAAAACAGCTTCTTCCCCGTTGTTACCAGATTCCTAAATGACCTTCTTATGGACTGACCTGATTAACACTACACCCCTGTATGCTTCACCCGATGTCAGTGATAATGTATTTACATTGTGTACATTGTGTACCCTATTATGTATTTTATTTTATTGTTTTCATGCACTAATCATCTGTTTGAGCTGCTCGCAGAAAAATACTTTTCATTGTACCTCGGTACACATGACAATAAACAAATCCAATTCAATCCAATCCTTGCCTATCCTTCAAATTTTCCTTCATCATCTCCTCCTGAAACAAGCTCCACCTTTGACCCCTTCTATCCTTGCAAACTACTGTACCATCTCCAACCTCCCTCTCCTCTCCAAAGTCTTAAATGGATTGTTCCCCCCTAAGTCCTTGCTCAACCTTTCCAGCACCTTTGAGCTTTGACCCCGTCAAATATGGTTTCTGCAACATCAGAGCATTGAAATGGTCCTCACCAAATACAAAAATGGTATCTTGCATGACTCGGCCCATGATAAACTATCCCTCCTCATCTCACTTGATCTATAACCTTTGACACAGTTTCCCAAACAATCTCCTTCTCTGCCGCCCAGCTACGTGGAGCTGCCCTCTCCTCATTCCATTTGTATCTTCCTGTCTCAGCCAAAGATTCATCTTCAGTAGCTTCAGATCCTACTCCCACACCAGTAAATCTGGCATTTCGCAAGGATCTAACCTTGGCCCAGTCTACTTCCCACTTACATGGTGCCCCTCAGTGACATTATCTGAAATTACAATACTGGATGCACAGAGGTTCCCTCCAACAAGATATTGTGAAGACTGAATCAATTGTCTTTGTTGCAGGGCATAAACACCATGGTTTAGCCAACTGCCCATCCTTTTCTCTGCTGACTATCAGAAACTGAACCATATCTTTTACAACCCGGTGTCTTCATTAACCCTGGGATGAATTTTGAATCCCATAACTGCCCCATCGCTAAAATCATACTGCCACTTCCCTGAAATCACTTGTCTTCACCTCTGCCCCAGCTGCTGAGGATGCCTTCCTCCACATTTTTGTTATCTCTAGATTTGACCATCCCAATACACTCCTGGTTGGCCTCCCTATCTTCACCCTCCAAAAATCTCAGCTCATCAGAAACTCCACAGTCTGTATTCTAACTCAGACCACGTTAAGTCACCCGTAACCGCTGCGCCCGCAAGCCCACACTTCGGGTACTGTGTCAAACGTTGGTCATTGGGGCAATCAAGCCCTGGAGATGGTGCAGGTGAGGACCATGGTACCGGTGCCCAGCATCAGAGGATTGAATTAGAGGGAAGAACTGTAGCAATTTGGGATCTTCAGCCTTTAGGGGTGACCTTGTAGGGGAATGTAAAATAACCAATTGTATCGTAAAGACAAATTTGGAAACTGCTTCAAATGCACCCTTGACAGCAGAGATCTGCTGCAGATTCAGGTTAGGGAAAGCAGACTTTGGACTGCTGCTCTTATGGGAGAATCTGGAACGAGGAAATGAGGGAACTCCCATTTAAGGCGGGGATGAGGAAAAGGTTTTTCTCTCAGAGGTTTATGAGACTTTGGAGTTCTCCTCCCCAAAAGATGATGGTGGACGAGTATTCATTATCTATCAGGCAGAGGTGGATCGATTCTTCATAAGCAACGGGGTGAAAGGCTATTCAGGGTAGGTGGGAGTGTGGAATTGAAAATTAAATGAGTAATGATCTCATTAAACGCTGGAGCAGGCTTGAAGGGGCGAGTGGGCCTACTCTCGCTCCGGATTCGTGTGGTTGTGTACCTTCAAGAAATTATCAACATACAGAATGAACTTTGTGTGAAGCAGGGGAGAGAAAAATACAGAAGTTACATTGGAAATAATGAAAAACTGGGATGAACAAATGACCAATTGGCTAAAATATGCCGTTCTCAGTCACAGACAACTTGAGATTTCCCACTCCCCCGTCCGAGCAAGGAGGCCAAATCTAGTGCCCCCAATGCTGCCCAGTTGACACGGAAACAGATATTACCCGGAACGTTTCCATTCAGGAAACCAGTGAGTTCCTCCGCTAGGATACTGGGGAACTCCAATGAACTGGCTGGAATCTTAAGCTTCAATGCTCTTGGCGCGCACTGGGGGCACATATTGGAAATTCAAAAACCCGGCCTGTGATTTTCCAGTCTTGGCTATCGAGCAGGACAGGCCGCAGCAGGTGTGCAATTCCCCAAAATGCATTCCTAACTTACGGCGAAAGCTCCGAAGCAGCAAACCCCAGCAGTTATTTGGGCCAGCCTCTGAGCAATGAATACACTTTAATAAGTTATTTCCCTTCTGTTCCCCCCCCCCCCCCCCCTATTTCTGCACTTGTCAAATTTACTCCTTCATGGGATGTGGGCAACTTTGGCAAGGGCAGCACTCATTGTGTATCCCTAATTGCCCTCGCACTGGGTGACTCGCTCGGCCATTTTGAAGGGTAGGTCGGAGTCGACCCCGTGACTGTGGGCCTTGTATCACATGGCCAGAGCAGGTATGGACGCCGGATTTCCTTCTCGAATAAGCCAGTAGCAGGGCAGAGGATTCATCCCTCCAAAATGGCCAATGGAGGAGTTCAGCTGAAGTGAAAAAGTCTCCGAATTCATAAACTTGGCATCACTACAGATGTCTGTGATCAAAGTTCTTTCCGGTTAGTTTGTTACATCGATTGCAGCAATGCAAATCCTTGGCGGAACAGGTGTAAAACATTTTTGCACACTGTCCAATTTGTTGATGAGGTCGGTAATGTTGCCTATTCTCTTCATCATGCTTAATGAAGCGTAAGAAGCCCGTGGGCAACATTAAGTCCTCCCCCTCGTCGGTTCATTTGCCATGTTTATTATTCCTTGGCATGAACTGCAGTAGTACACTAGCAACAGCCTTTCCCATTACTCCTTGCAAAGGAGAGAAAGAGCTTGTTGCCTCTCTGTGATAATTACACATTGTTACAAATGTTCAGTAATCAAAGAAATGTAGATTGACTTAAAGACCATGGAGATAATGTTAGCTTACTGCAACTTCCCTGTGCTGCTGATGGTATAATGTACCACTTTTATGCATTGTTCTATTTAATGATTTGTCTTGAATTAGAAATTCATCACTGCGGCCCCCGAATGAAATGTAAACTCATTTATTTCCACTTGCGAAACATAAAGTGGCCTATTTTCCTCTATATAGAGGAAACACGGCACTTTTTATGGCTTCTAATAACACTCTAGTATAAGAGTCATTTTTTTTAGTTTAACAGAACACCCCCCCCCCCCCCCCAAAAAAAAATCTGGTACCTCAGTGTTCAGGAAATAATTTAAACCCAAATTAAGAAACTGTGGTATCGAGTACATTGCTGATTTTACGCCCACCCCAATTTTACACCACATACAAGTTTGTGGAAATAATATTGGATGGGGTGTGAGGCCGGAAACCTTGCAGGTTTAATAGATTCCAAAAAGCTTCTTCCCCACTGTTACCAGACTCGTGAACGACCCTTGTATGTTCTGGATCTGCTCTCTTCAGATATCTTCTCTACTGAGCAGTGCTGTATCCCTGTTTGCTTCACCCCACGCCTGCGTCTATGTATTTACATTGCGTACTTATGTATGTCCAATGTTCTTTTCATGTATGGAATGATCTGTCTGGACTCTACGCAGAACAAAACTTTTCACTGTACCTTGGTACATGTAGCAAAAAGACAAATCCAATCCAATCCAGGTTAACAAAACTAAAAACACTGGGGATGCCAGAGATCGGGAGTAACAACAGAATGTCCTGGCATCATCTTTGGAGAGAGAAACAGAGTTAGTGTTTCTCGCCCACGAGACCATAAGATATCAGAACAGAATTAGGCCACTCGGCCCATCGAGTCTGCTCCGCCATTGAATCATGGCTGATATTTTCTCATCCCCATTCTCCTGCCTTCTCCCCATAACCCCTGATCCCCTAATTAATAAAAGAACCTATTTATCTATGTCTTAAAGACACTCAGTGAATTGGCCTCCACAGCCTTCTACGGCAAAGAGTTCTGCAGATTCACCACCCTCCGGCTGAAGAAATTCCTCCTCATCTCTGTTTTAAAGGATCATCTCTTTAGTCTGAGATGTTGTCCTCTGGTTCTAGTTTTTCCTACAAGTGGAAACATCCTCTCCACGCCCACTCTATCCAGACCTCGCAGTGTCCTGTAAGTTTCAATAAGATCGGCCCTCATCCTTCTAAACTCCAGCGAGTACAGACCCAGAGTCCTAAACCATTCCTCATACGACAAGTTCTTCATTTCATTGATCATTCTTGTGAACCTCCTCTGGATCCTTTCCAAGGCCAGCACATCCTTCCTTAGATACGGGGCCCAAAACTGCTCACAATACGGGGCTGGTTTAGCACAGGACTAAATAGCTGGCTTTTAAAGCAGACCAAGGCAGGCCAGCCTTGGTTCAATTCCCGTACCAGCCTCCCAGAACAGGTGTCGGACTGTGGCGACTAGGGGCTTTTCACAGTAACTTCATTTGAAGCCTACTTGTGACAATAAGCAATTTTTATTTCATTTTTTATTCATGGGGTCTGACCACAGTCTTATCCAGCCTCAGAAGTACATCCCTGGTCTTGTATTCTAGCATGAGCCCAATATGAATCTTCTTCTGAGCTGAACCTGTGGCTTCCCTGTTTGGACAGTCAGGTAAATATTTCCCCTCTTACGCGCATCGATGCCAGCCCTGAACATTGGGGTCAACTCGCAAATCAGCTACCCCGTCCTATGTCTGTGACGCTCTGTCTTACTTACTGTAATTAAGCACTCATTATTTTTTTATACCGACAAGTCTCAGCAGTAGAAGTTATTCCTTTGTGCAAAACGTGGCTTATGGTGTCTGTGCCAAAATAAGGATTCACTGATTTCATGCAGAAATAATGTTTCCTAAACTTGAATATTTATTTTCTGTTTGTGTTGTTCCTGTCAGAAAAGATTAGCTTTATATGCAAACTATAATGTCTCACGTTCAGCAGTTAATCAAGCAACTTGAGAATGCTAGACTGCACCATATATTTTCAGCATTGTCTTGATACAACACACTTTGAATCGCATGCCTGGGATAATTATACTTTGAGAATGATGAGTTTGTAACAGGAATATTAATAGCACGATGGCTTGGTTGAAGTCTAGCAGGGTACAGCAGTTTGCATTGTCTTCAGTTGAATTCACAGATTTGCTTCTAGATAAAATGCCAGTCTAATAAATCAGGCACACAGAGTTTCTTATTTTGTAATCTGTTGCTGCACTATAATCCCGGGGAATAAATATTAGAACAGACCAAAAGATTTTGAGCAAATATTTTTGTACGATGGAGGATGAAATGCTTATTTGTCAGTACTGCCAAACAGTTTTGTTTTCTTGGATAGCAGTTTGACGAGAGTTAAATATTCTGTGTGGATTATTCTACCAGAAAGAACAGCGCTGAAAAGTGAAAGAAGGTTGGCCAGCTCAGTTGTGGATTGAAGATGGAAGATATCTTTCTAAAATCCTGTGTGCCTGTATTAGGGGCTGGTTTCGCACAGTGGGCTGAATAGCTGGCTTGTAGTGCAGAACAATGCCAGTAGCGCGGGTTCAATTCCCATACCAGCCTCCTCGAACATGCGCCGGAATGTGGTGGCTAGGGGCTTTTCACAGTAACTTCATTGAAGCCTACTTGTGACAATAAGCGATTATTATTATCCGCAATGGTGAAGAGTGGCCGACAAAACGAAGCATTGCCCGGCGGAAAATCCAGCCCTTGGTATATAACTGAGCTAATAATAACCTTTATTATTGTCACAAGTAGGCTTACATTAACACTCCAATGAAGTTACTGTGAAAATCCCCCAGTCGCCACATTCCAGCACCTGTTCGGGTACACAGAGGGAGAATTCAGAATGTCCAATTCACCTAACAACCGTGTCTTTCGGGACTTGTGGGAGGAAACCGGAGCACTCGGAGGAAACCCACGCAGACACGGGGAGAACGTGCAGACTCCGCACAGACAGTGACCCAAGCCAGGAATTGAACCAGGGACTCTGCGCTGTGAAGCAAAAGTGCTAACCACTACTTGTGCAATCACTATTCTGGAATGTTTCTTCTGCACAACAACATGTCTAGAAATAAGGAATGTAGGAATAATAATCGGCCATTTAAGGCTCTTGAGCCTGTTCCACTGCTCAATTAGAGTTTGCTGGAGTTATCTCCATCCATTTGCCTTGGTTCTTTAGCGTTTAACACCCTAGCTCAACAAAACTTTATCAATCCCAGTTTGAATATTATCAATTGACCAACCCTTCAATTTGTCTTTGGAAGCGAGTTCCAAAATGTTCACTGCAGTATGTGGAAGAAATACTTCCAACTTCACCCCTGAATGGCCCAGCTTCAATGTTAACCTTATCCCTCTCTCAACTTAGTAATTACCTACGCCATCAAGTCTTTTGTTCATCTGAAACCTGCCCGTTGGGTCACTCTTATTCTTCTTGACTCTAGTGAATCAAGCTGAGTCTATGCAACCTGTCTGCATAATTTAACCCATTTAGCCCTGATGTCATTCTGATGGAACTGCCCTGTGCCCTCTCCAAGGGTCAAGGCCCAGACCTTCTGATCTTCGGGTGCTCGGAGACCATACGTACCCCAGAAGGTGTGCTGTGGGGCCAAACGGCCATCCCAACGCAATGCATATTCTAGATTATTAGGAGGTGATTACCCTCCAAACCTGTGAGCTCACACACTCACTCAACATGAATTTATTCTTTTGACACTTTAGCCATTCAAACACTAGGAGGCAATCCAGTGTCGTTACTCGGGAAATGTTTATTGAGCAGCGAAGATAATGCTTAACAAAGCTAAGCAGCAACTTTACTGACACAAGATGGTTCATTCTCCCCATTTCAGCCTTGGTCACAATGTGACACATGGTCTTCTCCCTCCCCCGCTCTCTCGCTCTGTCAGTTCTGTGATCTTCTGCTCTAGAACATAGAACATAGAAAAAATACAGCACAGAACAGGCCCTTCGGTCCATGATGTGCCGAACCTTTGTCCTAGATTAATCATAATCATAGAATTTACAGAGCAGAAGGAGGCCACTTGGCCCATCGAGTCTGCACTGGCTCTTGGAAAGAGCACCCTACCTGAGGTCAACACCTCCATCTTATCCCCATAACCTAGTAACCCCACCCGACACTAAGGGCAATTTTGGATACTAAGGGCAATTTATCATGGCCAATCCACCTAACCTGCACATCTTTGGACTGCTCTGCGGAAAGAAGTCTCAGAACTCGCTGGTAGTTTAAAGCCGGCGCTTTTAAACTCTTCCCAAACCACTAACCGCGTGCATGATCAATCATGTCCCTGAATTCTGATTGGCTCAGATAGCACATGCTCAGTTCCTGATTAGTTGTAGATACATGGATTCTTGAGGGTGATGGTCATCTATCAATATCAGCACCTCTGGTCTCCTGATTGACCCTCTGATTTTTCAGTTACCTGTGGGACTACTCTCCTCGTATGTCTGTTATTTCATTAAATTCTATGACTTTCTGCTGACATAACAGGACTTTTAGGTAGTTGCAGTGGCCCATAACTTCTTAGCTCTCCAGTGTTGGATTTCGTGACTACCTCAACGATGACCTGGGGAATACCTCTTGGAGGTTCCCAGGTCAAGTGTTTATCTGGTAATTGTCAAGAAGCACTACCCTCCCTGGTCAATTGCACTGGGAACCATTGACAAAATTATTTAAATTGCTAACTTCGGATTGTTCGGCCAGTGATGCACAAATCCTTACTCTGAAAAAGTTAGAAAAAAAACACAATTTTAACTTCAGAGTAACTATTTAAACACCCAGACGGAGCCATGCATGGGACACCCCTCCCACCCCAAGCACACCCACCAAGGTACAACCCACCCCTGACACCAGCCCCCAACCTGATCTACCTTGACCCGACCCCCTCCCCCTCGCTGATCACCTCTCTGACCCAATCCCAGCTGGATCACCTCCCACCCGACTCAGCCAGCACCCTCCCACCCCCACCAAACCTGACCACCACCCCCCCCCCCCCCCGATCTGACCCGACCCAACCCCCTACGCTGCCCCAATCCGATTCAGCTGGATTCTTCTCCAACTTGATTTGAACCCCCCCCCCGACAAGAGTTGAGACCCCTGCCCCAACCCAACCCCCACCCCCCCTGATATCCGACCACCCCAAAGTATCCGATGTAGGCCGATGGGACTTGTGCTATCGTGCCTACCCCACCACGGAATATGGTGTAAAAGCCCAAATGCATAATTGATAAGGTCAAGGTCGGAGGATACGGCATGTTTACCCATTGGCCTCTGCAGCAGAAAAAAAACTATTTCCTGCCCCAGTCACAGGACATCATCCCAGATTGGAGAATTCTGCCCTGTGTCTGATTTCTGGGTAACTATAAAAGTGCCTACCATCCCTGACCCCCTCGAACGACACTCAATGGCCCTCTGCTCTCCTTGACCCTCCAACCGCCTCCACATAACCTTACAATCCAGTGCCCCGTCCCTCTGCCACCCCATCCCTCTGACTTCACCCATCCTCCGAGTCCACTCCCCCGATCCTCTATTCCCCCTCAACCCGCCAACAGCCATCCTAATCCGATCCTTGACCCTTCAGCTCACTTGAACCCTCGACTCTACTGAGACCCTCCAAATTCCCCCAACACGTTGACTACCCCAAACCTTCCGACTCCCCTCTGACTGGGCGAATCACCCCCGACGCTCAGACTCATGGCCGCTCCCTAAATCCTCCCGCCCCGCCCGTGGGGGTTGCCCACCACCGGCTCAGCCAGAAAGTCCCACCCATTGAATTAGCAATTTGCACCAAAGTTTATTGAATACAAACAAAAATAAACCGAAAACAAAAGGACACTCTGAGACATTCTATCCTATTAACTGACGCCTAGTTATTCTCAAATGATGCTAACAATCTGAACTGATCAGGGTTTGTGTTTTATATTCTGATTTCAACTTGCACGTTCAAACACAATGGCTAAAATGAGCTGCAGTGTCACATGTGTTTCGCTTGCTGGCACTCTTGCCTCAGAGTCACGGACTCCTGAATTTGAGACCCCCGGGCCAGGGTTTGAGCATAAGAACCAAGGCTGACACTGCAGCGCATTTCTGGACAGTTGGAGGCGCTGTCTTTTCATTGAGATCGTAAACCAAGGCACCACCTGCCTTCTTGGCTAGAAAATCGTCTGGCACTATGTCGAAGAAGGGAAAGGAGTTCTCCTCAGCGCACTGGTCACTATCTATCCCTCAATCGACATCACAAAAAGAGATTTTCTGGTCATTATTACAAGGCTATTTGTGGGAGCTTGCTATGCACAATATTAGGGTCCCAGACCAGACCGCAACATTTGCCAGTGGGCCGGGCAGAACCCCCAAATATATTTTAATTTTGTAAAGCAGTGGGGAAAAGACATTTCACTCCAGGAGTGCTTCCAAACACACATAGGGATATTTGTCAAAACAAACTTTATTACTGACACAGTATTAAACTAATATTGACATCATGAAATAAATAGCCCACAATTACAAGTAAAATAATGCTTAACAAGAACACTTCAGCAGCCTACCTACTATTTTCTTGAATTCCAATCAAGCAAAACCGATCTCGGTCAAAACCCACTTTTATGTCTTGGAGAGAGAGAGAGATCCTTCAGGAAACAACCTGCGGATTCTTGCATATGTCAAACCACAGCTTTCTCCAGAAGCTGCTGTTCTGTTCACAGCCAAACCTACACTGACTGACTCAAAACCTGACTGCTTCTTCTCCTGGCTCCGCCAATTGATTACATCATCCTCATCCCAGCCGTATCCCAAGGCCTGATTACTTAATTTTAAACACTATGGACGGGATTCAACGAAAATGTAACAGAGTACTGTGTCGAGCGTGTTCGTCGGGTAGATCCTGGTGTTGGCAGTGCTGAGAATGACCCCGACATTAAACGGGTTAATTTCTGGTCCTCAGCGAAGAATGCCCCACTGAGGCGCCCCAATCTGTCGACCGCCAACTGTGGCCTCTGGAATCCCCCAATGCCACAGTTCACCAATAATGGGGTCATCATGCCCCCCCCCCCTCCACCCACACCCAACTTCACCCTGGACTGATCCATGGCAGAGTCCCTGGCAGGGTGGCACTGCTAGAGTGCCCAGTTGGCATTTCCAGGGTGGCAAGGTGGCAGTGCCTTGGTGCCTGAGTGTATCACAGGTACCAGGGTACCACCCTGCCCAGATACTGACCACCCAGGGGCCCCCCAATCACCTGGGAGACACCCCCAAAACTGTTGGTATGCCTGGTCCACATGTGTGGAAACCAGGGCTAAACGGTGCCCACTCAGGGGCTACGAGGCAAGACTGTTGGGTCCCAGGCATTGGATATATCCACCGTAGACATATTCACGTGGGACTAACTGCTCACTTGAATATGCAAATGGATCCCGACCTCAATGGGCGGGATCCAGATTGCAATGCCTCACAAGGTCTAATGAGATCTCGCAAGGCCCAAGACCAATAAATCTCACGAGAGACCTAACATGAGATTCACCGGTCTCGCAATGCCGGACGTATCTCAACCAATGTCTCTAATTTTAAACCTCCCAGAAATCATAACAAAAATCTATTTGGCGTGTCCTTTTTCACATACGCATGGTTTGACATGAGGATGACCTCAGTTTTACAATGCCTTAATTAACCCTTCTGTAGCCACAGTGTCTGCCTGTCTTTTAAACCAGGATTTTTAAAAACATTACTGCAGCGGATACAGACACACACTAACCCAGGCTTTTTACTATTACTGCCCCAGGTATATATAATACGACATGTATCTGGAATTCCTATATTCATCAAAACAAATCGCTGTCACCTTAGAATAATCTCTACAGTGCAGAAAAAGGCCATTCAGCCCATCGAGTCTGCACCGACAGTTCAAAAGACCACCCTACATAGGCTCAATCCCCCACCCTGTAACCCCACCCTAAGGGGCGATTTATCACGGCCAATCCATCTGACCTGCACATCTTTGGACTGTGGGAGGAAACTGGAGCACCCGGAGGAAATGAACACAGACACAGTGAGAAAGTGCAAACTCCGTACAGTCACCCAGGTCAGAATCGAACCCGGGTCCCTGGTGCTGTGAGGCAGCAGAGCTAACCACTGTGACATTGTGCCGCCCCAAATGTTTCCTATACTTTCAAAAAAAGTACTATGAAGCACTTTGAGACATTTGGTGGGCGTGAGACGTAAGATATAAATGCAAACCTTTCTTTAGTCCAACAGATAAAGAAATGCTATTATGTTGTTATTGGATAAACTAAGAATAAAACAGACTTTTCAAAACCAATTTTACCCGTGATAATCTAAATCCCTGAAGTGAAATTGTTCCATTTTCAAATATCACTTAAGCCTTCTGCGTTATAATTAAGTTAATTTAAATTACTTTTGGAGGTCATGACAAAAGATTGCTGCATCTTTTCGTCCAAGTTCTCTCACTCACTTAATCTAATGGAACGTCTAATAAAAATACATCAAGGCAATGCTTTTGTCGATAGCCTTTTCAGATTCAATACCTTAGGTGGACTACATCAGTGGGGCATTCTTCGCTGAGGCCCAGAAATTAACCCGTTTAATGTCGGGGTCATACTTTACATCAGCGGAGGTGGTGCTGAGGAAACAGACTGAATGAGCCGCAACCTTCCACCGTTATTCCTGAAAGTCCCGGAAACATCCGAGGGCCAATTTGACAATGGATTTCAAAGACCAAACACCATTCGTGGGCGAGATAACAGAAAGCAAAAATTACTTCCTAGAAGGATTTAATTTCCTTATTAGCAGGGGTGCCAAGAAGGTTTGTACAAAATGCCATTTGAGACAGCACAACACAGCCATGGTGTTGGCAGACTCTAATCCCTCTCTGCCTAGTACACAGAAGTGAATTCTTCACATGCAGCAGCATCCACTTCCATTTCTGTGGAGCCTTTAACATCGTAAAGCATCCCAATGTGTTTCACAGCAGTGTCATCAGGTTTGACTTGACGCACAGAGCCACGTTGAAAGATTTTGGAATAGGTGAGTAAATGTTTGGTCATGCGGACACGGGGAGAACGTGCAGACTCCGCACAGACAGTGACCCAAGCTGGGAATCGAACCTGGGATCCTGGAGCTGTGAAGCAACAGTGCTAACCACTGTGCTACCTTGCCACCCTCATAAGGAGGCAGCTCGCAGGTCATGGCCCTTCAGTTTTATACAGGATGCAGAAGGGGTGTCCCACCTCTCAATTCACAGTCAATCCCTTCACAGCTCCAGGGTCCCAGGTTCGATTCCAGCTTGGGTAACTGTCTGTGTGGAGTCTGCACATCCTCCCCGCATGTGCGTGCATTTCCTCCGGGTGCTCCGGTTTCCTCCCACAGTCCAAAGATATGCAGGTTAGGTGGATTGGCCATGCTAAATTGCCCTTAGTGTCCAAAATTACCCTTAGTATTGGGTGGGGTTACTGGGTTATGGGGATAAGGTGGAGGTGTTGACCTTGGGTAGGGTGCTCTTTCCAAGAGCCGGTGCAGACTCGATGGGCCAAATGGCCTCCTTCTGCACTGCAAAATCTATGATATCTTAAGAGTCCCATGACCTGCTTAATGTTTTTTCTTATTCTTGAGATGTGGGCTTCGCAGGGAAAGCCAGCATTTGTTGCCCATCCCTAATTGCCCTTGAACCAACATTGTAAGAGAACCAACCACATGTCTGGAGTCACATGTAGGCCAGACCGGGTAAGAATGGAAGACTTCCTTCCCTGAAGTGAACCAGATAGGTTTTTGCAGCAATCAGTTCCTGGTCATCATTAGTCTTTTAATCCCAGATTTTTTATTGAATTCAAATGTCACCATCTGCCAAGGTGAGATTCGAACCCAGGACCCCAGAGCATTACTCTGGGTCTCTGATTAATAGTCCAGTGACAATACCACTACGCCACCGCCTTATTAGTGTCCCATGACGTGCTTAACCCCAGGTATGACAAATGTGCTTTGTTGGAATCACAAACATCAAAGTTCTGCACGGTATCCATTGATAACACACAATTTTGTACACATTGGGCTCTAGTTTCTATCAGAGCAAGGCTTTGCGGGGCCCCAAATGTTTTTCCAAATATTTCAAAAGACATTCAGAATTTATTTAACACCAGAAGTCCATATGAGAGGAATGGCTATCATGTGCTTTGAAGAGCCATTTATCTCTCACCATAATGGTCAGGATCCAGTGAGAGTACACTAAGAACTAAATACAGGTTCATTCAGTCACAGTCGCTGACGCATACCCTCACACCAGGTTAGCTCAGTGGGCTGGACACCTGGGGCGCGATTCTCCGACACCCACGCCGGGTGGGAGAATCGCGTGAGTGCCGGGCGATTCCCGCCATGCCGCCCTGGCACCCGCACGCGATTCTCCCACACCCCCCCCCAAAACGGCGTGCCGCGTTTTACGACAGGCCGCTCGGAGAGCGGCGATTCTCCGGCCGAGCGGCCTGCCCAATACGACTGGTTCACGCCGGTGCCAACCACACCTGGTCGCTGCCAGCGTGAACAGCACGCGAACGCTGCATGTGCGGCCTGTGGTGGGGGGGGGGGGAGGGAGGATCGAGCACCAGGGGGCTGCTCAGTGGGGGTCTGGCCCACGATCAGTGCCCGCCGATCAGCGGGCCGGCGTCTCTAAATGACGCACTCTTTTCCCTCCGCCGCCCCGCAAGATCAATCCTCAATGTCTTGCGGGGCGCCCGCGGGGAGGACGGCAACCGCGCATGCGCGGGTGATGTCATTTAAGCGCCGCCGGCTGCATCATTTACGCAGCGCTGCATTGACGCGGGCGCCAAGGCCTGGCGCGTGTAATTGATGCGGCGCCGCTCCTAGCCCCCTGGGGGTGGGAGAATAGGGGGAGAGGAGCGGCCTCCGACACCGCAGTGAAACACGCCGGTTTTCACTCTGCCGTCGGCACTTAGCCTCCCGTTGGGAGAATTGCGGCCCTGGTTTGTAATGCAGAACAAGACCAGCAGCGTGGGTTCAATTCCCGTCCTGGCCTCTCCGAACAGGCGCCGGAATGTGGCAACTTGGGGCTTTTCACACTAACTTCATACTTGTGACAATAAAAGATTATTATTAAATCAGCACCCATTAGTAAATCAAACCAATGTAAATCTGCACTTCAAAACAACTGGGTATAAAATCGCCATTCTCATTGGCAAGCTGGCCGAGTGTTAACTTGATTTGACAATTGAATTCATCCAATCAAATGTCCAGCAGATCTGTAGACGCAGTGCTACTGGGAGCCATGACTACTGTTGGGACAATAGGACGTCCCACCAAGGCAAGGAATCAGGAAGGTCCAGGGGTCAGTGGTTTTGGTCAGGGGAGGTGGTAGAAGGATCAGTTTCAAGGGGACAGTGGGGAAGGTAAAGTCGGGGTAGGGGGTTGCAGTGGTTGACATGGCTGGGGGTGCATCCAATGGGACTGGGGGCCCACAAAGAAGGTTCTTTCTCCCCCCCCCACCACCCACCCCCCCGCTTCCCCATGCAGGTTGCCCAACAGCAGCCTGAGCATCTAAAGCTTCCAATCTTCTCGGAAGATGTGCGCACCCCAGCCCAGGTAAAATACTGGTGGCAGTGGGAAAGGCCCTTAACTGGCCATTAATTGGTCCAGTATTGGACAGGCCACCTGACCCCTCCCTGTTGTAGCGTGAGGAAATATGACGAGACAGCGTCAAATTACACCTGTGGTTTGTTCAGCCAAGGGAGAACTTTAGATTACAGATCAACACAAATCCAACACGGGACTAGTTCCCTCGACTCCCAGGCGCGCACTATGAACCCGGGTCTGTGCCCTGGCACCTGAGAGGCCCAGGTTCATGTGCTCCATCCCCGTAGGATCCGGGTGGGTGGCATGGCCAGTGAAGGATTGCCCCTGAAAGGGGCCACGTTGCCACACTTACCCTTCTGTGACATTTTGAATGGGTGAGGGGTGGGTGGATGGGCCGTGGGACGGGCACCCGCTGGATTTTTCCTGCCATCCATTCCACCCCCCCCCCCCCCCCCCATACACAGCCAGCCCCAAAGTGGGAGCACGGAATCTAGCCCAGTGAATGGGAGGCTCCATCCACTCCATAATTATCATTGCAGGCCCAGACAAACACTGGGTTTAGTGTCCCTTTGACGATTCGATGTGTTGACTGCTCCTTTTCTCATACTGCAGTTCAGTCTTTTACAAAGGTTTATTTTGCAATGTTTTTAAAGAAGCTGCTTGTGGTGTGATTGAGCTTTTCAATTGCATCTGACAGCGCTGCTCCCAATACTGAGCTGCCTGATTGCCACAGTTCATGCAGGCTCTGGAAACTTGTTTTGTGTCCCAGTTTTCACAGTTGGATGATCAAGCTTGGCAGTGATCCAGATTGGAGCGTGTCGGAGCAGCCGCTGCTTCTCCCTGGGATGCGCTGAAAATGCAATCACTGCAGACAGCCATTCTCAGTGCTCTTCAACAGTCCGTGAAACCTGTAACAAAGTCAGACTCATATTAACCAGTCAGGCAAATAACTGCAGATATTGGGAAAGCTGAAATAGCAGCTGGGGGGCGGGGGGTGGTGGGGGGGGGGGGGGGGGGGGGGGGCAGTTTCCCAAAAATGGCAAAGTGTCATTTTGGACACTAAAACCAATGCCATTTCTGCTGGTTCAATGCACTTAATGCGATGAATGAACCCCCATGTGAATCACGCCGATTTGGAGTCCCCAGGTGTCTAATTTGCCCAAACTGGATCTGGAAGAAGGAACTGAAGGCACTGTTGCTAAGTTTGCAGACAATACAAAGATCTGTAGAGGGGCAGGTAGTATTGAGGAAGCAAGGGGGATGCAGAAGTTTGCAAATTCTCCCCGTGCCTGCGTGGGTCTCACCCCCCAAACCCAGAAAGGTATGGATTGGCCACGTTAAAATGGCCCTCAATTGGAAAAAAATAATTGGGTACTCTAATTATTAAAAAATTATATCTGTAACCTCCCCTAATGCCACAACCCAAGAAATGCAACATCAACGTCATCGCCTGGGAGGCCCTTGCTCAGAAGAGACCTACTTGGAGGAATCTCCTGCTGGAAGGGACACAATTCTTCGAGGACACCCGACAGAGGCAAAAGGAGACCCGGAAAAGGAGCCTGAGAAAGGATTACCAGCAATCTAGAGTTCAAGGATCGATCCAACCTCCTCGGAACACTTGCCAAGTATATGGTCGAAGGCACGGCTCTAGGATCTGGCTCAACAGCCATGGAGGAACCCACAGAACCCATGACCAGTAACACAGAGTTTCTTCTGTGGACAATCATACTCGTTAGCGAGTGATAGCCGAAGATAAAGAATTTAAGAGATAACACAAACATGTGTTAACATAATGGCGAAAATCCTGGAAGAACCTTGTTGATGCCATGAAGGGCAGTTAGAAAGATATTTAGTGAAGAAGATGGAAATTAATATTTATTAATGCTTTTTTTCCATCATAAAATCCTATTCCAATTCAATACTTTTTTAATATTGCCAGTGGTAGCGGCAGAAGTTAATTTCTTTATTAAATTTTTTAATTGTATTTTGGTTCATAACATGGTGCTGAATATTACAGGGTGATGAGTCAAGGTAAAGAGTCATAGTCCCAGATGACCATGGCTGCTTTCCCCTTTGAGGAGGAGAGCTGACTGGTGGTGATTTAACCTGAGGGTCACCACACCTCAGGCGAGGGGCAAGGTTGAGAAGGCGGGGCCTTCATGAATAATCTCAACAGTGGGGAGATTAGCAGTGGAGGCAGAGAGTAGATCCCTCCCGAAAGCATGGCGACCACGTATTTTGTCACACTGATGCACTATCAATTACGACGAGATGAGAATAGAGTGTAATCGAGGCTTTATTACGCAGAGATGTGCAGCCTCCTGCAGCTGCGGCCGAAATTGCTGCAGCTCGGAGAGCCCACACATTTATACTCCGCCTACTGGGCGGAGCCAGCATGCAGGGATCTACCTCGTACCTGTTGTACAGGGGGCTTACCGTAATACACCTCATATGCGATATATGCATTACAACAGTGGTGACTACCACATTAGAAAGAATTGCAAGGCAGAATATAACTGGTTAAATTAGAAACTGAAATACATTCAGAAACAGCACAATCTGGTTTTGGTGCCTTGGTTTGTTCAATACAGCCCAGGCCAATGGAAAATTGCTGTGATTTTGAGAAGACGCAGCGTGCCTCTGTGCTGAAGGGTAATGAAAGATCGTCAGAATCAAACACAAAATATGTGTGTGGAAATCGTTGAATTTTATCATGATGCAGTGCTTCCTCCCTCCCTGAAGGAAAGTGGAAACTGTTGGTGTTGAGCACAAAGTGGAAAGACAATGGGGTGAGATGGTCAAGTACATTAGAGAGCTCGGAATGAGCTCTTTTATCCCCTGAACAACTTGCACTGATTTTAAAGCTGTGGTTTTTCGTGATACAAGAAGTGGAGAAGCAGGAAATATGTACCCCCCCCCCCATGGGTGTCATTAAATCTGCAACGTTCCGTCGGCCTATTGTGAAAGTCCTGCTTCTGTTAACGTTACAAACTACCAATTACGTTAGGCCACGCAATTGCACCTCTTTGGCTAATTCGCGGAACAGAAAATATTTTATTCAATCCATCTTTTTCACGGTGTCTTTTGCTCCAATGGGTGCACATAGACTCCTGAAAGGAAACTGACGAGGGATTAAGAAGAAATCATGCTTTCTTCATAACAGCAGAGGAATAGTTTCCAGCTGTGCCCTGGCAGGGAGGAGTCTCGCAGTCTGCCACGCTCATTATCCACGCTCGCAGCAAATAATAATAATTAAATCTCACCCCCCCCTCCCCACATATGCGCATTTAGGATTTTTCATTTTGAGCTCACATCGGGTAATATGAGCAGAATTCTGACCAAGCTGTGAATAGTAATGACTTCAATCTTTCTGTATCTTCGCTCACCGTGCCCAATGGCCACAATAATTCCCCTTCAAATGAAGATATTTTGCTGCTCATTCAAAATAAATGTGTAAATCTGCAGAAACTGATGGAAGAATCTGGTCCATAGTAATTAACTAAATGCAGAATGATTGAGGATACATCTGCCATCGCCGAATAACCTTGTGTTGAATCAACGCAAATTTTCATTCCTGTCGATTTTATTCTTCTGTGTTGTTGGATATGGTAGTGGAATTTAATACCCTTCCATTTGGTGTGTTTTAGTGGCAGTGGGGGGCATTTAATCAGGTGGGAGAGTTGCTGGTGTGGTCACGCTGTCTTGTTACCTCTGCTCTGATTGAATCCTTGGCAGGGAGGCTTGTGGTTGGTTTTCATGACCTGCATGCCAATTGAGGTACCCACCCATTGGCGCACAGAGGAGCCACCATATGGGAAGTCCAAAAAACACCATTGGGCTTGCTTGGGCTTCTGCAGGTGGCGGGGTCCCTTCTTCAAGGGCACTCCGTGCCTGATCGAGGGACCCAGCACCGGGAATGGGAGGCACCCCGTCTTTGCTGCCAACCCACCCTCCCACCATTGCTCACCTGCGGCCTTGGTCCTGGGCCTCGGGTGGGTGCAGTACAGGCAGCAGCCACCGCCTCCCTGATGGCGCTCTTGAGCAATTCACAGCTGCCTGCCTTTGATTGGTCTGCATCACTCAGGGATGGTATTTCCACCCATCCGGGTTCCTTGACCTGTGGATGGAGCCTCGCTGATCCATTTAGTGCTTAATACAATGAGTCTCTCCGAAATGAAGCAACGTGTGTCAATTGCCGGCTCTCCAGCCAGTGGACAAGGCCCCTATTATATTCCTCTCGGAGCCTCAAGACAAATTCTAGTCTTTAGATGAAGCGTGACCATTTTATATATTTTAAATTATTGTACAATATACTTTTGTTCTGCTGTTATTATTTATACTAAGAGCAAAATGTGAGTCAAATTGGGAAGCAGAAATGTATATTTGGTTGGAACTAATTGTTTAGTTACAGAATAGCTACAAAGTACAAAACTGAAACACCTCAAAAAACCAATAAGGCCATAAGATATAGGAGCAGAATGAGGCCAATCGGCCCATCGAATCTGCTCCACCATTCTATCATGGCTGATATTTTCTCATCCCCATTTTCCTGCCTTCTCTCCATAACCCCTGATCCCCTTGTTAATCAAGAACCTGTCTATCTCGGTCTAAAAGACACTCAGTGATTTGGCCTCCACAGCCTTCTGTGGCAAAGCATTCCACAGATTCACCACCCTCTGGCTGAAGAAATCCCTCATCATCTCAGTTTTAAAGGATTGTCCCTTCAGTCTGAGGCTGTGCCCTCGGTTTCTAGTCTCTCTTACTCGTAGAAATACTCTCTCCATATTCATTCTATCCAGGCCTCGCAATATTCTGCAAGCTTCAATAAGATTCCCCCTCATCTTTCTAAACACCATCGAGTACAGACCCTACGCAACCTGTCCCTTGACATATCTTCGTATTATCTACAAACATAGTAACAATGCCCTCCGTTTCTTCTTCAAGATAATTAATATATATCGTGAATAGTTGTGGTCCCAACACTGACCTCTGCGGAACACCACTAGTCACGGGCTGTCATCCTGAAAAAGGCCCCTTTATCCCCACTCTTTGCCTTCTGCCAGTCAGCCAATCCTCTAACCATGCCAGCTTGCCCCTAAAACCAGGGGCTCTTATCTTATTTAGCAGCCTTCTATATGGCACCTTGTCAAACGTCTTTTGGAAATCCAAATAGATCACGTCCACTGGCTATCCTTTGTCTAACTTCCTTGTTATTGTCAGGTGAATGTACCTTTAAGAAATGGGTGTTTATCAAATAGCTGCAATGGTGTCAATGTGTGGGTGGAGTTGGGCTGTCTGTTTTTCACTTTTGTTTTTGAGCTGACAGATGCAGTGTGTTTAGTTTCGTTTTCAGAGGTGGAGAACTGCATTCAAAGCAAGCAGCTATATAATGATCTCTCTCTCTACAAGTTAAAGAATGTCTCCAGATTATTGATGATTTCAAAGTAATACCTGTTTCTGTAGTGCATTTAAACCTGCTATCTTTATTTTAAAAATGGTTTAATTATGGATGTTGCTTGGGAAGTTATTAAGGGTTACCTATAGAGTATTGTATCTGTGGGATTACATGTGTTGATAGTTGATAAACTGTTTCTGTGCATTTATAAAATGTTAACTGGATTCATAGAATAAACATTGTTTTGTTTTAAACATACTTTAGTTCTCTGTTGCACCACACCTGTAAAGTGGGCCCTTGTGCTCCCCATAACCAAAATCTATTTAATGTTGTGGGTCAGACGAACTCCATGATATACTTTGGGGTTCTCTAAACTCTGGCCCATAATATTATCTACTCAAATAATTCGAATAGATTTGTCAGTATGATCTCCTCTTGACGAAGCCACATTTTACCATGCACTTCCAAGTACTCTGCAATCTCATCCTTAATAATTGACTCTAAAATGTTACCAACAACCAAAGTCAGGCTAACCGGCCTATAATTTCCCGTCTTCTGACTCCCTCCCTTCTTATAAAGGCATGTTACATTAGCCATTTTCCAGTCCTCTGAAACCCTCCCTGTCTCCAGTGATTCCTGAAAGATCACCGCTAATGCTTCCACAATCTCCTCAGCTATCTCTTTTAGAATCCTGGGGTGTAGTTCATCTGGCCCTGGTTATTTATCTACCTTCACCTTCAACTTCCCAGCACATTCCCCTTCGTGATGGCCACTACACTCACCTCTGCCCCACGGCTCTCTTGAAGTTCTGGAATGCCACTGGTGTCTTCCCACCGTGAAGACCGATGCAAAGAACCTATTCAGTTCCTCTGGCATTTCTTGAATTCCTTATCGGCGAGGTGAGCTGCATCCAGCCTCCATGGGCGTCGAGCCCATCCGTTGTCCAACCACACTTCAATGTAATGCGGTGCATGGTTGAAGATTACACTGGCAGATTATTCCACCTTTGTTACCCTGGAAGGACCCTCTTCCCTACTATAAAACACCTATCTGTTAGTGGGATTTATGCACGTGGGAGAAGGAAGAGAATTATTTTCCCCCGGGTGGTGGAACCTCCACAGGCTTAGCCCCCCTCCACTCCACCCCCCCCCCCCTCACACACCCTCCCCCCCCCCCCCCCCCCATAATTTCCACAAAGGTGTTCAGTTCGCATGCCATGCCTGGCACGTTGTCTGCCCTTGGGTTTTGATCTGTCTAGCGTCAGGTCCTGTACACAGCTAAAGTGCCCCCCCCCCCTCCCCTCCCCCCCCCCCCCCCCTTCCCACTCCCAACCCATGATTAGTTGGTGGGTGTCCAAGTCCGGGATTTCGGCCATTGTTTGCTTGACGAACTCTGCGTCGTCTCCGTTGGGGGGGGGGGGGGGGGGAGGCATATATGTTTACCAAAACTATCGGTGCCCCTTCCAGATTCCCGCTAACCATCACGTATCCCCCTCGGATCCATCACTGTGCCCGTCGCCATGAATTAAACTGTTCTGTTGATTAATACGGCCAATCCCCCCTCCCCCAAACATTGTATCAAAACAGGAGTGAAACATTTGCTCCTCCTCCCTGCCAGCCATTCCCTATCCGCTGTCGGTTCCTGACTCTCAGGTATGTTTCCTGTAGGAAGGCTATGTCCACCCTCAGACTCTTAAGACGGGCGAGGACTCTGGATCTCTTCACTAGCCCATTGAAGCCCCACATGTTCCATATAACAATGCGAATGGGAGGTGCGTCTCTCCCCCCCCCCCCCTCCCCCCCCACCCTGCCCCTCATGTGGGGTTAATCATACTCACCAGGTGGGCCTGGCCCTGTCCGATCTGGCCTGCCATCATTCTTGGACCATTCAAAATGGCTGCCAACTTATTGCCCTTTCTCGCCATCTCCAGATGTGGCCTGTTGCAACCAATGCTCTACTTCTTCCCCCTCCACCGTTTCTCCCCTTCTCCCCCCCTGCTCTTGTGTTTCCCCCTCCTAGTTCCCCCCTCCCTCAGCTGTACCCTCCCTCCACACTGCTGACCCCTGCCTTCTTTTGCCCTTTGTTTTCCCTGACTTTCCAGCTTTCTCCTTCCTACTGGGGTTTCTCCCCTCTGCCCCTTCCGGCAGCCCCATGATTCTTAGGTTCTGGCTGTGAGACCTGTTCTCTTGGTCATCAATTCTGTCTCTTAGGACCTTCTGGGTCTTGATTAGGATCGCCACCTCTGTCTCCCATGCTGTGATCCGGTCTCCTCGGTCCATGGCGAAGTTCTCTAGGTATCTCGCCTTCGGTGATGAAGCCCATGAGCGTGTCCATCAGCGCCTGGGTCTGTGCTGGGAACTCGGTGGAGTCGGCCCTTCCCAGTTCCGTGCCGCCTCGTGTGGCTGCCGGCTCCGAGGCCGGGGTTTTCCCTCACTCGTCCTTTCTAACTTTCCTGGTGGGCGTCTGGCTTTTTCCCATTCTCCTTCCTTGGAATTCTCTTCGCCGTGGTCTGTGGCCGATAGGCTGGGGGAGGAGGGGTGGGGGGGGGGGGGGGTAGTGGGGAGCGGGCTTGTG
This sequence comes from Scyliorhinus canicula, assembly GCF_902713615.1. Lineage (NCBI taxonomy): Eukaryota > Metazoa > Chordata > Chondrichthyes > Carcharhiniformes > Scyliorhinidae > Scyliorhinus > Scyliorhinus canicula. Next base: position 190,224,829 of record NC_052154.1, on the reverse strand, counting down.
GATAATTTTGGTGCCCGTTGGATGGGGTTAGAAGGTTGTTCCCGCTGTTTCCATACAGGAGCCACCTTGCGTGTGACTGCTCAGATCATGACCGCCACTGGAAACCCGAGAAAGAAACATTTGCCTGTAGAGAGCTGCTTTTACAACCTCAGGTACATAGAACATAGAACAGTACAGCACAGAACAGGCCCTTCGGCCCTCAATGTTGTGCCGAGCCATGATCACCCTACTCAAACCCACGTATCCACCCTATACCCGTAACCCAACAATCCCCCCCTTAACCTTACTTTTATTAGTAAGAAGTCTTACAACACCAGGTTAAAGTCCAACAGGTTTGTTTCAAACACGAGCTTTCGGAGCACGGCTCCTTCTTCAGGTGAATGGAAAGGCTTGTTCCAGAAATGTTTATATAGACACAGTCAGAGATGCCCCGGAATGCGAGCACCTGCAGGCAATCAAATCATCAAAGATGCAGAGAGAGAGGTAACTCCAGGTTAAAGAGGTGTGAATTGTCCCAAGCCAGTTCAGTCGGTAGGCCTCTGCAAGTCCAGGCTTGTTGGTGGGGGCCGAATGTAATGCGACATGAATCCCAGATCCCGGTTGAGTCCGCATTCATGCGTGCGGAACTTAGCTATAAGTTTTTGCTCAGCAATTTTGCGTTGTCGCGTCTCCTGAAGGCCTCCTTGTAGAATGCTGACCCGGAGATCAGAGGCTGAATGTCCTTGACTGCTGAAGTGTTCCCCAACTGGAAGGGAACAGTCCTGCCTGTTGATAGTCGCACGATGCCCGTTTATTCGTTGTCGCAGTGTCTGCATGGTCTCGCCAATGTACCACGCTTCGGGACATCCTTTCCTGCAGCGTATGAGGTAGACTACATTGGTCGAGTCGCACGAGTATGCGCCGCGTACCTGGTGGGTGGTGTTTCCACGTGTAATGGTGGTGTCCATGTCGATGATCTGGCATGTCTTGCAGAGATTACCCTGGCAGGGTTTTGTGGTGTTGTGGTTGCTGTTCTGAAGGCTGGGTAATTTGCTGCAAACAATGGTTTGTTTGAGGTTGCGCGGTTGTTTGAAGGCCAGTAGTGGGGGTGTGGGGATGACCTTGGCAAGATGTCCATCCTCGCTGATGATGTGTTGGAGGCTGCGAAGAAGATGTCGTAGTTTCTCCGCCCCAGGAAAGTACTGGACGACGAAGGGTACTCTATCAGTGGTGTCCCGTGTTTGTCTTCTGAGGAGGTCGGTGCGGTTTTTTGCTGTGGCGCGGTGGAACTGTCGATCAATGAGTCGAGCGCCATATCCCGTTCGTACGAGGGCATCTTTCAGCATCTGTAGGTGTCTGTTGCGCTCCTCCTTGTCTGAGCAGATCCTGTGTATACGGAGGGCTTGTCCATAGGGGATGGCTTCTTTAATGTGTTTCGGGTGAAAGCTGGAGAAGTGGAGCATCGTGAGATTATCTGTGGGCTTGCGGTAAAGCGAGGTGCTGAGGTGACCGTCCTTGATGGAGACGAGTGTGTCCAAGAATGGAACTGAATTTGGAGAATAGTCCATGGTGAGTTTGATGGTGGGATGGAACTTATTGATGTCATCGTGTAGTCGTTTCAGTGATGTCTCGCCGTGGGTCCAAAGGAAAAAAATGTCATCGATGTATCTGGTGTATAGCATCGGTTGAAAGTCCTGTGTGGTGAGGAAGTCCTGTTCAAACTTGTGCATGAAGATGTTGGCATATTGAGGTGCAAATTTGGTCCCCATGGCTGTTCCGTGCGTCTGGATGAAGAATTTGTTGTCGAAGGTGAAGACGTTGTGGTCTAGAATGAAACGGATGAGTTGCAGAATTGCGTCTGGAGATTGGCAGTTGTCGGTGTTGAGGACTGAGGCTGTTGCAGCAATGCCGTCGTCATGGGGGATGCTGGTGTAGAGTGCCGAGACATCCATTGTGACGAGGAATGTTCCTGGTTCAACTGGTCCATGGGTGCTGAGTTTCTGTAGGAAGTCCGTCGTGTCGCGACAGAAGCTGGGTGTCAGTAGGAAGTCCGTCGTGTCGCGACAGAAGCTGGGTGTCTGTAGGAAGTCCGTCGTGTCGCGACAGAAGCTGGGTGGCAATTCTACAAGGAGGCCTTCAGGAGACGCGACAACGCAAAATTGCTGAGCAAAAACTTATAGCTAAGTTCCGCACGCATGAATGCGGACTCAACCGGGATCTGGGATTCATGTCGCATTACATTCGGCCCCCACCAACAAGCCTGGACTTGCAGAGGCCTACCGACTGAACTGGCTTGGGACAATTCACACCTCTTTAACCTGGAGTTACCTCTCTCTCTGCATCTTTGATGATTTGATTGCCTGCAGGTGCTCGCATTCCGGGGCATCTCTGACTGTGTCTATATAAACATTTCTGGAACAAGCCTTTCCATTCACCTGAAGAAGGAGCCGTGCTCCGAAAGCTCGTGTTTGAAACAAACCTGTTGGACTTTAACCTGGTGTTGTAAGACTTCTTACTGTGCTCACCCCAGTCCAACGCCGGCATCTCCACATCATTACTTTTATTAGGACACTACGGGCAATTTAGCATGGCCAATCCACCTAACCCGCACATCTTTGGACTGTGGGAGGAAACCGGAGCACCCGGAGGAAACCCACGCACACACGGGGAGGACGTGCAGACTCCACACAGACAGTGACCCAGCCGGGAATCGAACCTGGGACCCTGGAGCTGTGAAGCATTTATGCTAACCACCATGCTACCCTGCTGCCCCTTAGTCAATGGAGTACTTTTGAGGTGGAGCCACTGGGGTGAATTTACCGGCCCAGCCCGCTGAGGGAATTATCGCGGGCGCAATGGACAGTTTGATGGGCTACTTAAAGGTCTGCTGATCTTGGGTGGGCATCTCCAGTGTCTGGGCGGGTGTGGCCGGAACGTTCCGCGCACTGTTGTAACACAGAAAATGGATAGAAGTGTGTCTTTTATCTGTGTTAGTCGGAAGGTGGGTCAGACCTGAGTGACGGTGCCACCAATGTTCTGAGGTTTGAGTAGCTGATGTTGCAGCACTACCAAGTAAAAACAATAGAAACATACATGAAGTGCATGGTCACTCAGTTTCCATGGCTAATTGAGCAAAGGTGTTATGAAATGTCAAGACCAAAAATATATGGAGCATGGGAGACCCGAATTGCCAAGCTGAACAAAAGACTAGTTCTTCCCAGTGAAACGTTAAGCAGAAAAACAAAGCAAGCAGTATTCCCCTGATATCTCACGGCACGGTGGCACACTGCTTAGCACTACTGCCTCACAGCTCCAGGGTCCCGAGGTCAATTCCGGCCTCTGGTGACTGTCTGTCTAGAGTTTGCACTTCCTCCCCGTGTCTGCCTGTCTTTCGTCCGGGTGCTCCGGTTTCCTCCCATCGTCCAACGATGTGCAGGTTACGTGGAGTGGCCATGCTAAATTGCCTCTTAGTGTCCTAAAAGGTTAGGTGGGGCTACTGGGTTACAGGGATAGGGTGGAACAGAGCACTTAAGTGGGGTGTTCTTTCCAAGGGCAGGTGCAGCCTCGATGGGCCGAATGGCCTCCTTCGGCACTGTAAATTCTATGATATAGTTGCATGTATTTTTGATGCTGTACGCGATGGCTGACGTTTTTAATGCTCAGCACTTTCCACTTATTCCAGAGAAAGGTTGTTTGTTTCATTTTCACAATCGCCGCCTGTTAATGTGTTGGCGGATGCCTGGTAAAATCCTCCACCAATTTACTCTCAATGCATTTTGATCATCGAGGTGAAGGGAAGGGCAGAGTCCAAGCACTGCGATGCATTTTAGCCCAGCAGTGAATTACACTTTCAAACAGACAGGCGGCTGAAAATGTAATGGGTTCAGCTGTTAAAAAGGGCTGCACGTAAATCTCTGGGACAACATTAAAAGATGCTTTTAATACAGACGCAAGAATGGGCAAGGGTGACCTCCCCATTAAATGGGTTCTGAAAAGAGCAAGCACGCTTTCATAGCTCACTGCCAATAGCTCGCAAATAATTCCAGCAATTTAATTCCAGCAGGAAGGGACAGTTGGATGTCGCAGCAGTATCTAAGTTCTGGTCAGTGTCCACCCATGAACATTAGTCCACCTTCAGTCCTATTCAGCGTTATGTATTTTATTTTTCTGCACTTTCACAATGTTCAGTTTAACTTTCATTGCTGGGTGAACGAGTAGGTGGTGAAGTTTTCATTCGGAAAGCGATTTGAGATCATATAAATATAGTTAAATGTGGTTATTTGTTGTGATGGGATGACGTACCTCCGATATTTACTCTTCCCCATTGTAAGACAGACAGGCGGCTGACATTCATAGATTTAGTACTTACTGCCAAAGTAAACCCACTTGAATCAACATTTTCCACACTCCCCGCTCGAGTCTACGGGCAGCATTTTAATTGCCAAGGAGAGGTGGGTATAGGTACGGGCAGGCGGTTAGAGACCTGCAAAGCGATGCCAGGTCGGGATCCTGATGCCACCAAATTCTGGGCTTAATTTGGGTGCATTTGAAATGAAATGAAATTAAAACAAGGAGGGAATGCCTCTGCTTCTGTCGGAAAATTCAGCCTACCCGAGACAACTTTGGTGAAACTGACAGGCTGGGAAGGATTTAAACAGGGAATGCTGAAAGCTCCAACCTTGCCGAGGTCAGAGACTTGTTCCTCTTCCCAGTGAGAGTCTATTCTCACTGCTTGACCAGGTCCTCACCTCATCTTGCCCCAATTAAAACTGGACAAAGCAAGTGTGACCGGCACGAGGTCCAATAGGAGCAGGAGCACTGGCAGGATGAATGATGCAGTGACGGAGTTTGTAGCACGGTTTTGCTTTATTTTCCATTAGGGTTGAGGACTGGGTGGTCGTGGAAGATCTAGCCATGTTTGCCACCAACTGTTATCTGGCGGGCCACTGTTGTTTCAACCATATCCATTGATCTTGTAATGAAGATGTACTTTGAGCTAAATCATCATTTTGACACACTTTCTTTCGTGGAACAAAAAAGATCTTTATTCCCAAGGTGGGTACGTGTGCGAGATGCTAGCAGCTAATCCCAATGTATCTCTGCACAAGAGCACCAACTCCCCGGAGAGCTTCCTCAAGCAGGGTCCCGATTGGTTGCCCAGACCTCGTGACTCTTACTCAGCTGTGTTGCCCTGAAAGGGACAATTACCACAGGCTAAAAACACCAAGTTACAAGTGGAAAACACAGTCATTTTGAATCACTGGTCAGTGGCACAATGCAGTAATGTGACAAGCCAGCCCTTTGCATCTTTTACGACATGGGGCACAATTTAATGGCCTCATCATGCCTGAACTGATGGTGTGTTGAGGCCAATCAATGTCAATGGGTGAGATCCAGATAGAATGGTGTGTTGAGGCCAATCAATGTCAATGGGTGAGATCCAGATAGACATATTTAAATGAGTCGCACGGCTCATTTCAATATGCATGCGTCATATTCTCCAGCGGCCCAGGAACTAACGGGTTCGCCAACAGTGGCGCAGTTTAGTACCGGTCCACACAAATGTGAAGCAGGTGTAATGGGGGTCTCCCAGGACTTTTGTGATCCCTGGGTGCTCAGGGACAGGGCTGGGTGGCCCCCTGGCACCTTGGCACTGCCGGCCTAGCACCATGGCACTGCCGCCGTGGCACTGCCAAGGTGCCATGGTGGCACTTCCAGGCTGCAAGGGCATTGCCAGAGTGCCTGGGTGGCAGTGCCAAGGGGCCATGACATTAAAAGGGTAGATGAGGGGCATATGAGAGGGCAGCATGGTAGCACAAGTGGCTAGCACCGTGGCTTCACAGCGCCAGGGTCCCAGGTTCGATTCCCCGCTGGGTCATTGTCTGAGCGGAGTCTGCACGTTCTCTCGATGTTTGTGTGGGATTCCTCCTGGTGCTCCGGTTTCCTCCCACAGTCCAAAGACGTGCAAGTTAGGTGGGTTGGCCATGATAAATTGCCCTTAGTGACCAAAAAAGGTTAGGAGGGGTTATTGTGTGAGAGGGATAGGGTGGATGTGAGGCTTAAATGGGTCGGTGCCGACTCAATGGGCCGAATGGCTCCTTCTGCACTGTATGTTCTAAGAAGAATGGGAGGGTGAAGGGTGGGTATGAAGGGGCCTAATAAAGGTTGGGGTTTGAAGGGTGGGATCCTGAAAGGGGGGGGCCCCCAGCGACCCGTTGGTGAGTTTCCTCACTTAGTGGGGGGTGGGTGGGTAGGGGGGAATGTCCGTGTTTGTGGGGGGATAACACTGCCCATGGGTGGGGGATGTGGGGGGGACCCTAAAGCTCACTTAGAAATCGGGGCACCCTTTCAAAATGCAGGCCCCATCTCTGAAGAGCTGGTCTCTCTGCGGCGAGTTCAGCTCCCCAGTGGGCTGGACCGGCGAGAAATTCCCCAAGAACCAAAAAACGACCAAGTGTGGTTGAGCAGCGTCGTGGGTCTCACCCAAAAAGCCAGCAGGAAACACCCCGCTAAACCCGCCCAAAATGGCACTCGGGGTGCGACTCTCCGTCTGCGCCCGCCCGGTGACTAGAAACCCCCGCCCGAGGCCAAAGGACCTTTACATGGTCTGCCTCCCGCCTGAGGCGATCTTGAGGCCGGCGGGGCAGAATAATCCAGCCCTTGGAAACGTTTTGGTTGAATCACGCTCATGTTTTCTCAGAGAAACTGAGGTCAAGCTGTTGAGAAGCTGAGAGGAATCTTCACTCACCCTCTCGCCCTCTATTAATCTCTCTTTCGCTGTAACCCAAACAGTGTGCCTTTGGGCCCTGTCTGCCATTGTTTGACCCTTTGCCCATGTACAGCGGAGAGAAATTGGTGTGTCTCCGGAAGAACTGACAGATCATCCATCTGTATTTTCAAATGACTCAAGCAGCCGAGTGGCCTGCTCCTGGTCCTAATTCATATGTACATATGGGACTGTGTGTGTGTGTGTGTATGTATGTGTGTGCGTACATGTGCAAAGGCTGGTGCGTATTTTCTTCTTTTACTTAAATCGGTTTCAATATAATAAAGCTAACCTCTTTCCTGGTGAAACTCAAGTAAACCTATCTGTGGTATTATCATAACTTCAGAACTGCAAGGGTTAACAAAGTGCCAAGTGTAGCCACTAGAGGGAGCTACAGTTACAACTATATAAGGCAGTGATGCTAAGCCTTGGGGGAGAGTGTGTGCAGGAGTTAGCTAGAGAGAGTCAGAAGTACAGACAGTGTAAGTGAGAGCAGATCATAGTTTAAATCAGTAGTGCGATTAGCTGTAGATGAATGTAGTTCAGACGTTATTAATCAATTGCGTATTCTTTAGGAGTACGTGATGAATCCAAGTTAGTAGTGTATATAAATTTATAGCTTTGTTTAAGTTCATTTTGTGCTCTTTGTGAACACTACACCAACCATCCTAAAATAAGCACACAAAGAACACCACCCTATCCTCTCAGTTCTTTTATCATCACAGCACCGAAACAGTTAAGTACTCACAGAATTGGCAAGAATATCCTGTTAAAACAAAAATCCTGTTGCAGTTAAATGGAGAGCAGGGGTGAGGGGGAGGGGGGGGGGGGGCAAAGAGGAGAGAAATTCGACCCGCTCCACACCTGATTGTAACAGTTTACTCCAAGGACTAGTACTGGACGATGATGGGCTTCTATCTCATCATGACAGCAGGCCCCCCCCCCCCCCCCCCCCCCACACTGCAGCTTATTTCCTTTCTGGCATGGGAGAATCTGCGCTGACAGACTCTCTGCCCATCTCCCTGACCGCCACTCTCATGTAATTCCACTGACCAGAATGAAAATGTCAGAAACCATCAGCAGTTTTACCAGAGGGGCTGATGGCTTCTGACACAAACACATCCACACAGAGTGTTGAATCTCCTTTACCGTTCCGGGCATCGCTGCCAATATCACAGTCCAAAATCTTCTCTCTGCTGCTGCTGCTGAATCTCAATTAGAGGTATCCCAAGCAAGTTAGATAAGAGAGTACACCGATTAAAATTCAGCAGTGAGCTGAACCGCAGTGGGAGGGAGAGTTGCCACATAAATGTATCTATGCTGGAACTGCAGAGTGTCTCTAATGCACTATCTTGGTCCTCTGTTTTGATGGAAATTTGCCAAGAGGATGGACAGCAGTCAGGAGGAGAACCTAACCAAAGATACAATGTGCAGTTAAGGTGGATTTGGGTGAGAGACATGTTGACCAGAATCTATAGAATCACTGCAGTGCACAAGGAGGCCATTTGGCCCATCAAGTCTGCACCGGCTCCCTGAGAGAGTACGCCACCTGGGCCCACTCCCCCACCCTGTCCCCGCAGCCAGCGCCGGCTCTAGGGTTGCTGGCGCCCCGGGCAAGCTGAACTTCGGCGCCCTTGGGGGGGGCGGGGCCGGGGGGGGGGGGGCGGAGGGGGGGGCCGGGGGGGGGGCGGGGCCGGGGGGGGGTGGGGGGGGCGGGGGGGGGCCCGGGGGGGGGCGGGGCCCGGGGGCCCCCGGGGGGGGGCGGGACCCGGTGGGGGCGGGGCCCGGGGGGACCCGGGGGGGGGGGGCGGGGTGGGGGGGGGGGCGGGGCGGGGTGGCGGGGCCGAGGAGGGTCGGACACGAGGGGGGGGCAGGGCCGAGGAGGGGCGGACACGCGGGGGGGCGGACCCGAGGGGGGGGGGGGGGACCGAGCGGGGGGGGGCGGACCGAGCGGGGGGGGCGGACCGAGCGGGGGGGGCGGACCCGAGGGGGGCGGGACCGAGTGGGGGGGGGGGCGGACCGAGCGGGGAGGGGGCGGACCGAGCGCGGGGGGTCGCCCTGGGAGCGGGCGGCCACCGCGCATGCGCTGGTTGGCACCGGCCCAACTGCGCATGCGCGGGACCCGAGTCTCTGGCGCCCCCGAGCACATAGCGCCCCGGGCGACAGCCCGAGTTGCCGATGCCTTGAGCCGGCCCTGCCCGTAGCCCGGTAACCCCACCGAATCTGCACACCTTTGGACTGTGGGAGGAAAGCGGAGCACCTGGAGGAAACCCACGCAGACACGGGAAGAACGTGCAGACTCCGCACTGTCACCCGAGGCCAGAATTAGATCTGGTTCCCTGGCACTGTGAGGCGGTGCTAACCACGGTGCCGCCATGCCGCACTGAAGTTTTTCATCCTGGACAAGCACAAGAATGCCAAATTTAAAAAAATCACAATTTATACTACAGGAGAAAACGGTGCTGATTGTGTGGCTTGACAAATCTGATAGGCTGAGGTGTTGCCATCGAGAAAACAATGGGGGAGCATAGGCTCCCCAAGCTGCGGGGTAATTAAAAAAATACATAATGAGTGAACATATTCCATTTATTTACAGAGAGCCGGTCCACGTGAATGAATGTCTGTCACTAACTGCTACATGAACAATCACTTTAATGTGGGTTGAGCTTGTATTCTGGCTCATTTACATGTGCTAGAAGCACCACGCATTCATTCACAGGGACCCACTCTCTGCAAACAAAAGGAATATGTTCAAGCCGCGCACCTTTTCTGTTGAAGTATTCGAGAGGTTTGGGAGCCGACCCTATCGTTTTCTTCACGGCAACACCTCAACCAGTTAGAGTTGACTTGTCAACCAATCTCAAAGGCCCCCAGCCCCATCGCCGGCATCAAGCACCTCTGCTCTGAATCGCTAGTGTTGGGAGCCCTTCCAATGGATCTCCATTCACATCCCCCGCCCACTTGTCGATCCAGTGCCCCCCTCCCTAGGGGAGCAGCACCCTGCTATGGGTCGTCAAAACCCCCCTCTTCACGGCCCCCTTCTATGACATGCCCCCTTTAAGGGCCTGCTCTTGCATTGCCAACCTGGCACTATTTCCTGGCACCTTGGTATCTTGGCAGTGCCAACCTGTCGGTGTCAGATTGGCAGTGCAAGAGTTCCATGGTGCAGTGACAGATTGGCAAGCTCAGCCATATCCGCGAGCACACTGGGGCTACAATGCCCACAGTAACCCTGGCATGGTCATTGGCCATGGGCCGGCATGTGGGTGAATAGCGGGAGCCGAGACAATCCGGCTTCAAACCGGCAAGCCATATTTAAATGAGGACCAGATAATGCCAGCTGCAGAGGGTCGGGGGCATGGCACAGTGTTCGGCGCCCAGCGCAAATAGCATTTTGGGTCACTCCCGACATAGTGGGATTCTCGCCTGACTTGATGCAGCTGGAGAATTGCTCCCGTGGCTATGCAATCCATGCTGGGTGAACCACCTCATCTTTCACTCCTGTTTGTTCATTTCAGGCCTAATCCAGACTATCAGGTCGGCGGTGCTTATAACATTCAGAGAATAGGGCAGCAGTGGGTTAGCATTGCTGCCTCACGGCGCCGAGGTCCCAGGTTCGATCCCGGCTCTGGGTCACTGTCCGTGTGGAGTTTGCACATTCTCCCCGTGTTTGCGTGGGTCTCGCCCCCACAACCCAAAGATGTGCAGGGTAGGTGGATTGGCCAGGCTAAATTGCCCCTTAATTAAAAAAAAATGAATTGGGTACTCTAAATTTTTTTTTTTAAATAACATTCTGAGAATTAATGAGCATTTTTAAAGCAAGCAACAAAGAATTTGATACAACACAGTGAGCACATTTTTCCAACAAACCGTGTATAATTGGCAGTCTAATGGGCATTCTGTTAGGTTTTGCTTTGAGTAATTTATGAGCATCAGTTGAGCTTAGTTGGTGGATTGTGTATTGAAGCCCCACACAAGACTGAGCGAACAATCTGTGCTGGTACCTGAGCACAGCACTGGTACTGTCTGCTTCTTAGGCAATCCACCGATTTCTTCTACTCCAGCTTGATTGATTTTGAGATGGCGGATAAATTAAATGTGGGAGACTCTGCCACAGGTGGGTAGATGGTGCTGGAAGATTTTTGGAGTTTTGTATGTTCTCTATGAGCGTGAATAGCGAGAGAGGCCCAAAGCGAGAACGGCGTCAGAACAAAGAGCAGAGAACAAAGAAAAATACAGGACAGGAAGAGGCCCTTCGGCCCTCCAAGCCTGTGCCGACCATGCTGCCTGTCTAAATTAAAATCTTCTGCATTTCCGGGGTAAGTATCCCTCTATTCCCATCCTATTCATGTATTTGTCAAGATGCCCCTTAAATGTCACTATCGTCCCTGCTTCCACCACCTCCTCTGGCAGCGAGTTCCAGGTACCCACTACCCTCTGTGTAAAATACTTGCCTCGTACATCTCCTCTAAACCTTGCTGCTCGCACCTTAAACCTATACCCCCTAGTAATTGACCCCGCTACCCTGGGAAAAAGCCTCTGACTATCCACTCTGTCTATGCCCCTCATAATTTTGTAGACCTCTATCAGGTCGCCCCTCAACCTCCGTCGTTCCAGTGAGAACAAACCGAGTTTATTCAACCTCTCCTCATAACTAATGCCCTCCATCCCAGGCAAGATCCTGGTAAATCTCTTCTGCACTCTCTCTAAAGCCTCCACATCCTTCTGGTAGTGTGGCGACCAGAATTGAACACTATACTCCAAGTGTGGCCTAACTACGGTTCTATACAGCTGCAACATGACTTGCCAATTTTTATACTCAATGCCCCGGCCAATAAAGGCAAGCATGCCATATGCCTTCTTGACTACCTTCTCCACCTGTGTTGCCCCTTTCAGTGACCTGTGGACCTGTACACCTAGATCTCTCTGACTGTCAATACTCTTGAGGGTTCGACCATTCACTGTCTATTCCCTACCTGCCTGCCTTCCAAAATCCATTACCTCACATTTGTCCGGATTAAACTCCATCTGCCACCTTGCCGCACAAGTCTCCAAACGATCTCAATCCTGCTGTAATCTCTGACAGTTCTCATCGCTATCTGCAATTCCACCAACTTTTGTGTCGTCTGCAAACTTACAAATCAGACCAGTTACATTTTCCTCCAAATCATTGATATATTCTACGAACAGCAAAGGTACCAGCACTGATCCCTGTGGAGCACCACTAGTCACAGCCCTCCAATTAGAAAAGCACCCTTCCATTGCTACTCTCTGCCTTCTATGACCTAACCAGTCCTGTATCCACCTTGCCAGCTCACCTCTGATCCCGTGTGACTTCATCTTTTGTACCAGTCTGCCATGAGGGACCTTGTCAAAGGCCTTACTGAAGTCCATATAGACAACATCCACTGTCCGATCTGCATCAGTCATCTTTGTGACCTCCTCGAAAAACTCTATCAAGTTAGTGAGACATGACCACCCCTTCACAAAACCGTGCTGCCTCTCGCTAATATGACCCCTTGCTTCCAAATGGGAGTAGATCCTGTCTCAAAGAATTCACTCCTGAAATTTCCCTACCACTGACGTAAAGCTCACTGGCCTGTAGTTCCCTGGATTATCCTTGCTCCCCTTCTTAAACAAAGGAACAACATTGGCTATTCTCCAGTCCTCCGGGACATCACCCGATGACAGTGAGGATCCAAAGATTTCTGTCAATTAACGGGATATCCCATATCCAACGGCCTCCTGTCATTCAGCGGCCTCTCCAGCAAGTGGTCACTCTGGCGCCGATTGGTACTCCTTTTGAAAAACATGTACCTGGCGGAATGGCTTCTGTGTGGAGCCGAGAAGGTGAGTAACCATCTTTGCTCACAGGCAAAGAGCCCGGAGGTGCTGGACTTGCCATCCCACTGCTCGGTGGGGGTGAGGGACTCTCGGCTGGGGAATCCTCTGCAGGGGTGGGAGTCAGGAACTTCCATGGAGTTGGGGGGGGGGATGTTCAAGTTCTCTCAAGGTGCTTTGAGGACATCCGTTTCTGCCGCCCTTCTGAGAGTCTCCTGTCTGACTGAGTTCAAGCACAGGAACAAAGGCGGAGCTGGTGTGAGTGATTAGCACGTCAGTGCTGAACATGTTGGCTCAGGAGAGCCGGCTGTTGTTGGACCACCTTTCTTGCCAACAGATTCGGAGGGTCGGGTGAAGGCACCGCTGATTATACTGTTCCAGTGCTTTGAGAAATGGTGGAGGTTGTCCAAGTCTCGGAAGTATGATGGAGCACGGGTATCAATGCTGCACGTGAACCACAAGTTGAGCCTCAGGTTTGAGATCCTGGTCTTCAAAGAACCTCCTCACCGTCTGCCTACAATTGGTGCTCTTGAGAAGTTAAATCATGGACGGCTACAAATGAAATGAAAAATGAAAATCGCTTATTGTCACGAGTAGGCTTCAATGAAGTTACTGTGAAAATCCCCTAGTCGCCACATTCCGGCGCTTGTTCGGGGAGGCTGGTACGGGAATTGAACCGTGCTGCTGGTCTGCCTTGGTTTCCTTTAAAAGCCAGCGATTTAGCCCAGTGTGTTAAACCAGCCCCTGGTGTACCAGGTTAACACGAAAGAAGCTGACACTTTTTGAGGAATAACAGGGGGCTGGATTCTTTGTTTTTGTCCTCACGCCATCGTGAAAACTGTGGTTTTTTCTGCCAGGAAGAATGCCTAGCTGCCAATATGGCCCCCTGTACTTCTGGGTCAGAGACCGCACATGCGTACGGTGGCGGCCTCCAGCGGCCGCGCCGTGCTCCATGGCGGACTCAGCCCACGGACCTGGACCGCCGAAATAGTGCCCTGCACTGGCCGCTCGCCTGACCGCCCGCCTGACCCTGACCACCCACACACATAGCCCCTTTCCAAATGAGGCCACTCCCCCTGCCCTCAGATCGACCCTCCCCCAACTGTGGCGACCCCGGACTGAGTCCACAGCCGCCTCGCGGGGTTACATGAGAAGTCCACACCGTCAGAAATTCGGCCGGTCAGGGTTGGAGAATAGCGGGGCGGTCCTCAGGCAATGGTCTGAGGTGGTGGATACTAGGTGCGGCGTACTCCCCGAGGAATTCGAGTTTGGGGGTATGGAGAATAGCGAAACTGGCACCAGTCCCAATTTCATGCGTGAAAACAGATTCTCCGCCCCGTCGCCGAACCCGATTTTGGCATCGGGGGGCAGAGAATCCAGCCCCGGGTCTTTCAGAGTGTCTGGTCCAACATTTTTCCATCAACTGGTACCACTGAAGACACACTAACTGGCTATTTATCTCACAATGGGACAATGAATCATGTGACATTGTACGTCCAAAATGACAGCAGCATTTGTTTGTTTGCTTGGATTTCAAAATGATTTATTCCGTGTGAGCGACGTGGTAAAGAACAAAAAGCAAGTTCTCACTTTCGCTTTTAGTAGCAATCATTATTATTGTCACAAATGGGCTCACTTTAACACTGCAAAGAAGTTACTGTGAAAATCCCCTCGTCGTCACACTCCGGCGCCTGTTCGGGAACAGAGAGAAAGAATTCAGAATGTTCAAATTACCTAACAAGTACGTCTCTCGGAACTTGTGGGAGGAAACTGGAGCACCCGGAGGAAACCCACGCAGACACGAGGAGAACGTGCAGACTCCGCGCAGACAGTGACCCAAGCCGGGAATCGAACCCGGGACCCTGGCGCTGTGAAGCAACAGTGCAAACCACTGTGCTACCGTGCCATCTGATTGATGTAAGCAACCACAGAGAAGATAACTGGGAAGGGAAGACTGATACTTCTTGCTCACTACTGCAGATAAAGGAGTGGATTTCATGGACACGAAGTGACATTGCAACATCTTTCCGTTCAATAGGCGGGGCAGGGTTCTCCCGCCTTCCAGCCACGTGTTTCTCGGCAGCGAGAGGCAGCGCGTGGTTCGCTGGCGGGGGAATTCTCTGCTCTCGTTGCTGCCAATGAGAATTCCCATTGAAATCACCCCACTCCGCCAGGAAACCCGTGGGCGGGGGCGCACTGTCGATGCGACCAGGGAATTCCGTCACCAGCGAACAGCCGGAAGTCTGAGTTCCAGTGTGCTTTATTACAATCCCAGACCAAACCCCAACAGTGGCTAGGATACTGGACAGGAACGCCAATATCTTATTTTAATTTTGTAAGGTAGTGAAGAAAGGATACCTCGCTTCAGGGGTAATAACATGAATAAATAGGGACATGGAATATTAAAACAAACTTTATTACTAACACAGTATTAACATATTTCACATCACACGAGAAATGAGCTTACAATTACACCTTAAACAATGCAACTCAACACAGTGGATTCAATACCCTTAATTGCTATCTTTATTCCCATTTAAACAACAAGGAAAATGCCATCTCAGCTCTCAATCCCCTAATACATACCCCTGGCACTCACAAATAGTTACTTGACAGAGATGTTCATTGAGAAAGAGCGATCTCTTGACAATGCTGTAAAGAAAAGATCTGAATCCTGTCAGACCCATGCAGAAACCCTGGCTGTATGTCTTCAGTCGCTGTTTCAGCTGGTTTATTCACCTTTCCAACCACACAGCTCTTCTGCCTGCAGACATATCTTTTTAATGAACTGCAGAGTGCAAACTGCCTAGCCAGTGGCCACGGCTTCAGCTGGACCTGCCTTTCCTGCAAAGTGCCCGATAGCTGAACTCCACCCAGCAACGACATCACCTTACCAAGCTGAAATCTAATAAACTCCACAGGAAATCCCCATAATCCAAACAACATTCCATTAGCCCAAGCTGTTTATGATGCCTTAATTGCACCTCTGGCTTCCAACCTTCGAAGCTCGGATTTCTTCTAAACGTGACTGCAGCAGTCACGCACACTAACCCAGATTTTAACCCTTACTGCACCAAATACCTAAAATACAATACATCTGAAATCCCGACATTTATCACAGCTTTACTTTAATTCTTTGAATCAGCTTGTCACCTTTTTATCTATGTGGTTTGGTCGTGTGGGCTTCAGTAACGATGAAGTGATCTGTATCGTCCAGCGTGTCTACAAGAGGAGGTCAGAGGCTGGAAACTGTGCCGTGAGTAACTCAGTTCCTGGTGCTGCAAAGTCTGTCCACCCTTGGCGAGGCCCATTTCAGAAGTGTGGTGGAATGGCCTCCAATTGTCTGGATGAGTGCAGCTCCAACAACACTGAAGAAGATTGGCCGGCACTCTGTCCACCACCGCACGCGTTCATTCCCTCTGCTAGTGACACACCCTTGGCATCACCCCTCCCAAGCACTTCATACAGCACTTTCCAAACCAGCAAACTCTACCGCCCAGACAAACAAGGGCAACAGATGTATGGGAACACCACCACCTGCATGTCTACCTCCAAGATATCCTGGGTCGAAATCATGGACCTCTCTCCCTAACAGATCCTGTGGATCGACATACACCACAGAAACTGCAGTGTCCAAGATGGTGGCTCAACACCACCTTCTCAAGGGTTGGGTAATAAATTAAGCGGCACCCACATCCAATGAACAAATTCCAATGTTTTGCAAACCCAGCTTTTGTCTTGTTTCAATGCTTTCTTATTGAAAACTAAGTTGAGAACCATCACCCATCTACATAACTTTGAATGTAAAAAAAATGGAATTATGCGTGGAGTCTCTGGGAGGATTAAGTTTGGAACATAAGTTCAGGAGTCAGTAATTCAGCCCTTTGAGCCTGTACTGCTGTTCAGCTGGATCATGGCTAATCCATACCTTAATTCCACCTTGGTTCTGTAACCTTTGTTATGGTGTGCTCTTTCAAAGGGCCGGTGCAAACCTGATGGGCCAAATGGCCTCCTTCTGCACTGTATGGATTTTACGTCTGTGTTTAAGAGGTGTAGTTGGCGATACTCAGATATAAAATTACCTGGAAATGATGAGACATGGGGGCAATAACTCTATTTAACAAGGCTTAAACTTAATTGAAATCTTGATAGAAACCACGGTGAGACTTTTTTTACTGCTGCAATTAAAACATTACAAAATTAATAAATCTCGGAGACAAAATGGTAGATTTCCTACTGTGAGGAACAGTCATGGTTTTCCACGAAACTGAGTCTATCAGGATATGCAGACAGGATTGAAAAAGCAGTGCTTTTACTTCTGCCACAGGTATCAGATGCGATATTATCCTTGAATATGAATGCCTCTGTCCTTTCTTTTGCTAAAGTAATGAAAGTCCCCATCGACTGGTCTCTCTTCAATTACTTTTTTCATGCATGAGAGTGTATCATAACGAATTAGGGCATCTTCTGGAGCTAATCTTGGTGCCTGGAGCTTAACCGTTTGTGTGCTGACGCCACACACACGGATCTAAAATCGGCTGAACAGTGATCCTCCATGTCCCAGTCCCCAGACAAGAGAGGAAAACGATTCAGGTCTGATAGAAATAAAGTATACTACATTGTTCCTTGGATGTCAGGAACACCCTGTATTATAATGATCGCGGCACAAATGGGCAGCAGAAGGTCATTCAGCCCTCAACCCAATCTATATCATTCGGTTCGATTATGGCTCACCTCTACTCAACTCCATTTCCCATACTTCGATCAATGATTCCCTTCCCTTATGAAAATCTGTCCATCTCATTCTCGGATATTTTAATTGACCCAGCAGCCTCAGATTTTTTCAGAGATAATTTCACATTTCCACCATTCTTGAAGTGAAGATTGCTCCTTATGCTTAAATTCCCCACACTTGATGAAATTGCTTTTCTGTTTCTAATCTATTGGATCCTCTCATGATTTCAAACACCTCAACCGTCTGAGCCCAAAGCAATATAACCGAAGATAATTCAACTCGTCCCCATAATTTAACCTCTTAAACCCCAGGATTATTCGAGTGAATGTGTGCTGGACCACTACCAAGGCACTATGTCCTCACTGGGGTGTGGTGCCCAGCATTGAATGCAAACTCCAAATGGGGTCTGACCAAGGCTTTCACAGAATGATACTTTATAAGGTACTCCTTACTGCAGCAACTGCCTCCTTAAATAATAATGCAATGTCTCCTCCTCTTTTACCCCTCCTCTGTCTCACCTGAAGATTCTGTATCCTGGTATGTTGAACTGCCAATCCTACCACTCGCTCCACCCTATATTGCAATTCCACGTGTCGATTCTTGTCCTTAACTCATCCGTTTTACCTGTAATACTCCTGACATTAAAGTAGAGGCCCTCCAGCCTTCTCTTAAACCCTTGAAACCACTGTACTTCATCTGACTTGATTTTCTGTGTTATGTTGTGTCCCTATTCTGCTAACAGCCTGTGACCCCTCCCTCTGCTGAATTAGTTTAAACTCCTCCCAACAGCACTCGCAAACTCACTGCAAGGATATTCGTCCCCCTTGGGTTCAGATGTAGACCGTTCCGTTTGTACAGGTCCCACCTTCAAACGTCCAAGTGGTCCAGGAATCTAAAAGCCTCCCTCCTGCATCAACTCTTAGGCCACGCATTCACCTGCGTTATTCTCCTATTTCTGTCCTCGTCAACACGTGGCATTGGGAGTAATCCAGAGGTTACAACCCAAGAGGTCCCTTTTTTTAGTCTATTGCATAACTCCCTGATTTCTTGATGCAAAACCTCATCCCTCTTTCTGTCTATGTCATCGGTACGAACATGTACCATGACCTCTGCCTCATCACCCTCCCCCATTAGGATGCCGCATAGCCGTTCAGTGACATCCTGGACTCTGACACCAGGGAGGCAACACACCATCTTGGAGTCACGTTGATGGCCGCAGTAGCGCCTATCTGTTCCCCTGACTATAGAATCCACTATTACTATTGCTCCTTCTCTCTTTCCCCCCTCTTGTACCAACAGGTTGCACTGTCGACAGTCCCTGGAGGAAGCTGCCTCATCAGTCTCCAATTCTGCATTGCGAGCGGGGCCCCAGGGGACTCCTGAACTACTTGCCCCTTTCTCTTGGACTTCCCGATGGTCAACCATTCCCTTCCTTCCTCAAAGCACGGTAGGACAGTGGTTAGCACTGTTGCTTCACAGTGCTAGGGACCCGGGTTCGAGTCCTGGCTTGGGTCACTGTCTGTGCCGGGTCTGCACGTTCTCCCTGCGTCTGTGTGGGTTTCCTCCAGGTGCTCCGGTTTCCTCCCACAAGTCCTGAAAGATGTGCTTGTTAGGTAAATTGAAAATTCCGCATTTTCCCTCTCTGTACCTAAACAGGCGCCAGAGTCTGACGACTAGAGGATTTTCACAGTAACTTCATCGCAGTGTTAATGTAAGCCTACTTGTGACAATAATAAAGATCATCATCAACTGCGGTGTGACCACCTCCTGAAATATGCTATTCAGGATGCTTTCAGACTTGTGGATGCTCCGCAGTGTCTCCAGCCGTCGTTCCAGCTCTGAATCCCGATCTTCCAGGAGCTGCAGCTGGACACACATCCTACACACATGCTGGCTCGGGGACTGGAAATGTTCCTGGATTCCCACACGGAGCAAGAGGAGCAGACCACGGCTTTGAAGCCTCCTGTCATAACTAAATTTACATTTCAAACTTTGGAAGACTATTTTATTTTTTAAAAACGTGTAAATTAACAAAGTTCCTTCCCTTGCTAAAAACAATGGATTACAATTCAATCTAGTTTGACAAATACCCACCAGACTAATACACCAGTCAGCTGTACTCTTTGGAAACTCCCGACTCCCCTCACGCTCTCTGAGGATAGGTAGGAAATGAAAGGAGCACCTCGCTCCCTCCTCACCGAACTCCCTCAGTCACAAAACTCCCACTTTAGCACTCTAATGCAGCTCGAGGTCAGCACTCCAGTGCAAAAAAAGTCAGCAGTGTAAGATTGACCACTTTTATACTGTCTGGCTCTAGCCTCTGAAAACTGGCTTTGTACAAACTGAAAACAACATCTTCCCAATTTTCTTTCCATCCTCTTGCGGTAAAGGTTAAAATCCGAGTCTATTTGACTGCATGTTGCATGTGTGCAATAGCTCCAAATCCCTTTCCTTCTTCACTGTTCCATTCTGATTTGTCCTTCTCACCTCCAGGGTGGATTATTTTTTCCACCTCACTCCTCATTCCCATCAGGAGGCAAGTGACTTTGGAAGTCATCTGACCATCTTTTATCTCCTCTGTGTACGATGTTGTACATCTCCAACCCACCCTCTCCCAATGCTCTCCTGCCACTATTTCAGACTTGTATCTCCTCCAATGTGACTGTCCTACAATCCTCCCTCTACTTTGTTTTGTCTGCCGACCTGCCACCCCAACCTCTGCCAAACACCTCAGGATTTTATTGCTGCATTCCTGTTCCCTTCTCTTCAACCCTCATCTGAGTCTTTTCAACAATAGACAACAGTGTCTTTGGCTATGCTTCAGAGCACATGGGCAGGATTTTACCATCAACGCAGAGGACCTGACGACAGGGGGGGGGGAAATGCATCTCGCCTGCATAGAAGGGCAAGCGATGGGCCTTCCACTTGAACTTTCCCGCTGGCAGCCAGAATATTAACGTCAGCCACCCATCCCCACGAGCACCTGGCCCAATTAGAGGACCAGCAGCTTTGTTGCCTCAGCAACACCACCAGGGGCACTACTGAAGCAGGCGGGTGACCTGAGGCCAACAGAAGGCAGGGCAAAGGAAAACCTAAATGATCAATAGGCCAAATGCTAGAAGGGAATATGGTTAGGTTTATGGGGGCTGCCTTCCCTTCAAAAGGTCATCTTTTTACTGTATGAAACCTCCACCATGCTCGGCCAAACCTATGCTGATGCTGCGAGGCCATCTCCATTTTGCTTGGCACATGATGATAAGTCACCGCCCCATTGAAATGGTCCCTAATTGGGCCTTTATATGTAAAGTGTCTGCCCACCTTTGTTCTTCCTGCCCCCTATCTCACTTCACAGAACCACACAATCACACAGTGCAGAAGAGGCCCTTCAGCTCATAGAGTCAGCACTGACCCATGAAAAATACTCTGCCAATCCTGATCCCATTTGCCAGCACTTGGCCCATAGACTTGAATGTTAAGACGTGTCAAGTGCTCATCCAGGTACTTTTTAAAGGATGTGAGTAACCCGCCCCTACAACCCTCCCAGGCAGTGCATTCCAGACCGTCACCACCCTCTAGGTAAAAAAGGTTTCCCTCAAATTCCCCCTAAACCTCCTGCTCCTCACCTTAAACTTGTATCCCCTCGTGACCGACCCTTCAACTAAGGTGAACAGCTGCTCCCTATCCGCCCTGTCCATGCCCCTCATTATCTTGTCCACTTCGATCAGGTTGCCGCTCAGTCTTCTCTGCTCCAACGAAAAGAACCCAAATCTATCCACCCTTTCTTAAATGTTCCACCCCAGGCAACATCTTGGTGAATCACCTCTGCTCTTCTCCAGAGCAATTACATCCCTCCTATAATGACCAGAATTCCACACAGTACTCCAGCTGTGGCCTCACCAAAGTTCTGTACAGTTCCAACATGACCTTCCTGCTTTTGTGATCTATGCCTCGATTGACAAAGGCAAGTGTCCCATATGCCTTTTCCACCACGCTATTAACCTGCCCTTCCATCTTCAGAGATCTATGGACAAATACGGCATAGCCCTATTGTTCCTCAGAACTTCCCAGTATCATGCTGGTCATTCAATATTTCCTTGTCAAATTACTCCTCCCAAAGTGTATCACCTCAGGGTTAAATTCTATCTGCCAGTTATCTGCCCATTTGACCATCCCGTCTCTATCTTCCTGTAACCCAAGGCACTCAATCTCACTTTTCACCGCCCCGCAAATCTTTGTGTCATCCTCACAGTTACTGGTCCTACCCCCCCATATAGTCATCCAAGTCATTTATATAAATGATGAATAATAGGGGGCTCAGCACAGATTCCTGTAGTACGCTACTGGTCACAGGCGTCCAGTCACGAACACAGCGTTTATCATCATCCTTAATCTCCTACAACAAAGCCAATTTTGAATCCACCTTATCAAGTTCCCTGTATCCCATGTGCATTTGCCTTCTTTATAAGTCTCCCATGTGGGACCTTGTCAAAGGCTTTGCTGAAATCCATATAAACTACATCAACTACACTACCCTCATCTACACACCTGATCACCTCCTCAAAAAATGCAATCAAATTTGTCAGGCATTATCTTCCCTCTGACAACACCATTCTGACTATCCCTGATCAAACCTTGCCTCTCCAAGTATTTTTTAAATTCGGTCATGGGACATGGGTGTCACAGGTTGAGCAAGCATTTATTGCCCATTTCTAAATGCCCTTGAGAGGGCAGTTAAGAGTCAACCACAATGCTATGGATCTGGAGTCGCATGGAGGCCAGACCAGGAAAGGACGGCAGATTTCCTCCCGAAAGGACATTCGTGAACCAGATGGTTTTTTACAACATTGGACAATGGTTTCATGGTCATCATTCGGCTTTTAATTCATGATTTTTTTAAAAATTGAATACAAATTTCACCATCTGCAGTGGCAGGACTTGAACCTGGGCCACCCAGAGAGTAGCGAGTCTGTGGAATCCGTTACCGCAGAAGACTGGAAAGTGGCTAATGTAACATCCCTGTTTAAGAAGGGAGGGAGGCAGAAGACGGGAAATTATAGGCCGGTTAGCCTGACTTTGATCATTGGTAAGATTTTAGAGTCTGTTAATTAAAGATGAGATCGCCGAGTACTTAGAAATGCATGATAAAATAGGACTGAGTCAGCACAGCTTTGTCAAAGGAAGGTCGTGTCTGACAAATCTGTTAGAATTCTTTGAGGAGGTAACAAGGAAGTTAGACAAAGGAGAACCAGTGGACATGATTTATTTAGATTTCCAGAAGGCCTTTGACAAGGTGCTGCATAGGAGACTGTTTAATAAGTTAAGAGCCCATGGTGTTCAGGGTAAGATACTGGCATGGTTAGAGGATTGGCTGACTGGCAGAAGGCAGAGAGTGGGGATAAAGGGGTCTTTTTCAAGATGGCAGCCGGTGACTAGTGGTGTGCCTCAGGGGTCTGTGCTGGGACCACAACTTTTCACAATATACATAAATGATCTGGAAGAAGGAACTGAAGGCACTGTTGCTAAGTTTGCAGATAGTATTGAGGAAGCAAGGGGGCTGCAGAAGGATTTGGACAAGGTAGGAGAGTGGGCAATGAAGTGGCAAATGAAATACAGTGTGGAAAAGTGTGAGCTTATGCACTTTGGAAGGAGGAATTTAGGCATAGACTATTTTCTAAATGGGGAAATCAGAAGCACAAAGGGACTTGGGAGTCCTTGTTCACGATTCTCTTAAGGTTAATGTGCAGATTTAGTCGGCGGTTAAGAAGGCAAATGCAATGTTAGCATTCATGTCAAGAGGGCTAGAATACAGGACCAGGGATGTACTTCTGAGGCTGTATAAGGCTCTGGTCAGACCCTATTTGGAGTATTGTGAGCAGTTTTGGGCCCCGTATCTAAGGAAGGGTGTGCTGGCCTTGGAAATGGTCCAGAGGAGGTTCACAAGAATGATCCCTGGAATGAAGAGCTTGTCATATGAGGAACGGTTGCGGTTGTGGGTCTGCACTCGTTGGAGTTTAGAAGGATGAGGGGGGATGTTATTGAAACTTACAGGATACTGCGAGGCCTGAATAGAGTGGACGTGGAGAGGATGTTTCCACTTGCAGGAAAAACTAGAACCAGAGGCCACAATCTCAGACTAAAGGGACGATCCTTTAAAACTGAGATGAGGAGGAATTTCTTCAGCCAGAGGGTGGTGAATCTGTGGAACCCTTTGCCACAGAAGGCTGTGGAGGCCAAATCATTGAGTGTCTTCAAGACAAAGTTAGATAGGTTCTTGATTAATAAGAGTATCAGGGATTATGGGGAGAAGGCAGGAGAATGGGGATGAGAAGATATCAGCCATGATTGAATGGCGGAGCAGATTCGATGGGCTGAGTGGTCTGATTCTGCTCCTATATCTTATGATCTTATGGTCATTAAAGTAGAGGCCATCCAGCTTTGCCTTACTCCCTTGAAACTCAATACAGCTGTACTCCCTCTGACATGATTGCTTTACTCTTTTAACTTCCCCCATCGTAAAACCTATCACGTTTTCATTCTTCAGTTCTGATCAAAGGTTATCAACCTGAAAGATTAACTCTGCTTCTCACTCACTTTCTTGCTGACTTATCTGCTGAGTATTTCCAGCAATATCTCTTTCTCTTTTGTTATAACCCAAACAGAGGCCACGGGATCCGTAGCCACAGATTCCCTGTGGCCTCATCTGAGTGTGATCTCCCGAGATGAGGGTGCCGAGCCACCCACTTACGCCAGGGGCCTCTAGTGCATAAATAATCCAGCCCAAGTTTGGGCCGGGTGCGGGAGACCCTTTGAGTAGTAGGAGGTGTAATACAATAGGTAAAATAAATCTGAGTTTTTCTTACAGTTGTCGCATCTTTGTGGCCGCCCAGGATTGCACCGGAACTCATCCCCCTTCCTGCCTCCCCAGGCCTGGTAAAATCCTGCCCCCTATCTTCATTCCAGAAACTACAACATTATTTGTTTCTGTTCCAACCTTTACGCCTGTTAAACCTCTTTGATATGTGTTTTATTCCCTCAAGACGTAACCACTCTAATGCCATCATTGGTGCCACCCATTCTCCCCAGAGCTCATTCTCATGAAAGCTTCATCAGCCTCGTGACTGCAGCAATTAAAAAACAAGCCGGGATGGGTCCTAAATACAGCCACGCCACCATTCCCGGGGCTGGTTCAGTACAGTGAGCTAAATAGCTGGCTTGAAATGCAGACCAAAGCCAGCAGCGCGGGTTCAATTCCCGTACCGGCCTCCCCGAACAGGCGCCGGAATGTGGCGACTCGGGGCTTTTCACAGTAACTTCATTGAAGCCGACCTGTGACAATAAGTGATTATTATTATTCCCCTCGCTCTGAGAGCAAACTGAACGAACGGCTGCCGCAGCCATTCTCTCACTTGCCTTTTTTCCTCATTCTTCCTGACGTACAGTGACTCCCCATCCCACACTACATTAAAGTTAAATCCCTCACCTTCGTCCCCTAAAACTTCCGTACCCTCAATCCTTATTGTTGTGACTCCCTTTGGTTGGGGGGAAGGGCAAGGACTGTGCTCCATTCCTTTTCCCCCTTACACAGCTGAGTATGAACTCTTTGGTAACTGGGGGCAGGGTTTTCCCCTTAACAAGGGAAATCTACACAGTGTAAAAACCCTACCTGGGCGTGGGTCAGGGAGGGTGGCTCTTCCCACAGAGGTGTAGCATTTTTGTGATTTAGTGTACACTGTAATAAATCATTAGTTCATCTCTCCCCTACCGTGTGATCCTGTTGTCTCTCCCATTTGGGTTCTATACTTACATCAAATTCAGGAAGCCTTATATTCCCTCTCCTCGACTCTCTGTTCCTCTAGTCTCTCTCTCTCCTCTTTTTCACCCCAGCACAAGGGATGCTTCAGCTGCCCCAAGCTCTGTTGTCTGAAATTCCTTCCCTAAACCCACCCTCCACTTCATTTCTTCCAACAAATCCACGGAAGCCCTTCTTCTTGACCAGATGTAATACCCCGCTCCAAGCCTCCTTTCCTGGCTCAGCTTCCATCTCCTGTATATCAGTCTGCGATATCCCTCGGTACACATCTCCATGCAAGCTGGTGCCTGGGAATTAAACACTTCCTAGCCATCTTACAGGTGGAGGCGAGAGTGCAAGAGGGAGGAATTGAGAACAGAGCGATAAATCAAAAGAAAGATGAAAGTGGGGACACAGTAAAATGAAAATCAACACTCAGCGACAAAGAAAATGAAATCATTAAAACCAAATAGTGAGAAGTACTTAGAATGGCCGTGGAAGGAAAGCAGTCTTATTAAAAAGCAATTTAAAGTAATGCAACCACTGAAGATGGCAATAAATAGCAATATTGTCTTGTTTCTTTTCGTTATCACTGCATTCCGCAATTATTTTTACAAATTCTTCTAACCTTGACATGTCTTGTCCCTGTTGCTGTTCAAAAGATGGTTCATTTAATGCATAAATTTTAATATTTTGCCTCCCTTATTGCATTGTCTTTATTCATCTATTATTAAAGTTGTTAATATTTAATTACATTTTCGCCACATGCAAATGTTTTCATATTCATCTTTCTTTTTTTATCAATTATCTTTAAAACTGCCTTTCCCTCTATTTTCATTCAAACTTCAATCTTAGGAAAGTTGAGTGGGGGGGGGGGACGAAGAAGTCTTGCAGTAGTTGGAAATAAAGAGCACCCTTTGCCTCCTTGAAGTAATTATGAGTAATACATAGCAGTTAATCTGAGGTAATAATAGGCCTGAGTGTGCGCATGGAGCCCACCCACTTATTGCGGGTGCAAGGCGCAGATAAGGAATTTAGAGCAGGTGTATGAATACATAATCTTTCTGGAGGTGTGCTTCCAGCCTTTCTCTGGCTTGTGACATTATCATAAATGTACAGAACTGTGAGGGTTAATGCAATGTCTAAATCAACAACTAGAGGGAGCTAGAGTAAACTATATAAGGTATTGATGCTCAGCCTTGGGGTGAGTGGTTGAGCAGAAAGCGAGAGGACAGACTGAAGGAAAGATAGTATGAGTGAGAGCAGATCATAGTTAATGGAATAGTGCAGAGATTAGTTGTAGATGAGTGTAGATTATATGTTTATTATCAACTGTGTATTATACAGTAGTAAGTGTTGAATCTAATTAGGTAGTGTTGATAAATTTATAGCTTTGTTCAAGTTAAAAACTACGTGTGGTCTTTGTGAACACTACACCAGCCATCTTTCAATTAGCAACACAAAGCCTGTTCAAGCCATTGCCCCCACCTTGCCAACTCTTTCCCTCTGACCATACTGCCCAGCTGACTAACTTCATCCATTTTTCAGATGGATGTTTTCCATCCAAGAACGGAACAGCTGGGGATGGTGTAAGTGAGATTGATAATATGGCAATTGATCCCGGTCTTCGAATGAATGTACCCACTGTCCATTAGCACAAGAATTAGTGATTCTTACCAGCAAATACTGAGAATGTATGTGCATGGTTATTAGAGAGCTGTTCAACAATTAATCTTTGATGTTTAAGATCCAATAAGGCAATACCTCAAAAAAAATGGTTTCCCATTCCAACTTCTTTTAATTTCCTGATTTAAAGGTCACTGTTTCAAACAACTTTTAGTTGCGGGAAAATGGATGGACTGTTCTGGTAACAGCTCAGCCCACATCTTCCTATGGTTTGCTTTTTAAATTCACTCTTATTTTCTGTTTGTTTTCCTCCATTTTGATTTTACTGCCCTTTTTAGAATATCTTCTGTCGAGGGTGGCCAGCACATGTCACCATTTAAGTGCAGGTTTGGTGCATTGAAGACATAAGAGGTCTGGGTATTACACCTCACGACCTTGCACACAGTTTGCAGATATAATATCGCAACGGTTTGTAGGTTTGGAAAGAATAAGAAAATGAGTTTGCTGTTGAATAATGCACTCTATGGACAAGTCCCTCGCTGGACGCTTTCTGGAATACTGTGCAATAATGCCATGTTGATATTCTTGAGGTGCACATTTACAGCCCTATTTGAACCTATTCGGAGACTGAATTACTGCTGCCAGCTGTCCCTTCATTCCACGCAGTCACAACAGTGAGAAGGCATAGAGCCCAACAAATCTTCTCAAATCCAAAGTGGAATATTTGGGCTGCTGCAGATAAGATTGATATTATTGTCATGTGAGAGTACCTTTAAGAAATGGGTGTTTTTATAGAATAACTGTAGTGGGTGTACCTTTAAGAAATGGGTGTTTATTACTGCAGTGATTCAGAGATTGGGTGGAGCTGGGCTGTCTGTCTGCTTTACTTTTGTTTTTGAGCAGGCTGCTGTAGAATGAGTTTTAAGTTTCATTTTCAGAGAGAAGAGCTGCAGTGAAAGCCAGCAGATGTGCATGGATCTCTCTACAAGCTAAAGAATGTTCATTTGGGTGATTTCAAAGGAATAACTGCTCTCATTAGAGAATTTAAACCTGATCTGTGTGTTAAAAGGGTCTTTTGTCTTCTGGATGTTGTTTGGGAATTTATTAAGTATTACTTAGTGTATTCTTTGGGGGTTGTATTTGAATTGATGGTTGCTAAGGGGTGGGATTCTCCGACCCACCACCGGGTCGGAGAATCGCCGGGGGCGGCGTAAATCCCGCCCCTTCCGGTTGCCGAATTCTCCGGTGCTGGAGATTTGGCGGGGGCGTGAATTGCGCCTCCCCCCCCGGGCGATTCTCCAGCCCGCGATGGGCCGAAGCCCCGCCCATTCTATGCTGGTCCTAAATTCGTGTTGGTCCCTTACTGGTGGGACCTGGCGGTCTGTCTCACTGGTCATTATTCAGCACATATTATTCAGGTCGTCCACATTTCTATTGGCCATAAAGTGTACATCATCTCGTGTCAGCCCACCCTGTAAGCTGTGATTTGCTGAGACGCGGCTTGATCACATAATCCCTCAGGCCCCAGAAGTTTACATTCCACTACAAATAAATTTCACATTTCCTTTTGATACCAAACAATTATGAATAAAATTGCATTCTGTTGCCAACATATTTCAACCCAAGCCCCTCAGATATCAGAAAATAAAGGTTCCCTTCTGCCTCAGATCAATGAAAGCATACATGGTTTACTTTAACACAGTGTCATTCTAAGTTCAGGCTGCTCTTAGTCAAGCTTTCAAACTGATTTTAAATAAACAACCAAATTATGTTGTGTACCATTAAGGCACATCCAGCTGCTTCTACTCAGGAAACTCAGTCATAGAACAATAAAACAATTGTGTTTCTTCACAGACAACTTGACCTCCTGGAAAGCATTCGTACTGGCAGAAATTCAAACTGAATAATTGAATTTAAACTGTGGTTGCAGAATAAAATCCATAGATATTACAGGTTTCTTTTAAATCAGTAGAATTATCCATATCTTACAATACTCTCCACTCGCCAAGCTGAGTGTAGGTCCAACAGCACTCCAGAACCTTGACACCAGCCAGGACAAGGAATATCACTTGATAAAAGCTAATTACAGCAGATGCTGGAATCGGAAACAAAAACAGAAAATGCTGGACAATCTCAGCAGGTCTGTCAGCATCTGTGGAGAGAGAAGTGAGTTAATATTTCCAACGAAAGGGAAAATGCTGGAAAATCTCAGCAAGTCTGGCAGCATCTGTAGGGAGAGAAAAGAGCTACCGTTTTGAGTCCGATGACTCATCATCAAAGCATCGGACTCAAAACGTTAGCTCTTTTCTCTCCCTACAGATGCTGCCAGACTTGCTGAGATTTTCCAGCATTTTCCCTTTCGTTTCAGATTCCAGCATCCGCAGTAATTAGTTTTTATCCAGTTAATATTTCCAGTCTGGATGACTCTTTGTCGAAGCTCAGTTGTTGTAAGCTGACTTGCTTCGCACCTCTTCTGAAAACGTTCATTCCCTCCACCAATGACGCACTGTGGCAGCAGTGTGTACCATCTACAAGGTGCACTGTTGGAATTCATCAAGGCTCCTTACGCAGCACCTTCCAAGCCCACAACCACCATTGTTGTGTTATATAATTTGGAATAACTCAAGCTGCCACTTGATGCAGTTTTGAGTGAAAGATGCTCCAGACTTTGAAGTGAGTTGACTGTGTTTTGTTATTAGCACAGTTCTCAATGAGTTCGACTCTCTGCTAATCTAAATGTAGTAACTCAGTCTAACTGAACCAGCCTTGCTCTAAGCCATGGGCTGGGGTGTGATGCTGAGGATACACCGTGTCTCACTCTGTAGATGTTGGTCTGTGGAAAGAGGCGGGGTGTGAGTGCCTCATCCCATTTATAGTGAGATACCACCCCTGAGTATCCTGACTGCTCATTGGCCGTGTCCTGTTCTATGTGTTCATTAGCTGCATGTTTGCATATAATGACAGCCATCATCTGGAAGGTCAAGGGCAACAGATACCTGGGAACATTACCACCTAAATGTGCTCACTCCCTCTCCTCCCTCCCAGAACAAGGATAGAGTCCCCCTCGCTCTCACATTTCATCAAACCAGCCTCCGTATGCAAAGCATAATCCTCCGCCATTTTCACCACCTCTCCACCAGCTGAATGTTTCTCCCCAAGCCACACATCCTCCAGAGAGAGAGAGAGTGCTCTTGCGCTGACGCTGCATCCTTGAGCAGTCACGGGGGAAGTAGATCTATGAGCCCTCGGGTTATGAGGAAAGAGGCAGAATGTGTTCAAAGTAGAGTCCCCTGCTTGGTTGCTGCTGTATATTTCAGAAACAAGTTTCACGTTTTCTCCCAGGTTTCCCACTCCTGTAAGATGGTGTTGACTTGCGTGAGAACCACAAATTGATGGTTTTCAACACGAAAAGGCTGACTGCATGTAGCTTTTCCAGGAGTGGCAGAAAGTGAGAAGCCATTCGATGAAAGAGGGGGCTCACTCAGCTGAGGGGGCTCAATACATTGAGATGTTGTAAAAAGGGGGAAAACATGGCGTGCCCATGCTGGACCTGGCCATCCCAACCCTACAGCCCACCCCGTGGCCACCTCCCACCAGTCCCCCCAGCCCTAGCACAAGCCCCGCGGCCAGTGTTGGACACTGTCCGCACGCCGACACACCAGGCTCACGACCGCTGGGACCACACGTGGCCCGTGCCGTCGAGAACCCGGCCCATCGGAGGGGGAGCGTCGCGGGTGGGCCGGCTGCTGATGTGGCAACAGCGTGTGACTGCGCGCCACGAGCATCCCAATGACGCCAATAGAGCATCTCGACCCGACATCAAACTGGCGCCTGGCCCGATTCCGGGGCGAAATTCTCCGACCCCCGGCAGGGTCGGAGAATCACCTGGGGCCACCGAAAATCCCGCCCACTCCGTGGCAGAGATTCTCCGCCACCCGGGAAGTGGCGGTGGCGGGAATCTCGCCACTCCGATCGGAGAGGCCCCTACGGTGATTCTCCGGCCCGGATGGGCCGAAGTCCCGCCACTGGGAGGCCTCTCCCGCCGCCGTGGTTTGAACCACCTCTGGAACGGCGGGATCAGCGGCGCGAGCGGGCCCCGGGGTCCTGGGGGGGGCAGGGGCGATCGAACCCCGGGGGGTGCCCCCACGGTGGCCTGGCCCGCGATCGGGGCCCCCCCCTCAGAGTCCGGGCCAGTGCCCTGGGTGTACTATTTCTCCTCCGCGGCCGCCACGGCCTCCGCCATGGCGGAAGCAGAAGAGAACCCCACATCGCGCATGCCCCGGCAGGCGAAAGTCTTTCGGTCAGCCCCGCTGCCGGGGGTGCCGGTTTTTTTGCGCCAGTCTTCTAGTGCAAACCGCTCCGGCGCGGGGCTGGCCCCCAAAGGTGGGAAGAATTCCCCACCTTTGGGGAGGCCCGACCCCTGAGTGGTTGGCGCCATTCCCCTACGCGGGGACCCTCCGTCACGCCGGGTAGGGGAGAATCCCGCCCCTGGTGTCTGAAGCCATTCTCTGCCCGGTCGCCAATCCCGATTTCGGTGTCGGGCCACCGGAGAATCCTGCCTGGGAGCTTCTTCCTTGGCTCGGCATAAACATCATCGCTAACTGATCATCTGGATTATGTGTGATTGTCATCACATTTAATAAACAACCAGGAATTAGTGCAGGCCTGGAGCGGATCAGAGCAAATCGTTGTGGAATCATTTTGCAGCACAATAGATTGAACAACAGAGCGTGATCTTTCTCTGTTCTGTTTAAAATGATACGTCATCTTCATTTCATGAAATGAATATAAAGGCATGTACTGAAAGGGTGAAATAATGCAAAGTTAAAATTGTTGCTCTGAAAGAGCATGAATGTATGATTGTGAACAAATATGTTGCCTATTCCCTTGTGAAAACTCCCTTTGTCCTAAATTGCAGAATATTAAACAACAAAAATCTATTTCTGTATGGAATTCAAATCTTTTTAAAGTGGAACCAGCACGCAAAGGCCAAATGCAGCTGGTATCGAAGGTTTTTAATTCCGCTGCTTTCTGCAATGAATATCTGAGAAACTCTGTCTCTCTTCGTGTTTCCATTAGGACTTAGTTGCACAGTATATGGAATGTAATTACCTTATGGTTAAGTACAGAATGATCCAAATCCTTCATAAGCAATGAAAATATCATACTTTCACTTATGTTAAAATCAGCGTGTGCTTCTGGCTTATTGGTAGCCTCTAGATAATAAGATGCATTTGTCAGGGTCTAAATGAGTGGAGACCAGAGCTCGGTTTCGGGGATCTACGGTGATACACAGGGGTGTCTGTTGGGTGTAGTTGAACCCTCCTCATCATATGTTTTGGAGATGCCCATCAATCATTCCCACTGTATAGGGTGCCCCGGCCTATCTGCTGCTCTGGTGGTGGTTCTGGACATGGAAGGTGCAGTGACAACGTCAACTGTCACACTGTAAGAAGTCTTACAACACCAGGTTAAAGTCCAACAGCTTTGATTGGAATCACTAGCTTTCGGAGCGTCACTCTTTCATCGGGTGAGCGAGATATAGATAGATTTTTAACGTAGAATCTACAGTGCAGAAGGAGGCCATTTGGCCCATCGAGTCAGCACCGGCTCCTGGAAAGAGCACCCTACCCAAGGTTAACACCTCCACCCTATCCCCATAACCCAGTAACCCCACCCAACACTAAGGGCAATTTTGGACACTAAGGGCAATTTATCATGGCCAATCCACCTTTGCACATCTTTGGACTGTGGGAGGAAACCGGAGCACCCGGAGGAAACCCACGCACACACGGGGAGGATGTGCAGACTCCGCACAGACAGCGACCCAAGCCGGAATCGAACCTGGGACCCTGGAGCTGTGAAGCGATTGTGCTATCCACAATGCTACCATGCTGCTGCGCTCCGAAAGCTAGTGATTCCAAACAAACCTGTTGCACTTTAACCTGGTGTTGTAAGACTTCTTACTGTGCCCATCCCAGTCCAACGCCGGCATCGCCACATCGTAACTGTCACACTGTCAGTCAAACTGTGAACCCTTCCACTAGTTCACTCCATTCTCCAAGGGATGTGTGTGTGAAGATACGAAAACAACAGATTGACATCCCCTAATAGTCGTTGTTCTTCAGATTGACTTCAACAAATGTGGCAAATATTGTATCTTATGTTCTTGCCGAATGGATGTTTGTTTTCACACTGAAGATATATCATTCCGTTCAGTTATGTAAACATTTCCAAGGGAGTCAGGTCCTGCTTATTGATTTAATCTCTTTGGTTAAAAAAAATATCCATGCGATTTTTCTTACCAAATTCTGGACCCAGAACTGAACTTGACTGGGAGAAGATGATGGTGAGGAAGACTAAATGGGAAGTTGTTTATATTTATTGATCCTGCAGGCTTAACTGAACGCAAAGATTGAGTGATGGGAAGCAAGTTATTAGAAGCTCCCAATCGATCCTTTGAGGTCGCTGCATTTTTTGACCTCCGCTAATAAAGAGAAGCTGGCAGGGAAAACAAATGAGCGGGGTGGAAATCCATTTGCAAGTGACCTTCGAGGGAGGTCATGGGTGAGTCAACTTGGGTTGAAGTTGTGCTGCCAGACTTTGTGTCTTGTTTGTCTTTGTGAACACTGGATATTAGATAATCCTCGTTCTCTCTCTGAAGAATTGATGAAACTTGTAAACAAGAAAAAAGCCGGATATTGGTTGAAACGTATACCTGCTTGGAATGGAAGTCTGCTGTAATGAAAATGAACTCTGGGCAGATTCCTGGAGCGAGCAATGTAAAGCTGTAATACCCTAGAATTCTTGATGTGATTGCAATTCCGTTGAATACAATGGTTTGTGCTGTATCACTTTACTGTTTCACTCACGGGCACACTCCTTTGTTTCCTTCTGCCCAGTTTGAGGAATCGAGAGATGAAGTAAACATACCTGGCTCAATAAGGGCTGAAAGATATTACAGGTCCGGGAACTTCCCAATATTTGGCTAAGTTTCATTTTTGGCACAAAACAAAAACGGAGTGAAGCCCACCAGCCCCGGCGCCGCTCTCGAGACCGGAATTATTAGACACTTGAAGGGAAAAAAAACGAATTTCACGGGAATAACGTCACGCCCGTGGCACAATGGGATCATCCGAGCAGTTCATTCAGATAATCTGAATCCCCCCCCCCCCCGCCCCACCCTGAGTAATGATGCAGGGAAGCCTCAAACTAAACCCCGTCCCCACTCGAGTACAGATACCGAGAACCCTGTAACCTAACTCTCAGCAGCCCCCCCCCCCCCCAAGTGTAATGATACAGAGAATCCTGTAATAGAACCACCAGCACCGCACCCCCCCCACCCCCCCAAAACAGCTTTGGGAGAAATAATAATAATAATCTTTATTGTCACAAGTAGTCTTACATTAACACTGCAATGGAGTTGCTATGAAAAGCCCATAGTCGCCACATTCCGGCACCTGTTCAGGTACACGGAGGGAGAATTCAGAAATCATTGACTCCGCGCATCATTGCTCAGAAGTGGCTCGAGCCACAGGGAGTCTGTAAGCTGCCAGCAGCCAAGAAGGCATCAGAAATTCAAACATCCCTGAGGAACATCAAAAGTCTTCACTGCTTTTCGTTGTCACGTTCCTACGTTGAATGGACAGCTAACATATGAGGACACCCCAACACCCGATAACTGAGCTATTGGCCCTGGTGAGTCCCTGCGGGTGCTTAGGAGGCGCCATGTCCAGAGAGGGTCAACAAAGTATCCACCTAATCCTTGACCACCTATAATAATCTTGATTATTTTTGGCACCCTGGCACCTGTTCGGGTACACGGAGGGAGAATTCAGAATGTCCAAATTACCCAACAGCACGTCTTTCGGGACTTGTGGGAGGGGAAACCGGAGCACCCGGAGGAAACCCACGCAGACACAGTGTGAACGTACAGACTCCACACAGTGATCCAAGCCGGGAATCGAACCTGGGATCCTGGCACTGTGAAGCAGCAGTGCTAACCATTGTGGTTAGCGGTTACGATGAGGACGTCTGTAGCCCTCCTGCCCATGTGCAGCAGATCACTGAAGGCTCTTACAAAGGGTCTTGGGTTGCTGGTTGCACCTGTATGCTCATATTGGATGGAGTTGTGGGTGATGGGAAGGTGGGGGTAGAGGTGGAATGCAATGAGGCCAATAATGCTGGAACTGGGGTCCCTGGGGGAGGTGAACCCCTTGGCCTTGGTTTCTGAGGCACTCGGTCAGGCAGCCCTCTCACCAATAGCTAAGGCTCAGCCTTAGTTGGAGCGGTGTGGGGAGCCGACGGTGCAGAGCCTGAGGGCCCATCAGTGTCACAAATACAAACCTC
This sequence comes from Scyliorhinus canicula, assembly GCF_902713615.1. NCBI lineage: Eukaryota > Metazoa > Chordata > Chondrichthyes > Carcharhiniformes > Scyliorhinidae > Scyliorhinus > Scyliorhinus canicula. The sequence continues at coordinate 190,189,744 of NC_052154.1, read as the reverse complement.
AGCTTACCAACTGGGCACAATTGGTTCTTCCCTCAGTGCTGGGCTGTGCTAATAGGCACCCTCGTAACTCAAGCTACACCGCAGAGAGCTCATTGTTGTCAACCCTCCCTATTAAACATCATTGGATAGTAAATCCTCAGCTGCAGCCAGTGCCCCCCCTCCCCGAAAAATGACGGGCTCCACAAACATTATTATGTGGATACCCACTAAGCTGAATGGCACAGAACAAGAGCGCCTCCTCTGCCCTTAAAGACCACCTCCCCGAGCTCACAGACCCCCCGGCCTCGCAGAATGCCCCAAACTCACAGACAAGTCCCCCGCACACACGGGGCCCCCCAGCCTCCCACAACCTCACATACCCTCCACAAAATTGAGTTGCTGACCCCTGCGAGATCAACCGCAGACCTCCAACAGCTGCCCTCTCCTAGATAACCCTCCCCCATCCCCCCAGAGCTGTCCGTTGTCCTCTCTCGCCTTGGACTCACCTCCAACCTCCCTCTTGGAGGTAATAGCACCGAATTTGTATCCTTCAAGAGGGTTGAGATTCGGGCCAGCATGACGATGCACCCTGATGCCACTCAGCTGGTAATGCATGTAATGCATCGGCGGTCATTTGCCAAACTTTTTTGGACTCTGGAATGTGTCCTACAGATTGGAGGGTAACTAATATAACCCCACTATTCAAAAAGGGAGATAGAGAGAAAACAGGGAACTATAGACCCGTGAGCTTAATATCAGTAGTAGGGAAGTTCCTATTATCAAGGATTTCATAGCCCAGCATTTGGAAAGCAGTGGTATAATCAGACAAAGTCAGCATGGATTTATGAATGGGAAATCATGCTTGCAAAATCTATGAGAATTCTTTGAAAATGTGACCCGTAGAGTTGACCAGGGAGATGTGGTTTATTTAAGCTTTCAGAAGGTTTTCGATAAGACCTTGCGTAACAGTTAAAGTTAAAGTGCATGGGATTGCGGGTAGTGTCGTGAGATGGATAAAAAGCTGATTAGCGGACAGGAAGCAAGAAGTTGGAATGAATGGGTCTTTTTCCGATTGACAGGCTGTAACTAGTGGGGTACCGCAGGGATCTGTGCACAGACCCCAACTGTTCACATTATATATCAATGATTTGGACGAGGGAACAAAATATATTATCTCAAAATTTGGAGGTGATACCAAGTTGGGTGGGAGGGTGAGCTGTGAGGAGGATGCAGAGATGCTTCACCATGATTTGTACAGGCTGAGTGAGTGAGGATATGCATGGCAGATGCAGTATAATTTGGATAATGTGGATAAATGTGAGTCTATCCAATTTGGTGGCAAAATTAGGAAAGCAGATTATTATTTGAATGGGTGTAAATTGGGAGAGGTGGATACTCGGAGAGACGTTGGTGTCCTCGTGCATCAATCATTGAAAGTAAGCGCGCATTTAAAGCAGTCAGTAAAGAAGGCAAAAGAAGGTAGGCATTCATAGTGAGAGAATTTTAATATTGGAATAGAAATGTTTTAGTACAGTTGTTAGGGCATTGGTGAGGTCACATCTGGAGTATTGTGTGCTGTTTCGGTGTCCTTCTCTGAGGAAGGATGTTCTTGCTATGGAGGGAGGGCAGCAAAGGTTTATCAGGCTGATTTCTGAGATGGCGGGACTGTCATATGAGGAGAGACTAAATAGTTTAGGATTATATTCCTTGGAGTTCAGAAGAATGAGGAGGGATCTCATAGAAACTTATAAAATTCTAACAGGATTAGACAGGGTAGATTCAGAAAGAATGTTCCCGATGGCGGGGGGAGTCCAAAATTAGGGGGTCATGGTTTGAAGATAACGGGTAAACCTTTCAGGACTGAGCTGAGGAGAAATTCCTTCACCCAGAGAGTGGTGAATCTGTGGAATTCACTGGCACAAGAAGTAGTTGAGGCGAAAGCCTTGTGTAAATTCAACACGGAATTAGGTATAGCTCTTGGAGCTAAAGGGATCAAAGGATATATGGGTAAGATGGGATCAGGGTATTGAATTTGATGATCAGCCATGATCCTAATGAATGACAGAGCAGACTCGAAGGGCCGAATGGCCTCCTCCTGCTTCTATTTTCTATGTTTCTACGTAGGCTCGCACCGTTCCTGGGTGGAAACCTGATAGCCTCATCGGAAGGCGGTTGGATAAATCGCAAACTGAAATCTCGCCGGCATGAATCACGTTTTTGGCATCTCGTGGGTTTTAGCGGCCATTACTGGAATTGCACCTGCGACTAATACGACCACGAAACCGCAACCTTTAGAATTCAATGAATTCATTTGAACTCCATTACTACAGTTTAAACATTAAGAAAATCAAGTTGTTACTACAATAGGCAGGCAAGACGCTCAGCCAGATTACCACCCGTGCAGTGAAGATAAAAACTGACCCAAATGTGCGAACACTATGCACAGCAAGGCGATACCAAAGCAAAGTACTGTGGATGCTGGTACTTTAAAATAGAAACAGAAAATGCTCGAAATACCCAGCAGGCTGGGCAGGCTTTAATGAGAGAGGAACGGAGATCCAAATTTGTGTTGTCATGCAGTCGGGGAGACTCCGTGTAGGCATGCAAACATTAACTGGGACCTAATTCCAGGGCTCCTGACCCAATTCCCAGGGTTTCCAATTTTCAGGAGAGCCTTTGAAGGGTACAGGCCATGCAGCCCACAAGCCCACACCCGCACTCCCAACTTAGCCGGCTCCGTCATGGAAATAGGCATGTCCCAGTCGTCCGCAATTTGCATGAAGACGGGGCAGCTTGTGAAAATATTGTGGTTCACAGCGTCCCAGAGGTGGCGTGAGTCATCGTCTGCACAAAGGAACCAACTGAAAGGTCATTTCTAAAGGCTCTGCTCGGGCCTCAATGCCAAAGTTTGCCCCCTCGCTCACGCCCCCATGACCCCTCATGATCACCAAGCTGTGGCACTTCCTGTTCATTCACCTACTATACAAGCAATGAACCCTGATGCTTCAATAGTATGTGTAAAGGAAAGGTTAAAGTATACAGTTAAGAGAGCCTATAAATCCAATAGAGTATGATTACACCCGAGCTCAGGGAAAACGTTGCTTGATTGGCCACTCTCTGATCTATTCTATCAATTTCACAATGTTTGTTTACACAAGATAAAGATATTTCAAGTGTCTGCAGTTTCTTCTATTGATACTTTAAATGGGTTGGATGATTGACACATTTATTGGGCTGTCTCCAAAATGTTTTTTTTTAAGGCAGTGAAAATCTATCAATGAATTAGTCCTTATTGAAGCTTTTTTTTTTACACATCTGACCATCACATGTGGTGGGATGTTCCAGCCCTTATTGCCAGCAGGGTCTTCAGGTCCAATCGAAGGTGGCCCTTCATGGCGGGTTCCCTGGTGGTGGTGCAGGTGAGCCATGTAAACACCATAGACTCCAGCAGGAACGGATAGTCCCGCAAGCAACCAATGGTGAACCGCCTCTGCCACCAGGGAAACCATGCCATGGGCGAGGGGGGAACCCCGGCAATAGGGGCCATTGGTACTATAGTGGGTGAGTGGGCTTGGCATGGGGGGGTGCATAAGGAGTGGGGTGGGAGGAATATCTAGCATTCAGCTGTATCTATCTCGACATGAGCGTTGTTGACCAGAAGACCCTCCTGCTCTTACAGTCTGCCACAGGCATGTCGGAAGAAATTACAGGTTGATAATCAACCTGTTTTACCATATTACAAATACACCTTCCTTGACCAGTAGGTCCTGGTGTGGGACTTGAAACCAGACTCCGTTGCGGGTCCGCTCCACTACCGCTGCTAGCGAGGGCTTGGCACTCAGCCAAACCTACCATTAACTGCACCGGACCAGCGGGTCCACTGCTGTGAACGAACGGAGAATCCCACCCCAGAGCTTCCAGCTCAAAGGCAGGAAGCTACCCAGTGCACCACAAGATGTCCAAAGATGTGCGGGTTTGGTGAATTGGCCATGATAAATTGCCCCTTAGTGTTCCAGGATGTGCAGGTTAGGTTATGGAGTTACAGGGATAGGGCAGGGTGGACGGGTGAGTGGACATGTGTATGGTGCTCTTTCGAAGGGTCCATTCAGACCCGATGGGCCGAATAGCCTCCTTCTGCATTGTAGGGATTCTATGATGTTAAATCTTCAGACCGGTGCTTATTTTCAGGCAAAGGATGGAATTTTCACCTGTTTTCCACTGAAGGAGCATAACGTGTTTATCCCAGCTTCCACCAAAACCTTTATCCTGGCTTAAACATTTGCCATTTCCCTGTTTAAACTGAACTTCCTATCCCTATATATTGAACATCCAATACTCCTCTTTTCCTTTAATGTTTAACAGATGCCTCGACACACAATTTTCTTCTGTACATTACTAATTCATAATGATACTGCTCCTGTTCATGGCAACCTTTCTTTGAGAATGGGACCCTTTGTTGCTTGTAAATACCCATCAGATAAAACAAGATATTCTGTCAAAACAGCATGATGCACATAATAAATCTATTCAGAAGAACAATTTTCCGAATGCAGTGATCATTTCCATGCGCATTTGTATTCTTTGGATAAGGTTAAACACATCAGAGAAATTGTGTTACACCTCGAAAGGTTTGCTGAGGAATATTTTCTACACACGGATATTTCCTAGGATCAACATTTCACTCGCTTAGCTTTTTGAGTTTGCAGCACGCCTCTCTGATTAAACATTAGGCAGACAACCGTTCAATAAAATTTTTTTTTAATAAATTTAGATTACCCAATTATTTTTTCTATTAAGGGGCAATTTAGTGTGGCCAATCCACCTACTCTGCACATTTTTGGGTTGTGGGGGCGAAACCCACGCAGACACGGGGAGAATGTGCAAACTCCACACTGACAGTGACCCAGAGCCGGGATCGAACCTGGGACCTCAGCGCCGTGAGGCGGTTGTGCTAACCACTAGGCCACCGTGCTGCCCTCCCGTTCAATAAAATTAAGACCTTTTTGTACTTGAGATCTGAACGCAATATGCACAATATGCAGGGCAGAATAATGTTTTTACCGACAACAGTTAATGGCAGCCCTGCTTGGTGGTGGAATGCGCAGGACTTGTAGAAGCATCGGGTTCCTGTGGTGTAGGTAATGTGAACAATCATTGCCTGCATTTAATTCAATGGCTTGTATCACAATCTTCTGAATGTGCCCAAACCTTCGGAGGAGTAGCAATCACTCGGCTCCTACTTTCCTGTGCCAAGCCGGAGCTCTGCGTTTCCAGCCAGCACCTCCGATCCCGACCTCTCCAGAAGTACAGGACACACCAGCAATGTTACTGCTTCTTCAAGAGGTCAGGAGCTGAGTGACCTTGGCGGAACCCAGTGAGCATGTTATTGCTGAGTTGGTAGAGGGGTCAATTACTAGGGGGCACAGGTTTAAGGTACGAGGGGAAAGGTTTAGAGGACAAATGTTTTACACAGAGGGTAGTGGGTGCCTGGAACTCGCTGCCGGAGGAGGTGGTGAGAAGCAGGGACGATAGTGACGTTTAAGGGGCATCTTGACAAATACATGAACAGGATGGGAATAGAGGGATATGGACCCCGGAACTGTAGAAGATTTTAGTTTAGACGGGCAGCATAGTCAGTGCAGACTTGGAGGGCCGAAGGGCCTGTTCCTGTGCTGTACTTTTCTTTGTTCTTTGTTCTTTAGTACTGCTAGATAGCACTGTCAATGACACACTCCATCACTTTGCTGATGATCACGAGTAGACCAATTGAAGCCGGTATGGATTTCTCCTTCTTTTTAGTGGACAGGACATGGCTGGGCAATTTTCCACATTGCCAGGTAGATGCCAGTGTTATCGTTGGAACAATGGGGCATGGGATGAAGCTAGTTCTGGAGCACAAGTCTTCAGTACTATTGCCAGAATGTTGTCACGGTCCCATAGCCTTTTCAGTATCCAGTGCCTTCAACCATTTCTTGATATCATGTGGTGTGAATTTAATTGTCTGAAGATTGGCATCTGTGATGCTGGGGATCTCATGAGGAGACCAAGATGGATCATCCATTCATAGAACATAGAACATAGAACAGTACAGCACAGAACAGGCCCTTCGGCCCTCGATGTTGTGCCGAGCAATGATCACCCCACTTAAACCCACGTATCCCGCATACCCGTAACCCAACAATCCCCCCATTAACCTTACACTACGGGAAATTTAGCATGGCCAATCCACCTAACCCGCACATCTTTGGACTGTGGGAGGAAACCGGAGCACCCGGAGGAAACCCACGCACACACGGGGAGGACGTGCAGACTCCACACAGACAGTGACCCAGCCGGGAATCGAACCTGGGACCCTGGAGCTGTGAAGCATTGATGCTAACCACCATGCTACCGTGAGGCCCCGTGAGTACTTTCCAACCGATAAGGCCAGACGGAATGAGTAGGTGCATGCCTTTGCATATCTCACTGCCTTTCCATAGATCCTGGGTCCAAAGATATGCAGGTTAGGCAGATTGGCCATGATCAACATCCAGGGTTAAGCGTATGGGTTGGCCAAGTGGGTCAGTGTAGCCTTGATTGGCCGAAATTACCTACTTCTGCTCTGTAGGGTTTCCATGAATCATCATCTGCACACTTTTGGCGATCAAGGCACCTCCCCAGATCACCTCAGAATCTTCACCAATCACAAGGTGTGCACTCTATCAGTGTGCAGCTCATGTGCAACCACTGATACGATTACCATGCACAATTACGCAAGATTTCCAGGGAGATGCCATGTTGCTTTCCTCATGCACCTCCCTAAGATCTTCATTCTTCAAAGTGAATTTAGCAGATTGTTCCATGAAGACTTGGCTGACAACATCCATTCGGAGATGAAGCCTAGGAGAGATGCAGGTGAAGTCTTCTGGCCTCAAAAGCTGTCATTGAGAAAGCAATTATGTTGCTGAAGATACATTTTGAGTGCCTGGACAGATTTTGAGGCACCCTTCAAAATGTGGCAGTTACTTTTGTGCCATGCAAGTGCCAGGCAATGACCATCTCCTACAAGAGAGAATCTAATCAGCGCCCCTTGACATTCAATGACATTACCATCGCTAAATCCCCCACAATCAACATCCTGGGAATTATCATTGATCAGAAACTGAGCTGGAGTAGCCATATTAATACTGTGGCTTTCAGAGCAGGTCAGAGGCTAGGACTCCTGCGGCGAGTAACTCACCTCCTGACCCCCTAAAGCCCGTCTACCATCTACAAGGCACAAGTCAGGAGTGTAATGGAATACTTTCCACTTGCCTGGATGAGTGCAGCTCCAACAACACTCAAGAAGCTCGACACCATCCAGGACAAAGCAACTCCGCTTGATTGCTCCTCCTTCCACAAACATTCAAACCCTCTACCAGCGATGAGTAGTGGCAGCCATATGTACCATCCACAAGATGCACTGCAATAACTCACCGAGGTTCCTTAGACAGCACCTTCCAAACCCACGACCACTACCATCCAGAAGGACAAGAACAGCCGATAGCTGGAAAACCCACCACCTGGAGGTTCCCCTCCAAGTAACTCACCACCCTGACTTGGAAATATATTGGCCGTTCCTTCACTGCCGCTGGGTCAAATCCTCGAACTCCCTCCCTAACAGCACTGTAGGTGTACCTACACCTGCAGCGGTTCAAGAAGGCAGCTCACCACCACCTTTTCAAGGGCAACTAGGGATGGGCAATGAATGCTGGTCGAGCCAGCGACACCCACATCCTGTCAAATGGATTTTTAAAATTCAACAAAGCACAAATGTGGAAGATTATTTTTGTGCAAGGGATTCAGACCTGACAACCAAACGTTGTAGCAATTCTCTTTTATTGTCACACATCAGAGAGCAAGTCATTACAGTGTTTCGGAAGCAATTCACAGTAGAAAACAGATCATATAATGCCCGTAAGGACACTGGGTGTAATAGCACACGTTGTTCTCTCGCATTCACTTCTCTTCTACCTTCTATTCTGTTTCAATAGCAAGGCTTTAGCCAGTATGTTATCATGCTGAGAAACTTGCTCCATGATTTTGTTAGAGGTTCTTTACTCCAATGTTCCTTTACAACCTGATCTGATAATTCCATTCATTCTTCCTCCTTTTCTGCTGTGATTCTCTGTGCCTACGCCCTCCAGTATTCCCCACTCTCTCGGACTCATGTGGCCTGGACATCACTGCCCTCTTTGGCATTGTGCTTTCAACTATTTAGTCTATCAATCGCACATAGTGATGAGGTTATCAGTTCAGCCTCGCAGTTTATCTGCAGCAATGGCAGCTGTTTATGCAGTTCATGGGTTCACATCGATCATGGGTCATCAACGTGCACTTAAAACAGAAATCTGTGCAGAAGTCTGATTTCTAATCCGAAAGAAGGTCCCTCAGCAGTCACATTTCATAATCATATTATTTATTTATTCTTTCACGGGACGTTGCTGGCTCGGCCAGTATTCATTGCCCTTCAGCAGATGGTGGCGAGCTGCCGCCTTGACCCCTCTGCAGTCTCTGTGGTGTAGGTACATCCACAGTGCTGTGAGGGAGGGCATTCCAAAATTGCTATCCAGCAAGCGTGAAGTAATGGCGATATAGCCCCGAGTCAGGAAGGTGAGTGGCTTGGAGGCGGACTTGCAGGTGGTGGTGTTCCCATGCACCTGTTGCACTTGCCTTTCCTCGTGCTGGAGGTTGCAGATTTGGAAGGAGCCATTGGGGGAGACCCGATGAGTTGCTTCTGTGCATCTTGCAGACGGTACATGTATCATCACTGTTGGTAGTGGAGGGCGTGAATGCTTGCGGGAGGGATGCCAATCAAACAGGTTGCTTTGTCTTGGATAGTGTCGAGCTTCTTAAGTGTTTATTGAGTCGCTCTCATCCAGGCAAATGGAGAGTATTCGCTCACACTCCCAATTGGGCCTTATGGATGGTGGTCAGATTTTGATGAGTCAGGAGGTGAATTACTCACCGCAGAATTCCAAACCTTTGACTTGCCCTTTAACCATAATATTTGTACGCTGGACCGATTCAGTTTCTGGTCAATAGTAACCCCCAGAATGTGGGGTATTTAGCGATGGTAACGCTTGGGGAGACGGTTCATTTCTCTCTTGTTGGAGATGGTCATTGCCTTGCACTTACGTGGCACAAATCTCACTTGTCACTTATCAGGCCCAGCCAGAGTGCAGTCCAGGCCTTCTGCCTTTGGGCAGGGACTGCTTTGGTATCAGAGGAGCCCAGAATGGCATTGAACATTGCACAATCATCAGCCAGAATTTCCACTTCTGACCTTGGGATAGAAGGAAGGGCAGTGATGAAGCAGCTGAAGATGGTTGGGCCGAGGACAGTACCCGGAGGAGTTCCCACAGTGAGGTTTTTGGAACTGAAGCGATTGACTTCCAACAATCAATACCATCTTCCTTTGTTCTGGGAATGAGTCCAACCAGTGGAGTGTTTTCCTCCTGATTCCCATTGACTCCAGCTTGCTCGGACTCCATGATGCCATACCTGGTCAAATGCTGCCATGATGCCAAAGGCGGTTCCTCTCAGTCACTGCAGGCCATCAAATACTGCTTAAACCAGTGAAAGAATTATGCGTAAGGAAATCAGCCTGCCATGATCTTACACATCACAGACACCCATCCATCTCTTGTCCTTAACATCTGTTACAAGGCAAAAAGCCATTTGTTAGGCAGCAGTCAAAGCAATGTGGGGAAAAATGCGCAAGCAAATTATTTTAATCTTGCAAAAATGTTAAACAGAAACTTAATGAACTAACATTGCATCAAACTCCAATCTGCATATCCTTGCCCAACTGCAAAGCTAGACTGTTCCTTTTCCCACTATCCCTACATGATATAGTGTTGTGGCTTCAGCAGAGGTACACGCACTTGGCACACATCCTGCAAAAGTCAGAGATTAAATCAGACCCTTTGCAACCTCAGTGTCAGCTTTCAACCGCGTTGTATCGAACATTGGTGAGGCCGCACTTGGAACATTGCGCACAATTCTGGTCACCACATTACCAGACGGATGTGGAGGTTTTGGAGAGGGTGCAGAGGAGGTTTACCAGGATGTTGCCTGGTCTGCAGGGTGTTAGCTATGCGGAGAGGTGAATAGACTCAGACTGTTTTCATTAGACCGACATAGGTTTAGGGGTGACCTGATTGAGGTCTACAGATTATGAGGGACATGGATAGAGTGGATGGGCAGGCACTCTTTCCCAGGGTGGAGGGCCAGTCACCAAGGGGCAGAGGTTTAAGGTCCGTGGGGCAAAGTTTAGACATGTGCGAGGCAGGTTTTTTACGCAGAGGCTGGTTTAGCTCACTCAGCTAAATCGCTGGCTTTTAAAGCAGACCAAGCAGGCCAGCAGCACGGTTCGATTCCCGTACCAGCCTCCCCGGACAGGCGCCGGAATGTGGCGACTAGGGGCTTTTCACAGTAATTTCATTTGAAGCCTACTCGTGACAATAAGCGATTTTCATTTTCATTTCATTTTCAAGTGCCTGGAACAGATATCTGCTATCTGTGAAAGCAGATACATTAACGGCATTCAAAAGGCATCTTGACAAACACATGGATATGATGGGTATAGAGGGATACGGCACAAGGAAGTGCTGAGGATTTTGGCAAAGGTTGGTATCATGACCGGTACAGGCTTAGAGGGCCGAAGGGTCTGTTCCTGTGCTGCAATGTTCTTTGTTCTTTGTATTTGCAACAACGCAAGGACCATCTATTTCCACCTCGGCAACATTGCTCAGCCTCCTCTGTCCCAGCTCACCCTGAAATACACACATTCCTGCCTCTGTACCTCCAGGCCCGATAATTTCCTGGCTCATCCCCAGATCCTACACTCCCTAAACCTGAGACCATCCAAATCTCTGTTGCACGTCTCTGAACTCAAAACAGATGGAATAACATTCCTCCCACCCCTCCCCGCCATGTGCTTGGTAACCTACATTGGCCTCCAGTTAAGCAACGTTATGAAAACAATTCTCATCTATGATTTCAAATCCCACCATGGCTTCATTCTTCCTAACTGGGCAAAGCCCTTCAGCACTGCCACCCTCTGAGATATGTGCCATCATGTAACCTGGTCTTGTGCTTTTCTTTGATTTAAATTGCTCTAGCATGGTAACCATTCCTTCAGTGGCCTCGGCCCAAGCTCTGGAATATCCTCCCTACATTTCTCCAACTCTTTACCGTGCTTCCCTCTGCTAAGATACTCCTAAAACCTGCCTTATTAAACAAGCCTTTCATCATGTGGCCAAACAGCTCCCCATGTAGCCCAATGTCATGTTGTGTTTAACGCCTTTGGATTTTCTTTTACACAAAAGGCACAATGCAAATGTAAGTTGCTGTTGTCCACTTGATCCAGATAACTCAGTTGACCTTTTTTATTTTACTTTAATCAATGACTTTATTTGTGACTCTAACATTCACCAAACTTATCCATTTTCCAGATCAAACCGATCTAGTCGTAAGTTAACAAATTTTAGTTGATTCCTCAATTTGACAAAACGGCATTAAAAGCATAAGATGCATAAGAAACCATTCACGCTGAAACTATCATTCCATAACTTCCTAAGTCCCCAGCGTCACGTTTAGGGGATGCCCCAATCATGCGCTGGGAAATCACTCTGGGATCGTCCCACGTAAGGGTTTTCCCAGTAATGGTCCGGAAGCGCTCGCTCCCTCTGGACAATTGTGCTGGGCTGGGAACCACCTGACAGAAGAGATGCAGACTCGATGGGTCGAATGGCCTCCTTCTGCACTTTAAATTCTATGATACGACGTAACTCTCTAACTTTGGATGGTTCTGCCAATTTTACCCTGAAAGTTACTCTGAAAGAGTTGGAGGAAAAAAATTGCTTCTAACTCCAGGGTAATTATTCAAACCCCCAGACCCAGCCGCATAGTGGACGCCTCCCACACACACTCGGCCAGCGAATCCCGCACACCACCCCTACATGACCCCACCCCTTCCGGGCCAACCACCCTCTTCTTGGCCCAAATTCCCCCCCCCCCCCCCCCCCCCCCCCCCCCCCCGCCCCTCGCCGCCCATTTCTCCTCCACCCTCCCCCAGCCTGCTGTCCTACTGGTCTGACCCACCCTCCCTCTCCTCCTGGATTGATCCTGTGGTAGGCTATATTAGGGGTATCGCGGTACCTAGGTGGGATGTACCTTATACTGTAGTATGAGTGGTAGAACCTGCCTGCTGGTTCCGCCCAGCAGGCGGAGCATAAGAGCCTGTGTTTCATCCCAGCAGTCATTCTGTAACAGAGCTGCTGGGGTAACTACTTGTTCATTAAAGCCTTCAATTGGACTAAAATCTCGCTTCAGTAGTGATTGATCGTGCATCAATTTAATGAACAAAATTGAAGAATGGCTGCTCTCCGCATCAAGCCAGAGTGTCTACAAATCAACCACCACGCGGCAAATGCAGCAGCAACTTTTAAACATTGGCTGGCATGTTTCAACGGGTACATCAGGACGGCCCCGACTACCCCCACGGAGGATCAGAAAATGCAAGTCCTCCACTCAAGGATGAGCCCAGAAATCTACACGCTTATCGAAGACGCGGACGGTTTCGAGGATGCAATGACTTTGTTAAAAGAGCACTACGTCCGCACTGTGAATCAGGTATACGCTCGGCATCTTTTAGATACCAGATGGCAGATCCCAGGGGAATTACTGGACGATTTTTACCGTGCATTGTTGGTGTTAGGTAGAAACTGTAACTGTCCACAAGTCTCAGCCAATGACCACACTGAATTCTCAATACGGGATGCTTTTGTTGCGGGCATGCTGCCTTCTAAAATCCGCCAGCGACTGCTGGAAAATGACACGCTGGGGCTTAAAGAGGCACGGAAACTTGCACACTCCCTAGATGTAGCCTCTCGCAACACCCAGGCCTACGTTCCGGACCGCGCGGTACCCGCATGGACAGGGAGGACCCCACCCATGGCCGAATCCAAAGCACCCCTAAATTCCCCACAAGCTTGTGCAGTGCGGCAGCCAGGAAACCCCGGGGGGGGGGGGGGGGGGGCGATGCTGTACCTGAGCTGCTGGGGTAACTACCTGTTCAGTAAAGCCTTTAATTGGACTACAATCTCACTTCAGTAGTGATTGATCATGCATCAGATCGCCTGTCCTGTTCCAATATGCCTTTTCGGTCCGACCCCTACTTCCCGTCCGACCTCCCCACCTCCCGGTCCAACCACCCCGACCTGGATTGACCCACTCTTCAGGACTGACCACCTTCCTGAACTGACCCCATGCCCCCCTCCCCCCCCCCCCCCCCCCCCCCCCCCCCCAATCCGACTCTCCGGTGCCCCTCCTCCCTCTGAAATTTCAACGAGGGTAAGTCCGTCGAGAATGGCAATCTGCTGGAGATTGCAGGTCTGAGAATGTGTTTTCTACTGTATTGCCCCACTCTTCATTTCCAACAGGTTTCTGTGGCTATTCCTTTACCTTAGTGCGAAGCTGGAAAAATACCATTTTAAAGGTCTCATTAAATTTCATTTTGGTTTATATAAGCCGACGTACATGTCTCTTGAAATCTAATTATCTCCATCCTTTGCCTCTTGGTGAGTACTAACATTCTTCCTGGGTGGAGGAATGACTGCCTGGGACCTTATTTTGTAAATTAAATGTGCCAACATCTCTTCCACCTCCCTACCACAATAATTATTATTCCATCTTGCCCTTTTACAAAATAAATTGCAGCCTTTCCACGAGTAAAGCATTAATTTTTAATTCCCTCTTGTCATATTTTGACGAACAAAGATGTAGCTTGTTTTTTTTCCGCACAGTTCACATTCTTTGTTTTGATCTTTGTTTCTACAACTTCGACCTCTCTAATAGCCTTCACAGAAAAGCCTTAGATACAATGTGAGATATTTCTTCCTCTTTACCTTTGATAAATTCCTCCCATTTGTCATTGTGGCTGAGCAAAGAGTTGAAACAGGAGTGAAAAAAAGGCTTTTATTTTAATGGGTGTCCTTTGACATCTTCAGGATATCCCAGAAATGGTTTCGTAGCCAACTGCACCTTTGGAATTACTTTGGAAGCGTAATTGCTTTTTTAACGCAGGGACTAAGACAGTCCATTTCCATCTATCAAGGCCCCGTAACATAGTGGCTGGATAAGCCGTTTCAGTAATGTCGGTTGAGGGCGGAATATTGGTGAGGACCCTGGGGAGGACCCCTCTGTTCTACTCCACCACAGTTCAGTGGGATCATTCACATCAGTCCTGAGAGAGGAGGCGGAACCTGGTTCTCTTCCGAAAGACAATGCAGCACTCCCTCAGTACTGTGCTGAAGCATCAGCATTGATTTGCTGCTCTGGGTTTGGGTTGGGGACATGTGCCCAGATATTTCTGTGTTAGAAGTAGGAATGCGATCACTGAGCCAAGACTACCAGCTTGATTGAATTTGTTAAATTAGAGCAAACATGTGACGAATGGTTGACACGTAATCTGAGCTGCTTCTTCGGTGCAGTATTGTCAGAGATGGGTTCTCCGGCGCCCACCGCCGCTATCATATTTGGGGGATCAGGCAGAGAATGGGCTCCGACGCCCAAATCGGGGCCGGCAGCGGTTTGACGCTGGTCAGCCATGCTCTGCCTCCTCTGAAATGGCGTCATCACATCCCGTGCCACGTGATCGGCAGGCCCTCCAGCGATGCTCCGCCCCTGATGGGCCCAGTTCCCAATGGCGTGGGACACGGGTGGTCTCAACGGTCGTCAACCCAGTGTGTTGGCTTCAGACCGTGTCCAGCGGCGCCACACCCGACCAGTATCCATGCCGCTGACTGGGAGGGGTGTGCTTTTGCGAGGGCTGGGGGACTGGTGAGTGGGGGGGGGGGGGGGCCAGGGGGGTGGCCTGTGGGGTCGTGGATGGCGGGTCAGATCCACGCATGGTCATGCCCTGTTGTACAGCACGACCGCTGCAGGTTGTCAGCTGCAGCTGTGCGCATGCCCAGCCTGGGACCCGGCCATTCTCTGGGAGGTGCCGGAGCTGCAGCTAGCCCCTAATCAGTACTGGAATCGGTGAGGTTTCAGCGCCGTTTGTTTCTTTGTAGAACTCCCGTGAATTCTCTGTTTGAGCTGACACTTTGCCACTGAACCGGTGAATCCAGCCCATCATTCTTCAGTTGAAATGTTATGTTGACTCCTCATCTGCATGTTAAAGATTCCACCGCAATATTTCCATGACTTTACATAGTGCTCTGGCTAATAATCCTGATTTAACAGCACAGTCTTCCCCGCTTCATTTGTATTTACTTCATTCTGTAATCTTATATTGCTGTTTTTGTTAGCACTAAATTTTCATCATTCCAACCATGTCAGTGACATAATGTTAAGAAACCCAAATGCACCTGCAAGATCAGGAACTCCAATTCCTGATCATCTTCGAACATCTGCTCAGGCTGAGAGTAGGCCGCACATGAGCAGATGTGCAGCTTCACATGCTTCAGGGTCAGGACAGCCCCTGTGGGCCTGCGCATAGGGAAAAAAAAGGACAACGTGTAAACGCATGTCAGGTGACCAGGTGTGGACCACCATAGTCAAGTAAGTTTCCCAAGGAGAGGAACAAGGACATGGGAAGTGGCAAGGTCTAAACCAGGGAGGGAGACAGGGAGAGTTCCCAAGAAGTGTGTCCCAGAGGTAGAGACAGGGAACAGCAACAGGTCCCAATTGAGTCAAGAGAAGAGAGAACAATCTCCAATTGAAGAGAGAGCTGTGGGGAGCAGACCTTAAGTGCAGTGGGCTCAAGAGAGGGCCTGATAATTGAAGAGGGCTCAGGAGAAGCTCTGAGGACCAGAGAAGGCAGCCAAGGGTTGATGACTTGGTGCTGCAGGCCGTTGAGGCAAAGGCACTCCTTTTGGAGCTGAGGAGCCCTGCTTGACGTGGCTGTAGAGCTGAAATTGTGCTTGTAAGTTGATGCTCAAGTGTTCCCGGAAATCCAGGGGAAAGGAATTTCGGAAGGTGAGATTGAAACTCAAAGGTTGGCAATCATTGCAGCTGTCTCCGTTTGAGCAACTTTTGGGGAGAATCCCAAGGCAAGGTCTTCAAATGTGAATATTGGAAACCTTGTGAGGAAGATAAAGGGCGCGATTCTCCGCTGCCCACGATGGGTCGGAGAATAGCGGGAGGGCCTTTCCGACATTTTTCCCGACCTCCCGCTATTCTCCCCCCCCCCCCCCCCCCCCCCCCCCCCCCCCACGGCCGCCCCACGACATGAATCGCTGCTCGCCATTTTTTACGGCGAACAGCGATTCTACCCTGGCCGATGGGCCGAGTTCCCAGGCCTTTACGGCCGTTTTCACGAGCCCAAACACACCTGCTCTCACCGTTCGTGAAAACGGCCACAAAGTGCCGTCCCGGACAACCATGGCACCGATTGCCAAGGGTGGCATGGGCCCGCGATCGGTGCGCACCGATCGCGGGCAGCGGGTCCGGTACCCGTGCACTCTTTGTTCCTCCGCCGCCCCGCAGGATCAGTCCGCGGGGCAGCTGAGGGGCATGACGGCCCGCGCATGCGCGGGTTTGACGCACGGTAGCATGGTGGTTAGCATCAATGCTTCACAGCTCCAGAGTCCCAGGTTCGATTCCCGGCTGGGTCACTGTCTGTGTGGAGTCTGCACGTCCTCCCCGTGTGTGCGTGGGTTTCCTCCGGGTGCTCTGGTTTCCTCCCACAGTCCAAAGATGTGCGGGTTAGGTGGATTGGCCATGCTAAATTGCCCGTAATGTAAGGTTAATGGGGTGATTGTTGGGTTACGGGTTACGTGGGTTTAAGTAGGGTGATCATTGTTCGGCACAACATCGAGGGCCGAAGGGCCTGTTCTGTGCTGTACTGTTCTATGTTCTATGTTCTATATGCGTGATGATGTCATCCGCGCATGGGCGGGTTGGAGCCGTCCAACCCGCGCATGCGCAGCTGACATCATCGTGCGCGTCAGCCGCCGTGACGCTTGGCACGCGGGGTTAGCGACAGTCGCTAAGCCCGCGATGCCATTCTTCACGGGGCCGCGCTGCTAGCCCCGACCGGGGGGGGGGAGAATCGGTCCCGGGAGGGGGCGCGGAGGCTGCCTGTTAATTCACATATACCGTGTACTTAGAGTCGTAGTCATAGAATGTTACAGAAAGAGGCCCGTCCGGACATCATTCCTCCACCAGCTTTTAAACACCTATCGATTCTCATTCCATTTTCCAGCACTTAGTCCACACCTTTGTATACTCTGGTGTTTCAGGTTCCCATCTAAATCCTTCTTAAATGCTGTAAGGGTTCCCACTCAGACTATAAGATAGATATTGTAAACTGTTGTATTTTTCTGAAATCCTGCAGTAAAGTTTAATTTTGTTTGTTCAAAACCCATTAGCTTCATATTCATTTAATAAGTGTCTTGAGCTGGCTGAAACGATGTGGAGGTTCCTGTAAGGCTGCAGCTGATGGCTGGGACTTACGTCCCATTGTCTGGTGTCCCGGAGATCGTTTACCGCAATAGAACATAGAACATAGAACATTACAGCGCAGTACGGGCCCTTCGGCCCTCGATGTTGCGCCGACCTGTGAAACCATCTGAAGCCTATCTGACCTACACTATTCCATTTTCATCCATATGTCTATTCAGTGACCACTTAAATGCCCTTAAATTTGGCGAGTCTACTACTGTTGCAGGCAGGGTGTTCCACACCCCTACTACTCTCTGAGTAAAGAAACTGCCTTTGACATCTGTCCTATATCTACCACCCCTCAATTTAAAGCCATGTCCCCTCATGTTGGTCATCACCATCCGAGGAAAAAGACTCTCACTGTCCACCCTATCTAACCCTCTGGCTATCTTATATGTCTCTATTAAGTCTCAGCCTTCTCCTCTCTAACGAAAACAACCTCAAGTCCCTGAGCCTTTCCTCGTAAGACCTTCCCTCCATACCAGGCAACATCCTAGTAAATCTCCTCTGAACCCTTTCCAAAGCTTCCACATCCTTCCTATAATGTGGTGACCAGAACTGCATGCAGTACTCCAGGTGCGGCCGCACCAGAGTTTTGTACAGCTGCAGCATGACCTCGTGGCTCCGAAACTCAATCCCCCTACTGATAAAGGCTAGCACACCCTATGCCTTCTTAACAGCCCTCTTAACCTGGGTGGCAACTTTCAGGGTTTTATGTACCTGGATGCCGAGATCTCTCTGTTCATCTACACTACCAAGAATCTTGCCATTAGCAATATTTATCAAAAAAGCAAGCTTTACCAGCCTCACCGATGCGCTTCCTGGATTGTTGGCAGGAACTAATAATCAGGCATTGCACGGTGGCTAAATGTGGAAAATGCAGGAAATACTCAGCAGCTCTGGCAGCATCAGCGGAGAGGGAAAGAGGTTTTCTTTCACATCTGTGGCCTTACACCTTCCAGCATCTGCTTCTGTCCTGTTTGCAGTCTTTTCCTGGCTATTGACCACTCTGGACTGTCCTCTGCACAGTTACAATGTAAATAATGATGTACCGCGATTGGGGTACTTTTGAAGAAGTGTCAAACATTAAGTTTAGGTAGTTAACGAGTTATGTTGTAGTCCATAGGCCTGCGTTCATACAACCTAGAATTACAAATTCTCTCACAGAGCAAATGATGTGTGGTTCTACCTTTAGATTCAGGGATCAAGGTGACAGAGCGCAGGCACACAAGTAATGCACTATATAGCCTGGCAATCAGATTAGCTCCTGGTCAACCTCTTCCTTTGAAATGCGCAGGTATTGGGGTTCTCCCACTCTGGGATTAATTAAGATACAGTGAAAAAATTGAGCAGGAGGATATTGCAGTAAATTCTCATTAACAATCTGAGCAAACAAAAAAGGTAATCCAAAGAAGTACTGCAAAGATAGCCTGAAAATAGCCAACCGTGTCTTCAAATGAGGGGCTTTAAGCTTCTTTAATATCCTCCATGTCTTTGAAGATCAGTCAGAGCAGACTGATTTTATTTTTAATTGTTCTCAGCATATGAGCCTCGCTGGAAAGACATGACACTAATTGCCCATTTCTAGTTGCCTTTGAGAAGGTGTGCCTTTGAGGAGAGCGTGAGAGGAGGAACCTAGGACAGACAGTGAGCAGCAAGTAGAGGAGAGCACGACAGGGGGTTATTGAACCAGGTAGTCAACAGCAACTAGAGGAGAGAGGGGGGCACTGAGCCAGGTAGTCAACAGCAACTAGAGGAGAAAGGGGGGACACTGCGCCAGGTAGTCAACAGAAACTATAGCAGGAAACAAGAAGGGGTCACTAAGCCAGTTAATCAACAGCAACTAGAGCAGTGAGCAGCAGGTAGAGGAGAGCACGAGAGGGGGGTCATTGAAGAAGGTAGTCAACAGTAACTAGAGGAGAGAGGGGGGACACTGAACCATGTATTCAATAGCAACTATAGCAGAAAACAAGAAGGGGTCACTGAGCCAGTTAATAAACAGCAACTAGAGGAGAGAGAGGGGACACTGAACGAAGTAGCCAACAGCAACTATAGCAGAAAACAAGAAGGGGTCACTGAGCCAGTTAATCAACAGCAACTGGAGCAGAGAGGAGGACACTGAGCCAGGTCGTCAACAGCAACTAGAGTGGAGAGGAGAACACTGAGCCAGGTAGTCAACAGCAACTAGAGCAGAAAACAAGAGGGGATCACTGAGCCAGGTAGTCAGCAACATATAGAGCAGAACGCAAGAGGGGGTCATTGAGCCAGGTAGTCAACAGCAACTAGAGCAGAAAGCAAGAGGGGGGGTCATTGAGCCAGGTAGTCAGCACCTAACATCAGAATAGAAACATAAGTTCATTGGCTGGTGATTGCCAAGAAAACTAGGCAGGTAGTGCCTGGGGTCCTGCTCACTAATCTGTTTTCGCTTTGGATACCAGTGAGTATGTTGGTTCCTCAGACGAGTGCAACAAGATCCAAGTCTGTACAGGAGGGGAGACAAAGAGTGGAAGAGCAATAGTGACAGGGGATCAGTTAGTTAGGGGAACAGATAGGTGTTTATGTGGCCATGGACGTGACTCCAGGATGATATGATGCCTCCTGAGTTCAAGGGGCAAGGATGTTAGGGAGTGGCTGCAGGACATTCTTCTGGAGGAGGGTAATCAGCCAGA
This sequence comes from Scyliorhinus canicula, assembly GCF_902713615.1. Classification (NCBI taxonomy): domain Eukaryota; kingdom Metazoa; phylum Chordata; class Chondrichthyes; order Carcharhiniformes; family Scyliorhinidae; genus Scyliorhinus; species Scyliorhinus canicula. The sequence continues at coordinate 190,169,624 of NC_052154.1, read as the reverse complement.
GGTTGTAGTCCATACTGGTACCAATGACTTAGGTAGGAAAAGGGATGAGGCCCTGAAAGCAGACTTCAGGGAGCCAGGAAGGAGAAAGCAACAATCTCAGGATTACTCCCAGTGCCACGTGCAAGTGATTACAGAAAGAGAAGAACTGAGCAATCAGACACATGGCTGGAAAGCTGGAGTAAGGAGGAGGGGCATCATATTTCCGATGCATTGGGACCAGTTCTGGGGAAGGTGGAACCCGTACAAGCCAGGTGGTCTGCACCTGAACAGGACGTAGATGAATATCCTGGCAGGGAGATTTGCTGGCGGTGGTCATGGAGTCAGGGGTGGGGTTAAACTAGATTGGCGGGGACTGGGAACCTGAGGGAAAATTCAGAGTGGGAAACAGGAGATGGAGAACGTTGAATCTGCAATAAATAGGATGTACAGACGATCGTGGAAATTATGCACCAGGTTCGTTTCAGCCCAATTCAAACACTCCTCCACTCCACTAAGTGCCCCCTTCCCGACCTGCACCTCGGCCGGGGTTTTTATACAGCCGGGGCTCGCCTTGTCGATGAGAATCCACACCCCCTTAAAGGGGAAGTCCCGCCCCCTTAAAGGGGAAGTCCATGTTCCAGGGTGGTTATGGGAAATCATATTGTCCTGAACCAGGGACCTCCATTGGGGTTACAGCAGTGAAATAGTAAGTGACTCTGAAAGACAGAGTCTTTTATGGGTTTACATGGGTTAAAAAGTGTGTGGCACAGAAATCTGGAAATGAAGTCAAGCAGCATAGTAAATAAGGACGATGAGCACAGGGCACAGATAGACACATGGCAGTCTCATATCATCACTACAATGGAAAGCTGGCTTAAGGACGGGCAAAATAAGAAGCTCACCATCTTTGGATACACAATTTTCAGGCAGGAAAGGGAGGAGGTTAATATGGTGGAGGTGTCGCGATATTGGTTAAAGCATCAATGCAGCTGTCAGCAGGGATTATATACTAAACAAAGCTCCAGATGAGACCATATTTGTTGAGCTTAGAACTAAAAAAGGGGCAGCCACACTGCGAGGACTGCACAATAGCCCCCACATAGTGGAGGAGAGTTAGAAGGGCAAATACGTTGACAGATTTCTGAGTGCAAAAACAATAGGGCAGTTATTGTTCGGGACCCCAGCACTAATTGGAATATGAACAGTCTGAAGGGAACAGAGGGCGCACTCAAGAAAACGTTTGTTCCGTAGATTTGTTCTGAGGAAATGAAGTTGGGCAAGGGGATGAAGTAGCAGTGGAGGACCATTTCGGAAAGAGTGATCATAATATAGTCAGATTTAGCAGCATTGTTCAAAAGGACAAAGATCGACCAGGAGTAAAATTTCTAAACTGGGGATGACAAAGTTAAAAAGCTGAGAGATGAGCTGGCGAAAGTGGACTGGGTACAGCTATTCGAAGAAAAAAAACTGTGTTAAATCAGTTTTAGGCATTCAAAGGTGAAATTTTATATGCACAGTGCAGACGTGCCCCCGTGACGAAGAAAAGTTGCAGTACCAAATCTAGAGCCCCCTGGTTAACCAAATGCATGTAGGCTGAGGTAAAGCAGAAGATAGAAAGCCACAAAAAATTGTAGAGAGCCTCGAGGAGTATGAGCCTAGAGAGGTGATGGAAAAATGAAATGAAATGAAAATGAAAATGAAATGAAAATCGCTTATTGTCACGAGTAGGCTTCAAATGAAGTTACTGTGAAAAGCCCCTAGTCGCCACATTCCGGCGCCTGTTCGGGGAGGCTGTTACGGGAATTGAACCGTGCTGCTGGCCTGCTTGGTCTGCTTTCAAAGCCAGCGATTTAGCCCAGTGTGCTAAACAGCCCCTATGGACGTTCGGAAAGCAAATGGAGGTTACAAACGAATATTGGCAGGTGAAATCAAATAAAATCCTAAGATGTTTTACCAATACATTCAGAACAAGCGAATAAATAAGGCAAAGGTAGGGCCTATCAGAGATGTACATGGTAACTTGCGAATTGCTTTAGAAGATGTGGACAAGGTTCTCAATGAGTACTTTGTCCTTGTCTTCACTGAGGAGATGGATAATGCAGATATTCTAGTTTAAAAAGGAGGAGCGTGAAACATTAGTAATAATGAGAATAGTGAGGTAGATAAATCACCAGGGCCGGATGGATTGTATCCCAGACTGTTGAAAGAAGCCAGGAAGGATATAACGAATGCTCCTCGGATCACATTCCACCTCACTAGATGCAGGTGAGGTCCCAGAGTATTGGACGTCAGCAAATGTTGTATCATTAATTTACAAAGGTGCGAGGGATAGGCCAGAAAACTATAAGCCGCTCTATCTGACTTTAGTGGTGAGCAAATTATTAGGAACAATTCTAAGACAGGATGAACTCACTTTGGAAGGCATAGGTTGATCAAGGATAGTCAGCATGGTTTTGTTAGGGGGAGATCATGCCCTGATAACTTAATAGAATTTTTTGAGGTAGTAACAAGGATGATTGATGAGGGTAGTGCAGTGGATATTGTCTACATAGATTTCAGTAAAGCATTTGATAAGGCCCCAAACGGCAGACTGGTCAGAAAATGGATACGGAGGAAAATGGATCCAAAATTGGCTCAGTGACAGGAAGCAAAGGGTTATGGTCCATGGGTGTTTCTGCAAATAGCAAACAGAAAAGGGCAATGTCACGTTTCATGATTACGTCAAAGCAGGAAGTGATTGTCCCCTCTCCCCATCAGTGACACATTTCCCGACGTTCAACGTCAGGAACCTCATTATAATGAAATGAAATGAAAATTGCTTATTGTCACGAGTAGGCTTAGCCCCTAGTCACCACATTCTGGCACCTGTTCGGGGAGGCTGGTACGGGAATTGAACCGTGCTGCTGGCCTGCCTTGGTCTGCTTTAAAAGCCAGCGATTTAGCCCAGTGGCTAAACCTTATAATGAATTAAGATATAATTATCAGACTCATACGCTGGTGTCATCCGCCCCCCGCGCCCCCCCCCCCCCCCCCCCCCCCACCTCCCACACCAAACAATCTATCCATGGCAACAATATGTCAGAATGGTATGACACAGGACTAGGCGGCACGGTGGCACAGCGGTTAGCACTGCTGCCTCATGGCGCCAGGGACCCGGGTTCAATTCTGGCCTAAGGTGGAGTTTGCACGTTCTCCCCTTGTCTGCATGGGTTTCCTCCGAGTGCTCTGGCTTCCTTCCACAGTCCAAAAAAATGCAGGTTATGTGGACTGGCCATGGTAAATTGTCCCTTAGTGTCGAATGATGAGCAGGTTAGGTGGGGTTATGGGGCTACAGGGATAGAGTGGTGAGTGGGCCTAAGCAGGGTGCCCTTACCGTGGGTCGGTGTAGACACGATGGGCAGAATGGCCTCATTCTGCCACTGTAGAAATTCTATGGTTCTCTGGTCTCAGACGGAGTGCATCTAGCAAAGCAGTATTTTCAGGGGAGCACAGAGGTGAGTGCAGCACTCAGGGGGAGAGGGACGTGCCAGAGTAATGCTGGGAGAGGGGCGTGCCAGAGTAATGCTGGGAGAGGGGCATGCCAGAGTAATGCTGGAAGAGGGACGTGCCAGAGTAATGCTGGAAGAGGGGCGTGCCTGAGTAATGCAGGGAGAGGGACGTGCCAGGGTAATGCAGGGAGAGGGACGTGCCAGAGTAATGCGGGGAGAGGGGCGTGCCAGAGTAATGCGGGGAGAGGGGCGTGCCAGGGTAATGCAGGGAGAGGGACGTGCCAGAGTAATGCTGGGAGAGGGGCGTGCCAGAGTAATGCTGGGAGGGGGGCGTGCCAGAGTAATGCTGGGAGAGGGGCGTGCCAGGGTAATACTGGGAGAGGGGCGTGCCAGAGTAATGCTGGGAGAGGGGCGTGCCAGAGTAATGCTGGGAGAGGGACGTGCCAGAGTAATGCTGGGAGAGGGACGTGCCAGAGTAATGCTGGGAGAGGGGCGTGCCAGAGTAATGCGGGGAGAGGGGCGTGCCAGAGTAATGCTGGGAGAGGGGCATGCCCGGGTAATGCTGGGAGAGGGGCGTGCCAGAGTAATGCTGGGAGAGGGGCGTGCCAGAGTAATGCTGGGGAGAGGGACGTGCCAGAGTAATGCGGGGAGAGGGGCGTGCCAGAGTAATGCTGGGAGAGGGGCGTGCCAGAGTAATGCTGGGGAGAGGGACGTGCCAGAGTAATTCTGGGAGAGGGGCGTGCCAGAGTAATGCTGGGAGAGGGGCGTGCCAGAGTAATGCTGGGAGAGGGGCGTGCCAGAGTAATGCTGGGAGAGGGGCATGCCAGAGTAATGCTGGGAGAGGGACGTGCCAGAGTAATGCAGGGAGAGGGGCGTGCCAGAGTAATGCGGGGAGAGGGGCGTGCCAGGGTAATGCAGGGAGAGGGGCGTGCCAGAGTAATGCTGGGAGAGGGGCGTGCCAGAGTAATTCTGGGAGAGGGACGTGCCAGAGTAATTCTGGGAGAGGGGCGTGCCAGAGTAATGCTAGGAGAGGGGCGTGCCAGAGTAATGCTGGGAGAGGGGCGTGCCTTAGTAATGCTGGGAGAGGGGCGTGCCAGAGTAATGCAGGGAGAGGGATGTGCCAGAGTAATGCGGGGAGAGGGGCGTGCCAGAGTAATGCGGGGAGAGGGACGTGCCAGAGTAATGCTGGGAGAGGGGCGTGCCTGAGTAATGCTGGGAGAGGGGCATGCCTGAGTAATGCTGGGAGAGAGGTGTGCCAGAGTAATGCTGGGAGAGGGGCGTGCCTGAGTAATGCTGGGAGAGAGGTGTGCCAGAGTAATGCGGGGAGAGGGGCGTGCCAGGGTAATGCAGGGAGAGGGGCGTGCCAGGGTAATGCAGGGAGAGGGACGTGCCAAAGTAATGCGGGGAGAGGGGCGTGCCAGAGTAATGCGGGGAGAGGGGCGTGCCAGGGTAATGCAGGGAGAGGGACGTGCCAGAGTAATGCTAGGAGAGGGGCGTGCCAGAGTAATGGTGGGAGAGGGACGTGCCTGAGTAATGCTGGGAGAGGGGCGTGGCAGGGTAATGCTGGGAGAGGGGCGTGCCAGAGTAATGGTGGGAGAGGGACGTGCCAGAGTAATGTAGGGAGAGGGACGTGCCAGAGTAATGCTGGGAGAGGGGCGTGCCAGAGTAATGCTGGGAGAGGGACATGCCAGAGTAATGCTGGGAGAGAGGTGTGCCAGAGTAATGCGGGGAGAGGGGCGTGCCAGGGTAATGCAGGGAGAGGGGCGTGCCAGAGTAATGCTGGGAGAGAGGTGTGCCAGGGTAATGCAGGGAGAGGGGCGTGCCAGGGTAATGCAGGGAGAGGGACGTGCCAAAGTAATGCGGGGAGAGGGGCGTGCCAGAGTAATGCGGGGAGAGGGGCGTGCCAGGGTAATGCAGGGAGAGGGACGTGCCAGAGTAATGCTGGGAGAGGGGCATGCCAGAGTAATGCTGGGAGAGGGGCGTGCCTGACTAATGCTGGGAGAGGGACGTGCCAGAGTAATGCTGGGAGAGGGACATGCCAGGGTAATGCTGGGAGAGGGACGTACCAGAGTAATGCTGGGAGAGGGACATGCCAGGGTAATGCTGGGAGAGGGACGTGCCAGAGTAATGCTGGGAGAGGGGCGTGCCAGAGTAATGGTGGGAGAGGGACGTGCCTGAGTAATGCTGGGAGAGGGGCGTGCCAGGGTAATGCTGGGAGAGGGGCGTGCCAGAGTAATGGTGGGAGAGGGACGTGCCAGAGTAATGTAGGGAGAGGGACGTGCCAGAGTAATGCTGGGAGAGGGGCGTGCCAGAGTAATGCTGGGAGAGGGACATGCCAGAGTAATGCTGGGAGAGGGACATGCCAGAGTAATGCTGGGAGAGGGGCGTGCCAGAGTAATGCGGGGAGAGGGGCGTGCCAGAGTAATGCTGGGAGAGGGGCATGCCCGGGTAATGCTGGGAGAGGGGCGTGCCAGAGTAATGCTGGGAGAGGGGCGTGCCAGAGTAATGCTGGGAGAGGGGCGTGCCAGAGTAATTCTGGGAGAGGGACGTGCCAGAGTAATTCTGGGAGAGGGGCGTGCCAGAGTAATGCTAGGAGAGGGGCGTGCTAGAGTAATGCTGGGAGAGGGGCGTGCCTTAGTAACGCTGGGAGAGGGGCGTGCCAGAGTAATGCAGGGAGAGGGACGTGCCAGAGTAATGCGGGGAGAGGGGCGTGCCAGAGTAATGCGGGGAGAGGGGCGTGCCAGGGTAATGCAGGGAGAGGGACGTGCCAGAGTAATGCTGGGAGAGGGGCGTGCCAGAGTAATGCTGGGAGAGGGGCGTGCCTGACTAATGCTGGGAGAGGGGCGTGCCAGAGTAATGCTGGGAGAGGGACGTGCCAGGGTAATGCTGGGAGAGGGGCGTGCCAGGGTAATGCTGGGAGAGGGGCGTGCCAGAGTAATGCTGGGAGAGGGGCGTGCCAGAGTAATGCTGGGAGAGGGACGTGCCAGGGTAATGCTGGGAGAGGGGCGTGCCAGAGTAATGCGGGGAGAGGGGCATGCCCGGGTAATGCTGGGAGAGGGGCATGCCAGAGTAATGCTGGGAGAGGGGCGTGCCAGAGTAATGCTAGGAGAGGGGCGTGCTAGAGTAATGCTGGGAGAGGGGCGTGCCAGAGTAATGCTGGAAGAGGGGCGTGCCAGAGTAATGCTGGAAGAGGGGCGTGCCTGAGTAATGCTGGGAGAGGGACGGGCCAGAGTAATGCTGGGAGAGGGACATGCCAGGGTAATGCTGGGAGAGGGACGTGCCAGAGTAATGCTGGGAGAGGGACATGCCAGGGTAATGCTGGGAGAGGGACGTGCCAGAGTAATGCTGGGAGAGGGGCGTGCCAGAGTAATGGTGGGAGAGGGACGTGCCTGAGTAATGCTGGGAGAGGGGCGTGCCAGAGTAATGCGGGGAGAGGGGCGTGCCAGAGTAATGGTGGGAGAGGGACGTGCCTGAGTAATGCTGGGAGAGGGACGTGCCAGGGTAATGCTGGGAGAGGGACGTGCCAAAGTAATGCTGGAAGAGGGACGTGCCTGAGTAATGCTGGGAGAGGGGCGTGCCAGGGTAATGCTGGGAGAGTGCCAGCTTGATGCCAGTGTAGTACCAGATTGATGCCAGGTTACTGACGGAGGTTCCAGGGAAGGTGTGGGTGTAGCTGGATGAAGATGGTTTCCTGGTTGCTGTGACCTGGGCCGGCCGTTAATAATGGCACCTGGTTTTCGAGTGGTAATGGATATTGACGCTAGGTAATGGAACCAGCGAACGCAAGTTTCGTCCCTAAGTCCTGGACGATGTGGCGTAGGAAGCCGCCGTTGTTGCCAACACCACCTTTCTCACCCGGCATTGGCCTTTGCCAATGTTGGGGAAACTCCGGGCCTCTGTGAGATCTAGATAGGTTGGAGAGGAAAGACATGTTTCTTCTGATCAAGGGGCCAATTGCCAGGGAGCAGATATTTAAGGTAAGTCGTAGAAGGATTAGAGGGGATAGGAGGGAAAACCTTTTCACCTGGAGGGTGGAGACTCTGAAATTAGAGTCATCAGCTGGGATGGACCTGGCGTTGGGTTGGAGAATCCCCGGGGTGGGGGGGGGGGTGGCGCGGGATCACCGTCACGCCGGTCGGGGGCCGTTGACAGCGACGCCCCCTGGTGATTCCCCGGGCCCCCATGGGCCGAGTTGTCGACGAGTTTGGCTGAGTCCCGCTGGCGTGGATTACTCAGCTGCCACACGGCGGGACCTGGAAGTTGAGTGTGCGGGGGCCGTCCTGGAGGGGGGGGGAGGATCCGACCCCAGGAGGGGGAGGGGGGGGGCGGCACGTTGGCCTAGCCCGCGATCGTGGGCTACCGATCGGCGAGCGGGCTGATTCTGTAGGGGACTACTTTGCTCCGTCATATTGCCCGGGGGCCGGCGCAGAGAAGGGAACCCCTACGCTGGCTGATCCGCGCATGCGCGAACTCACGCGTGTTGTTCCGTTACGGGGACCACTCCAGCACCAACCTAGCCTCCCGAAGGGGAGAATTCCTCACTGTCGGGGGCCATTGACACCAGAGATGTAGGTGCCGGTTTTCACGCCGGTGTGTGGACATAGCCCCATTATTAGAGAATCTCGTCCATAGAGTTTTCACAGCAGGGAAGGAGGCCCTTCAGCCCATCGTGTCTATGCAGGCCATTAAGCACCTATTTACTCCAGTCCCATTTTCCAGCACTTGGAACATAGCCATAAGGCTCATTTCCATTACATCCATCACTTAAGTTGATGGTTGCGGCTGGAACATTCAACTCATTGAAAAGGTACCCAGACCTGAAGTGTTGTAACCTGGATGGCCATGGGCCAGGTGCTGGAAAGTGGGATTAAAATGAGCGTTTTGTCTCTTTTCTGGCCGGTGCAGACACGATGGGCTGAATCGCCTTCTTTTGCCCCATGACCGTTCTGTGTTTCTATGATTCTGAGTGTATTTTATTTTCATGTGCACATTTGCATAAAGCTGAGGTACGATGGTAGCGGGAAATGAAAAGGCTCGTCATGCTTCACCCTAAAGTAACCATGTGGAGACAGATAGGTTCGGCACCGGGTTCGCTTCCCAACAATGCATATTGACGCCGTCCTGAAAACCATCTTTGACTATATCCTGCACAATGCCTCCTCCAGTGCTGCCCTCCCAGTGGCCATCACACTTGCTCTGTCCAAAATGGTCAGCTCCACCCAGCCCCAGCAGGAGAATGTTTGTACGGCCGGGGTCGCGTTCCTTGTTACGTCATGTGTTGCATGACCTTGTCCTGAAAGAAAGAAGGGAGTGCCTTTTGAAGCGTTTCGGCAGTATGGATGATAAGGTCAAACGTTGTGTGCAAGTCATGTGATGAGGATGTGAGGTTGTGTTGAGAGTAACAAGTACAACATTGGTTTATTGTCACGTGTACCGAGGTACAGTGAAAAGTATTTTTCTGCAAGCAGCTCAACAGATCATTCAGTACATGGGAAGAAAAGGGAATTAAACAAAATTCAAGAAAATACATAATAGGGCAACACAAGATATACAATGTAACTACATAACCCGTACATGAAAAGAAAATACATAATAGGGCAAACATAAAATACACAATGTAAATACATAGACACAGGCATTGGGTGAAGCAGATAGGAGTATCGTACTACTCAGTAGAGAAGATGTGTGAAGAGCTTATCAGTTCAGTTCATAAGCCCACGTGTGAATTGGTAAAGAAGAAAACGGGGTGAAGTATGGCGCGTGGTTCGGTTCCTTATCTTGACAACAACGGCGAGGTCATTGAACTTTTTCTGGCATTGATACCATTGCGTTCCCGACTTGGGGGGAGTTCAAATGCTGATATCGAAATGCACTGTGAGATGATTGCCGAGGTGTTGCCTGGTGGGTTTTCTGCCCCTTGAGTTGGTGGAGGGGGTGGTGGAAGGGGGCAAACGGCACTGGGTCTTGCAACCATTTCTGTGTTCAGAAGTAGCCCCTTTCTTCAGAAGCCACAGCAGACCTACCCTGTAAGAGGGGAAGCTGGCTTTTCAGTAGCATTGGAGGCACATCCAAGCCCTCCCAAAGAGGCAGGCAGCCATTAACCAGTGCCTGACCACCCCCCCCCCCAGACAATTGGGTCCCCCACACCCCCCCCCCCCCCACCCCATAACGATCGCATGACCTCTTCACACACGTGAAGAGGAAGATGGAGTATGCTTCTCGCCTGCTTGAGCCCGTTATCTGGCACAGTCAAATTCCCAGTTCTCTAGCAGGGGCTGGTTTAGCTCACTGGGCTAAATCGCTGGCTTTCAAAGCAGACCAAGCAGGCCAGCAGCACGGTTCAATTCCTGTACCAGTCGCGCCAGAATGTGGCGACTAGGGGCTTTTCACAGTAACTTCATTGAAGCCTACTCGTGACAATAAGCGATTTTCATTTCATTATTTTGGAAGAAAGTTTTATCCAAATTAAATTGCTATTTAAAAATAAATAAAACTTGAGAAATTAAACTCACGATTCTTGTGTGTGCGTGTGTGTGTGTGTGACTCTACAGGTGCTAATTGAGTAAGCCTTTAATGCTGTTAATATATTGAAATTTAAAATTACCAGTCCTCTCTCACAGCTGCTTTTCAAATAAAGTTGCCAATACGACCTTATGTTAGCTGGTAGATTTTTAATTGGTGAGCTGACTTAAGCTTCACTGAGCTTTCTGGTGAGCTGTTTTGTTATCAACAGATAAAGGATTTTTTTCTTCACCCACGGAAAGACTTCTGTTTGGCTGTTCTTTTCAATTCAGGCTAAGCCCATTGTGGGTCCTCAAGGCACACAGCGTGCGAGGTGAAACTGAGTTAATATTTGAACTGGATCAGCTCCAGTTCTGGGGAAAATGGCCTTGACTTCACTTATTTTCTCCAGCAGATGTGGTGTTGGTGAAATAAAATGTATATTTTCACACACTGGCTCCGTGAGAGGAGATGGAGGACAGAAGTGTAAGTTTGACCGAGAGCAGGAATTGCCGTTCTGGATTCTCTGTTGTTCATCATATTCATAATTGATCGGAACTCACAAATTAGAGATACACAATGTAAAAACTGTGTAATGTGGATGTCCTGTCGAATCGGTCTTTTTCCAATTGGTAGACAGTGACTAGTGGGGTACCGCAGGGATCTGGGCGAGGACCCCAACTGTTCACATTATATATTAATGATTTGAACAAGGGAACTAAATGTATTACCTCCAAATTTGCAGATGATACAAAGTTGGGTGGGAGGGTGAGCTGTGAGGAGGATGCAGAGATGCTTCAACGTGATGTGGACAGGCTGAGTGAGTGGGCACATGCACGACAGATGCAGTATAATGTGGATGAATGTGAGGTTATCCACTTCAGTAGCAAAAATAGACAGGCAGATTATTATTTGAATGGGTGCAAATTGAGAGAGGCGGATACTCAGCGAGACCTTGGTGTCTTTGCGCATCAGTCGCTGAAAGTAAGCGCGCAAACACAGCAGGCAGTAAAGAAGGCGAATGGTATATTGGCCTTCATAGCCCGAGGATTTGAGTGTAGGAATAGGGATGTTTTACTGCAATTGTACAGGGCATTGGTGAGGCCACACCTGGAGTATTGTGAGCAGTTTTGGTGTCCTTATGTGAGGAAGGATGTTCTTGCTATGGAGGGAGTGCAGCAAAGGTTTACCAGGCTGATTCCAGGGATGGCGGGACTGTCATACGAGAAAAGGCTAAATCGGTTAGGATTATATTCGTTGGAGTTTAGAAGAGTGAGCGGGGCTCTCATAGAACCTGACAAAATTCTAACCGGTTAGACAGAGTAGATTCAGAAAGAATGTTCCTGATGGTGGGGGAGTCGAGGACTAGGGGGTGATAGTTTGAGGATAAGGGGTTAACCTTTTAGGACTGAGGTGAGGAGAAATTTCTTCACCCAGAGAGTGGTGAATCTGTGCAATTCGCTACCACAGCAAGGAGTTGAGGCGAAAACGTTGTGTAATTTTAAGACGGAATTAGATATAGCTCTTGGGGCGAAAGGGATCAAGGGATATGGGGGAAATGTGGGATCGGGGTATTGAACTTGATGATCAGCCATGATGATAATGAATGGCGGAGCAGGTTCGAAGGGCTGAATGGCCTCCTCCTGACTCTATTTTCTTTGTTTCTATGATCTCATCTGAGCTTTTCATCCCCATTTCCCAACCTGCAGTCAGCCAGATGGAGAGGAGCAAAAGGAGGGAGGGAGAGATTGCTGGAAGCCTGCAGACAGCGGGTAAGAGGGCATCAGGAAAGCTGCCAATTGGGGCAGGTCAGCTCTGGGTGATGGTGGGAGGAAACAAATCTTCTCCTGGTCCACAAGCAGTGCCAGAAAGGAGCTGACGGTCTGGATCCAGGAATTCGGGCCTCCCTTCAACCCAAACTTTGGAAAACTCAAATCCCAGCTGTTCAATTTAATACCCGATTATAATTTTCAGAATACAGCCTCATAAACATATTCAAACAAATAACCCACTAGCTGAGAGCAGATTAGTTATCTGCCGCATTTTCCCTAATGCCCCGACCTGACCCCATCCACTAGAATCACTACTCGACAAGAGATCACTGTGAACTGATAAGGCAGAATTCGCTTGACCCTGGGGGTGGTGGGTGGAGTGTAGGGGGGGGGGGGGGGGGGGGGGGGAGTGGGGGGGGGGGGGGGGGGGGTGGAGAGATGCAGGTGGTTGAAGTGTTGGAAAAATCATGGGTGGTCGCATCACAAAGGCTCCCCAATGCTTTCCCACGGCCCTAAGGTTTACCTAGAGGTGGACTGACAATGCAAATTGACAATTGACAGCCAAACTGCATATTTAAGGTTCCAATTAGGAGCCATTTAGAGCACTCTCTGGATCTTTGCCGGCGCTGTCCCATGGGGAGGCCACCAGCTTAATGGAGTTGACCTCCGGCAGGAATGAGGTGGGTGGTGGGGAGAAGGTATTGTTGGAGAACATCAGAACCAGAGGCTTCATCCCCCAGTGAGGAGACAGACAGTCGCAAAATCTGCTGTCTGAGGAGTTTCTCCTGTGACCAGAGCCTTCTGCCTCCTCAGCTACTCCAAAACAATCTCCGCCTTGAGGCCTCCTCACGTTGCCATATGTGCCTCAGCAGCACCCACCTTTCATGGTGTGGCTGCCGACATTCTCGAGCTACTGACCCTGTGATCAGGTCACCCAGCAGAGGGACCTCGGGAATGTTGAGCTCGGGCGTGGCCATGTCGGAGGCCGCGCTCCCGGCCTGGCTCCTGGCAATTCCCAGCTCGGAGTTCCCATTTGGTGCTGACTTCGGGATCTCTAATCCCACAAAATGCTGTTCAGTGTTTTAATAAGGTGGAGAAACTGCTTGCACTTGTGGGTCAGCCGAACCGCAAAGGGTGCATGAGAGAGCGAGTAAACGACAAGTAAAGATTTGAGGGGAAGTATCAACGGCATGGATAAAATTTGGAATTCACTGCCTTACGGAGTATTTGAAACGATAGCATTAATGCATTCAGGAGGATGCTTAATGCATGCATTATGGAGAGGTGAAGAGGGGGATAAATGCTGGGAGGGGTAAGGTGGGAAGGGGTAATTAGGATTGGAGGAAGCTGGTGACGAGTTGGACAAGGGGCTTGTTGCAATGGACTTCAATCTGTGTAATTTTATAAAACATGCACTGAGCAACATAAATTCACTCCGTGTCCCAGCAGGTTTAATAGTTCAGTCTTTAAGCAATTGATTTTGGTGTCAGGAACCATCGTGGAACGTTTTTGAAGTTCACAAACTGAAGTCAGTGTCAGGCAGGGAGCCGGCAAGGTCGGAAGGATGAAAAGAAAATGTTACGAAAATCAGGAGGTGGTGATTAGGTGATGTCAGACTTGGTTTCCAAACAGCCTGGAGCACAGCAGAGGCTGAAGGAGTTAAGGAGGCCCACAGGTTTCAGATGCTGCGAAAGAAATTGTTATTTTAAGATGCTTTTGAATAATTCCAGTGAGTCGAATACAATTTTCGGCGCACATGTGAGTCGATCGGCTGACGTTGGTGTCAGTGGGAGTCAAGCTGAAGTCAGTGAGAGTTTGGATTGGATTGGATTGGATTTGTTTGTTGTCAAGTCCAACGAGGTATTGTGAAAAGTATTTTTCTGCGCGCAGCTCAACAGATCATTACGTACATGGAAGTAAAAGAAAAAAAAGAAAATACATAATAGGGCAACACAAGGTACACAATGTAACTACATAAGCTCCGGCAACGGGTGAAGCATACAGTGGTTTAGTGTTAATGACGTGTCATGTAAGAGCTCTTCTGTTTCCTCTGACCAGCACTTCTTAGCTGGATTCTCCCGCTTGAGTTTCTTCTTGTAAGCCGGGAGAAGGAGCACCGTCTTATGATCTGATTTCCCAAAGTGCGGTCGGGGGATAGAATGGTAGGCGGTCGGGGGATGGAACGGTAGGCGCCCTTGATTTTTGAGTAGCAGTGGTCAAGTGTGTTGTTGCCCCTGGTGGGACAGGAGATGTGCTGGTGGAATTTTGGCAGTACACTCAAAGGTTGGCCTTGTTGAAGTCCCCGAACAAGGTGAACAAGGCCTCTGGGTGTTCTGATTCATTCTTGTTTATAACTGTGTACAGTTCGTCCAGCGCCTTCTTGACTTCTGCCTGGGGTGGGATGTAGACCGCTGTGATAATGGCTGAAGTGAACTCACGTGGAAGATGACATGGGCGGCACTTTATGGTCAGTTATTCCAGGTCTGGGGAGCAGTAGGTCGCCAGGGTCACCACATCCAAGCACCAGGAGGAGTTGATAAGGAGGCAAACCCCGAGTTCAAGACAGTAGAAAAGCGCCCAGGAAATGGGAAAAGGAGTAACCCATTCGGCCCATCGAGCGTGCTTTGACATTCAATACGATGATCTTGGGCGTTAAGTCTACTTTCCCGCCCACTCCTCAGATCCCTCAATTCCCTGGGACACCAAAAATCTGCTATTCCAGATTTTCAAATACTCAACCATGAGCACCCACACCCAAAACCCTCTCTGGGGAAGATTATTTCCAAGATCCACAGTCTTCGGTTGAAGAAATGAGGACCAGATGGAGCGGCACTCGTGGGGGTCTCCCAGGGGATCGGAAGACCCCAGCTACATACCCTTTGGGCAGGATGGTGCCACCTTGGCATTGTTGGTGCCACCTGGGAACCCTGTCATTGCCATGATGCCCCGAGGTCAGCACAAAATGTCATGGGCACTGCCAGGGTGCCAGGTTGGCATTGCCAAGGTTTCAAGCTGGCATTTCTTGGGCATGAGATCGTGCTGGGGGTGCCCTACGTGGGTGTTGGAGGGGTAGGGGGAGCTGAGAGCTGGGGGAGAGTCAGGGATTGCTTAGAGGGCCTTGGTGATAAGGATGCCATTTAAAAATGGCATTCTGATCTCTTGTTGCACTGGGGAGTTCTGGTGAGCGGAGCCCCCACTGTACAAAACGGGGCTAATGCGGCCTTGGCAATGCGTTCCCCATTGAGGCCCCTTAGACCATGCAAGCCATGTTGAATAGCCCTGTGTTTCTCAGCACTGTGAGCACTGGGAAATACGAGGCTAAACGCGCTCGCAATGGGACTTTGTTCCCATTTGGGTGAATCGCGCCTGTCGTTATTTATTTAAGCGATAAGGAAATCCTGCAGATGTGGGAATCTGAAAAATAACTGGTAAGTTCTGCAAACACTCAGCAGGTCAGGTAGCAATGGTGGAGAGAGGAACAGAGTTAATGTTTCAGGTCAATGACCTATTGTCAGAAGGTACCGTGGGCAGCACAGTAGCATTGTGGATAGCACAATTGCTTCACAGCTCCAGGGTCCCAGGTTCGATTCCGGCTTGGGTCACTGTCTGTGCGGAGTCTGCACATCCTCCCCGTGTGTGCGTGGGTTTCCTCCGGGGGCTCCGGTTTCCTCCCACAGTCCAAAGATGTGCAGGTTAGGTGGATTGGCCATTCTAAATTGCCCTTAGTGTCCAAAATTGCCCTTAGTGTTGGGTGAGGTTACTGGGTTATGGAGATAGGGTGGAGGTGTTGACCTTGGGTAGGGTGCTCTTTCCAAGAGCCGGTGCAGACTTGATGGGCCGAATGGCCTCCTTCTGCACTGTAAATTCTATGATAATCTATGTAACCTGGCAACCGGGATGCATGTTGATCTCTTTCACACTTTTGTTCTTATATGGATTTTGAGTCCCATTTTAAATAATAACGGGATCATTTTAACCTAACCTGCCCAGTGGAAAATTGGCACGATCAGATTTTCAACAGAAAGCAAAGTTAGGTGGTGTGTAGAATGGGTGTCAATTTGATTAAACCGGGCATGTTGACCAAAAACGTCCTCTGAGTGCGTGGGTTTCCTCCGGGTGCTCCGGTTTCCTCCCACAGTCCAAAGATGTGCGGGTTAGGTGGATTGGCCATGCTAAATTGCCCGTAGTGTCCTAAAAAGTAAGGTTAAGGGGGGTGTTGTTGGGTTAGGGGTAAAGGGTGGATACGTGGGTTTGAGTAGGGTGATCATTGTTTGGCACAACATCGAGGGCCGAAGGGCCTGTTCTGTGCTGTACTGTTCTATGTTCTATGAAGTGTGAGAGTAGAATGTGCTTTGAATTATGGAAGGATTCTCAGGCTGTGCAAAGCCTGACAGGGACCATGGCAGCATGTTCTGTACATTCAGTTGCCCTTAACCTGTGCTACGCAGCAGCTGAATATGCCTACCCTATCTGGGAACATGTTCCCATGCCAAGAATTTGGACCCTGTCATTGCTGCACCTTGGAGAGCTATTACCGGATGCCTGAAACCAACTAAAGGGGACAATGTGTGTCTGTTTGCAGGTATTGTTCCACATTAAGTTTCCAATGATCATGCAAAAGTAGGTAATCCTCAAAACCCTGATGTCGTACAAGGGTCTGCCACATAAAGGGCATTTTTTTTTTTTTTTAAATTTAGATTACCCAATTATTTTTTCTATTAAGGGGCAATTTAGCGTGGCCAATCCACCTACTCTGCCCATTTTTGGGTTGTGGGGGCGAAACCCACGCAGACACGGGGAGAATGTGCAAACTCCACACGGACAGTGACCCAGAGCCGGGATCGAACCTGGGACCTCAGCGCCGTGAGGCGGTTGTGCTAACCACTAGGCCACCGTGCTGCCCACATAAAGGGCATTAACCTACGACTGAGTACACTCCTGCCTCAACAGTAGAGAGCAGATGACCCACACCCAGGCATCAGTGTAGTGCGGAAAAAATCATGGAGACAGCTCCTAGCTCAGACCTTTACGGAACCTATAATTTCTAGTAGTTAATAAACACTTACTGTTGAACCGGTTGAGGTTACGAACACTTTAATGAGACCCACCAAACGACACCCAGCACCTTGCAACACATAATCGTTTTCAAGGCTTTCATTTTAACATTGGTTGTGCCATTTCTACCGGGCTCCATACTGTCTTAATAGAATTCACAAATGATTGATAATCTGCTGCTTCCACCATTATACACATTTGCAAACTTCTAAACAACACCGTAAAGATGTGCACATGAGGCCAGCATAATGCCGGAGAAAAGATTTAGCACCATAGTCATTTACAGTCAGCTCTTTTACAAGAGCAATTCAAAATTAATCACCCCGCTCCTCTCTTTTCCCCATAGCCCAGTATCTGCCCCTGCTTCAAGTATACAACCACTTTTTCTTTTAAAGGTGTTGCAGCTTCCATTCCAACAGTTCCCAACACTGAAGCATTCCAAGCTCCGACAACCTGCTTGTTTAATGAAATCTCACTCCTCACCTTCTTAATGACAATTTTAAACTGATGATTCCTGGAAAATAAGTCCCAACCTGGAAAATAAGTCCCCTATTCATCATCACATCATCAACTATAACCCTGTTTCATCTCCTTGTGGTCCTTATGTTTCTTAAGCAGCACCCCCCCCCCCCCCCCAGCTCCGGTTTCTTCCCACAGTCCAAAGATGTGCAGGTTAGGTGAATTGGACATGCTAAATTGCCCCTTAGTGTCCAAAAAGGTTGGGTTGGGTGAGGATACTGGGTCACGGGGATAGGGTGGGGGTGGGGTCTTCCGTCAGTTGCTCTTTCCAAGGGCCGGTGTAGCCTGGATGGGCCAAATGGCCTCCTTCTGCACTATGATAATCTGTGACTAATTTACTCTTTTAAGCGTCTATTTATAATTAGCTGCCACTCTTTGCCAGCACTCACATGTTCCGGGAATTATTTATTTGAGTGGCTTTGTCTCTCTGTTGATTCCGACCTCACCCATGGTGTAAATTGCCCAATTCTTTGTTGCTCCTCCTCCACAAATGTATTATCTTCGGCTTACCTGCACTAAATTCTATATTCCACCTGTCACCCCATCCCAGCAGCCTGACTACCATTTCCCAAATGTTGGCAGTCCATCTCAGTCTTTGCCAAATACCATTCATCAGGTAAGTTTGGAATTGTGCTGTCCAAAAACATTACAAATGAATTTCTTCCATCTATCCAATCTGTCACTTCAAAAAAGATCCCTTTAGATTAATTCGGCATGAGGTACCTTTAGTAATGTTCATGCTGGGTGTCCTCGAATAGCCCATGGATTTCTTTTTTTTAAAATTTGGTGTGCCCAATTTATTCCAGTTAAGGGGCAATTTAGCGTGGCCAATCCACCTATCCTGCACATCTTTTGGGTTGTGGGGATGAAACCCACGAAGACACGGGGAGAATGTGAAAACTCCACACGCACAGTGACCCAGGGCCGGGATTCGAACCCGTGTCCTCAGCGCCGTAGGCAGCAATGCTAACCACTGTGTCATCGTGCTGCCCTAACCCATGGATTTCTGAACGCTCGCCAATTTTATTCGCACAAATTAAGGATCCAAAGATCACGCTCACAGCTTTTATGAGCGTAGCTAGTCCAGTTGCCCAGTTTGACCTTCTCTTTCGTGTTTTGAACAGCGATGTTGTATCGGTTACTTTCCAGCCCCTCAGTACAAGCCCTGGCATCTTCTCTTCGACTTATTTATGAAATGAAATGAAAATCGCTTATTGTCACGAGTAGGCTTCAATGAAGTTACTGTGAAAAGCCCCTAGTCGCCACATTCCGGCGCCTGTCCGGGGAGGCTGGTACGGGAATCGAACCGCGCTGCTGGCCTGCTTGGTCTGCTTTAAAAGCCAGCGGTTTAGCCTTGTGAGCTAAACCAGCCTCTTTCTTTATTTATTTATTTATTTATTTATTTATTTATTTATGTAGTTGAAGAAAGATTTGGACTGCTGCACCCCCCCAATGGGCTGAGTTCCCGGCCGCGTGGTTGATGTGGAGGCACAGTCGAGCAGAGGCCGTGCTGCTGGCCCGGGGGGAGGGGATGGGGGTGGGGGCTTCCGCGAGGGCTGGTGGGAGGTAGCCAGGGGGTGGTCACGGGGACAGTATGTGGCAGGCCGTGTCCGCGCAAGGCCAGTGCCATGTTGTATGGCGGGACCGCTGCAGATCGTTGCCGTGCGCATGCGAGGCCACGGACCCGGCCATTCTCCGACCATTTTTGGCGCGGGAGCCGGAGGTTTTACCCGGCACGGCTGCCAACCCCTCACCGGTTCCAGGACTTAGCCGCAAAATCAGAGAATTCAGCCCCAGCTATTTGCCCCACTTCACTTTCCATAAGAAAATCAGAAAATGCTGCTTTCTTTGCGGGAATAAAAATACTGACCTGGGAAGCAGTCAGATCCTTAAAAAGCACTTTGACCACAAGCGACCATTTTGATCCAATCCATCTTGGAATCCCTGGCTGCTTCATCACCGTTGTTCAGTGCCCTTGATTGTGCACCAAACAATGTACTATTATCCTTTCTACAAACTATATTCCATTTGTATTCTGTCTTACAGTCCAGTGCAAGGATAAGAATCTTTCATTAACACTAACACACCTCCTTATAATGTCCTGAAAATGTTATAATTGGGAATTTTAAGTCCCAGTTTTTTCCTGACCAGAGCAATATTATATCATATCCCTTCATAGTAAATAATTCCAATGCTTCAATTTTGTTTTGAATGATTTCAGCACTCACGGAAGTGATGGTGCCTTAGTGCCAATCTCACTAGACGAGGGGCCCAGGCTAAAGCTGGGACATGGCAGCTGGTAGAAATTAAATTCAATTAGTAAATCTGCAATTAAAAGTTAGTCTTCATAATGATGACCATGAAACTACCACCCATTGTCATTTAATAAAAACCTCATCAGGCTCACCAGTGTCCTTTAAGAGAAGGAAATCTGCCATCCTTACCTGGTCTGGCCTACATGTGACTCCAGACACACAGCAGTGTGGTTGACTCTGAACTGGTCCGCCGAAATGGCTTCGCAAGGCATTCAGTTCAAGGCCAATTAGGGCTGGACACCAAATGCTGGGCCGTGCCAATGACATCCCATATCCCCTGAAAGAATAAAGGGCAGCACAGTAGCACAAGTGATTAGCACTGTGACTTCACAGTGCCAGGGTCCAGGGTTCGATTCCCCGCTGGGTCACTGCCCGTGTGGAGTCTGCATGTTCTCCCCGTGTCTGCGTGGGTTTCCTCCGGGTGCTCCGGTTTCCTCCCACAGTCCAAAAATGTGCAGGTTAGGTGGATTGGCCATGCTAAATTGCCCTTAGTGACCAAAATGTTTAGGAGGGATTATTGGGTTGCAGGCGTATGGTGAAAGTGAAGACTTAAGTGGGTCGGTGCAGACTCGATGGGCTGAATGGCCTCCTTCTGCACTGTATGTTCTCTGTTCTAAAGTATACTGCATAGTTGTAGCTCTTTTCTGCTTTAATTCTGGCTAGTTTTTTTGTTCCATTAATCCAGAGCACTCTTGCCCTTTGTTCCGAAGATTGCGGGTTCAGGTTCTCCTTGGGGTTGGACTGTCCCGCAGGCCAAGTAGTCCAGTCATTGGGACTGAACGCGAATCCGGAGTCAGTATGGGTGGACGGTGGGACCTCAGGATGGATTCTATTGGAACTGCCTATCAGGGCAGCAGCCGCCTCTGTCAGTGTCAGCTCAGCTGCTGGTAGGGGTGGCTGTTACACTGAGGCTGCAGGGAGATATGTGATGCTGAGGCACCATTGAAGGCCCAGTACATTTCCTTGCGCTGTTCCTGTGCCAGGTAGGCAAAGCACGGCCACCAAAGGAGTGAGCTCTCCAACGGCACAATCGGAACCAGGGGACTGGCCATTGCTGCTGAGGGGTCCTTTGTGGGCCATATGTCGGTCATAAGGAAGGACCACCAGAACCTGTCAGACACCACCTTGATATAGTTTTTCTTTTAAATTTAGAATACCCAATTAATGTTTCTCCAATTAAGCGGTAATTTAAGCTTGGCCAATCCACCTACATCTTTGGGTTGTGGGGGCGAACCCACGCAAACACCGGGAGAATGTGCAAACTCCACATGGACAGTGACCCAGAGCCGGGATCGAACCTAGGACCTCGGCACCTTGAGACTGCAGTGCTACCACGGCGCCACCGTGCTGCCCTCCAGCTTGATATATTTGGCGGAAAACCTCTGCCCTTGCTAGTAAAATGATAGCGGGTGTGGGAAATTACCAGAAATGGGCCAATAAATTGGCTGAGTTGGTCACGTGCCTCCAGTCGGACGGTAGCCACGTTGCTGAGACACTGTGGACAATATCCCCTGCTGGCAGGAAGACAGTGGGCTCCCCTTCGAATGTCTCCTATCTCCAGAGAGCTGGTGAAATTCAGCTGCTGAGCACAAAACTCTCGACTGAGACTCCCGCAAGAGAGACGGTGCTGCATTGTCAGACATGCTGAGGTAAATTCTCTGCCGCGGTATTCTCCATTCCGCCGGCAGCTCACTCCAGACTGCAGGTTTCCCATTGGCCAGCGGCGGGAATGGAGCCTCCCGCTGCCAGTGATGGTGCGCCACCAGGAAATACGCGGCTGGGGAGGCGGAGAATTCACCCTGCTGTCTTTCGGATGAGGCGAATGATGCGCGATCAATAACCACTGAAACGAAGGAGTAGTCCGAATCGAAGGCTTTAATCTACAATATGTTTCCCCAGCAGCTCGAGTACAGAAAGAACAATGGCTGCTGGGAAACACGGGATCTTATACCCCGCCTCATTGGGCGGAGCTACCTTACATCTTGACCAATGAGAAAACAACACTTGGGCCAATGAGCAGCGAGCCTTCTACACCAATGGTAGCTCACACTCCCAGGTACCGTAGTACCTCTAGTCATACTACCACAGTGAGAAACTGAGGCTCCCGGTCTGCTTCCTCGGATGGGTGTAAAAGATCCCATGGCACTATTCTGAAAAAGAACAACGAAAATATCACCGCCACCATGGCCAATATTTATCCCTCGCTCGAAATCAACATTTCTAAAACATGAATTGATTATTATCACATCGTTGTGGGCTTGCAGTGTGCACAAATTACCTGTCACTTTCCCCTATGTTAGAACATTGACTCCATTCTTTTCGTTGTGTGACACTTTGAGATAGAACATAGAACGATACAGCGCAGTACAGGCCCTTCGGCCCTCGATGTTGCACCGACATGGAAAAAATCTAAAGGCCATCTAACCTACACTATGCCCTTATCATCCATATGCTTATCCAATAAATTTTTAAATGCCCTCAATGTTGGCGTGTTCACTACTGTTGCAGGTAGGGCATTCCACTGTCTCACCACTCTTTGCGTAAAAAACCCACCTCCGACCTCAGTCCTATATCTATTACCCCTCAATTTAAGGCTATGTCCCCTCGTGCTAGCCACCTCCATCCGCGGGAGAAGGCTCTCGCTGTCCACCCTATCTAACCCTCTGATCATTTTGTGTGCCTCTATTAAGTCACCTCTTAACCTTCTTCTCTCTAACGAAAACAACCTCAAGTCCATCAGCCTTTCCTCATAAGATTTTCCCTCCATACCAGGCAACATCCTGGTAAATCTCCTCTGCACCCGTTCCAAAGCTTCCACGTCCTTCCTATAATGAGGCGACCAGAACTGTACGCAATACTCCAAATGCGGCCGTACTAGAGTTTTGTACAACTGCAACATGACCTCATGGCTCCGGAACGCAATCCCTCTACCAATAAAGGCCAACACACCATAGGCCTTCTTCACAACCCTATCAACCTGGGTGGCAACTTTCAGGGATCTATGTATATGGACACCGAGATCCCTCTGCTCATCCACACCACCAAGAATTTTACCATTAGCCAAATATTCCGCATTTCTGTTATTCTTTCCAAAGTGAATCACCTCACACTTCTCCACATTAAACTCCATTTGCCACCTCTCAGCCCAGCTCTGCAGCTTATCTATGTCCCTCTGTAACCTGCAACATCCTTCCGCACTGTCTACAACTCCACCGACTTTAGTGTCGTCTGCAAATTTACTCACCCATCCTTCTGCGCCCTCCTCTAGGTCATTTACAAAAATGACAAACAGCAACGGCCCCAGAACAGATCCTTGTGGTACGCCACTCGTAACTGAACTCCATTCTGAACATTTCCCATCAACTACCACTCTCTGTCTTCTTTCAACTAGCCAATTTCTGATCCACATCTCTAAATCACCCTCAATCCCCAGCCTCCGTATTTTCGGCAATAGCCGACCATGGGGAACCTTATCAAACGCTTTACTGAAATCCATATACACCACATCAACTGCTCTACCCTCGTCTACCTGTTCAGTCACCTTCTCAAAGAACTCGATAAGGTTTGTGAGGCATGACCTACCCTTCACAAAACCATGCTGACTGTCCCTAATCATAATATTCCTATCTAGATGATTATAAATCGTATCTTTTATAATCCTCTCCAAGACTTTACCCACCACAGACGTTAGGCTCACCGGCCTATAGTTACCGGGGTTATCTCTACTCCCCTTCTTGAACAAAGGGACCACATTTGCTATCCTCCAGTCCTCTGGCACTATTCCTGTAGCCAATGATGACCTAAAAATCAAAGCCAAAGGCTCAGCAATCTCTTTCCTGGCTTCCCAGAGAATCCTAGGATAAATCCCATCCGGCCCCGGGGACTTATCTATTTTCACCTTGTCCAGAATTGCCAACACTTCTTCCCTACGCACCTCAATGCCATCTATTCTAATAGCCTGGGTCTCAACATTCTCCTCCACAATATTATCTTTTTCTTGAGTGAATACTGACGAAAAGTATTCATTTAGTATCTCGCTTATCTCCTCAGCCTCCACACACAACTTCCCACCACTGTCCTTGACTGGCCCTACTCTTACCCTAGTCATTCTTTTATTCCTGACATACCTATAGAAAGCTTTTGGGTTTTCCTTGATCCTACCTGCCAAAGACTTCTCATGTCCCCTCCTTGCTCGTCTCAGCTCTCTCTTTAGATCCTTCCTCGCTTCCTTGTAACTATCAAGCGCCCCAACTGAAACTTCACGCCTCATCTTCACATAGGCCTCCTTCTTCCTCTTAACAAGAGATTCCACTTCTTTGGTAAACCACGGTTCCCTCGCTCGACCCCTTCCTCCCTGCCTGACTGGTACGTACTTATCAAGAACATGCAATAGCTGTTCCTTGAACAAGCTCCACATATCCAGTGTGCCCAACCCTTGCAGCCTACTTCTCCAACCAACACATCCTAAGTCATGTCTAATGGCACCATAATTGCCCTTCCCCCAGCTATAACTCTTGCCCTGCGGGGTATACTTATCCCTTTCCATCACTAACGTAAAGGTCACCGAATTGTGGTCACTGTTTCCAAAAATGATGTCCTGAAATCTTGCCAGGTCCTGTTTAAATGTAATTTCTTCTTTGTTTAATAAAACCATCCTGTGAATCTTTTGGACAGAAGTTGGAAACCTCCTGCAACATAGCAGAGATTGTAAGAGAATCTCGCTTTTTCTATTTGTGTAGTTACCCATGGAGATGCAGGGCGCAATTCAACCAAAACACATCTAAGTCCGATTTCAGGGTGGTGGGGTGTTTTTCAGCGCAGAGAAAGACCTCGCTGTTTAACGGCACTTTGCCCTGTTTTTGGCCTCAGTGAGGAATTCCCCATCGAATTGCAATTTAGTCACTCACAATTTTTGACGTCAGCCCTGATCTTTCATAGAACATAGAACATACAATGCAGAAGGAGGCCATTCAGCCCATCGAGTCTGCACTGACCCACTTAAGCTCTCACTTCCACCCTATCCCCATAACGCAATAACCCCTCCCAACCTTTTTGGTCACTAAGGGCAATTTAGCATGGCCAATTCACCTAACCTTCTCGTCTCTGGACTGTGGGAGGAAACCGGAGCACCCGGAGGAAACCCACGCAGACCCGGGGAGACTCCGCACAGGCAGTGACCCAGTGGGGAATCGAACCTGGGACCCTGGTGCTGTGGAGCCACAGTGCTAACCACTGTGCTACCGTGCTGCCCAGCGTTCGACCCCCCCTCAGTAACTCTGCCGCGACCTCCCGACCCCCCCCCCCCCAACGTCACCCGTCTTACCTCTTGTGGTCCTCGAGAACCCCCTCACCCCACCTCTTAAGGGGTGGGGGGGTCCTGGCGTACCAGAGTGGCGAGAACCGCTCCGGCGTCGGGCCTCATTCTCCGCACCTTTAGGGGCTAGGCCCGCGCCGGAGTGGCTCCCGCTCCGCCGGATAGCACCAACAGCCTTTGGTGCCCCGCCGGCCGGCGTCAGGGCTGGCCGAAAGGCCTTCGCCGGTCAGCATGAGTCCGCGCATGCGCCGGAGCGTCAGCGGCCGCTGACGTCACCCTGATGCATGCGCGGTGGAGGGGGTCTCTTCCTCCTCCGCCATGGTGGAGGCCGTGGCGGCAGCGGAAGAAAAAGTGTGCCCCCACGGCACAGGTCGCCCGCCGATCGGCGGGCCCCGATCCCGGGCCAGGCCACCGTGGGGGCACCCCCCCCCGGGGTCAGATCGCCCCGCGGCCCCCCCAGGACCCCGGGGCGCACTCACACCGCCTGCTCCCGCCGGCACCAAAGGTGGTTTAAGCCACGTCGGTGGGAGAGGCCTGACAGCGGCGGGACTTCGGCCCATTGCGGGCCGGAGAATCGCTGCGGGGTGCCCGCCGACCGGCGCGGTGTGCTTCCCGCCCCCACCGATTCCCGGGTGGCGGAGAATTCCGGCCACGGCGGGGGCTGGATTTACGCCGGCCCCGGGCGGTTCTTCGACCCTGCGGGGGGTCGGAGGATTCTGCCTGCGATTCTGGACGCGTAATATATATTCACTCGGCAGTGCAGGACTTGCGTATTTCTGCAGAAACAGACACGCTGTCATCTTGAACTAATCAGGGCAGAAGCATTGTGGCAACACCTTGACCAATCAGAATCAACGGTCCCACCAATTAGCATCCTTTTCTCATGAGGTATATATTGTTGCTCCCTCTAAATTTGACATTCTTGCATGTCTCCTGAGGATTCGCAAGAGGAAAAGCTTCGACAGCCGTGTCTCTTTTCAGCAATATTCAAGACTTGTAAGAGTTAATGTTCAGCCCCGCAAAGGCTGATTGGGAGTTAACGATTGTCAGATCGTTTGAAGAGCGCTTGCCCTTGTAATGGCAAGTATTAACTTTACGTGGGAAGTTTAATTCGGATCAGCTGTGCAAATATAACAACTCTATGACATTTAAAGCCTGTCAGTGGCGAAACAGACAATGAGATTCTGTTAATAGCGGGAGATACAGTTTGGGCAGAACGTTTTTCATATTGACACTTAACAGCATGTCTGCCCCTCACCTGAAGCTACTGTATCATTTACACATAAATTATAGAGAAAGCCACCAACTTCATGTGTACTCCAACAGCAAAATCCGGCTCATTAACTCTCAATTAAGTGAATGAGATACCCTTCGCTCCAAATAGCAAATAGCGATTTGAAGTCTAGGGTATTGCCTGCATGCCCGTAGTTAGTCGACTGAACAAAAATGTTAGGGAATGACAGCTGGCCAACAGGCAGGAACAGAAAAGGGCAGGGAGTCACGAGCTGGGACCAAAAGAATAGTCCACGACCGTCAATGTAAGTCACGGAGAGATGTTAATAGAACATAGAACATAGAACATTACAGCGCAGTACAGGCCCTTCGGCCCTCAATGTTGCGCCATCCTGTGAGACCCCTCTAAAGTCCCTCTGCGCTATTCCCTTATCGTCCATATGCCTATCCAATGACCATTTGAATGCGTTTAGTGTTGGCGAGTCCACTACTGTTGCAGGCGGGGCATTCCACGCACTTACTACTCTCTGAGTAAAGAACCTACCTCTGACATCTGTCCTATATCTATCTCCCCTCAATTTAAAGCTATGTCCCCTCGTGCTGGACATCACCATCCGAGGAAAAGGCTCTCAATGTCCACCCTATCTAATCCGCTGATCATGATCATCGGTAGCACAGTGGTATTGACGCTGGGCTGCTAAATCAGAGACGCAGAGTAATGCTCTGGGGACCCAGGTTCAAATCCCACCACTGCTGATGGTGGAATGTGAATTCAATAGAAATCTAGAATGAAAAGTCTAATGATGGCCATGAAACCATTGCCCATTGTCAATGGTAAAAAACCATCTGGTTCACTAATGTCCTTTAGGAAAGGAAATCTGTCGTCCTTACCTGGTCTGGCTTACATGTGACTCCAGACCCACAGCAATGTGGTTGATTCTTGACTCAGCGATTGTGAAGGAACAGTGACATAGTTCCAAATTGGGATGTTAGTAATCTGGAAGGGAATGTGCAGATGGTGGTGTTCCCATGTGTCTGCTGCCCTGTGCTTCTTGGTGTTAAAGGTCACAGGCTTGTAAAGTGGTTTCATAGCTTGGTGAGTGACTGCTGTACATCATGAAGATGGAACACACTGTTGGGAGAGCCCAAGTGTCTCCCATTGTCCTGGCACATCTGTCAGAGGAGCAGGGGAATGTTCCCATTCTCCCCTCTCTTGCAGCATAATGTTACAGCTGATAAGAGGCAATGTTCACCTGAAGGTGAACTTCAACCTAAATTCCAACCCGTCAGTTGTCACAATCCCGAAATTCGGTCACATGAGGGCACAGAGTTTTTGAGGTTTGCCATTTTTCAAAGAGAACAAAGAACAATACAGCACAGGAACAGGCTCTTTGGCCCTCCAAGCCTGTACCAGTCATGATACCACTTTTGGATAAAACCCTCAGCACTTCCTTGTGCCGTATCCCTCAATACCCATTCTATCCATGTGTTTGCTGAGATGCCTTTTGAACGCCGTTAAACCATTTGCTTCCACAACTTCCCCTGGCAGCGTGTTCCAGGCACTCACCACCCTCTGTGTAAAAAACCTACCTCGCACATCTCCTCTAAACTGTGCCACAGGACCTTAAACCTATGCCCCTTGGGGACTGACCCCTCCACCCTGGGAAAAAGTGCTTGTCCATCCACTCTATCCATGCCCCTCTTGTAGACCTCTATCAGGTCACCCCTCAACCTCCGTCGTTCTAATGAAAACAGTCCGAGTCTATTCAGCCTCTCCGCATAGCTAACACCCTCCAGACCAGGCAACGTCCTGGTAAACTTCCTCTGCACCCTCATCCTTCTGGCAATGTGGCTCCACTGTGGTTCCATTCAAATTGCTTGGGAAAATGACAATTTGGCAAGAATTTTTAAAAATACATAATCAGGCAACACAAGGTATACAATGTAACTACATAAGCACCGGCATCAGATGAAGCATACAGGGTGTAGTGTTAATCAGGTCAGTCCATAAGAGGGTCATTTAGGATTCTGGTGACAGTGGGGAAGAAGCTGTTTTTGAGTCTGTTTGTGCGTGTTCTCCGACTTCTGTATCTCCTGCCCGATGGAAGAAGTTGGAAAAGTGAGTAAGACGGGTGGGAGGGGTCTTTGATTATGCTGCCTGCTTTCCCCCGGCAGCAGGAGGTGTAAATGGAGCCAAAGGATGGGAGGCAGATTGGTGTGATGGACTGGGCGGTGTTTATGACTCTCTGAAGTTTCTTGCGGCCCTGGGCTGAGCAGTTGCCATACCAGGCTGTGATGCAGCCCGATAGGATGCTTTCTATGGTGCATCTGTAAAAGTTGGTAAGGGCTAATGTGGATATGCCGAATTTCCTTAGTTTCCTGAGGAAGTATAAGCGCTGTTGTGCTTTCTTGGTGGTAGCGTCGACGTGGGTGGACCAGGACAGATTTTTGGAGATGTGCACCCCTAGGAATTTGAAACTGCTAACCATCTCCACCTCGGCCCCGTTGATGCTGACAGGCGTGTGTACGATACTTTTCTTCCTGAAGTCAATGACCAGCTTTTTAGTTTTGCTGGCATTGAGGGAGAGATTGTTGTCGCTGCACCACTCGGCTAGGTTCTCTATCTCCCTCCAATATTATGACTCGTCGTTATTCGAGATCCTTAGCATAACCTCGGAATTAGCATATCATGAGCAATCAGATCATCGCTTAATGCACCAAACATTAAAGCTTGTGCCGCATCTGATTGCTGATTTTTTTTTTTTGCCTTGTTAAAAATATCATTTTGAAGTTTGCATTAATGTCTTTGGTCACCCTCTTTGTGAATGCCAAGTCCATCCAGTTTGTGTGGAAAGAGCGTGGAATCAAGTGACGATTTAGATATTGCATTTGAAAGATTAGAAATTTCCCAGTCACAGCTTCAGATTTCCGGGTCACATAAAATTCAACGTTTTACGGAAGAGTTGATTTGTGATTGAATGCACTTGTACAGAAAGACGTCAGGCAGGTGAAGTGGATGACAGAAACCAAAAGCTTCTCTGTTACAACACACGTGATCCCACTCAGATGGGGAAATGAGAAATGAAAGGTGCGAGTCCCACTGTCAGGGGGGAGTCTTTTTAACGGGCCATTAATACATTAAAATACTTTTTTGGCCAGTAGCTGTTTGAGGAGGTATCATCATTATAGCATTGTCAAATCATTGCCAAATGGGCCTGTTTTTTTGTCTTTTCTTTCAATCCCAACATATGACCTTTTAGTCCAGGCAAATGCAGTGAAGAAATTTGGGAAACTATAATAACCTGTTTTCCATCGTGTGTAAGTTCTAAGTTACTAAGTTCCACTCTGAGCAGAGCATGAAAATCGTAAGGTGAACCAGTTTATGTGTGACGTGAAATGAAAGAACTGTCTCTCATATATGTCCTATTCTTGTGCAAAACAGATATTGACGAATGTGCTGGAGGCATCATACAATGCCACGAAAACGCCCGATGTGTCAACCTACCAGGATGGTACCACTGTGAGTGCAGGGCCGGTTACCATGACAACGGCAGCTATTCCTTCACTGGAGAGACCTGCATTGGTAAGCAATTAAACTAAATCGCTATCATCCCAATGGACGCTCATTTATTTATACCGATAAAGGTACCGGCTTCCAACTCAGCAGAATTAGTGGTTTCTTTCGATTGCGGTCGGGACTGAGAAACAAAATGCCTGCAAGAGAATAATGCAGTGCGGGGGTTGGGGGGGGGGGTTTACTTGTAACTCATTTTAATTAAGCTCGAAAGTCATACTGCTCACAGCCTGACTGCCAAGAGATTTACGTCCTTTCACATTCCATAAGGGTGTGATACCATGAAACTAGTTTTGTTTTATTGGATGGAAGGTATGTGGACGGAGAGATGTGGGGAACTAGGCCCAACTCTCATCCATCTCTGATGCACTGACAATCGCCCTGCTGATATTAATCTTAAGGGTTTGAATGCTCATGTCAGAGTATGTCTGCTTAATTGTGGCGCAAAACTTTCTCCAGGATATCACCCTTCAGCCCATGATAATTAACATTAAAATTTGCCGGCTTACAAAGAAATTTCACGTCTCATTTGCTGAATGCTCTCCGACAGAGGTGTTGACCTCCGGCTGGATTATTAAATTGCCAGCTTTGCTTTGGCTCTTGCTTGCACACAATGGATTAATTCGGCTCCTTTTGAGGCCGAAGATTCGTTCCTCGCAACACAGACCTCTTCAGACCAAGTGGCTCATCAAACAGAACTGGACACGTTGCTCAAATTATGTCTTCAGTAAAAGATTGATCGTGAGTTCCTTTTATCCACTTTGGGTTGGAAGGATCCTCCATCAAAGGAATTTCGACAGCCTTGGCCTCCTACCGAGTGAATGAAGATGCACCGCACAAAACAAGTCACAATTCAGTGTAAATTGCCAGTAAGACAGGTCTCGCTGGAAGAGGTGACGTTCTGCGTTGGAAATGGGAAAATCTACCGAGGTGAAAAATGAATTCTACTGAGGCTGCTGTCAAGGCAAATTGTTTAGACAGATTAGTGATGACTTTACTCTTGAACTGGGCTATGGTGTAACTCATCTGGGAATACCTGATGTCGACATGATGAGGGTGTTTCATTATATCAGCCCCATTACGTGATAATTGCCCTCATGCGCCTGTTATTATTATTCAGGAGAATCTCTCCACTTGTTTGCCATGATATATACCAAGGGATATGATCATCTGGTGTCCATTGATTGAGAGCTTTCCGTAACCCACAAGCACGGCAAGATATCGAATCCTCCGTCGGTGCAACCTACTGTCCATGCTATTTACATTCATCGATTCTTATTTTCAGGTCTCACCGTCCTCCGAGTAGTTGTTCTGGTGGGTTCGGCTCCATCCCCGGCAGTCAATTATCCCCTGAAGCAAACCAGGAGGCAGAAAGAAAGGCTTACACGTATTTAGTTTTGTTATATTCCTTGTCTTGTTCTTCAAGATAGCCAGATATGTAGTGTTGACAAAGAATATAAAACTAAGAAGTTTAAATCAAAACTAATTTATTTTGCACGACTTAACTTGATTATATCCTAATCAAGTTAAGTCGTGCAAAATAAATTAGTTTTGATTACTTTAATAATAATGATCACTTATTGTCACAAGTAGGCTTCAATGAAGTTACTGTGAAAAGCCCCAAGTCGCCACATTCTGGTGCCTGTTCGGGGAGGCCGGTACGGGAATTGAACCTGCGCTGCTGGACTTGTTTTGTACAACAAGCCAGCTATTTAGCCCACTGTGCTAAACCAGCCTCGTAACAGATAAGTAACAGATAAGTACATTTTCTTCCCATGTACTGAATGATCTGTTGAGCTGCTTGCAGAAAAATACTTCTCACTGTACCTCGGTACACGTGACAATAAACAAACCCAATCCAATCCAGCATGCTTAGAGACGCAGCCTTTCATATGATCACTCAGTGACCCCATCTAGTGTTGATATAAATGTAGTCTCTCTTGTTAACCCTTTCCCATACTTGCACTATACATATCATTATTAGTGTTTCACAAACACTGGAAACCTCGACGGACTTTCCTGCAAAGTGCTGTTTGAAGTGGAGTCACTGTCGCAATGTGGGAAATTTATGCTCAACAAAGCCCAGTGCGAAAATAAAGTCATCTTTTTTGTTTGTGATGTTGGTTGAAGGATCAATATTGGCCAGGACGTTGGGGATAACTCCCCTTGTTCTTCAAGGTAGTGTCACGGGACGTGTAGCATGCACTCAAGCAGGCAGAGAGGGCCTGGGTTTAAAATATCACCTCACAGATGAAACTTCTAACAGTGCAGTGCTCCCTCAGTAACGCGCTGGTGTGGCAGCCTTGATTTCTGTTCTCAATCCTTGGAGTGGAATTTGAAACGGGAAGCTTGTGATTCCCAGGCACGCGTGCCACCAAACTGAGCTGCTAGCTGGCTGCCGAGAATAGACGGGCTCATTTTAAAGCGGGAAAATATCTCACTCTCGGCAACAAAGATAATCCAGTCATTTTTGTTTTGTTTTCAAAGAGTGAAATCTCCTCATTACTTGGAAATGCCAGGAAAATAGTACTTACCAAAGACTGACCTTACAAAGCCCTGGCATCCATCATTGAGTGAAATAGCCTTGGGAGAATTAGAAGCAGTTTTAACGAGAAATTTGCAAGAACTGTAAGAGTTGACGCTCTCTTAGGATGCATCCACGAGCGTCGATCTGAAACAAATTGTCTGCAACATAACAAGGAAAACATTAATCCCTCTAAAACATGTTATACTTGCCACAGGTCATATCTGAGTATGTGTGCACGACCCGAAAATGTTTTTTTTTAAAGAAATTTAACCAATTTGTCAAATAGGGACATTGTGTTGAAGGATGAAGGCTGTACAACCTTGCTTTGCGGAGCAGTCATTAGAAAGCTAATGCTTATCATTTCTCCAACAGATTTTTCATATGGGAGTTTATTCATGAGCAGCATCAGGCTGTTAATAGTTGGGGTCTGTGCAAAGGTTTGATTAAGACCATAAGACATAGGAACAGAATTAGGCCACTCGGCCCATTGAGTCTGCTCCGCCATTCAACCATGGCTGATATTTTCTCATCCCCATTCTCCTGCCTTCTCCCCATAACCCCTGATCCCCTTATTAATTAAGAACCTATCAATCTCTGTCTTAAAGACACTCAGTGATTTGGCCTCCACAGCCTTCTGCGGCAAAGAGTTCCACAGATTCAGCACCCTCTAACTGAAAAAATTCCTCCTTATCTCAGTTTTAAAGGATCGTCCCTTTAGTCTGTGATTGCGTCCTCTGATTCAGGTTTTTCCCACAAGTGGAAACATCTTCTCCACGTCCACTCTATTCAGGCCTCGTAGTATCCTGTAAATTTCAGTAAGATCCCCCCCCTCATCCTTCTGAACCCCAATGAGTACAGGCCCAGAGTTCTCAACCGTTCCTCATACGACAAGCTCTTCATTCCAGGGATCATTCTTGTGAACCTCCTCTGGACCCTTTCCAAGGCCCGCAAATCCTTCCTTTGATACGGAGCCCAAAACTGCTCACAATAATCCAAATGGGGTCTGACTAGAGCCTTAAAAGTTCATCCCTGGTCTTGTATTCTAGCCCTCTCGACATGAATGCTAACATTGCAGTTACCTTCCTACTGCCGACTGAACCTGCACATAGACTTTAATTTTATTCCCAACAATTTTGCCCCTCATCAAAGTGTTGAAACCTTTTATCACGCATCACCATATAGTCGCTATCATGTCAGAGTATCATTTTCATTCATCATTTGTGTGTGGTCACAGTGAGTTCTGAATGGTTATTTGGCTGTGGGAAGCATCACACCTTGGCAGATTCTCTCATTATCTCGCATCTATATGCATGCTTCCAAAAACAGCCATTGCGGATCAGGAATTAAACCCAGGGCCGCCCCCCCCCCCCCCCCCCCCCCCCCCCCCCCCCCCCCCCCGTGAAGATCAAACTCAATGTGACTGTCGCTATGGCTGATCTGACTAGGAGCAGCTGACTTCGGACAGGCTGGGGTTCAATTCTATGAATACAGTCCAGCTGCTTGTATTAGATCTCCGTGAATCGCTGAGGAAACTACATTAAAAAATATAATTATTTGACTTTAAGCCTTTCTTTCATTACAAAAGCTTTGAGACTGAGTGATAGACATCTCAATGGCAGTGACTGGCTGGAGTATGTGTAACAGAATTCCAATCTCAAATCAGCTGTCACAACATTGCAGTCTCTCACCCACATTGATGCAATGTGGGATCCGAAACAAAAAAAGAGAAACTTGGGATTATTGTTAATTTTCCAGCTATCTGGAATCCCAAAGTGTTCGTACTAAATAATTGTAAAACAATTTACGTCAGTACAGCGAATTGGGTGGCGTATAAATGCAGAGGATGTACTTGTGGTTTGGGTCCCCTATCTCTGAAGTACAAGATTGTGACTCAAGTCGCAAGATTAGGTCTCACTCCTGAACTGTCTGATTTTCAGGGGATTTAACTAGTTTCTCACTAAAAGGTAGATCTCAGTGAACATTGCAAAATCAAGATCTTTCAGAAGTTATGACTAATAAGGGTCCATTCTTTTGAACAAATATTCTCCATGAACAAAGATGGAAAGGAAAAGGTCCTCTTGACCATCCAACTTGACCCACGCCTTATGCGACATTCCCCACAACAACCATAATAATAATAATCTTTTTTGTCACAAGTAGGCTTACATTAACACTAGTCGCCTCATTCCTGCGCCTGTTCGGGTACACAGAGGGAGAATTCAGAATGACCAATTCACCCAACAAGCACGTCTTTTGGAACTTGTGGGAGGAAACCGGAGCACCCGGAGGAAACACACGCAGACACGGGGAGAACTCCGCACAGACAGTGACCCAAGCCGGGAATCGAACCTGGGACCTTGGCAATATTAAGCAGCAGTGCTAACCACTGTGCTACCGTGCCAGAGTTCTCCGGCAATTTGCTGGCAGCGGGATTCTCTGGTCGTGCCGACAGTACAATCCCACCAGTGGGTCTCCCCTCGCTGTGGGGTGGCTTAAATAGAAATTCCCGTTGAAACTGGCAGAGCAGGGAATCTCATCACCAGCGAACCGTCAGCACCTCCTGCTCCGGTTTCCTCCCACAAGTTCTGAAAGACATACTGTTAGGTGAATTGGACATTCTGATTTCTCCCTCTGAATACCCAAACAGGAATGTGGTGATTCGGAGATTGTCAGAGTAACGTCATTGCAGTGTTAATGTAAACCTACATGTGACACTAATAAAGATTATTATTATGCTATGTGACACAAGTCGATGTTTGAGATATGATACTCTGCCATTGACCTGGAAGATTTTACAGATGAATCATATTTAATGAAATGAAAATCACTTATTGTCACGAGTAGGCTTCAATGAAGTTACTGTGAAAAGCCCCTAGTCGCCACATTCCGGTGCCTGTTCGGGGAGGCCAGTACGGGAATTGAACCGTGCTGCTGGCCTGCCTTGGTCTACTTTAAAAGCCAGCGATTTAGCCCAGTGTGCTAAACCAGCCCCCAAAGGGTGACAATGAAACTGTCATCCTCGGATTGCCGTTAATAAAACCCAGCAGGAGGCCGTGGTCCTCGTGCTGAAGGTGGAGTTGCACGAGGCACTTCACAAAAAGTGGCAAGACCGCTTGAAGGAGCTGGACGTTCGCACGAGGCGAAAGAATTTGAGGATCCTGGGCCTGGCGGAGGGGCTGGAGGGGTCGGATCTTCCGTCTTATGTGACCACGATGCTGAGCTCGTTGATGGGAGCGGGGTCATTCCACTTGCCCCTGGAGCTTGAGGGAGCCCACAGAGTGCTGGCCAGGAGGCCCAAGACAAATGAACCCCCACGGGCGGTGCTGGTGCGGTTCCATCGATTCAGCGACCGGGAGTGTGTGCTGCGCTGGGCCAAGAAAGAGAGGAGCAGCAAGTGGGAGAATTCGGTAGTGCGAATCTACCAGGACTGGAGTGCGGAGGTGGCTAAGCGGCGGGCCGGGTTCAACCGGACGAAGGCGGTGCTGCATGCCAAGCAGGTCAGATTTGGAATGCTGCAGCCTGCGCGTCTGTGGGTGACATATAAGGACCGGAACCACTACTTCGAGTCCCTGGAGGAGGCCTGGGCCTTTGTACAGGTGGAGAAGCTGGACTCGAACTAGGGTCTGGGGGCTGCAGGGTCCGGTGCACTATGGTCATTGCTGTTTTTGCTGTTGCTGTTTTTGTAATTTTGACATGTGTTTTCTATGCTGGTTTTTTGCTCTGTTTCCGGGTGGGTCTGTTGGGTATGATTTTGGGTTATGTGGGGAATGTTAGGGGTTTGTTTTTTATTTTCTCTTCTGTACGGGGCTGGGGGATGGGGTGGAGCTAGAATTTGGGGAGCTGGGTCAGAAGGGTGGGGTGGGGCAGTGCGAAAGCACGGGCTTTCCACTGGTTTCCCGCGCTGCGGGGCGGGGGGGTGGAGCTGGCGGTGGGGGCGTGGCCTCTACTGGTTTTTTCCCACGCTGAAGCGGTGCCAAGGAGGTGTGGCAGGAGGGGGGATGACCCCATGTCGGGAGGGGCCGGGTTTTGGCGGGAGTTGCCGGGGTCAGCAGAAGTCAGCTGACTCACGGAAGTACCATGGAGGGTGCGTCGCGGCTAGGAGGGATCCCAACCTGGAGGGGGCAGGGAGCACCGGGTTGCTGCTGGAAGGGCCAGGAGACAGCTGGTGTGGGCCGGGGGGAGTAGAGGGGAGGCGGTATCGTCATGGGGATGGGTCAGACAGGGTGTGCTGGCCTGGGGCGAGCAGTCGATGAGCTATGGCTAGTCGGCGGGGGAGGGGGGCGGGGTGCCCTCTGATCCGGCTGATCACCTGGAACGTGAGGGGGCTGAATGGGCCGGTTAAGAGAGCTAGGGTATTTTGTCCTTTGAAGGGGCTGAAGGCGGACGTGGCTGTGCTCCAGGAGACCCACTTGAAGGTGGCGGACCAGGTTCGTCTGAGGAAGGGGTGGGTGGGGCAGGTTTTCCATTCAGGATTAGACACGAAGAACCGGGGGGGGTGGCGGCGATTCTGGTGGGGAAGAGGGTGGCGTTCGAGGCGTCTGAGGTGCTGTCGGACAAGGAGGACAGATATATTATGGTGAGGGGTAGGCTGCAGGAAGAGAAGGTGGTGCTGGTTAATGTGTATGCCCCGAATTGGGATGATGCTGGCTTTATGAGGCGCATGTTGGGCCGCATTCCGGACCTGGAGGCAGGGGGCCTGATCATGGGGGGAGACTTTAACACAGTGCTGGATCCCCCACTGGACCGGTCCAGTTCAAGGACGGGTAGGAGGCCGGCGGCGGCCAAGGTGCTGAGGGGGTTTAAGGACCAGATGGGAGGGGTGGATCCCTGGAGGTTTGGGAGGCCGAGAGCGCGGGAGTATTCCCTTTTCTCCCATGTACATAGGGTTTCCTCCCGAATAGATTTTTTCATCCTGAGCAGGGGATTGATCCCGAAGGTGCAGGATGCAGAGTATTCGGCCATAGCGA
Organism: Scyliorhinus canicula; assembly: GCF_902713615.1. Lineage (NCBI taxonomy): Eukaryota > Metazoa > Chordata > Chondrichthyes > Carcharhiniformes > Scyliorhinidae > Scyliorhinus > Scyliorhinus canicula. The sequence continues at coordinate 190,132,380 of NC_052154.1, read as the reverse complement.
TTTCAGACCATGCTCCGCACTGAGCTGATCTGGAGATGGGGGAGGTGTGGGACCAGCGCCCGCTGTGGCTTCTGGATGTGGGGATGCTGGCTGATGAGGAGGTGTGTAGGAGGGTCCGGGGAAGTATTGAGGGGTATCTTGATACCAACGACACGGGGGAGGTCCGGGTGGGGATGGTCTGGGAGGCTCTGAAAGCAGTGATCCGGAGGGAGCTGATCTCCATCCAGGCCCATAGGGAAAGGAGGGAGAGGAGGGAGAGGGACAGACTGGTGGGGGAGCTCCTGGACGTGGATAGGAGGTACGTGGAGGCCCCGGAGGAGGGGTTGCTGGGGGAACGGCGTAGTTTGCAGGCCATGTTCGACTTGTTGACCACCAGAAAGGCGGAGACACAGTGGAGGAGGGCGCAAGGCGCGGTATATGAGTATGGGGAGAAGGCAAGCAGGATGTTGGCGCATCAGCTCCGTAGGCGAGATGCGGCTAAGGAAATTGGTGGAGTGACGGGTAAGGGTGGGAATGTGGTGCAGAAGGGGGCAGAGGTGAACGGGGTCTTTAGGGTCTTCTACGAGGAACTGTACCGGTCGGAGACACCGATGGGGCGGGGGGGGGGGGCGGCGGGGGGATGGAGAGCTTCATGAACAGGCTACATTTCCCAAAGGTGCAAGAGGAGCTGGTGGAGGGGCTGGGGGCGCCGATAGAGTTGGAGGAGTTAGTCAGGGGGATTGGTCAAATGCAGTCAGGTAAGGTGCCGGGGCCGGATGGGTTCCCGGTGGAATTTTATAAAAAGTATGCGGATCTGGTGGGCCCCCTGTTGGTGCGAGCCTTCAATGAGGCATGGGAGGGGGGGCTTTGCCCCCGACGATGTCACGGGCACTGATCTCTCTGATCCTGAAGCGGGATAAGGATCCCTTGCAGTGTGGATCATACAGGCCAATCTCGCTCCTCAATGTTGACGCTAAGTTGCTGCCGAAGATCCTGGCCACCGGATAGAGGACTGTGTGCCAGGGGTGATACACGAGGATCAGACAGGATTTGTCAAGGGAAGACAGCTTAACACGAATGTGCGGAGATTGTTAAATGTTATTATGATGCCGGCAGTGGAGGGGGAGGCAGAGATAGTGGTGGCGCTGGATGCAGAGAAGGCGTTTGATAGAGTTGAGTAGGGGTACCTGTGGGAGGTGCTGGAGCGGTTCGGATTCGGGGAGGGGTTCATCAAATGGGTGAGGTTGCTCTATGAGGCCCGATGGTGAGTGTAGTTACCAATGGAAGGAGATCAGAGTACTTCAGGCTCTACCGTGGGACCAGGCAGGGGTGCCCCCTGTCCCCCTTGCTTTTTGCACTGGCGGTAGAACCTTTGGCTATGGCGTTGAGGGAGTCAGGGAGATGGAGGGGCCTGGTGCGGGGTGGGGAAGAACATAGGGTATCGCTGTATGCGGACGACCTGCTGTTGTATGTGGCGGACCCAGAGGGGGAATGCCATGGGTGATGGAGCTGTTGGCTGAGTTTGGGAGCTTCTCGGGCTATAAGTTAAATCTAGGCAAGAGTGAGGTATTTGTAGTACACCCGGGTGATCAGGAGGAGGGAATTGGGAGGCTCCCGTTTAAGAGGGCAGTGAAGAGTTGGATACCTGGGGGTGCAGGTGGCCAGGAGTTGGGGGACTCTCCATAAGCTTAATTTTACCAGGCTTGTGGAGCAGATGGAGGAGGAATTCAAAAGGTGGGACATGGCGCCGCTATCGCTGGCGGGTAGAGTGCAGTCCGTCGAAATGACGGTTCTCCCGAGGTTCTTGTTCCTCTTTCAGTGTTTGCCCATCTTTATCCCTAGGGCCTTTTTTAGGAGGGTGACTAGTAGCATCATGAGCTTTGTTTGGGCGCACGGGACCCCGAGGGTGAAGAGGGTCTTCTTGGAGCGGGGTAGAGATGGTGGGGGGCTGGCGTTACCCAATCTCTCGGGGTATTATTGGGCGGCCAATGTGTCGATGGTGCGCAAGTGGGTGATGGAGGGGGAGGGGGCAGAATGGAAACGGTTGGAGATGGCGTCATGTGGAGGCATAAGCCTGGGGGCCTTGGTAACAGTGCCATGGCCGCTCCCTCCTACCAGGTATACCACGAGTCCGGTGGTGGCGGCTACCCTCAAGATTTGGGGGCAGTGGAGGCGACATGGGGGGAAGTGGGGGGCTCGATGGAGGCTCCGTTAAGGGGGAACCATCGGTTCGTCCCAGGGAACATTGATGGGGGGTTCCAGGGTTGGCACAGAGCGGGCATTAGACAGCTGAGGGACCTGTTCATTGATGGGAGGTTTGCGAGCCTGGGGGATTTGGAGGAGAAATTTGGGCTCCCCTCGGGGAACATGTTCAGGTATCTGCAGGTAAAGGCGTTTGCCAGGCGGCAGGTGGAAGGATTCCCTTTGCTTCCGGCGAGGGGGGTGAGTGACAGGGTGCTTTCGGGGGTCTGGGTCGGGGATGGGAAGATATCTGATATCTACAAGGTAATGAAGGAGGTGGAGGAGGCGTCAGTCGAGGAGCTAAAGGCTAAGTGGGAGGGGGAACCCTTCTATGGCTTAGAAAGGGTGGACGCAAAGAAACTGTTTCCATTAGGCGAGGAGACGAGGACCCGTGGGCACAGCCTTAGAATTAGAGGGGGTAAATTCAGAACAGAAATGCGGAGACATTTCTTCAGCCAGAGAGTGGTGGGCCTGTGGAATTCATTGCCGCGGAGTGCAGTGGAGGCCGGGACGCTAAATGGCTTCAAGGCAGAGATAGATAAATTCTTGATGTCGCGAGGAATTAAGGGCTACGGGGAGAATGCTGGTAGGTGGAGTTGAAATGCCCATCAGCCATGATTGAATGGCGGAGTGGACTCGATGGGCCGAATGGCCTTACTTCCACTCCTATGTCTTATGGTCTTATGGGAACTGGGGGAACAGATCGAAGATGGGACATGGGCTGATGCCCTGGAGAGGGTTAACTCTTCCTCCTCATGTGCGCGGCTTAGCCTCATCCAATTCAAGGTGCTGCACCGGGCCCACATGTCCGGGTCTAGGATGAGTAGGTTCTTTGGGGGCGAAGACAGGTGTGTCAGGTGTTTGGGGAGTCCAGCGAACCATGCCCATATGTTCTGGGCATGCCCGGCACTGGAGGAGTTCTGGAAAGGGGTGGCGAGGACGGTGTCGAGGGTGGTAGGATCCAGGGTCAAGCCAGGCTGGGGACTCGCGATTTTTGGGGTTGGGGTGGAGCCGGGAGTGCAGGAGGTGAAAGAGGCCGGTGTGCTGGCCTTTGCGTCACTAGTAGCCCGGCGGAGGATCTTGCTACAGTGGAAGGATGCGAGACCCCCAAGCGTGGAGACCTGGATCAATGACATGGCGGGATTTATCAAGCTGGGGAAGGTCAAATTTGCCCTGAGAGGATCGGTACAAGGGTTCTTTAGGCGATGGCAACCTTTCCTCGACTTTCTGGCTCAACGATAGGATACTGGGTCAGCAGCAGCAGCAACCCGGGGGGGAGGGGGGGGAAAAAAAAGGGGGGGGAACATTGACTATGTTTGCTTATTTAATTTTAATTTAATTTATTTTTAAGTTCTCTTGTTATTTACTGGGTTTGGGGGGTGGGGGTGGGGTGGGGGTGGGGGTGGGGTGGGGGTGGGGGGGGGGTGTGATACATGCGTTGATACGGTCTTGGGGATGTTACAGTTATTATGGTGTTTTATTGTTGCTTTTCATTGTTTGTTGTTATATTTTCTGTAAAAAATTCCAATAAAAATTATTTTAAAAAAAATAAAACCCAGCAGGCTCATGAAAGACCTTCAGGGAGAGAGATCTGCCCATCCTTATCCGGTCTGGCCTGTTTGTCACCCCAGACCTGTCATGATATGCAAACATACAACCAATGAACACTCAGAATAGGACACAACCAATGGGCAGTCAGGACACTCAGAGGTGGCATCACCACAAGGGGGCATGACATAAACACTATAAAGGGGATGAGGCACTCACACCCTGCCTCTTTCCACAGACAGACATCTAGAGAGTTAGACAGGGTTGATCAGCAGCATCACACCCCAGCACGTGGCTTAGAGGAAGCTGGTACAGTTCGACTGAGTTACTATAGTTAGATTAGCAAAGAGTCAAACTCATTTGAGAACTATGTTAATAGTTCAATGAACACGTTGAACTAATTTCAGAGTCTGGAGCATCCTTTAGTTAAGACTGCATCAAGTAGCAAGCCTGTGTTGTCCGAAGCAGCAGAACACAACCAGGCCCACAACAACATGGCTGCTTCTTAGCTGCCCTCTCAAACGGCAGAACAAGCCACTCAGTTCAACCGCAGTTAGCGTTTGGCAACAAATGCTGGATTTGCCAGCCATGCCCAAGACCCACGAAAGAATAAATTAAATAACAGGAATAGAGCGAGAGAAGGGGCTGGGTGGGTGCAGGTGGAAGGCTGAAAGGTGCAAACGTGAGTCGCGTGGACATGAAACGGAGCAAAATGGCTGTCACGGAGCAAACGGAGCCCACATTAACTCTGGGACTGGATGTTCCCGTCCCTCGGCTGCATATTTCTCGGCCAGGCGCCATTCTCCGTCGGTGGGATTCCCTCCGTTTTCCAATGGGATTTCCCATTGAAGCCATCCCACATCGCTGGGAAACCTGCCGGCGAGCACGCACTGCCGCCGGAAATAGACAATCCCAACGGCCGGAGAATTCCAGCCCTGATGCTTCCAAATTCAATTCACCTTTGTTGGGAATAGATTATCGAGAGGAGTACTGCAAATAGAAAGAAGTAGATGAAAAAGTCAATGTCCAATAAATAAAGATGCTTGGCCTTTTGTTTCTTTACGACTTTGATTTAATTTAAATGGTTTGGTTCTATGTGCGAAGGATTGAACGCTTCTGAGCTCCATACGCCCAATAAGAATGAAAAATCTTAAAGGAATTAACTTGTGCCTTTGAGGTATAAGGCAGTGAATGTGATTTTACCTTTATCTTTTTAATCCATCATTAAATCACATGTGGCACCACTTCCGCAGAAAGCATTAACGTTTCGGAATTTGTGGTTTATTTTTGACATTCACCTGAAATGCTCGGGTAAAATCGAACCGTTTTTAATGGAGTTTTACTGATCCCTGCTCTGTGAAGCTTAAAATAAGTAAGACTGATTAAATCAAACTTGAAATATTTTTAATTTTTTTTTGCCTTTTTTCCGGTGGATTGGATGTAAAAGGAAGTCTGGAGTTTCGCGAATGCCTCTCCAAACCTCCGAGTATCATCCACACAATGCGTTGCGTTCAGTTGAGTCTTTCTGAATGGTAGCCACTGCTGTGATGGAGGAGAGGTGGCAGCCATTTTGTGCCCAGCAAGCGCCTGCACGCAGCAGTGCGATAATGATTTGATTCGCTGTTTTCGTGAGATTGAGTGAGGGGTGAATATTAGCGAGAACGCCAGGGAGACATCTCGTTGAATGTGCACCCCACCGCCGGGAAACCCACGCCGGGCGTACTCTCAGCGGGACTGGAAAAAACCGCCGTCCTAAACGACCAGATAATTCTGGCCACCGTCTCACCTGAAAGAGCTCAGCATCTCTCATCGGGAAAGTGTTAGAAGCTATTATTAGAGATGTTATAGCAGAGCTCTTAGATATATTCAAGGTAATGGGGCAGAGTCCACATGGTTTTGTGAAAGGGAAATCATGTTTTACCAATTTATTGGAGTTCTTTGAAGGAATAACAAGTGCTGTGGATAAAGGGGAACAAGTAGATGTCCTGTATTTAGAGTTTCAGTGTGCATTTGATAATGTGCCGTACCAATGGATGTTGCAGAAAATACAACCTTGTGGTGTCGGGGTTAACATATAGGCATGAATAGGAAATTCACTAGCTAACAGGAAATAGTGGTTAACATTGTAATGTTCCAGTCGGATGACCTGATTTATATTGCAAGAACGCTTGTGGCTAAATCTCTAAATGGTTTATTAGCATTAACTGTGGGTATACCATATACAAAATAACAGATGAATAACAGTATGAACGTGCACAAGCAACCTCTCTCTCCAGCTCCCTTCAGCCAATCTGAGGTCACCTGACTCTAACATTCACTTATATACTAATGAGACTCCTAGTGGTCAGGCAGTGAATTGTAACACAACCATGATATCACCACAGGCATGATGGGTTTTTCTGGTTGGCAGGATGTGTTGAGTGTTGCCCCACAGGGATCAGTGCTGCGGCCTCAACCTACAACTTAGATTTGCTGGTGACACAAAGATAGTCGGGAAAGTAAGTTGTGAAGAGAACATAATGAGACCACAACAGGATATGGATATGTTGCGTGAGTGGACAAAGATCTAGAAAAGGGTGTATAATAATAATTTTTATTGTCACAAGTAGGCTTACATTAACACTACAATGAAGTTACTGTGAAAAGCCCCTAGTTGCCACATTCCGGTGCCTGTTCGGGTACAGGGAGGGAGAATTCAGAATTCTCAGCTGGTACGGGCATTGAAACCACGCTCGTGGACTTGTTCTGCATCACAAACCAGCTGTCCAGCCCACTGAACTAAACCAGCCCCGTCTTAATGTGGGTAAGATTTTCCATTTTGGCAAGATGAATAAGTAAAGAAGCATATAATAATTGTTTATTGTCACAAGTAGGCTTCAATGAAGTTACTGTGAAAAGCCCCTAGTCACCACATTCCAGCGCCTGTTCGGGGAGGCCGGTACGGGAATTCAACCTGCACTGCTGGTCTTGTTCTGCATTACAAGCCAGCTGTTTCAACCACTGTGCTAAACCAGCCACTGTTTATCCAAATGGTGAGAGATTGGAGAGCACTGAGATGCAGAGGGATATGGGTGTCCCTGTGTATGAATCACAAGAATTGCAGGTGCTGAGAGTAATTAGGAAAGCTAATGGAACATTGTTTGTTTACTGTGAGTGGAATTGAATACAAGAGTCGGGAGGTTATGCCTCAGTTATAACAGAGTATTGGTGAGACCACATCTGGAGCAGTGTGCACAATATTGGTCAAATCAAGGAAGGGTGTAAACGCATTTGAAGCAGTTCAGAGAAGGTGTACTAGATGAATAACTGAATTGGGAGGAGTTGTCTCATAGGAAAGGCTGGAAAGGCTGGGCTTGTGTCCACTGAAAATCAGAACAGTAAGAGGTGACTCGATTGAAGCATATGAGAACCTGAGGGGTCTTGTCAGGGTCGGTGTGGAGTGGATGCTTCCTTTTGTGGGAGAATCTAGAATGATGGGTCACTGTTTACAAACAAGAGGTCGCTTATTCGAGACGAGATGTTTTCTCTCAGAGGGTCTCGTCCTCAAAAGGTGGTTGAGGCAGAGGTCGATAGATTATTGATAAGCAAAGGGGTGAAAGGTTAACCGGGCTGGCCGGAATGTGGAGTTGAGGTTAAAATGAACTGACAGAGGATGTGTCGAGTGGCCTACTCCTGCTCCTAGTTGATGGGCGCGATTCTCCGCAAATGCGGAGAGTCGTAAAGGCTGCCATGAAACTGGCCGTGTTTCACGGCAGCCTCCGCACCCCCTCCCGGGACCCGATTCTCCCCCCCGGGCGGGGCTAGCAGCGCAGCCCCGTGAAGCACGGCATCTCGGGCTTAGCGACCGTCGCTAAGCCCGCGCGCCAAGCGTCACGGCGGCTGACGCGCACGATGACGTCAGCCGCACATGCGGGGGGTGTGGCTGGTCAGGAGGTGAACTGTGGGGTCGGTGTGGACAGGCACGGAGCATCATTGCCGAAGCCTGCGAGGCATCCGTGCAGCTGCGCACACTGCTAACAGCCCACTGTGAACTTAGTGCCATGGGTCGTATAGCTGTCCCACCAGGCCACAGCCCTGGGTGCCCTGTAGCCCCAGCCGACCATCTGTGGGATGGACGCGCTCCAGCACAACCAGTGCCATCTTGTTGGCTGGGATGGTGTGTGTGGGCTGTGAAATGTGTATGTGCGGCTGCAGCTTGTCAGCCTCCTGAGTGCCAATCATGGACCTGGCGAATTCGGCCCCGTTTTTCATTGGAATTGATTGTGTTCCACGTGGTACCAATGCTAGCCCCTCAACGGTAGTGGAATCGGTCCAGGTGTGGCACCAGTATGTCTGTCATGAAAGTCTATGAATTCTGCGTTGGCGTCAACGCTTCAGGCTAGATTCTCCCGCCTTGCCCACTGCAAGAATGCCACGGGCGAGGTGAGGCCAGTGGAAACTCCATTGACCTCAGACGGGATTCTCCAGTCGCCGGGCGGAGAATCCCACCTCAAATTTATTTTTGTCGCATTCCACAGCGGACACAATACAGCCAAACCGATCCAGTGATGATAGAACTGGTTCTGCTAGGCGAAGGCTCTCACCGACATGTGTGTCGGGGTATTGTGGCCTCTTGATGGAACCGACAACTGCATTCAACAATATTTATATTACAATCGTATGTTACCACGAGGGAAGCAGCATGCAGGGATTTAATTTTGTGTTTGCTTTTAGCTTTTTAACCTGCGTCAAATTTCAACACATCTTTTGGGAGATCAGCGATTGGCGTGCTTCCTTTGATGTTTGGCAATCTATCCTGTGATCTCAACCCCGGCACTCAGTGCGTTCCAAGCACATTAAAAAATTGTCACTTTTCTTTGATGTACGTTTTGAAGCTGATCGTCCATTCTTCAAATGAATTTTCTTATCTCCGCTTTGTATTTTCTTCTGCTGACTTATTGGTTCAGTTGCTGTTGTTACAGTAAGCTGTGGTGTACATTCAATGTTACTCATGTTCTTAAGGCCACTTTTTTGATGCATAAAAACATAGAAAGTAGGAGCAAGAGGAGGCCATTCAGCCCAATTCGAGCCTGTTCCGCCATTCATTACAATCATGGTTTATCATCCAATTTAATAGCCTTTCCCCATTGATCCCCATTGCCCCAGGTGTTATATCTAACTGCTTCTTGAAAACATACAGGGCGCGAATTAACTAAATAGGATCAACGTCCCATAGTGAGCGCGTTTAACGCTATCTCTCCTCATACTTCAGTCGCGCTGTCCCAGGAATCTGTCTGATAAACCGTCTTGACTCCCTCTGGAGCAAGAACATCCTTCCTCAGAAAAGGAGACCAAAACTGCGCACAATATTCCAGGTGTGGCCTCACCAAGGCCCTGTACAATTGCAGCAAGACATCCCTGCTCTTGTACTCAAATTCGCTTGCAATGAAGGCCAACATGCCATTTATCTTATTTACTACCTGCTCTACCTGCTTACCTTCAGTGATTCATGTATAAGACACCCAGGTCTCGTTGCACATTTTCCTCTCCTAATTTATGGCCATTCAGATAATAGTCTGCCTTCTCATTTTTGCGACCAAAGTGGATAATCTCGTATTTATCCAAATTATACTGCATTTACCATTCATTTGCCCACTCACTCAACTTATCCAAATCACACTGAAGGATCTCTGTATCCTCCTCACAGCTCACCCTCCCACTTAACGTGGTGCCATCTATGAATTTGGAGACATTACATTTTGTCCCCTCATCTAAATCATTAATCTATATTGTGAATAGCTGCCGTCCCAGCACCGACCTCTGTGGTACCCCGGTAGTCAACTGCCTGCCAATTTGGAAAAGACCCGTTAGTTCCTATTCTTTGTTTCCTGTCCGCCAACAAGTTTCCTATCCATCTCAATATACTACTCCTAATCCCATGCACTTTAATTTTACACACTAATCTTTTATGTCAGACTTTGTCAAAAGCCTTCTGAAAGTCCAAATATATCATATCCACTGGCTCCCCCTCGTCAACTCTACTAGCTACATAGTGGAAGAATTCCAGTAGATTTGGGTAGCACGGCTACACAATGGTTAGCACAGTTGCTTCACAGCTCCAGGGTCTCAGGTTCGATTCCTGGCTTGGTTCACTATCTGTGCGGAGTCTGCACGTTCTCCCCGTGTCTGCGTGGGTTTGCTCCGGGTGCTCTGGTTCCCTCCCACAGTCCAAAGATGTGAAGGTTAGGTGGATTGGCCATGATCAATTGCCCTTGGTGTCCAAATAGGTTAGGTAGGGTTACTGGGTTACAGGGATAGGGTGGAGGCGTGGGTTTAAGTCGGGTGCTCTTTCCAAGGGCCGGTGCAGACTCGATGGGCTGAATGACCTCCTTCTGCACTGTAAATTCTTTGATCTCTGATTTTGTCAAGCATTATTTGTTCTTCATAAATCCTTGCTGATTCTGTCCGATCCTGCCACTATTTGCCGAGTGCTCTGCTATAAGATCTTTGATAATAGTTTCTAGAGTGTTCCCCATTACTGATGTGAGGCTTACCAGTCTATAGTTCCGTTTTCTCTCTCCCTCCGTTTTTAAACAGTGGGTTTACATAAGGTACTCTCCAATCTGCAAGAACTGTTCCAAAGTCTATGGAATCCTGGAAGATGACCACCAATATATCCACTATTTCTAGAACCACTTAAAGAAGTATTCTGGGAAGTAGACCATCAGGCCCTGGATATTTAGCAGCCATTGTATGATTGTATATTTGATTGTATGATTGTATATTTATCAGCCTTCAATCCCATCAATTTCCCCAACGCCATTTCTCTGTCAATATTGATCTCCTTAAGTTCCTCCTTCTCACTAAACCCTGCATTTGCCAACATTTCTGATATCTGATGTGCGTCCTCATTTGTGAAGACAGAACCAATGGATGTGTTTAGTTGGTCAGCCATTTCTTTGTCCCCTATTATATATTCCCTGTTTCTGACAGTTTGTTTTCACCAATCTTTTTATCTTCACGTACCTATAGAAACTTTTACAGTCAGTTCTTATGTTCCCTGCAAGCTTACTTGCGTACTCTATTTTCCCCTTCTTAATCAATCCCTCGGTCCTTCTTTGCTGAATTCTAAACTACTCCCAATCCTCAGACCTGTTATTTTTCTTTGCCAATTTATGCGCTTCTTCCTTGGATCGAATACTATCTCTAATTTCCCTTGTAAGCTATGAATTCACCATAGAATTTTATCATATAATTTACAGTGCAGAAGGAGGCCATTCGGCCCATCGAGTCTGCACCGGCTCTTGGAAAGAGCACCCTACCCAAGGTCAACACCTCCCCCTATCCCAATAACCCAGTAACCCCACCCAACACTAAGGGCAATTTTGGACACTAACACCTTTCCCATTTTACTTTTGTGCCAGATAGGAGTAAATAATTGTTGCAGTTCTCCCATGCCTCATGTCATCATAATTTCCTTTATTAAGATTCAAGACCCTCGTCTCAGAAACAACGACTTTACTCTCCACCTTGATGAAAAATGCTATGATATTACGACTGCTGATCCCCAAGCGGTCTTGCACAACTAGGTTGCCCCGATGGTTCTCAATACACAGTCCCCAGTCTCGGATGGCCTGCTCTCCAGTTGGTTCCTCAATGTATTAGTCCAGAAAACCATCCCATACACATTCCAGAAATTCCTCCTCTACGGTATTGTGGCTAATTTGATTTGCCCGATCTATATGCAGATTAAAATCACCCATAATTACTGATGTTTCTTTATCGCATGCATCTCTAATTTCCTGTTTAGTGCCATTCCCAACATCACCGTTGCAGTTTGGGGGTGTATATATGACGTCCACTGATGTTCCCCCCCCCCCTCCCCCCCACCTGCCATTTCAGTTTAAAGCCTCCCCAACCACTCTAGCAAATATTCCCCCTGGGACATCAGTCCTGGTCCTGCCCGAGTGCAACCCATCCAGTTTGTACTGGTCCCACTTTCCTCGGAACCAGTCCCAGTGCCCCAAGAATGTGAAACCCTCCCCCTCACACCATCTCTTCAGCCGTGTACTCATCCAATATATCTTGCTATTTCTATTCTGGCGAGCATGAGCCACTGGTAGTAATCCTGAGATCACTACCTTTGAGGTCAGACTCCTGAACTTTCTTCTTAACTCCCTATATTCTGCGTTTAGGATCTCAACCCCTTTTTTTGTTAACCTATGTACCGATGTGTACCATGACCACTGGCTGTTCACCCTTCCCCTCCAGAATGTCCTGCAAAGACTACGAGACAATCTTGACCCGAGCACCAGGGAAGCAACATACCATCCTGGAGTCTTGTTTGCAACCTCAGATACACCTATCTATTCCTCTTACAATTGAATCCCCTATAACTATTGGATTCTCACACTATTTACCCCTCCCCTCTGCAGCAGAACAAACTGTGGTGCAACGAATTGGGCTGTTGCCGTTTTCCCCGAGAGGTTATTCCCCTCAACTAGATGCCAATGGTATATCTATTTTGCAGGGGAATGGCCACAGGAGATTCCTGCACTGACTGCTCTCGTGCTGTGCCTGGTGGAGTCTGAGCCTGCAGTGTAGCCACCTCTCTGTATGTGCTATCCACAACACACTTCACCTCATGAATACGCCACAGTGTCTCCAGCCACCGTTCCAGCTATGAAACCCAGGCTTCTAGGAGCTGTAGCTGGAGACACTTCCTGCATATGTGCTGGTCCCGGACGCTGGAAATGTTCCCGGCTTCCCACATGGAGCAAGAGGAGCAAAAAAAGCTTTGAGCTCTTGCATTGCAAGGAGATCTGATTCCACAAGCTGTTGATAAAGCTTCTCCATGTTGGGAGTTGATAGTTCTCCCATTGTGGACAAATGCCCCCCGACACCGGTATGACATCTACTCAGGATTGCGAGTTTCTGCAGTGAGCCTTCATGTGATTGAACGGGCTGATTCTTGACCTGCAGATCTTTGGGCACATGGGGCAGGATGTCCAAAGAGGTAGTGGCATCTCTAGTGCAGGATTCGGTTAAATGTCTTTCCTTCACTGCTGCTGCTGTGTGATATTGTGACTCAAAGCGCGATGCTGTTTGGTGGATGAGTTGTTGCCATTTTGAGCGATTGACATCAAACATCTCCCAGGCATTAATATCAATGATGCCGATCCTCAAGGAGAGCCTCCGCCTTTTTAAATTAATAATAATAATCACTTATTGTCACAAGTAGGCTTCAATGAAGTTACTGTGAAAAGCCCCTAGTCGCCACATTTCGGTGCCTGTTCGGGCAGGCTGATACAGGAATTGAACCTGCGCTGCTGGCCTTGTTCTGCATTACAAGCCAACTGTTTAGCCCACTGTGCTAAACCAGCCCCATAAAATTCAAAATTCTTTAAATCAATTATGGGATGTCTGCATTGCGAGATGACATTGCTGTTCACCTGCAAATCAACACTTTTAATATGGAATTGCCAATTTCTGGTCATTGTTAAGACTCCAATATTCTCAAGCTATCTTAATAATGGGGTCTTATCCACAGCAAGGGCGACCTCATCCAGACGTTCAAATTGGACAAGGGAGATGGTTGAAAAGGTATCTTTACATGATAGGCTGGATTGACCCCTGTCTGCCCCTGATAGCAGAGTTCCCGATGTGGCAGAGAATCCACCATCATCCAAAAAATTAGATTAGTGCCTCGCATCAGTCGGAGGATGCAAATGGATCAAATTGAGCCATTTACATCCTATTAATGGGCTGAGCACTGAATTCCCCAAGCTTGCGTGAATCTCTGGTCCTCTGGGCCGGGTTTCACGTGGGCGAGAATTGGTGCAGGTATTTCTCAAGTGTGGCCCTGGCACGTTGACGTCACTCTCTTTGCGGGAGGTGTCCCCAAAATCTGTCAGAGGGCCAACTTCCCCACCCCACAATGCAAATCCTGTTAAGTGCTTTCACTTTCTCTTTTTCTTTGCAGAAAGCACTGAACTGCTTTTGATGTGGTCCACGAGTTGTCATTCATAGGTAGATGTTTATCAACAATGGCATCAGTTTCACAACAGGCTACCTTAAAATCCACTCAAGCATGAAGGGAAATGAGATTAAACTATCCAGGCAGCTGGCTGTGTGCAAGCTGTCAATCACAACCTCGTAAAATCAATTTCACGTAGATGTAGATTAAATCCTTGAAGATATAAGATCTGAAGGAGTTTAAATGTGAAGAATAGTTGCATGTAAATAGTGTGCGTAAAATCGACTTACAGATACCAAGGCATATTGGACAGTGAAAAGCGGTGGTGATTAGTGCAGCTTATTTTTGTTGCTTACAGACTGGGCTCACTTACGGCTGAAGCACTCCTTACGGCTCTTCTGACATGAATATTACTGAAGGTCATTGGACCATTTTAATCTGGCAATGGTCTCTGTTTTTGCAAAAAATTCTAAGAAGTCAGCCAATCTTTTAACCACTGACCCAGCCTATCGGGGATTTCCCGGCTGTGTTGTCCGATATTAAAAGTGTTTACTTGCCAGTAAACAGCAACGTTTCAAAAAAAAACACACAGATTCGGAACAGAAACACATTGTGGTAACAAAATAAACATCTCAGGCATGGGTTTGAAAACAAGAAGTGATATGTCAGCAGACACTTATTCCCTGTGTAAACAGCAGTGTGACCTTTGATAAAATATGTATTTTGTACTACTTGACAATGTCAGGACATGATTGAGGACCTTGTTTAACTGAATGGGGGGGGGGGGGGGGCGTGAGACTCAATGAAATCGTTTGGCAATAAGGGTTGCCCAGTTAACGAGGGAAAGAAAATAATAATTGCTTGACGTGTGAGTGGTGGTACAATAGTTTTGTGTTGTGACTATATTTTGTGGTGCGCCAGTCACTCCCACATATGTGGAATATTAATGTAATTGTGACGAACCGTTGTCAGTCGGGTAGAATGTACTTTGCAGCTCGGCCTAGCTGTGATTTCCCGAAGCACCAATATACAATGTTATGAACTGGCACATCTACATTGATCACTCGGTGTTTAATATTGCTAATGGTCTCTTAAGTTCTGCCACATTTTCATTTCGAGACTTTTGAGTTTGTTCCCCAAAGTTGCGACGTTCCCGGCTGCAACGTTTCAGAAATATCGTCCCTGCGTTGGTGCCAATCTTTAGGCTCCTTTTTATTTTTAATTTGTGTTTGCGACACAAGACAGGTGACAACAGGCTTTTACTGAGAATCTAACTCGGAATACTGTCTGGCAGGGCTGACAACCTCATAACCTAGGACGTTCCTTAATGAAGCAGTGCATCTGGGGATGCCGACGAGTAAAATGGAAACAAAGAGGCCGGTGCTGAAACTCCACCTTAGAAATGGTTGTCATGATTTCTCTGCTGTGACCCTGATTTGCTATCTGGAAGCATTTAAATAAATCAGGTGTTGTGGTTGAGTACCGTGTGGGATTTCCCTGCATTTCAATTTACCTGCTGCACCATGCAAATAATAATATAATAATAATCTTTATTAGTGTCCCAAGTAGGCTTACATGAACACTGCAATGAAGTTACTGTGAAAGCCCCTAGTCACCACATTCCGGCACCTGTTCGGGTACACTGAGGGAGAATTCAGAATGTCCAATTCACCTAGCAGCACGTTTTTCGGGGCTTGTGGGTGGAAACCGGAGCACCCGGAGGAAACCCAGGCAGACACAGGGAGAAAGTGCAGACTCTGCACAGACAGTGACCCAAGCCGGGAATCGAACCCGGGACCCTGGTGCTGTGAATCAACAGTGCTACCCACTATAGTTCCTTACCACCTAACAAAACGCTTTGTCGTAACGTCAGGTGAAGCTCTTGCAGAGTAAGGGGACAGCAGTTTCTTTTTTTTAAATAAATTTATGAGTACCCAAATTATTTTTTCCAATTCAGGGCACTGCCAGTCACCTTCCCCACCACACGGGGGCTACACTCACCTCCGAGCCCCTGGCGTGCTCATCGCGACTGGCTTCGGTTTGGACCAGTCGTGATTCCTGCTGACATTGCATCATGTCGGAGGGGGTCAGGGGGTGGGGAATCTGCCAACCCCAGAAACAATGCTGTTCAGTCATTTATGAATATTTAAAATAATTTAAATTAACGTGAATCAGGTTCATGACCCTTCCTGCCACCGGGGCCGGGGAAGGTGTCAAACCCGTCATGGCCCTATCGCGGGAGTCAGCGGCCAGAAGAGGATTTGGGCTCGGGATGAAGAACAGGCCCAGAAAAGTTTGCCCTCGATCTTTCCCGATTTGGTCAAATAGTGGCCATGGGACGTGCTTGCCAGCCAATCGTGGATGGCAGCAGATTTTCAAAGCTGGATGCTTTGGCAAATAAATCAAGAAGAGTGAACTCTCCAAAAATGGAGACATACTCTCTCAAACTGCATCAAATTGAAATCTAAGAATGGCCCTTTAAGCCAGGCCATCACTGTGTGTGCACGTGCATGTTGGTAGGGGAGCCATTTGATGGGATTTAATTTGGTGCCGGTCCACCTCTGCCCCTCCCCTGGGGGAGGATGTTGGTGGAGGGTTGGGTGGGGGGGGAGGGGGGGGGGTGGAAGGTGTTAGTTTGAGGACGGCTATTAAACAACAAGTCAAAGGTTAGATAAATGCTGCTGAGAAGTGTGTGGCAAGAACTTAATCATAGAATCATAGAATTTACAGTGCAGAAGGAGGCCATTCAGCCACTCGGGTCTGCACCAGCCCTTGGAACGAGCACCCTACTTAATCCCACACCGCCACCCTATCCCCGTAACCCTGCAACCCCATCTAGCCTCAGGGCAATTTATCATGGCCAATCCACCTAACCTGCACATCTTTAGACTGTGGGAGGAAACCGGAGCACCCGGAGGAAACCCACGCACACACGGGGAGAACGTGCAGACTCCGCACAGACAGTGACCCAAGCGGGAATCGCACCTGGGACCCTGGTGCTGTGAAGCCATAGTGAAATGAGTGTGAACCACTATGCTACCATGCTGCCCTAAGGCAGTGACTAAGGACTGGGGCTGCAAACACGATCAGATTAAAGCCAGAGCCTTACTTTCCAATTTTCAAAAAGATTCTACATTTTTAGTGTCATGAAAGAATGTGACGTTCTCCGTTGATTCTTGTGATTGGCTGCCACGAGACAAGCGGCAGAAGCCATGTTACTTCTAAGTGACATTTCATCAGTTACCAATCAGTGAACAGACGGACGTCTGATAGCTGGTGTTTGTGGCTATGAATGACGGCTCTCACATGCAATGCCCTCTGCTTGAGCGAAGGAGCTGAACCATCTCCTCCGAACGCCTGCACATCTCCGTTTCGTCAATTTAGCGACACTCAGTGAACACACCCCAGCATCACGACTGCCTCTGCATACAGATCTCGACAGTTGTAGGGCATGGTCACTCAACTATCTCACGTGTCTGAATAGCTCCATCTCTTCAATTCAGCAACATTCAGTGAACAAATCCCAGCGTCACGATCGACTTTTCATATGGACCTGAAAGGTTGTGCAACGCAATCAGAGAGCCATTCCATGTGTCTCAACAATTATAGTTCATCAATTTAGCAGCTTGCAGTGATCAGACACTGTGCCTTTACAGGTAGAGCTGAACAGTTATACAACATGTTCACTGGACTGTCTTATGTCGGTTCGGTGGCAGTATTGTGCTTCTCCTGTTGCTTGGGATAAATTCGGAATGCAAATTGGATGGAGTATAAGAGAGGGAGGATAGAAGATTCATAAATCTTGAATTATGTGGAAAAGACATTACCCATGTAAGGCAACCTGCTCAATTCAGAACATTAAAAATCAGCCTCCAACAGCCAGGAGAAATGTTATCTTCAGTAATTATAAGCATCTGGTTCTCCAGCAAACTGCATGGGTAGAATTACATATAAACAGAAATTGCTTTCAGTGCAACCAGTAAATCAATTACCTGGAACATTTTGAAATTCAGGCAGTGGGAGTTTATCCTTCAAATGCAGCATGAAATCCTATTAACTCAGAACAGTCAACATGCAAAAGATTGCTTTTGGCTCCTGATCCTATATTAGATCAAAAATACAAATTGCACAATTGCAGGATTCCACTGATGCCCGACACCTTTCATTCAAGTTGGTTTCTGATGATTGTGCCGCCTCTGCAGAGTTCAGAAAGCTGAATCCACCTATCGCAAGAGCGAGCTCGGAGTGGCACGCACGAACCTTCCACATGCGGAGAGCCTTAAGGACAGCACCAGCCCTGGGGCTCCTGGCCCAGGCCTCATTGACTAGCAGGCTGTAGCCAGCAAACAGTTATCATCCCTGCTGTAGCTCGGTGGCTCTGAGTGGGCAGGAAATCAGCCATCTCCCCCATGCTTAGTTGGCTGGCACACAGGACCAAGTTGGAGGGATCATTCATGATTAAGACATTGGGCAGCCTTTTCTGGAGAAGCATGCCCAGATCCATCAAAAACTAAATTGAAGGTTTTAAGGGCATTTGCGAGTAATTACCAATATTTTCATGAAGGATGGACCGAATGGCCTAATTCGTATACCACTCAGTGCCCAGCATAATATAATCTTTATTATTGTCACAAGTAGGCTTACATTAGCACTGCAGTGAAGTTAATGTGAAAATCCGTGAGTCGCCACATTCCAACACCTGTTCAGTTACACAGAGGGAGAATTCAGAATGTCCAATTCACCCAACAAGCACGTCTTTCGGAACTTGTGGGAAGAAACCGGAGCACCCGGAGGAAACCCACGCAGACATGAGGACTGCACGAAACCCGTGCAGACTCCCCGCAGAGACTGTGACCCAAGCCGGGAATTGAACCTGGGACCCTGACGCTGAGATGCCACAGTGCTAACCACTGTGCTAGCGTGCCGTCCAGAGACTGGAGCATGTAACAGAGGGTCCCCCCCCCCCCCCGCACTCCCCACAGCTTCTCATTTGTGCCTGAAAATTACAATAGGGGCAGAATGCCCCTCGGTACATATTTCAGATGCTTTATGTGCGATTCAGGAATGCACTGCGCTCAACCATACACAGACTCCCTGAAAATTGCATCAGGCAAGCTTTGGACATAATGGGGTGGGCCCTTATTCACAATGGTTCACTATCTATTTTGAGGGAGAAACATGGGCGGGGATTCTCCTGTCCGCCTGCCACCAATGGCATTTCCCATTGTGGCCACCCCACGCTGCCTGGAAACCTACGGGTGTGGGTGCGCTGCCAGCGCAACGGAGAATCCCGCCAGCAGAGAATCCCACTGAGCATTTCTATAGCAGTCACTGCATCTGTCTGATTTACATTGTTTGCTTCAGGTGACTAGTAGTTTCTGGAGGCGTTTTCTGGTCGGTGCAGGTATGTACCTTCCTGCCTCTGTCTACGTGGTAACTATATGTGTCCTCAAGGACAATTAATTACAAACCATTCCGTTTGTTGGATATTCTACCTGGGCCTTTCTGAAAACAGTGTCCAGCTCCTTTTTTATATTGCGACACTCACAGATACACATCAGGATTCCTTTCCCCCTCTGCTCACGATTACCCCGGCTTCAAAAAGCAGAATGAAACTCGACTACACCGTGCTGAAAGGCGTGTCAAGGTGATAGTTTCTGCAATGGTGGATGGCAATCAGAACATGATTCCATTAGTTGTTTATCTGTAACCAAGTAAATGTTTGGAATCAATCATTATCCCACCTTTTATGATGTTTTAATTACAGCTTTAGTAGCCATCGTGCCTGTATGTATTTTAAAACAGGGTTTTCAATAACACCACTGCCACAAATATCAAATATAGTAAATAACAATTTCTACATTCATCACAGCCCCGAATCAGGGATTCTCAATCTTTTTGTTTCTGAAGACCCCTTCCTTCATTTGGGTTCTCAAACGTCCGTGGAATCCCTGTAGTGTAGCATAGTATTTAGGTATGTTGTTCAACATTACATTTATTATTACTGTTTGTTAATATGTTGACTGTGAAAATTGCCGCTACTGCTGAGTTGTAACTCGAATATTCAGCAAGTCAGGCAGCATCAGGAAGGGAAGGAAAGCCATATTTCACGAGCCTGGATTTTGACAAAGGAGGAGAGGGCCTGCCAGAGGGCGGGTTCGTTTTCGATTCTGAATCTGTGATTGACGTGTTGGGGGGGGGGGGGGGGGGAGCTTTTTGTAATTCTTGTGGAGGCAACCCGCCAATCCCGTTGGGGACGGGCTCATTGCCCACTTAGTGGCAGGGTGAGTGGGAGGCAGTGCGGATATGGAGGTGGATTGGTGCCAATGCGCACTGTGCTGTGACCCGTTTCAGTAGCCATTTGGACATTAACATTTCAATGTCAAACCTGGCACGGTTGAAATGTAACACTTTTGGAGGGCAGCAGGAGGCTTGGAACCTGGAACTGGGTAGGCTGGTTACATGTTTTTTGAATTGCTGTAAAAAAAATAGAGAGCTGTCGAAGTTTTTCGTCTGGCACTCATCAGGAGAATGCCAATGTCAGGGGAATCAATGGCTTGATTGTGATTGATTGATTGATTGATGGTGAGAAGGTAGTGCTAATTGGTTGGCAAGTGGACTCTGATTGGTGGAAGCATCCCAACATTAGATATCATTCTGTAATTGGACCAGGTTTGCCAAATATTCCTCAGTGTGCTAAAAATTATGCTGACAAACATTTAAGACTTTCAATTGGCTTTTTTATAAACTCATGGATGGGATGTGGACATCACTGGCTGGACCAGCATTTATTGCCCATCCCTAGTTGCCTGGGTTGGGCCTGTAACTCATTGGAGTTTAGAAGAATGAGTGGTGACCTTATTCAGGCATATGGGGCAGGATTCTTCAAGCCTCCACGCCGAAATTGCGCTTGACGTGGGGACGGAGAATGGGTGTCAAATCCGAGATTGGGTCTGACGACGCTCCCATGATTCTCCGGACCGCGAAGGATCGCAGGCAATCGCGAGCGCGTGATCGACGTGGCGCCACCGGGGGCCATTGAAAGAGGCCCCCGCGGCAATTCACCGAGTGCAGCTGGCTGAGTTCCCGACGGCGTGGTTCTCTCATGGTTCCACCCGGAGGGAATGCGGCATGGCGGCTGCAGACTCAGTCCATGGCCGCCCTGGTGGGGGGCGGGGGGAATCATTCAACGGAGGGAGCCTCCAGGCCGGCCAGGCTACCAATCAGGGGGCCACCGATCCGCGGTCGCGCGCTATCAGGGAAGGGGCCTATGTTTTGGTGGTGGTCCGCAGTGTGGGTTGGCCATGTCGTGCGGGGCGGCCGTCGCAGTGCGCATGCGTGGACTCCCGACTGGAAGTATCGGCAGTCGGAGGTGTGAGGACTACTCCAGGGCCCTGCTTGCCCCCTGCAAATCGGAGAATCACCCTGGACTTTCTCCAGGTAAGTCCAGAGCGATTCGCGCGCATTTTTCACAGGCGTGGGGACATAGCCCCATTATTGGAGAATCCCGTTCAGAGATTCTCAGGGGGTTTGACAGGGTAGATGCTGAGATGATGTTTCGTCTTGTGGGAGAGACAAGGACCAGAGTGCATAATCTCAGAGTAAGGGCTCACCCATCTCAGGCAGAGATGAGGAGGAATTGCTTCTCTCAGAGGGTAGTGAACCTGTGGAATTCTTTACCAGAGAAAGCTATAGAGGCTGGGTCGTTATGTTTATTCAAGGCTGAGATGGACCGCCATGATTTCATTAAATGGTGGAGCAGATCCGATGGGCCGAATGACCTACACCTATTCCTATATCTTATGGTCTTATGGTAATCAACTGCCTTCCTGAACCGCTGCAGTTCCTGAGTTGTAGGTTCACCCACAGTGCTGTTAGGGAGGTAATTCCAGGATTTGACCCAGTGTGGCACATTTGTATGTCCTGGAAGCTCCATATATTAATCCACAGAAAAAAAAACATGTATACACATTGCACCTGTTTAAGCTGAATAAAATAAGTGACAGCCATTGGCTAGTTTATTCCTCAGGACTATGCCTTAACCAATATATTTTCAAACAATGCTTGGCAGTTAACTGTTGGTTGCCATTATCTGCTGTATTCTCCATGGCAATGCCTCCACCAATCATGGTCCACTTGCCAACCAGTCAACACTCACTTCTCATATAGTATAAGGTTGTTGATTCCACTGATGTTGGTATCTTGTCCTGATGATTGTTCTGATGAGTGCCAGATGAAAAACTTCAACATGCCTATTTCTTTCAGCAATACTCGCGTTCTGTACTACAAAACAACTTTACATTTTTCTACCATGTGTTGGGACCCCTGTGCCGTACACAGCCACCTCAGTGCCACTTTGAACTGCATCGTCTCACATTGGCTTAGAATTAATGCCATGGCCTTTGCCTTCTAAATGAGGATGCAACAGTAAGGTCTCACTTGTGGAATTACAATCAGAAGCTTTAGCTCCTACGAGAGTAGCAACTCCACAGGTTATCAACAGTTGTAAGGATACTTTTTCACAGTGTAATGGTCTGTCACTGGTGAGTTGAGCCATTCAGTGAAATGACATTATGTAAATGTATGCCCTTAATAACTGTTAATGAGCCACTTAACCTTTGTTAATGGGTATGGATTATAGCGCAAAAATGGTATCGCGCATAACATAGTTTTTAAACCCAAGGTTACAGGAATTGATGCAATATTTCATGGAAAGAGAATTTCATACATCAGAATAACACTTTCGAAAATTAAGGTAATCTTGTATCCTTTATTACCAGTGAAGCTTTTGAATACAATAACCAACAGAGTGACCTTGAAAGAGTGATGTATGTAATAAAAGTGGGTAAGAACAAATGCTCAAAGCAGAAAGCCAAACCCAGTGATATATCACCCCTGGGAATAAAGGGACTGTCATCGAATGAAGAACACCATTAATTTTGACAGTCAATGTCTGAGAGTGTGGACAACATGAACTGACTTCTCCAATTCAGCTACGTTATATTTTGTCATCATTCAATTTATCAAAAGCCCAGGGAATTTCTCCTAATTTAGTCCAATTGGGAATACCCCAAGTGCTGTGAGGAAAATGTGTAACATGTGTTTACATTGTGCATTTATCGTATGTCCTAAGTTTGCCATGTATGGAACAAACTGCCGTGACTGTATGCAGAACAATACTTTTCATTCTACCTCGGTAAACGTGACAAATCTAAATCTAAGTGTATCGAATATTATCGCCCACACGCCATGCGTGTTGTTTTGCTACCTATTCCATTCTTGTCACCTCTGTATTCAAGTGAACAGGAAACGATGTTTCGCAACCAAAGGTTCCTAAGAAGACAGAAATTCGGAACGTCTCCAGAGCTCAGCCTGCTTGAGATTAATAATTCATCAGTATTGCGAGTCAGGCAATTTGGAAGACAGAGATGGAGGATGTGCGGCCTGTCAAAACCTCCTTCGAGCCAGCTCGCAAAGGAATGACATCGTAAAAGGATAAGCTTTAAAACTGGGAAGCCGTAATTCAGTAACAGGCCTGAGCCATGTTCTCTCAAAGCTGAATGTCCATGTACAAGTCAACCCCTTTGAATTATTGGGCACGCGCACAGCTGTGCCAGGAAACTTTAAAGGGCTGAAAGAAACCACTCGCATACGGAAAGCAAAATTATAATGAATACTGTTCAGGAGCTTCTTCCGAGCACCATCCAGCCTGGATCACATTTAAGGTCCCAGGAGCCTCGTTGGCCTGGCTGCTCCATTATCTGCTTTCACTTCCAGCAACTTTGGGGCCACACCATTTTAAAACCAAATATATGACGATAGGTCTAATGAACAATATACATGGGTGATCACCTGATTCCGGAGAATCTGGCTGGTCTGGTAGAATTGGTTAATGGAGACCTATTGCTCACCGCAATGAAAAAAAGATATTTCATTTATATCCGACCTATCATGATATCCCACAATAGGGGCAGCAGGGGCAGCACGGTAGCATGGTGGTTAGCATCAATGCTTCACAGCTCCAGGGTCCCAGGTTCGATTCCCGGCTGGGTCACTGTCTGTGTGGAGTCTGCATGTCCTCCCCCTGTGTGCATGGGTTTCCTCCGGGTGCTCCGGTTTCCTCCCACAGTCCAAAGATGTGTGGGTTAGGTGGATTGGCCATGCTAAATTGCCCGTAGTGTCCTAATAAAAGTAAGGTTAGGGGGGGGTTGTTGGGTTACGGGTATAGGGTGGATACGTGGGTTTGAGTAGGGTGATCATGGCTCGGCACAACATTGAGGGCCGAAAGGCCTGTTCTGTGCTGTACTTCTAATACTTGGTGGCCAATGGACTACTTCCTCCCTCAGACCCAGCGTGGGGTTTGACTTTCCACTAACTGCGTTGAGAATTACCTGCCTAACATTCCCAAAGTCTTCTGTACTGTTGTCAATGAACATTCGCCAGGTAACTTGGGATTTAACAAAAAAGGAATGACAGAGAAACTGTGACAGTCAGATTACCATGTCAGAGTGGCTGAGTGGGTGGGATTCAGCGATCGCGTTGCCCCCGGCGTGGATTGGGGTGCGGCGGGTGAGTAGCGGAAGAGGGCAACATCGAGATTCACTCTGGGCGCGAGTCATTTTAGCAATCACACAGCCCACCCTCGATGGCGAGTACCGATCTTGCGGCATTTCAATCCCATTTGGCAAGATTGAAGTCGAATGCAGCAGCCTCCCGGGAATTTCCCGAATCCTCAGCAGGAAATCACAAGGGCGTAGTTTAGGACTCCTCTTCAACAATGTGAAGCTGGGGCAATGGCTACTGAAGGGAAGTGAGGAGGTGAGTAGCCATTTCCATTTTCTGGCATGCAGCTCAAGGACAGGTGGAGCTGCTGCCCTAGTGCTCGTTGGGGGGGGGGGGGGGGGGGGGGGGGGTGGCGGGGGGAGTAGGACCACTCAGGGGAGTTGGGCTTGGTCGGGGGGCTGAAGCTTTCCAGGTCGGGGGTCGCACCTGGGCGTGGGGAATGAGGGGCTTTGCATCTGTGAAACCTTCAAGCCATCTTTTTCTTTCCAACTAAGGGGCAAATTTAGCGTGGCCAATCCACCTACCTTCACGTCTTTGGGTTGTACATGGGGAGAATGTGCAAACTCCATATAGACAGTGACCCGGGCCAAGATTGAGCCTGTGTCCATCGGCGCCATAAAGCAGCAGTGCAAACCACTGCACCGTGCCATCTTCAAACAATATTTAAATACTGTAGAGACCCATAACAGCTGTTGCCTGTCTGTCCTACCGAACACTTCCAGGACAGAGCTATAGCTTTAATGCTGAAAGTGAATCTCATCCCCTTTGACTGTGAGCAGCCTCTAGTTTCACAGCTGAAGGCTATTTCAAATTAACAATTTGCCTTGTGAGTTGCGAGAGCACTTCACAATTGCAGGTTGTGTTTTCTGCTTGCTCCTGCTGGTGGCTGCAGATGCCTGGAGGCTACTGATGCTGTTTCCTTCCTTTTCTGTAGCCGGAAAGATGAACAATTTTCCCAAGACACCTGGGTCCTGGAACACGGTGCTCAGGGGGATGTATGAGTCCAGAAGGCAATCCGGTTTAAAGCAAGAAGATGCTGCGAGACCTGGTGTGCATAATTGTTCGAAATGGGCCACCTGATGATGCCGTTGAAGGAACGACAAAGGATGGCCCGGTCCCATCAGATGAAGATCCTGCGAGACAATGGACATGTGGTCAGTGAGAGGGAGGGGTAATTTTGTCTGCCATGGACCACTCACTTGAGACAGGTCACCTGGGTGGAGGGACAGTGGATCCTCACCTCTCTGGCACAGGCCAACCTCGTGGTTGGTGACTGCTCTCTCCTCGGTCAACCCCACAATTTCCAGGGCCCATTCCTCATCGGAGTTGAGGACTCATATCTCTAGGATTCCTCCTCCCCTCCCACTAAGTATGGGCTATCTTCTCCTGTGGAGACAAAGGGAGGGCATTGTGAGCCGCAGGCTTGATGGGCCGGGGGTGGGGGGCCCATAGCAAGTATTTAGGGGCCGCAATTTCACCAGCGCGGCCATCACAAAATTCCCCGCCAAGCCCCCAAAACTGGACCTTAATTTTGGTCCAGCAAATCGGGCCAAATATATATATTTTTCCTTGTGTCGTAAGGAAGTCATGTAAATAAATGTCTTCAAGATTCCATTTTTTTTCCATGTGCCAGACACCCTCATATTCCAGATTATTCGCAACTTCAAACTAATTCTTATATTTCAAAAGCTGACCACTGAAAGTGACAAAAACATGGCCACCTGTGGATCACCTGACTAACCTTGTGGATTGAAACTATCCCTTGTCTCAAGAGGAAGCCAAAGGAACCTTCCAGACGGTTGCAATGACTTCCCCTGAAACTACTTCAAAGAGTTATTTAAAATTGAATGGATCATTCGAATGTAAAGACATTGGCTTCGAATGTAAAGACATTGGCTGTCTCAAACTCTCAAGCTGTGAAAGCCACAATACAAGATATATATGATGGAACCATCAATTCACCAGACACGTGTTTCCGATATGAATCTAGGCTTTAATCGACTTACTACAGAGCCAGCCTGTTACCCGTTGATGAACTCTGTGAACTGCAGGCTGACTCTGGACAAGGGTATTTATACAGCAGCACTAGGGGGAGGAGTCATGGGCGGAGCCAAGGGTGGAGCCCTGTACCAGCTCCTGAGCATTCCCAGAGCTACTCCCCCTAGTGGTCGGATAACGCTACTGCGCTTACAAAGACATAGTGTGAATTATCATATTACATTCACCACAGTATAAATGACCTAACTGCCCACCTTATTTGGAAGATGACGTTGGACTTGTAAAAAAGGTCGTATGATTAGACCGCCATACTTTTTGTTGGCTTTCCGAAAACAGCAGGAGCTGGATCTGCAGGCCAAGGTCTGCCAAACACCATGGAAACGCCATGGAAATGCTCTCGAACCAGCTGCAGGTCATCCAAGAAGTCAAGATAATCAATAGCAATACCTTGAAAGTGGGATAAGGACTCCACCCAACCTGTTCCAACAGCTTACTTGAGAACCAACCTCCTCGGAAATTTGACAACAAGAAGCCTCGCCGCTCACTGAGAACCCTCTGCATTACAAGGGCCTTCACTTCAACTAAAGCATCAACTGATCTAATAATCTACAGGCCCGCCACAAAAGAGAATGAGACAAATTTGTATTCATACATTGAAATTATACTTTTTCACCTTAATCTCTATCTGAACATTTTGTGGGTGTTAATTTGTGAGATTTGTTTTGGGCCTGTATTTTTTGCTCATCTCTGAGGGCATTTGAGAGTCAACCACATTGCTATGGATCTGGAGTCACATGTAGGCAGACCAGGTAAGGTAGATTTCCTTCCCCAAAGGACATTAGTGAACCAAATGTTTTTTTTAATGGAAATCAACAATGGTTTTGTTGTCATCATTACACTTTTAATTCCAGATTTTCAATGAATTCAAATTTCATCATCTGCCCCTGGTGGGATTTGAACCTGGGTTCCCAGAGCACTACCCTGGTCTCTGACTAAAATGAAGCTTTGTGCGGGATTCTCCGGCTGGTCACAGGCAGTAGGATGGTTCAGTCCCATGGGCAGCGCTACCCCGCCAGCATGTTTCTCAGTGGTGAGGGGTGGTTTCAATGGGTAATCCCATTGACAAGAGGTGGGAGTAGAGAATGCACCCGCCAGAAAATGACCCTGCCAAATTCTCCATTCTCACTAGCAGCGGTAGTGGGGTGGACTGGCAACGGAGAATATCGGACATTGTATTTTAAATTACGGGCAAGTACGATAGCAAAAAGGACTGTGTATGAGTGTGTGTGTATTTCAGTGTGTGTGTGTCAGTGTGTATGTATTTCGGTGTGTGTGTTTATGTATTTAGGTGTGTGTGTGTCAGTGGGTATTTATTTAGGTGTGTATGTGTCAGTGTGTATGTATTTTGTTGTGTGTGTGTTTCAGTGTGTATGTATTTCGGTGTGTGTCTCAGTGTATATGTATTTTGGTGTGTGTGTTTATGTATTTAAGCGTGTGTGTGTCAGTGTGTGTGTATTTAGGTGTGTGTGTGTCAGTGTGTATGTATTTTGGTGTGTGTCAGTGTGTGTATTTCGGTGTGTGTGCGTCAGTGTGTATGTATTTTGATCTGCGTGTGTCAGTGTGTGTATTTCGGTGTGTGTGCATCAGTGTGTATGTATTTTAATCTGTGCGTGTCAGTGTGTGTATTTCGGTGTGTGTGCGTCAGTGTGTATGTATTTCGGTGTGGTGTGTCAGTGTGTATGTATTTTGATCTGTGTGTGTCAGTGTGTGTATTTCGGTGTGTGTGCGTCAGTGTGTATGTATTTTAATCTGTGCGTGTCAGTGTGTGTATTTTAGTGTGTGTGCGTCAGTGTGTATGTATTTCGGTGTGGTGTGTCAGTGTGTATGTATTTCGGTGCGGTGTGTCAGTGTGTATGTATTTTGGTGTGTGTGTGTCAGTGTGTGTATTTCGGTGTGTGTGTGTCAGTGTGTGTGGCATTGATGTGTATGTCAGTGATTGTGTGTGCGTGCGTTTAATGTGTGTCAATTTGGATGTGCGTGTGTGTGCCTATGCGCGTGTGTGTTTGTGTGTGCGTGTGTGTTTGTGTGTGAGGGCAAGCTTGAAACAAATACAGTCTCCACTGCAGCAAATCAAACCCAATCAATTTTCTCATAAATGGCCCAGAAACAGTGACTGGAGGGCAGTTTATTTCAGCTTCAAGATCACTTTGTGTAAACTGTATCTTCACTGTGCTGCCAATGGTGACTTTTAATTCAATGAATCCTCGGCATTTCATGCATTGACTATCAATCTATATAGACAAGGAAACAAATACTCAGATCAATACAAGTGAATGTTGTAATAAATAGTGGACAAAAGAACAGGGCAAGGTTGACATGCTGTTAACATGAGTAAGTCTTTGGAACACATGAATGATTCTGTGACTAAGGGATTTGTAAGAGCCTGTTTCAGAAATGCGGATGAAAAATGTAATGGTTTTCCATCAGATATGTTGCACATACAAGTGGATCATTTCCAACAGGTTAAATCAGAATAAACTGCAGCATAGTGGTTAGCATTGCTGCCTCACAGCACCAGGGGCGTGGGTTCAATATCAGCCTTGGGTGATTTTCTGAGTGGAGTTTGCACGTTCTTCCCGTGTCTGCGTGGGTTTCCTCCAGGTGCTCCGGTTCCTTCCCGCAATGCCAGGATGGGCAAGTCGGGTGGATTGGCCATGCTGAATTGCCCCTTAGTGTCCACGTGTAGGGTGGAGTTAAAGGAATAAAGTGGGGCAGTGGGCGTAGGGACGGTGCTTTTTTGGAGGGTTGGTGCAGACTCGATTGCCGAATGGCCTCTTTCTGCACTGTGGATAGCTTCTATAGCTATCTATAGGTATAGCTGGGCCGGTTTAGCCCACTTGGCTAGACAGCTTGCTCACCATGCAGGGCAAGGCCAGCAGCATGGGTTCAATTCCCGTACCGGCTAAGATTATTCAAGAAGGCTGCCTCAGGTCTGGCGATCCTTGGGTTAAATCACCATCAGTCAGCTCTCCCCTTCAAAGGGGAAAGTAGCCTGTGGTCATCTGGGACTATGGTGACTTTACCTATAGCTAAACCTCCATATTTTAACTGCTTGCCTTGGTTGGTAATCGGTTACTTGATGTGACTCTATGTTAATCAAAGACGGATCAACTGACAATTTTATTAGACAGCATTACACAAATAATATGTTCTATGTCTATATACTTACCCGGAGGAGACTTATCGTGGACAAGGAGCATTAGCAATCCAGACTGTTTAAAATGCTGAGTTAATTTAACAGAGAATTTCATTATATGTAGATCTTTTCTTTGAAAAAAAATACTTGTCGCTGTTCATTTTTGTCTGCAACCATCGCTTATGTTAACTCAATGAATTTTAAAAAGGATTTCCAGCAGGCACACGGGCCTCCAATCCCTTACCTAGGCAACATCTCAAGGCTGATGAAATCTGCATGGCTGACCTTGTTATTCTGAACTCATCTCAGTATAATTTTACAGACCGTGATGTTTATTTATCGAGTTCTGGTATACCTTGTCACATTGTGCATCCATCCAAGGTTGTGTAATATTCATTTAATCTCTTCTTCCAGAAAAACACATTGGAGAAGCTCAGCAGATCAGGGAGCGAAGGAGCTCTGATGACGGGCCGTCGACCTGAAATGCTGGGCCCGATTTGACCTCTGTGCCCCTTTGGGCGGGTGGGTTGTGAATGGGCTAAAATTGGAAGCCGCCTGATCTGCTGGATATTACCAGCATTTTCCGTGCTTTTCTTTAAAGGTTTCCAGCATCTGTATTATTCTGCTTTTGTGATCCTTATTCACATTGGTTATATCTAAGCAGTTGATAACATTTCCCACCAGCTATCCTTGTTGTGGTTTTACCATCATCTCCCTTTCAGTTGCGTTTTTCTGATCCTTTAGTGTATGTGCTTCCCTGCCCAGAGACACGCGATGATATACTAACTACCCTATCACGATCTATGCTTAACCCAAGCTATTTAGCCTATCAGAGTCTGCTATCCTACACCGCGATTCAGTCATTCAGTAGCACTACACATAGGCAGCACGGTGGCACAGTGGTTAGCACTGTTGCTTCGCAGCGCCAGGGTCCCAGGTTCGATTCCCGGCTTGGGTCACTGTCTGTGCGGAGTCTTCTCGTTCTTCCTGTGTTTGCGTGGGTTTCCTCCGGGTGCTCCGGTTTCCTCCTATAAGTCCCGAAGGACGTGCTTGTTAAGTGAATTAGACATTCTGAATTCTCCCTCTGTGTACCTGAACAGGTGCTGGAGTGTGGCGACTAGGGGCTTTTCACAGTAACTTGAATGTCGTGTTAAGTCTACTTGTGACGCTATAAAGATTATTATTGTTACAAATGATTGCAAATTCTGCTTGTGGTTCCTGACTCCTGACCCTGAGCCAGTGTTAATGTTAGCCTACTTGTTTCAATGAAGATTATTATTATTAATAGATGCACATATGTAGTGTAAGATCAGTGAGCTGACAAGAAGATAGGCCGTTGACATATTCTCAACCCCTTCAGTTCACCTCCTCATGAAGGACTCACTATTGTTTGTAATTTTTTTAAAATAAATTTAGATACCCAATTTTCTTTTCTAATTAAGGGCAATTTAGCATAACTAACCCACCAACGCTGCACATCTTTGGGTTGTGGGGGTGAAACCCATGCGGACACGGGGAGAATGTGCAAAGTCCACACGGACAGTGACGTGGGGCCGGGTTGGAACCCAGGTCCTTAGCGCCGTGAGGCAGCAGTGCTAGCTATTGCTCCACCATGCCACCCTTAATCATCTATTGTTTACCACTCCATCTATACCTCAAAGGGAGCAGTGTCTAAATTTGCTTCAATCCACATCCCCACAAGCCACTGAAGTAATTGTCTTTTTAACAGGATTCGGAAAAATCATGAACTAACAAATGTTTATTAGATTCATAATTAGGAGCATATCGGAAATAGGAGAGCAGGAGGAGGCCATTCGGCCCTCTGAGCCTGCTCTGCCATTCATTATGATCATGGCTGATCATCCAACTCAATAGCCTAATCCCGCTTTCCCCCAATATCCTTTGATCCCTTTTATAATCTTTATTGTCACAAGTAGGCTTACATTAACACTGCAATGAAGTCACTGTGAAAATCCCCTAGTCGCCACATTCCGGCACCTGTTCGGGTACACTGAGGGCGAATTCAGAATGTCCAATTCACTGAACAGCACGTCTTTCGGGACTTAAGACCATAAGACCATAAGACATAGGAGTGGAAGTAAGGCCATTCGGCCCATCGAGTCCACTCCGCCATTCAATCATGGCTGATGGGCATTTCAACTCCACCTACCAGCATTCTCCCCGTAGCCCTTAATTCCTCGCGACATCAAGAATTTATCTATCTCTGCCTTGAAGCCATTTAGCGTCCCGGCCTCCACTGCACTCCGCGGCAATGAATTCCACAGGCCCACCACTCTCTGGCTGAAGAAATGTCTCCGCATTTCTGTTCTGAATTTACCCCCCTCTAATTCTAAGGCTGTGCCCACGGGTCCTCGTCTCCTCGCCTAACGGAAACAGTTTCTTTGCGTCCACCCTTTCTAAGCCATGTATTATCTTGTAAGTTTCTATTAGATCTCCCCTTAACCTTCTAAACTTGTGGGAGGCAATGTCATATGTCAGTCCTGCCATCCCAGAAATCTGTAAACCTTCCATGCACTCCCTCCACAGCAAATACATCCTTCCTCAGATAAGGAGACCAAAACTGCACACAATTTCCAGATGTGCCTCGCCAAGGCCCTGTCTAATTGCAGCAAAGCATCCCTGCTCTCGCACTCGAATCCACTCCCTACGGAGGCCAAATACCATTTGCCTTCTTTGCCGCCTGCTGTACCTGCATGCTTACCTTCAATAGCTGGTGGACGAGGACCCCCAGGTCTTGTTGCACCTTCCCTTCTCCTAATTTATGACCATTCAGATAATAATATGCCTTCCCATTTTTGCCACTACCATTTTGCCTACTAATACTGATCACCTTCAGTTCCTTACTCTCACTAAACGCTGCGTTCCCCATGGGAAGGTGGTGGTGCAGTGTTATTTTCACTGGACTAATAAAGCAGGGACCGTGAAAAATGCTCTGGGGAGCCAGGTTAAGATCCTGCCGCTGCAGATGATGAAATTTGAATTCAGGAAAAATCTGAAATTTAAAAAAAAGTCTAACGATGACCATGAAACTATCGCGATTGTTTCGACGAGTGTCCTTTAGGGAAGGAAATCTGCTGTCCTTACCTGGTCTGGTCTAGATGTGACTCCACAGAAATGTGGTTGACTTTTAACTGCACCCTCAATGGGGGCAATTAGGGATGGGAAATAAATACCGTCCCAGCCTGCAATGCCCCTGTCACCTGAACGAAAAGGAAAGATTTTCTGGGGTGACGGTGCCAGGTTGGCACTGCCAGGGTCTGAGTCCAAGTCGAGGGGGGTGGGGTTCCCGGTTCCCGGGGGCCTCCCCAAGATTGAGGGAGGGGGCCTGAAAGGGAGGAAAAATGGAAAGATCGGGGCTGCGAGGATGTTTTCCTGCTGGCGAGCGTTGCTCAAAGTTTGGCTGCATGGGGAGAACCCCGAGGCCAAAAGAAAGAGCAAAGTAGCAGAATATTTCTCAGCGCTGTAGCCACCGTTCAGTAGACTTTAACTTCAGTCTGCTGAGTCGGGCCGTAGAAACTTCTGCAGTCAGTGTCTATGATCCCCACAAACGTACTCACGTACTCTATTTTCCCCTCCTTAATCAACAGCTTGGTCCTCCTTTGCTGAATTCTAAACTGCTCCTAATCCTCAGACCTGTTGGTTTTCTTGGGCAATTTGTGCACTTCTTCCTTGGATCTAATACTATCTCTAATTTCCCCAGTGAGCCATGGTTTCGCCACCTTTCCCGCTTCACCTATGCACCATAACCATTGATTTTGCAAAGAATCAGTGGATAGGGTTAATTGACAAAATGGATAATAGCCAGTATGAAAACAATTGTCACATCACAGAAATTCGGCGTTGATTGTTTCTGATGATGAATTTATGGGATCAGTGCCTGAGACTGACATTGATTCATGAGATTCATTTGGAATTGACACCACAAGCAACCAAGATGTCAACAGCCTTAGATTGCTGGTTTAAAAACTACCTGAAAGCTCCTGGTTAGCATTGTTTTACAGAAGTTATATGGTTTTCTCTTTGCGAAATAGCATGGATAAACTGGTTTCTCTGCCTTTCTCTTGATTCATTCGTGATTCTGCCCAGTGGTTAGCACTGTTGTTTCACAGCGCCAGGGTCCCAGGTACGATTCCAGGCTTGGGTCACTGTCTGTGCGGAGTCTGCATGCTTTCCGCGTGCCGGCGTGGGTTTCGTCTGGGTGCTCCTGATTCCTCCCACAGTCCAAAGATGCGCAGGTTAGCTGGATTGGCCATGCTAAATTGCCACTTTGTGTCCAAAAAGATTAGGTGGGGTTACTGGGTTACGGGGATAGAATGGTGGCGTTGGCGTAAATAGGGTGCTCTTTCCAAGGGCTGGTGCAGAATTGATGGTCCGAATGGCCTCCTTCTACACTGTAACCTCTATGATTCTGTGAGATGAGAAGTCAGTGGACCTCTGGTGCTACTCACCCTCCGAGATCTCTGCTCATTCCCTACTTGTCACTGTAGTTGATCTTGGAGAACCATGTATATCTAAATGGACATAATTATATTTGTTAGATTCTGTATAATCTTACCTCCTGCATTCTCTTCCTTTCTCGGTCAGAGATGCACTTAATAATTTTACAAACACCCTTACATTAGACAAAAGCTCCAATACTGCAACAAGAACTACAGTAATAGAACAAATAAGCATTGATGACTAAGGACTTCAGTGTCAAAAGGGCCATTTTATATCTTCCATTTCATAGAAATGTCCTCAATTTGGCAGACAGATCTTAATGATATGTAATAAGACTGTTCAGTCCGTTCAGTGACAATCACCTCACAGAGCCATGTTGGCCCCACACAATGAGCTTTCAATCAATCAAGCTCTGACAGAAAGTCATGCTATGTCTCATTTATTCCCTTGCTTCTCAGGTCAGGCAGAGGTCCCACACAAGCAGGGCATACTTATGCATCCTTGAACAGTCCACCTCTGGGCCTGTAGTCTCAAAGGCTGCTCTTCTGACCCACAGAAGCAATGTTTTGACTGTGTAAGCCTTTGTGGTTTAATTAGTATTAATTTATCCTTTCCCAACAACGAGTTGACTCCATTTTATGCTCATGTTTAAGGAAATTCTTCAGGCCTTTTGATTGCATAAGACTCTTCACCACTCTGGCACAGAACTGGAATACTGTGCCGTAACCTTAGACCTTGCACAGTCAAACTCTGATTCTTGCTCGAGGGGACAACATAAGAACATAAGAACTAGGAGCAGGAGTAGGCCATCTGGCCCCTTGGACAACATTGGACTATTTTGCCGGGAGTCGGAGTCCCCGCTTCAAAATGCTATTCAATGAGTAGACACAGGAAGAAAAATCATTTTTATTTGGCAGCCGGGCTTTTGCCTTCAGAGTGAAATTGATGAGAGCGAATGAAGCTTTAAGGAATTGTAGCTGTCGTTGCCAATGAGGTTTTGTACAGGCTACATCAACAGAATATAATGGATATTTAAACCCAGATGAATTGAAATGAAAAACTAAAGTCCCATCACCATGTTGTAATTTGGAGCAAGTTTTCCGGAGCGGCCCATGTTTTCTGGCATTGCCAACATTTTCTCTTGGAATGGCTATCCCATTATGCCTTGTTGTTGAAGTGCTGTCAGATGCAGACACACAATCAAAATAAAAATGCAAGAGACGAGGAGCTTGCATTTCAAGCAGTTCCTCAGCGCAGAAGTGCATTATTTACTCGTGACATACTTAAAGCTACAGCATTGTTTTTTTTTGTTTGTTTACACGGGCTGAGTCACAAAATTCCATTAAAATCTAATCTAAACAACCTTAAAGGTGACAGCTCTGAAATAACCAAGATCTGTTCACGTCTTGAAGAAAACAGGTTTTATTGATATGTAATATTAACACCCCGTGCGCAGTGCAAACATTTATCTCCAGTGGAGCAAAAGCAAGGTCACACCGACATTATTTTCACCGCCTTGTGTGGGCTTTTCTCCATACGGTTGTCCAAAGCAGGAGTTTAACTGTTCACTCTGAGACATGTAATGTTGTGCAGGGTAACGACACACTACAGATTGGAATAGAGGCTGGAATCATCCATTCTGGAGTTCACATTCCGTGGCGGGCAATGGAAGAGAGTATGATTACCGCTGGGCGGGGTGGCTAACAATAGCAATCTTGCGCTGTTCCACTCTTGACTTGGCATCCACAGGAACTAGTTGAATTCTGTGACGCGGGTTAGGCAGGAAGTTACCGTCTGCCATTTCCTCATGGGGGTCCAAGGGCTGGGTGCCATGTTTAAAGGGCAATTCATTCACTGCCGGCCAGGAGCTTCAATCTGCCTGTCCTTCAATACTCTTATCAATGAGAATGTCCCAGTGCAGACAAGGTTCAGCAAAGCCTCCCGAGAGATTATGCTCCAGACCATCCAGGAAAGACGGAAGGTGTTGTTTGCTAGGGCTGGCAAAGGGAGACCGCCCTGTCTGATGACCGCAGACGAGACGGCGGTCGCAGTGGTGGTTAATGCACAGGGGGCACTAACCAAATAACCAGTCAGCAGTGCAAGAAAAGGATGAATAATCTACTG
This sequence comes from Scyliorhinus canicula, assembly GCF_902713615.1. Lineage (NCBI taxonomy): Eukaryota > Metazoa > Chordata > Chondrichthyes > Carcharhiniformes > Scyliorhinidae > Scyliorhinus > Scyliorhinus canicula. Next base: position 190,096,315 of record NC_052154.1, on the reverse strand, counting down.
TGCTCTTCCAGAGGAGGCACATCTACATACTGAAAACTGACACTCACAAAGGCATCAGACAGTCAAAGTGTGCAAGTGTACAAGGAACGTCACACAGGATTTTGGTTGCAGCACTTACCAGCAGATAGGACATGGGCAGCCACTTCATGCTCTCAATCTTCTATCAGTTGCTGGACACCCTGCTTGTTAATCACTCACTGGGGAGGGCTGAGCAACTGTCATTGGCACGCTTGCTCCTGAGCTACTCGTACAACCATTGGGAAGACAATCGATCCTTCTGCCTTTTTGCAGGACAAGGATGACCACAATAAGTCGAATTGGTCCAGGACAATCGGGGGTCTTCTAGATATTAGAGTCCTTGCCCTGAATGCCTCGGTGACCCAGGTCGAGCAGAATGCACAGTTGCTGCCGGATATGCTGTTGGCCTGCACTCTATCGCTCTAGACACGGGTGTGGTGCTGCAGTGGATAGGTGAGAGGGGGAAAGGATATCTCAACACAGCAGCAAGTGACCCTTCTCTTCAAGAAGTGAGACACATGCCGCTGGGCATTCACAGGGAGAAACACCAGTCAGGCACCTTGTGGGATTCATCCCAGGACAGTCCAAGGTTGCCTTTTGTTGCTCGTTATGCTCTCCTTAATTTGCTGTTTTAATTACATTTGCTCAAGAGTCACCAGGTATCTTTTTGATACCACCACAAGGTTCAAAACCGAATACTGATCAAAGACTCGATACACCAGTTAGTAAGTTTGAAATCAATGCACATTTATTTACACACGCAGTCAATTATGCTCATACACAAGCTCTACTCACTAAACTACAACTACTACTAAAAGCCTACACTTAGCTTCGGGCGCCCACTCAGTCAGAGGAACAATGGCCGTTGTCCGTTTCTGAGGCTGCTGGCATCGAACTGGTATAGAATAGTAGCTAGGAGCGCCTATCTCGTAGCGTGCGTTGACCTTACACTGACTTGGCTGGTGCTGGGCAGGTCTCTCGTCACTGAGAGCTGAGGCCAAGATGAAGGTGAAGAAGAAGAGAGCGATCTGACTTTGGGGACTCCTCTTTATACCCCAAAGGGGCTTCGCACTCTTTTGGGCGGTTTCTGAACTTGGCCCCAATTAATTGGACTAATCATTTGTATTGACTTCTCCAATAAAGGGGATGTTGCTTGATCACTGGGCGGGTCCTAGGTGACCGTTGGCCTGCCTTTGGTTTAGTCTCCACTGGCACTGGGGTGTCTGCTCTGGTACCGTTTGCTTAAATGTTTCTCTTTTATCCCCGGAGATAGCTCATTACTGTGCTAATGGCTTGTAGTATCGGTTTTGTCTGGGAGCTGCAAACTCCAATCCACATGCAAACCTTGCACCTGCTTGTTTTCTTAGCATTGTCCAATTTTCCCTTTAATCTTTGAAAGTGTCCATTTTGAAATTGGGACGTGGCCACCCCAGGTAGCTACACTTTCCACCTCACCTTTGCCACTGACCCCATTGGCTCCAGCAGGTCAGGGTGAGGAGGATGCACTTGCAGCTGAGCAGGAGACCCTTAGCAGACCGGGGGTCTCTAGGCTTGGAGCCACCAGAGGATGCCCGCCAAAGACATCACAGTCGGTAGGTCGTAACAGTTAGTAGGCTGGCTTCACCCCAGTGGAGGATGTTGGGACAGCCCCTAGCTGTTATCGCAGTTTGCAAAGAAAGGTTGAGATGTTTTGAAGGCACACAGGTGGAACAGGTTTACAACCATTGTATATTGCTTCGGCACTTGTAAATTTATATTCGCTTGCACTGTTTAATCATAAGACATAGGAGTAAACATTTGTCCATTTGACCCATTGAGTTAACTCTGCCAACAAGATCATGGCTCATCTGATATAATCCTTAACTCCGCTTTCCCGCTTCATCCCCATAATGCTCAATTCCCTTACTGATGAAGAAATTGTCTCCCTTAACCTTGAACATACTTAACCACCCAGCTCTGCAGCTCCCCACAGTAAGGAATTCCACAGATTCACTATGCTCTGAGAGACAAAATTCTTCTTCAACTCTGTCTTAAATGGGGGACTCCTTATTTTGAGATTATGCCCTCTGGTCCTAGACTTTCACACAAAGGGAAACATCCTCTCAGCAACGACCCTGTCCAGCCCCCTGAGAATCCGATGTGTCTCAATAAGGTCACCACTCATTCTTCTGAACGCCAATGAGTGCATTCCCAACCTATTCAGCCACTCCTCATGAGAAAATCCCTCCATACCCGGGAAGAACCTAGTGAACCTTCTCTGGACTCCCGGCAATGCCGGTATATCTTTCCTTGGATAAGGGGGACCTAAGCTGTTCCCAGTATTCCGGGTGGTATAACTGGTGCTTTGTATAGTATTAGCAGGACTTCACTACATCTTCCGATCCAAGATCATCTTTTGCTATTGTACTTATTCCAGCTCACACTAACAAAGCTACCCTTTCCTTCCTGACCTGATGCAAAATCATATACACCTAAATATTTAGTTCCCAGTTTTGATCTCTTTGTAACCATGTCTCTGTGATGGCTATAAGATCGAACCCATTAACTTATTCATAGCACTAATTCATTTATTTGATGCTCATTGCTATGCGCATTTAGAGAAAGACCTATTCATTTTGCCTCTTCACCATTTTTTTCCCTTTTAGACCCGCCAAACCTGTGTCAATCATGATGCCCTAACTTAAATAAAAAACCTTCGTCCCTTACTTAGTCTGTATCCCTCTATTTCCTCCCTATTCTTGTATCCATCCAGATGCCTCTGAAATGTTGCTAATGTGCCTGCTTCCAGCACATCCTCTGACAGCACGTTCCAGACACCCACCACTCTGCATGAAAAACTTACCACAAGCAGAATTTGCGTTCATTTGTAACGATAATATTAATCTTTATAATTTTCACAAGTGGGCTTACATTAACACTGCAATGAAGTTACTGTGAAACTCCCCTAGTCGCCACATTCCGGCGCCTGTTCGGGTACACGAAGGGAGAATTCAAAATGTCCAATTCACCTAACAGCACGTCTTTCGGGACTTGTGGGAGGAAACCGGAGCACCCGGAGGAAACCCACGCAGACACAGGGAGAACGTGCAGACTCCACACAGACAGTGACCCAAGCCGGGAATCGAACCCCGGACCCTCTGCTGTAAAGCAAATGTGCTAATCACTGTGCTAGCATGCTGCCCTCGAACAAATTTATTTTTTTTGCACTTCAGAGAAACTGGCCCAATTGATTGATTGACTGATATTTATTGTCACATGTACCGAAGTACAGTGAAAAGTATTTTTCTGCGGCCAAGGGAACGTACACAGTATGTTCATCATAGACAAAAGACTAATCGACAGAATACATTGACAAATGGTAGGCAACTAATTGTGATTGGTTAAAGTGCGGAACAAGGGCCAAACAAGAGCATCATAGGGCATCGTGAATAGTGTTCTTACAGCGAACAGATTAGTCCGAGGGAGAGTCGTTGAGGAGTCTTGTAGCTGTGGGGAAGAAGCTGTCCCTATGTCTGGAAGTGTGGGTCTTCAGACTTCTGTATCTTCTGTGTGATGGAAGGGTCTGGAAGAGGGCAAAGCCTGGGTGGCAGGGGTCTCTGACAATGCTGTCTGCCTTTCTGAGGCAGCGGGAGGTGTGGAACAGGACCGGAACCGTAGAACAGGTGTAGAACAACCGGAAGAATGGGACTAAGAGAGCTGGAACAGACGTGTTGGGCCATTGAGCCTCTTCCTGTGATCTGCGATTGCAAGATGGGATTAATCTTTGAACACTCTTGGCCCAGAGAAGATAGCCAGCAGGCCATTTTAAACCATGTTTGAGGCATATTGTGAAGCGACCACAAAAATAAAATGTTCAAAAAGGATAAGAGCCATTGCAGACAGTGCCTCCCTATTTTTTAAACTGCTGTATAATCTATTTTTATTGTCTTGTTTATTACAAAATTGTATCCTCGGTGTAAGCTGGACAGATGTCTTTGCACTGTAGAATCCTCCCTAAATGTTGCCAGCCTAGTTTCACTCTGGAAGCAGAAGATATTCTTAAAGGTGGAAAGAAAAGTCGTTCCACGCTGCTTCCTCTTCCTGATGAAGGGGCTATGCTCCGAAAGCTCGTTATTCCAAATAAACCTGTTGGAATTTAACCTGGTGTTGTAAGACATCTTACTGTGTCCACCCTATTCCAACTAAGGCAGCTCCACCTCATCCTCTCCCTGTGGCAGAGTTTTGCATGACGTGTTTGATGAAACTGTTACATTTCTGTCTGCTGAGGTTAAGAACATAAGAACATAAGAACTAGGAGCAGGAGTAGGCCATCTGGCCCCTCGAGCCTGCTCCGCCATTCAATTAGATCATGGCTGATCTTTTGTGGACTCAGCTCCACTTTCCGGCCCGAGCACCATAACCCTTAATCCCTTTATTCTTCAAAAAACTATCTATCTTTACCTTAAAAACATGTAATGAAGGAGCCTCAACTGCTTCACTGGGCAAGGAATTCCATAGATTCACAACCCTTTGGGTGAAGAAGTTCCTCCTAAACTCAGTCCTAAGTCTACTTCCCCTTATTTTGAGGCTATGTCCCCTAGTTCTGCTGTCACCCGCCAGTGGAAACAACCTGCCCGCATCTATCCTATCTATTCCCTTCATAATTTTAAATGTTTCTATAAGATCCCCCCTCATCCTTCTTTAAAGAACGATCAATATTTGCATTCAGATATGTACCGCCTGAATGGTTCTCTCACGGTTTAACCCTAGTTCCATGAAGCGATACCACATAAAACTGACGAAGAGTGCTCCACTGATGAAAGTATTTTTACTGAAAGAGTACCTTAGTCCCCTCAGAAGCAACAACAAGCTCATCCAATCCCATGTGTTTTGGCTATTTAATAATGGAGTGGAATCATTTGATGGAAATTTTCACTTATATCCAAGTTGTAGCCTCCATGATATACAGAAACGCAATTGTATGCATTGTGTAGATCAATAAGAAAGAATAAGGCAGCAATTTCACTTTAATGTGCTCAGTGTTTATTTCCGCACAGCATGTTTAACAAGTGTCGCCTGAGTACCTGCCCGAATTGTCAAGCTTCTACCCTAAAGTTCTGGAGTTAAGCGCCAGAGGTGAACATTGATTTTGCTGCACTTACAGCAAAAAGTATGCTCCTACAAGCAACCCAGCCCGTCTTCGTTCTAACACCAGCTCACTTGCACCCAATTAAGACTGGCCAGTCCCTGGATTTTATGTCCTGTTGTTACAGTGGGGGTTTACTCGCTGTTGCTGTGCTGAGAATGGTTTGCAGAACCCAGAACAATTAAGATTGATGGTTGAAACGTCAAATTGATTTCTCCGAGATACAAGATGGTACTAAATGCGCAGCTTGCTGTTTCCATGTATACCAGCCGCTCACACGAAGAGGTTCATACTGGGCGAATCTACATTTAGATTATATTTTAAGAGCCGACTTATAGAAGGTGTTAATTATTTGAAAGCAGAAGAATTAAATGATGTCTGTGAAATGGTGTGCCAAACCTGTTCTGGCCAGTGCTTGACAAGACATTAATTAATTGATTTAGTTTGCAATTGATTATAATTTGTCCGTGATTCATTGATTATAATGTATTAATTAACACAGCCAGAGGATAAATTAATGGGACCGCCTTATCCTTGCAATACAGGGAAATAGAGAACACACACACACAGGATCTGATGTGTGAGGAAAACTGAATATTGCTAATGTCAGCATTCGAAGGCATCTGTTGTCAAAGTCAGTTTCACAATGTTAATAAGAACAGTGTGAATCAGGTTAATAGACTTAAACAGGTTGATATTAAGAAGGAGGACATGCTGTAAATTTTTAAAAGCATCAGGATAGATAAGTCCCCTGGGCCTGACGGGATATACCCAAGGTTACTACAGGAAGTGAGGGAGGAGATTGCTGCGCCGTTGGCGATGATCTTTGCATCCTCACTCTCCATTGGAGTAGTACTGGTTGATTGGAGGGAGGTGAATGTTGTTCCCCTTTTCAAGAAAGGGAATAGGGAAATCCCTGGGAATTACAGACCCATCAGTCTTACGTCTGTGGTGAGCAAAATATTGGAAAGGATTCTGAGAGATAGGATTCATGATTATTTAGAAAAATATAGTTTGATTAAAGATAGTCAGCATGGCTTTGTGAGGGACAGGTCATGCATCACAAGCCTCATTGAATCCTTTGAAGATGTGACGAGACACATTGATGAAGGTCAGGCAGTGGATGTGGTGTATATTGATTTCAGTAAGGCATTTGATAAGGTTCCCCATGGTAGGCTCATTCAGAAAGTTAGGGCACATGGGATAGAGTGAAATTTAGCTGTCTAGACAGAATTGGCTGACCAAAAGAAGACAGCGAGTGGTAGTGGATGAAAAGTATTCTGCCTGGAGGTCGGTGACCAGTGGTGTCCCGCAGGGATCTGTTCTGGGACCTCTGCTCTTCGTGGTTTTTATAAATGACTTAGATGAGGAAGTGGAAGGGTGGGTGAGTAAGTTTGCCGATGACATGAACCTTGGGGGAGTTGTAGATAGTGTTGAGAGCTGTTGCAGATTACAACAGGACATTGACAGGATGCAGAGCTAGGTACAAAGAACAAACAAAATTACAGCACAGGAACAGGCCCTTCGGCCCTCCAAGCCTTCGCCAACCATGCTGCCCGTCTAAACTAAAATCCTCTACGCTTCCAGGATCTTTATCCATCTATCCCATCCTATTCATGTATTTATCAAGATGCCCCTTAAACGTCACTATCGTCCCTGCTTCCACCACTTCCTCCGGCAGCGAGTTCCAGGCACCCACTACCCTCTGTGTAAAGAACTTGCATCGTACATCTCCTCTACACCTTGCCCCTCGCACCTTACTCCTATGCCCCCTAGTAATTGATCCCTCTACCCTGGAAAAAAGTCTCTGACTATCCACTCTGTCTATGCCCCTCATAAGTTTGTAGATCTCTATCAGGTCGCCCCTCAACCTCCTTCGTCCCAGTGAGAACAAACCAAGTTTATTCAACCTCTCAGCTGGGTTGAGAAGTGGCAGATGGAGTTCAACCTTGATAAATGTGAAGTGATTCATTTTGGAAAGTTGAATTTGAATGCTAGATACGGGGTTAAAGGCAGGATTCTTGGACGTATGGAAGAGCAGAGGGATCTTGGGGTCCCTCAAAGTTGCCACCCAGGTTGCTAGGGTTGTCAAGAAGGCGTATGGTGTGTTGGCTTTCATTAACAGGGGGATTGAGTTTAAGAGCCGCGAGGTTTTGCTGCAGCTTTATAAAACCCTAGTTAGACCACATTTGGAATATTGTGTCCAATTCTGGTCGCCTCATTACAGGAAGGATGTGGATGCTTTGGAGAGGGTACAGAGGAGATTTACCAGGATGCTGCCTGGACTGGAGGGCATGTCTTATGAAGAAAGATTGAGGGAGCTCGGGCTTTTCTCACTGGAGCGAGGAAGGCAGAGAGGTGACTTGATAGAGATGTACAAGGTGATGAGAGGCATGGATAGAGTGGATAGCCAGAGACTTTTCCCCAGGGTGGAAATGGCTGTCACGAGGGGACATAATTTTAAGGTGATTGGAGGAAGGTATAGGGGAGATATAAGGTAGGTTCTTTACACAGAGAGTGGTGGGTGTGTGCAATGCACTGCCAGCAGAGGTGGTGGAGTCAGAGTCTTTAGGGACATTTAAGCGACTCTTAGACAGGCACATGGACAGCAGTAAATTGAAGGGGTGTAGGTTAGGTTGATCTTAGATTAGGATAAATGGTCGGCACAACATCGTGGGGTGAAGGGCCTGTACTGTGCTGTACTATTCTATGTTCTTCTATGTTCTACAAAATCAGACAACGCTGAAAATATCAGTAGGTTTGGCAGCATCTACGAGTTGAGGTCCCACATCCAAATTTACTCCTCTCCAGTCCGAAGGACGGTTATATTGGATTCAAAATGTAGGACGGGATTTTCATGCTGTTCCTACCACCGGAATCTTCCATTCCTGCCAATGGCAGTCCCCCCCCCTTTCCCCCACCGCAGGTCTCCCGGTGGCAAAGGGTGGGAACAATGGGAAACCCCGTTGACAGCGGCGGAGTTTGAAGATCCAGCTGCCAGCCAATGGTGGGCCAGCTCCGTCGCCGCACCGTGGTGGTGGGTTTGGTTGCAAAACCCCGCCCATCAATTCTGCATTTTTCTACCACAGAGGCTGCCAGACCTGTTGAGTTTTTCCAGCGCTTTTTGTTCACAATATCAGATCTCAAGGCTCCGCGATTCTTTGCTTTTGTGTCAATTTTAAAACATTACCTTTTGCAAGACCAGAGTGTGAGGCAACTTGAAATCCCATTTCTGATTGATCACAGATATCGATGAGTGTGGCACAGGATTGCATAGTTGCTGGAATGACTCAGTCTGTGTCAACCTGGAAGGCGGGTTTGACTGCCGATGTCCCATTGGTGAACACTGCACTGGAGACTGCACCCACGATGAAGGGTTAAAGTTCAATAGACAGGTCTGGACCTTGAGAGACGATCGGTGTTCTGTCTGCTCCTGTCAGGTGAGTATGTCCAATCTGATGCTCAGTGTCACTATATTTCACTTTAATCGAGGAAGCTCCAAACTCATTGTCCTCATGGATCATTCCATAATTTGAGCGACCGTTTTGTACGACGATTGACACTCCACCTTGGTTCTGCCTATTGTTCAAAATAAACTCTGATCTATCTGTGGATCAGGGAGGTGCAATAGGAACAGAGCCAATGGGATTGCAACCCATTTTTAAATTTTCTGACATTTTCTGAAATTCAAGTTTTTTATTCGTTCATGGGCTGTGGCCGACCCTGGCTGGGCCAGCATTTATTGCCCATCCCTGAGGGAATTGAAGAGTCAACCACGTTGCTGTATAAAAGTCATACACCAGGTTAAAGTCCGACAGGTTTATTTGGAATCACTCGTATCCTTGACTCATCTGATGAAGGTGCTGCACTCCAAAAGCTAGTGATTCCAAACAAATCTGTTGGACTTTAACCTGGTGTTGTTAGACTTCTTACTGTGCCCACCCCAGTCCAACGCTGACATCGCCACATCATGGCCCACATTGCTGTGGGTCTGGAGTCACGCGTAGGCCAGACCAGGTAAGGTCGACAGATTTCCTTCCCCAAACGACATTAGTGAACCAGTTGGGTTTTTACGACAAAGATTTCCTGGTCACCTTTTAGACTTCTAATTCCAGATTTTTATTGAATTTAAATTTCACTGTCTCCTATGGTGGTATTCGAACCCGGGTCCCCAGGGAATTCCACTGGGCCTCTGGATTACTAGTCCTAAATTACTAAACCCAATCTTTTCACCATCGGAATGGCCTAGTGATGTCCTGCATTTCAGGATGGAATTCAGGATGGTTGCTGGTGAATCAAATGGCTCTATGCATCCTCCCCTATTTGCCCAAATGACCCATTCCTATAATAGAGTTGGGAATCTTGGCCTGTTTGCTTGGGAAGACTTAGTGCACACTGCATGTTCCACTAGCATTCCCAGTAGGAATTGCATCTTACATCCTCAGCACCTAAGATGGCAACGCAACAGAGTTATCTCTGGAAATGCTAATGAATGCTAATGAGGGCAGCACGGTAGCATTGTGGATAGCACAATTGCTCCACAGCTCCAGGGTCCCAGGTTCGATTCCGACTTGGGTCACTGTCTGTGCGGAGTCTGCACATCCTCCCCGTGTGGGCGTGGGTTTCCTCCGGGTGCTCCCTTCGGCCCTCGATGTTGTGCCGAGCCATGATCACCCTACTCAAACCCACGTATCCACCCTATACCCGTCACCCAACAACCCCCCCCTTAACCTTACTTTTTAGGACACTACGGGCAATTTATCACGGCCAATCCACCTAACCCGCACATCTTTGGACTGTGGGAGGAAACCGGAGCACCCGGAGGAAACCCACGCACACAGGGGGAGGACGTGCAGACTCCGCACAGACAGTGACCCAGCCGGGAATCGAACCTGGGACCCTGGAGCTGTGAAGCATTTATGCTATCCATCATGCTACCGTGCTGCCCTTATAAATTGATTGTACCCCGCCCCGCTTTCAGCCTCAAATGTTCGCTTGAAAAATGCATGTTTTACCCACCTGTACTAATAACTGGGTATGCAACACGTGATTCTGGCTGTCTTGTGACGATGCATGGGAACTTAAAACGTGCCAACTTTGCACCCAGTGCCGACGACATTTCAAAATGCCGGCCACCACAGTTCACCTCTGTGCTCAGTATAAAAGTCCATTCCCCTCTTTGGAAGGATTTTTTGAGGCTTCGGAGGTCAACTTTCACCCTGGGATCCGCGGTAGCAATGTACACAAGGAAGCAGTGTGCTGCTCAAAGGCATCAAACCTTTTCCAGATTTCAATTCATGTTTGACTTGGACTCAGAGCGAGCAACAGGCCTTGGGGGGGGGGGGGGGGGGGGGGGGGGTGCCATCGGCTTCACCCTAGCTTGCCGACCAGAGGGTCCCAGCTCACTGCCAAGCCTTATACAATAGTCGTGACTAGCTCCACCACCACCGTGACACCAGCGGTAGTGTCATGTAATCATCTATGACCATCTGAAATAGGCACTTGATTTAGCATCGCCTCGGAAGGGCAGCACCTCCAACAGTGCCAGTACACTTGAAGTATGAAGTGGGGCAGGCGCATTACCACTGAGCAGAGATATGTACGGTGACACGAGGGCAACATATTAGAAGTGTCAGGCTGGTGTCTCTGACTGCTTCTTTTAAAGCCTGTCTTTCAGGTTTGCTGTTCAGTCTGGGTGCCGTTTCCAACACTGAGCTGAGCCCTCCCTGCCCTCGGGTCCCAGTGTTTGGCACTATCTGCACTTTCCCGAGCTCGGTTGCTCACTAATCACTAAAGGTGCATTTCTGGTGCACCTTTTGTATTATGCCCTCCCTTTCCATATACCCTTTTCATATGCTGCATTGACTATCGGACAATATTGCAACCAATGCCAATCATCAGCATTATGATTTCACTCAGATTAGATAATCTTGAAAGCAAAAAAAGAAACACATGCATGATTGGGAGGGTAGGTTAAAGGGTGAGGGTAGGAAATATGGGGCCCAGAAACAGAGGAAACGTCAGGGCCCATGGTTCCTCTCCTAGCCCCTGGTGAGCAACATGCTAACATCAGAACAGAATTGTCAGTGCTTGACCTGGTAACTCAAGTGCCGGGGGTCTCATTTTCACGTTGATCGCTCAAAGACTATGACAATATCACTGTCTAGGCTTCAGTAAATGTTACATTCAACACTGCTACAGCCCAAGCATCCAGCTCTGATTCAGATTTACTCTTGGTATGCGTCTGTCACTGATTTATTAAAACGAACATCAGTCGTAGTTTGTGTTTTTCTCTTGCCGGATATCTAATGACACCTCTTCAGGGTGATAGCTATTTTCTCCTTCCCTGGTTTTAGGATGGGAGGATTTTCTGTAGAAGGACTGTTTGTGACTGTCATAATCCAAATGTAGACCTCTTCTGCTGTTCAGAATGTGATACCAGAGTGACCAGCCAGTGTTTGCACCAGAATGGCCACCTGGTGTACCGCAGCGAAGACGTCTGGATCTACAACTGCCAGGAATGCCGATGTCTGGTATGTGTCTGGATTTTCTGGGGGAATTTCCATTGCTACATTCTTCTCTGTTCAATAGAAACATGCAGATTATACACCCGATTTGAAGAAACAACAAGGTGGGTTCTTGATTTGAAGATGAGACTATGTACAGATAATATTCATTGGGAGACGGTGAGGCACATGTCTGACCTCGGCCACTGCTACATTGAGACTGTCTACAAGTCATACCGTGGGCGGCACGGTATCACAGTGTTTAGCACTGTTGCTTCACAGCTCCAGGGTCCCAGGTTCGATTTGCGGCTTGGGTCGCTGTCCGTGCGGAGTCTGCATGTTCTCCCGTGACTGCGTGGGTTTCCTCCGGGTGCTCCTGTTTCCTCCCATAGTCCAAAGATGTGCAGGTTAGGTGGATTGGCCATGCTAAATTGCCCTTAGTGTCCAGAAAGGTTAGATGGGATTACTGGGTTGTGGGGAGAGGGTGGAGATGTGGGCTTAGATAGGGTGATCTTTGCATGGGCCGATGCAGACTCGATGGGCCAAATGGCCTCCTTCTGCACTGTAGATTCTATGATCTATAAAGTCATGGGGCTACTACATCATATCCTGTTGAGGTGGGAATGATTGACAGTCATTTAAGATACGTACCAGTAAAGGTTCATGCACATTATATCACAACACCCCCCTTTTCTCGAACTAAACATTTACCTTTAAAGAATCGAACTATTTACATGAAAGCAAAAGAAATTAACTTTTTGTCAAAGGTGCCTGAACACAGAGGAACACATTCACAAGCTTCTGCAACATCCTGCCGGTTTGCTTACCCTTCCAAACTTAGCCCTGCTGATGTTTGCTGATGTTGCTGTGTGGTATCAGAAGGCCGGTGAGGAATGCTCTGATTGTGTGGCGTCACAGTCTTTGTTCTGTTCCCAACAGGAATTCTCGCTGTTCCTGATTGTGGCACTGTTCCGATTTGGCACCTTTTCATCGCACTGTCATCCCATTTGGTGTTCGTGCTTGATACGGCCTTGATTCTGGGCAGATGCTAACAATTTCTGCTGCAGCTTCAGATGCCCTCCTTTTACTCCCCCCTCCCCCCTCCCCTCAGAGGAATGTGTCTAATCTGTACCCATCTGCTTACCCTTTGAAGCATTTTTCATACTCTAATCTTTGTCAAAATGTTGCAGAGTGAATTTCTTTTGTTCTTCATCTGAATAATAGCCAAAATTCTAATAAGGACGCAGTACAATGGAGTACCTTTGGGCCACGGAACAATATGTAGCTGGGAATACACAGAGGAAATGTGTTTAAGCTGTGAAGAACTGCATTATTTAACCTTGAACACATATCTGCTGTTCGCGTCTTCCAGGAGATGTGTGATTTGCAGTCCCGCATTCACTTTCTAACCTTGTGTGGTAATGGAGGTTTCCACGAGATTGTCGAGCACTGCTGACCATGTGTGTTTTTTTGTGTGTGCAGCAGGGAGAAGTGGATTGTTGGCCTTTAACCTGCCCAGTACTCAGCTGTGAGTATACGACCATTCCGGAGGGACAGTGTTGCCCACATTGTGTGAGTGATCCCTGCTTAGCTGACAACCTGGTCTATGATATCCGACAGACGTGCATGGACAACCGAGGAATATCTCGGCTGAGTGGCTCCATCTGGACAATGGACAGAACCCAATGCACCACCTGCAAGTGCAAGGTACCGTATCGCGTGAGCGTTCCATAAAGTGTGACGGGTATCAACCCCCCCCCCTCCTTGCCACCCACCCCTGAGCTCACTCCCACAACCCAGTAAGTGGGAGGGTGCTAAAACCGGCGGGCTGCCCGCCATACCTCAATTAATAATCAAACGTCAATCAAACTAGTTAACAAGACAATTGATCCCCACCCTGTCCTCAATGTATTGTTCTTCGATTGGGCTGATGTGGAATCTCGATATTGCTGTGTGAACAACGAACATTCGACTTTGTTTTATAAACAAAGCTATTTATTACTAACACTACATGAACCAATAACTAAAATGTCGAAGATAAATACAGTTGGAAATAAATGTCGACCACTAACTTACACTAAGATACAACACAGCTGCTCCAATATGCGACTGCTATCAACCCCTTACAAACATCTTCTGAAGGAACACATGGTGCATCAGGATCCCGGGACTCCATACTCGCCCCACCTGCTGGTGGGATGCTAGAACTACCACAGTAAAACATATAACTTATAATACACATGTAGATCATAAGATCGTAGAATTTACAGTGATGGTGAACTATCCATATTATATACAGATGATAGTCGGCCTATCATCACACACGCCATATCAGGCCTGGTGCGGGCAGTGGGGTGAGAATGGGTAGGCTGTTTTTTTCAACCTTCTGAAAAGGGCGGGAAAGAAGGGGTGGCGATATCTTCAGGGGGTGCCCTTTCCACATCAAGTGGGGGGGGGCAACCCCCCTCGAAGAAATTACCCGCCCTATTTCTTCCTACCTGCCTGTTTGTCGAAACCCATCACCCTCCAGCCTCCTCCCGAAACTGCCTACACCCTGCCCGTCAAATACCCTGAACGTACCTTACTCCAGGATCCATGGTGGACCTCGTGGACCTGTTGCATTGCTCAGTAATGTGCCCTTGATGCTGTTGGCACTGCTGGCAGCTCCCGGGGGTTGGTTGGGGGTGGGGGGGTGAGGTGGGGGGCCTACCTCCTCGTTGTGGCTGCGGGGCAGAGTGACGTAAAGAGAGTTGGCGCGATGCCGAGTTTATTTCTAGGGATGGGGGCTTGGGCTCCAGCAAATTGCACAAAATCATTAAATATGAGGACATAAGATCTTAAGCAAAGCAGTTTATAAACTCTAAATTAAATGAATGAAATTCAGACTGCGAAGAACAATCATTCCAATTCTCTTCCCGGACTTAGTGGCGGATTCAGGCAGACTTTTGTCTGGTTAGATAGCTCACAATTCCTGGAACAAGTCGCTAGTCTCTCACGAGAGGTTTACAGCTTGAAGGGTGCCAGTCCATCACAAGCATGGCTAACCAGGGGCTGGATTCTCCAGGATCCCCAGCCGTGTGTTTCTCGGAGGAGCGCCTTTCGCTGACGGCGGAATTCTCCCTTCTCCCTGCTTGTCAATGGGATTGCCCATTGAAGCCACCCCACGCCCACCGGAAACCCACTGGCGGGGGTGTGCTGCCAGCGTGAAAAGAGAATTCCGGAAACCGGATACTTCCAGCCCAGGATTCTCTCCCACTCTTACCACCAGCCATTGGCGCATTGGAAGGATTTGCAGATTGACATTTAGCCTGTTTGGCCACGTTATGAATGCCCCTTCCTTGGCCATTAAGTCCTGGGGCGGGACTCGAACCTGGATATTCTAGCGCAGAGGCAGGGATGGTATCCATTGCACCCTAAGACCACCTCAAGAACATTAAAGGTATGTAGAATCCGCCTGCTCAGACGAGCCAAACATGAGTTTCATAGGTTAGGATTCTTATTAAGTTCTCATTCAGTACGAGATGAGGATAATAATAATCTTTATTATTGTCACAAGTAGGCTAACACTAACACTGCAATGATGTTACTGTGAAAAGCCCCTAGTCGCCACACTCCGGTGCCTGTTCGGGTACACTGAGGGAGAATTCACCTATCAGCACGTCGCGACTTGTGTGAGGAAACCGGAGCACCCGGAGGAAACCCACGCAGACACAGGGACAACGTGTAGACTCCACGCAGACAGTGACCCAAGCCGGGAATCCAACCCGTGTCCCTGGTGCTGTGAAGCAACAGTGTTAACCACTGTACTACCCGGCCACCCATACTAAAGATACGAAAATGACAGAACTATGCGTTCAAGTTTCATCGTTTTAGACCTCATGGAGTTCTAATTTCGAAAAACAAATCGAAGAGCTCTCGCTTTTAGCAAAGTTTCTTTCCGACATAATCTTCTGCAACATTATTTTCTGGAAGGATCCAGATGGAGATTACGTCGCAGCTGATTCGGGCTGTCTTGGCCATAAATTGATGGGCTGATGATCCATGCCATCAGATAATAAAGTTGAAAAGTAATTAATGCAGTTCTCAATTAGAATGACCACCAACCAAAACATTATTTTCAGACTGATGCTGTCGTTTAGTCATAAAGCGCATTTTTCTGTTTATTCTGGCTTAATTGTGCCGCCTTCTCCCTCTTCATGTTCTGTTTTGTCAGCGAGAACGTTGGCTCATGTGTTGGACCTTCCCAGAGTCTGTAATTAAGTGGAGGCAAAGCCCAATAGTAATCAGTCCCTATTTGGTTGTCATTATATATCAATCAGTATATCATTAAAATCAACAATCCATCTACTTAGACTGTGGCCATGAGCGGGGCGCCCGTAATGATTATAAAGTCCGTGTGGGGCCTGTAATTACGATGCTATGAAACACTGATGCTGGTCATCAGAAATCCATTAGAAATCGGATAGATAGGGTGTGAGAACATATCATTTCCTCAAAGCAAATCATTCACCTCCCTGAAAGAGAGCTCACGTTTGCCGCAACTGAGTCAGATTTGCGAGCAATTACTCTTGTTGTCTGTGGCTGTGTCTCCTCATCAAGACAGATAGCATCCACACTTAGAAATGGAAATTGATCTCATTTCAGGCACTCAGCTTCAAGCGCTTCAGACTCTGCGTTGTGAGGCAGGGCGATCATCAATTGAAAGCTGTCTCCTGAACACAACCAAGCAAATATGACTCAGCCTTAGTCTCGTAAAAAAAAATACACCCCCCCCCCCCCCCCCCCCCCCCCCCCCCCAACACCCCACCAACGAATTCCCGGCTTGGGTCTGTGCAGAGTCTGCACTTTCTCCCAGTGTGTGCGTGGGTTTCCTCCCGCAGTCCAAAGATGTGCAGGTAAGGTGGATTGACCATGCTAAATTGCCCCTTAGTGTACAAAAGGATTGGGCGGGATTACTGGGTAACGGGAATAGGGGGGAGGTGTGGGCTTAGGTCGGGTACTCTTTCCAAGAGCCGGCGCAGACGTGATGGGCTGAATGACCTCCTTCTGCACTGTAAATTCTATGATTCTATGGACCCACAGGCCACCTCTATTCCTTGCAAAATCACAATTTTTCACCGGGGGCTGTTACTGGTAGTAGAGGAGGCAGTCTGGGCTGGAATCGAAGTGTCCAGCAGTGAAAGGACAGTATGTCAATCCTGTGCCGCTGTGCTGATGTTGGTCAATGCAGAAATCTTTGCCCATTGCGCACACGCAGTGCATTTCCCACGAGGATCTATGAGGGTGGGCCCGGCATTTGTGTGAACCAACAATGCGGCTACAGGAGCGGGCAATCTGATCAGTCGGCATCTTGTGGACAGGAGATGGCGATACCGGCCTGTAGAAATCCGCACAGGGTGTAGGTAAAGTGTTGGGATGGTGATTCCTGCTCCTCCTTGCCCACAACAGGCAAGCTTAAAATAAATAAAAACAGAAAATGCTGGAAATACTCAGCCAACATCTGTGGGGAGAGGCACAATTAATGGGCTGAATTTCTTGGCCCGTTCATGGCAGCGGGACAGACAAGCCATGCAGAACATTGTAGACATTGACGAGGCCAGAAGAGCCCACCGGCAGACAATGGTGAGCCGCCTGTCTGCCACTGCCTCCACCATCTCTGCCGCTGGTAAAGACACCGCAAGGAGGGACAGATATTCCCACCCCATGTTTCAGTTCGATGACCTTACATCAGCTTCAAAAAAACTCGGCTTAAATGATCTCTTCTTAGGGGCGGCACAGTAGCACAAGTGGTTAGCACTATTGCTTCACAGCACCAGGGTCCCAGGTTCGATTCCCGGCTTGGGTCGCTGTCTGTGCGGAGTCTGCACGTTCTCCCCGTGTCTGCGTGGGTTTCCTCCGGGTGCTCCGGTTTCCTCCCACAGTCCAAAGATGTGCAGGTTAGGTGGATTGGCCATGATAAATTGCCCCTTAGTGTCCAAAAGATTTAGGTGGGGTTACTGGGTTACAGGGATGGTGTGGGGGGTGTGGGCTTGGGTGGGGTGCTCTTTCCAAGGATCTGTGCAGATCCGATGGGCTGACTGGCCTCCTTCTGCACTGTAAATTCTATGATTCTTCCTCCTCTGCTTCTCATCTCCCCTGGCTTTACCTGGTTGGAAAACTGCAGACCTTTCTCAACTTAGGCTGCAGTGAAAGTCAAGAATCAAGATCCGATGTTCTCATCAGACCCCTACATATTTTCAAACCCACCAGTTTCCATGGGGTGCTTTGCCGACTGCTTAGAGCAATATGAGTTGTAGAAGGTGGGATTCTGTTGGGAAATGAATGAGTAAAATATCAAGATGATTTGATGTGTCTGCTTGCATAGTGGGTAGCGATAAAATCAAGACCTGCATTTAGAATTATAGCATATGCCTTGCTGTGCTGCCCTTGTACATGCTGCGAAACTGCACACTTCAAGTAGATTAGATTTGGATTTATTGTTACATGTACCGAGGGACAGTGAAAAGTATTGTTCTGCATACAGTCCAGGCAGATCGCTCCATACATGAAAATACAGACAGTAAAGAATGTTGCGTTAGTTAAAATAATTAAAAACCATAATTTTACAAAATATGCATCCTACAGCTGCTTGGAGTGGCACGATAGACTTTTTAATCTTACATGAGCAATTTCTAATGAATTCTAGAACTTTATGGCCTTTGCGGTTATAGCCACAGATACTAGGTTGGAAATGTTCAACTCATCCCGCGTTGGACAATTTTAGCAAGCGGGGAGATGGAACTTTTACCCCATGGGTCTTCAGCTTGCTTCAAACCAAGGTCACAGAAATGAATGGCAATGAACCTCATTACGAAGCTTGACGGTATGTGGCAAGACTGAACAGCACGATCAGGCACCATGGGTCAGCAAGCATGCTCAATGGAAACGGCAAAAAACTGGAAAGCAATAGGCTGGGCATTCAGAACATCTTCTCCAAACTCAAGGGCATCCACAAAAATATAAGAGGTCTCCAGATGGTGACATTCTGAATGCGTTTGACTATACCTGCATCAGCAGCAGATGGAGGACATCCCGACAAGATGTCCAGGCTTACTGAGGTGCTGATGTAGGATTGGACCACACCATGCGTGAGGCAAGATCTACCTTCAGCTGAAGAAAGCAGCAACCATAAAGTCACCACGACTATTTGCAAAGGAAAAACGAAAGGAAGAGGAGATGTTAGTTTCTGGCTGGCCCTCTCCAATAGATTCAAAGTACTACTGAGGTCGGACAATATCGAGGAACAACCATCAAAAGAGAAGTTAAGGTGAGTGCAGAAGGTTTTATCAGGCAGGGAAGAGGAGCCAGCAAAGAGGAATGATTCACTGACCCAATGTGAAAATTGATTGATGAAAGCAAGCTGGTGAAGATAATGAGGGACAAGGAAAAGGATATGGAACAAAGACGATAAGACAATGAGAAGTACAGAAGACCGGTTAAACCTGTGAAGAAGAGCTACAGGAGAGAAAAATGAGGACCGATGGATTCGAAAAATGGGGGTGCACAAGAAGTAGCAAATAGGAACAATTCCGAGATTCTCGACAGGATGGTGCTGGAACTGATTGGTGAAAGAAGCAACAGCACTGTACCAATCAAGGGCAAGGGTGGCAGGTCACTAGGACAAACAAGAAGGAGGCAAGGAGGTTGGATCAATCTTGGGAAATCCTCAGCGAGCCCAACCCCAGCAGCATGTTCGAATTCAAAGACAGCATCACACAACAACCTGTAGAAATTATTGGATCAAAATTTCCAAAGAGTCATCAAGAAGCTGATGAACAAGGTACCTGAGATTGATGTGATACCAGTAGAGCTATTGGAACAGAACAAGGAGACCTCGAGTGTAGATAATTTATGTGCGATTGTATTTAGTTTTAGCTAAGAAATTCATGGATCTATTAAAAGTTGGGTCAGGTGAACTCCATGATACACTTTGGGGTTCTCTAAACCATGGTCCATAATAGTATCATGACAGAACGTATCCATTAAAAACATGAAGGACTTGCAGCAGATATCTGCCCTACATTCGCACTTCAACAAGAAACATAACGACAGAAGAAATAGAAGCAGAACTAGGCCATTGCGCTCCTCGAGCCTGTTCTGCCATTTAATAATATCATGGCTGATCTGGTCTTGACGTCACCTCCACTTTCCTCTCTGTTCCCCACAACCTTTATTCAAAAAAATCTCAAACTCAGCCTTGAATATATTTGATAATTTCTCTTCCGCTGCTCACTGGACAGAGTGGGCGGGATTCTCTGATCCTGAGGCTAAGTGTTGTAGCATCAGAGTTAGGTTTGGAACATGCCCCAGAGAGGAGCTTTTAACAGAGAAAATTAATTGTTACATTTGTTGAGTTTTCTGGTGCATTTTAACCCGTCTAAAGATTTGGTGTGATGCTTCTCGATATGGTGCTGTTTAAGTATTATCCCATAAGATGGACGATGGATCTGAAAGACCTGTGGGTACGTCTCGGGAACCCTCGCAGAGGCTCAGAAAGGCTCCTCTCAGTTTGAAAAATAAGGCTTGTCAAAGGTGTGTGGCAGGGTTTTTCAAAGTGCGGGTGCGACCCGTGGGCGGGTGGCAGGCGGGTATCGGGAGGATTGTGGAGCGATCGTCATGGCACGGTCGGTCGCTCCAGAGAACGCCCACCAAAGGGGACCGACGTCACAGGGTGGGAATCACAGCAGGCCACCTCAATTTCTGATGTACCACCTATGGACTGACCTGGATGTAGCGTTATGGCCCGTTAGGCCAGAAAAGTAGGCACCAAATAAGATGGCACGGGTGCAAAGCATGGGATAGCATTGGGGGCTAGGGCACACACCAATATCGAGGTGTTCGCATGTTCTTTGTAAAATAAGCACCTGTGCATTAATGTTCCAACCTACCTCGCTGCTCTGCCAGCAGGGTGTGAGGGATAAGCTGGGCTGGCTGCAGAGGGGGCGCTGGGGGGCAGGGGGGGGGGGGGGGGAATGGGACGGGTGGTGAAGGAGGTCATGGGTCAGGCCCCCAGGTCAGACCCGTCACATCGCCCCGGTACCCCACCCTTCCCCCTCCCTCTCGGTCACCATCACCACCCCCCATCCCTACCCCTGCCACCCCAAGGTGGACGGTGGACAGGAGTCTGATGTTGTCAAATGGCGTGGAGCACCAGAACTCATCGCAGAGAGGGTGGGTCAGCATCATCCTTCAACCGATGGACACTCGCTGTCACTGCTTACCCAACGGCCAAATCACATAGGGGGTTGCAGGGGTTGGCCGGTGTTTGGGGGGTGGGGGGTGCTGATGGGATGGGATATCCATCGGCCAGACCCCTAATCAGTGAACCTGGAGGTGATTAGAGCGTCCCATGCGTGGTGGTCCTGGCACAAATGTGCGGCTTCCTATGTCTGCCCAAGCCCCATGTCCTGCCCACCTTGGCCCTCCTCCACATCCTCCTCGTCAGATGAGGCCTACCATTCATCTCACTCGGCCAGCACGTTGCCACTCTGCTGCATGGGGTTGTGGAGGACACAGCAGGCCATCACAATGTCGGAGACCCTCCTCGCGCTTTACTGGAGGCCCCTCCAGACCGGTCCAGGCACCTGAACCACATCTTCAGGATACCGAAGCACCACTCGATCATGCCCCTGGTCATTGCATGGGCATCATTGTAGGGGTCTCCATGTCGGTCTGTGGCCTCCAGATAGGACACATCAGCCACGACCGCAACGGATAACCCCTGTCACCCAACAGCCAATCCCTCACCCGGGGATGCACCTTGAAGATGTCAGGAACCGTCGAGTGTGCCAAGATGAAGATGTCATGCGCACTGCCCGGGTATCGGGTGCAGATATTCATGATGCGTATCTCATTGTCACACACCAGCTGCACGTTCATCGAGTGGAACCACCTTTGGTGTCTGAAGACTGGTCTCATCTGCAGGTGCTCGCAGGGGAACATGCATCCCGTTGATCACCCCTGGACCTGGAGCATCCTGACGATGAAGGCGAACCCCATTTCCTGGGCGTCACATTGAATTTGAGATATTGTGCCGAGCGGGCATATAGGGCCTCTCTGACGGTGCGGATGCACCTGTGCACCGAGGTCTGCGAGACCCCGGACAGGTCCTCACTCGGCACCTGGAAGGAGCCCATGGCTTAAATATCCAGGGCGACTCTCTCCTTGATGGCCACTGGGAGCGGTGTCCTCCCCCATATCCCCGTGGTCCCAGGTTCACCATATCGCACTGTCCGCCTGCTCGACCAGAGTCTTCAATGGCATGCCCAGTCCGCAGTTCCTCGAATGACGGGCATTGCCGGTGCACTCTTGCCGTCATGTGGCACCTCCTTTCAACCTCCTCCTCGGCCTGTTTGGACAGCCGGCTCTCCATCCTCATCGGCTACCTCCTGTTCCTCCGGGGCAGGCTCCGCTGCTGCAGCTTCCTTGTTGACAGCTCCAGCTCGTACAGCCTCACTGCATCCCCCAGGGTTGCAGCGGCTAGGCTGAAGGCCATTATTCCTGGCTGGATTCCGAAGACCATTGTCTGTAGGGGGTGAAAGGCAGACATGTTAGCATGGTGCGCACATCCGTGTCCAACCAGGTCCCCTGGGCCATAGGGTGGCCCCGGCCTGCACTCAGCCCTTGATCCCACAAGTCCCCTACCAATCCCCTCCCTCCCCCATCTCCACACCCAGCCCCGGCCATTCCCCCGGGACTCTGCCCTCCGCACCGCACCCCTGACCCTATTTGTGCCCATCTCCATGAGGTTCCCTGGCCCTGGCACTCGTCCCTGCCAGCACAATCCATGGCCCCTGTCCGGTGACCTCCTGTAGGGGCTACTGTGGACGTCCCCCTTGGGTGGGCTGCAGGATGCCGCACCGATGGATGGTGTCCGCTTGCAGGTAGGTGGAGTGGAGGTGAGGTGGAGGGAGGGTTTGGGGAGGTTGTGTGGATGTGAAGTGGGGGCACCCATGCGCCCACAATGGGCGGTCAGTGGGTTGCGCAGCAAGATGGTTGCTTTGCAGGCCACGGCAATGGCTACCGTGCCTGGACACCCGGTCCCAGGGTGCTTACCCACACCCCACCATCCATCCCCTGGACAACCACCATCACCCCCCCCCCCCTCCCCCCCCCCCCCCCCCCCCCCCCCCCCCCCCCCCACCGCTGCTCCACCCCGCCGCTGCTCCCCCCCAGTCCTGGCAGACTTCCCACCCAGCCAGCCATGCCCAGCGGCAGGACGGACAGCCCAATGTCGTGCCTCTGGAAACAGGTCCTCCCTCTTCCCTCTCCCTCAGCAGCCACGTCGCCTGCTTCCAGGTTTTTAAAACCACAAGTGAAACTCGCCGTCAGTAATTCCTCCTGGCTGAGGTGGAACATCGCAGGAGCCCCAGAGAATACTGGGTGAAGCTCACTAATGATATGCCTGTGGCGTTTACTGTACGTGCGGAGTAGAATACATTCACGCTGCTGTCGAGGCTCAGGAGCATTCTCTCGGGGACCCGGCGCTGGCCACCATTTTCGCCTCACGTGCGATTCTCTGCCCAATCGCGATTCCGACATCGCTGGACGCAGCATCCCTCCCAGAGTATTCTGGGATTTATTAATTGGGGCACAGAGTGCAAGAGCAAAGAGGTTATGCTGAACTTAAACAAGACCTTAGCTGGATAATTCTGTGCTATTGTGGGTATCACACTATAGGAAGGATGTGAAGACATGATGGACCAAATGATCTCCTTCCGCACAATGACAATTTTGTGATTCTGTGAAGTAACTCACCTCCTGACTCCCCAAAGCCTGTCTACCCAAAGTCAGGAGCTTGATGGAATACTTTCCACTTGCCTGAATACGTATAGTTCAAAGGACTGTGGAAATTTCATACCGTCCATGACAAAGCCAACTGTCTGACTGGCACCCCAGCTGTCTGAAACATTTACTCCGTCTATCACCGGCGCACAGTGCTTGCAGAGAGTCGCCTCGCTCCGGCGCCATCTGTGTGTGCCAGTGTGTGCCATCTACAAGGTGCTCTCCAGCAACTTTCCAAGGGTCAAATTACAACACCTTCCAAAGGGGCTGTTTAGCACACTGGGCTAAATCGCTGGCTTTGAAAGCAGACCAAGGTAGGCCAGCAGCACGGTTCGATTCCCGTAACAGCCTTCCCGAACAGGCGCCGGAATGTGGCAACTAGGGGCTTTTCACAGTAACTTCATTGAAGTCTACTCGTGACAATAAGCGATTTTCATTTCATTCATTTCACCTGCAGCCTCTATCACCGAGAAAGACAAGGAGAGCAGATAGACAGGAGGACCACCTCTGCAAGTTCCCCACCAAGTCACACAGCATCCTGACTTGGAATGATACCACCATTCCTTCCCTGTGCCTGGGTCCAAATCCTGGAACCCCCTCTCTGATGGGGTGTACTGACAACACATGGACTGCTGCCATTCTCAAGGACAATTAAGGATGGATGATAAACGCTGGCCTCGCCAACGTGCACAGGTCCAATAAGTGATTCAAAAAAATATTGGTGACATTTGTGATTAAATGATTAACGTTGTAACTATGAGTACCCAGTGATCCTATTTTCATACCACAGTTGCTGAATTAATTTTTCACCAAAATATTCCAATTATATTTAATAAATCTGTTTTCCAATATGTGGGGCGGGATTCTCTGCCCCGCCACGCCACATTCCTGGCCCGACGGGCCGGCGGGATTCTCCGTTACGCCAGCCGGTCAATGGGGTTCCCATTGTGGGGCAGCCCCACGCCGTCAGGAAACCCCTGGGCGCTGGAATAATGGGGAATCCCGCCGGCGGAGAATCCTGCCCGAGATTTATGCAATTTAAAAGATCTGGAGTATCTAGAATAGTAATACCTTTCCCATAATCTAAAACGCAGCTGTTGAGGTCTCCAATAATAATATGCAGCTTTTGTCCGTCCAGAATCTTTTAATTGGTCACGTTAAGGGTCTATTGGTGGGATCATTTGGTGGGCGGTGCCTGGGTGCACTCCACATCTGAATTTTACATTAAAGTCTTAAGAACGAATCAAATGGTAAAGAACAGTGTGCAATGTGTTTTTATAGTCAATTCGCGTTAAGACTAATGATATGAATCCTGATGTGTTGGGTTGTCTGGATCCGTGGAACACATACAGGCTACCAACATTTGAAATAGTACAACACTATTTTATTAAGCTAGAAACTGTTGAACATTCTTTCACTGTGGATTAACACGATGTTAGATTAAACTAAAGACCTATGCCTATCCTAACCAGTCTATGCACTCAGCTCATGGTGAAGATCTGTGCTGTAAGCTGTAAGCTCTGTCCTTCTGAAAGGCTGCATCCCGAATGAGCGGGAAAACTGATGCCCTCTGTCTTTATAGTGAGTGTGCTCTAACTGGTGATTGACTGCGGTGTTGTGCGTGTTGATTGGTCTTGCTGTGTATCCATCAGTGTGGGTGTGTCTGCACCATGATATACTGGTGTATATTATGACAAATCCTTTCTGAATTATTATATCCTACAACTTCTTAACTAGTTGGCCACCTAAGGTCTGCTATCCCTTTGGCTCCCTTGCTGATACCAGATGGGAACTAATCTATTTCAAACTATATTTCAAGTTATAATCGGATCCCAAATCTACAAGGAAGAATTCTAACTCACTTACCACTCAATGTCCTTTTAGAGTCTGGATCTGTTGAGGATGTATAGGTGAGTCTTATGGGTAAACCACTATTTCAGGTTTAGATTTTAAATGAACCACTATTTCAGATTCAGATTTAAAATAAACCACTATTTCAGGTTTAAATTTAAAATCACTTATTTTTATTTGCTTTTACAAAATCTTAACAAATTACTTTGTATTTGAAAGTCTTTTTTAGTTGATCAGACTTAAGGAGCTTTATTTAATGATTTTCCTTCAGTCTTGATAGCTTGTGGTTGTTCTTATTCTTTGATCTTCCAGTGTCTTCCGATTCCCATGGACCGATGAGCTGATTCAAATCGAATCTAAGAATAAATTTGAACCAAATGGCTCGGCCTGTCTCTTTCCCCCTCTCTCTCTCTGCCCTTTCTGACTTTTGCCACCGGCGTTCCGAGATTTTATACATTTTAATTCATCTCTCCAGCGCATGTCAATTACAAAGCATTGTCTCATGTTTAACAAAATAGATGTGTTACATTTAAAACTGTGATTTCGCACCGTGCCCAAAACTGCCGTACATTTCAAAAGCACGCGGTGCTTTCTGCTCAAAGTCGAAAAACACAACCAATGGGCATTCACGATACACACAGAGGTGACACTACCACAGGAGGGCATTACACCAACCCATATATAAAGGACACAGCACACATGATCTTCCTCTTTCCAGTGGAGACACTCAGTGAGTACAGACACAGAGTTGATTCAACACATCATACCGACCACCTGGATTGTAGCAGACTGGTTTGTCAGTCTGAGTAGCTATAGAAGGATTAAACGTAGTGGTGAACTCGAGTAGGAGAATTGTAAATAGTTCAATAAACGTGTTGAAGTTATCTCCACATCTGAACCTTCCTTTGTCAGAGTGCACATCAAGGAAGCTGCTTATGCTATGCCAAGAGCATAACAAGACAGTGTCTTAAAATAATTGATAGTTTTTTCCTGACTATTTTAAAAACTGCAACTTTCTTAACGATCTTTCCTATGCCCGCTATTCTTTCTCAAATTTTATCAACCTTTTGACCTTGTGTGTGCATGCTATTTTTCAAGCTTTTACAACCACTCTGATATTCCCTCATGCTCCTTTCTCTATAATTTTATATGTTTCCTTTACTCTGTTTATTTTGTTCCAAACTACATTCTTCCTTCCAATTATTACTTACAGCAATTATCAGCGAAACTACCCACTTCTGACTTTAAGCATTAAGCGACTGTCATCGACACAATTACAATACAACCTCATCAAATATAGAGCAGTGCGCAAGAGGGGCAACAATGGGAGGAGGGACTGCCTGGGAGTGGGGACGATGTCGTGGGACATGTGCAATGGGGGAACGGGGATAGGATGGCGTGGGAGGGATGGAATGGGGTCAGTGGTGGTATGGGATGGAGGGGTGGGTTGGGAGGGGGTTAAGGTGAGTCGGATGGAAGGGAGGCGATGTATTTGGCCTCAGAGGGACAGCACAGGAAGAACGGAGTGGCATTGGGATGGGTTACAGTAAAGGTACTAATTGCGCTGCAAATGTGTTGCAGGTCTCTGCGCGTTTCCCTCATTCTGTGGCAACATTTTCTCAACTGATAACTAAGTTTAGTAACAGGTGCACAACATTACACCATAGAGTAGACACTGTCCGCGATTCAGCGGACAAAAGTTTCAGTCTTGCTTTGGTCACATTTGGCAGTGCTGAGAATCACCCCGCTATTCAACGGCACTTTACCATTCTTTTGGCCTTGGGGAATTTCTCGCCACCAAGGCCACAAGGAGAGTGATTTCCTGATCGCGGGCTCCGACAGCCCATTCTCCCATTCCCCCTCTTTTCAGGTCCCCCACTCGCTTTCCAGCCTCCACCCCTCATCCCACTACTTTGCCGAGGCTCCTGGAAACGCTTTCCCCTCACCTCCCATCCAATTGGCAAGGCCCCCACCTGGGCCTGACCCCTGGCAGTGCTCACAGTCACCCGGGAACTGGATACTGCCAGCCTGGCACCCTGGCAGTGCCAGGGTGGCTTTGCCAGGGTTCCCAGGTGGTATTTCCAGTGTGCTGAGCTGGAAGTGCCTTGGTGCCAGGGGGTGTGCCAAGGTACCACCCTGCCCTATCTCCAACCGCCCGAGTATCTCTAATGGCATGCGAGACGCCCCCCCGAGATGCCGGTACGCCTGGTTCACGTTTGTGTAGAGTAGTAAGAACGGCGCCCTGGCGCGGTCTCGCAGACGTGGCCGATGACCCCCGGTCGCCAGGTCAATCCGGCATCCAGGTAATGGCTCATTTAAATATGCTGTTCTGGATCTTACCGCGAGGGAGAAGCAAGTCGAGTGACTCGCAATCGACTGGGTATGGAACCCGATTTGGAGCTCTCGCTCGATTCACCCGTTGCACCCAGATCCACGCCAGGTGTAAAGGGGTCGCTGAATCGTGCTCAATAGCTCCATGTTAAATCAAATTCACTGCGCTTC
The DNA here is from genome assembly GCF_902713615.1 of Scyliorhinus canicula. NCBI lineage: Eukaryota > Metazoa > Chordata > Chondrichthyes > Carcharhiniformes > Scyliorhinidae > Scyliorhinus > Scyliorhinus canicula. Next base: position 190,068,490 of record NC_052154.1, on the reverse strand, counting down.
AGCAAATTTGTCAAAACTGTTTTTACATAAATAGATATCAATGTTATTATTGATTCACATATATATGTTAAATTAAGATGCGGGAAAGATCCCCCATGTGATGTGATATTTGAAGAGATTATGAAAAATGTCTTTTATTTTACCAATGTAAGCAATACTGCGCAGGTTTTAGCAAGAACTGAATATTAGTCATAGATCGGCAAAGTTTATTTTCTGTCCTTTTAACTTGTCAGGAACAAAGAACAAAGAACAATACAGCACGGGAACAGGCCCTCCAAGCCTGGACCTGCCATGATACTAACCTTGGCCAAAACCCTCAGCACTTCCTTGTGCCGTATCCCTCTATACCCATCCTATCCATGTGTTTGTCGAGATGCCTTTTGAACGCTGTTAATGTATCTGCTTCCACAACCTCCCTTTGGCAACTCATTCCAGGCATTCACCACCATCTATGTAAAAGAAAATAGTTCATTCATGTTGGTCTTAAGTTTGGGTCTGAATTTTGAACGATAAAGCACAATTTCATGCCTGGAATTAATTGCTCTTGGTTGTTAGTCTGTGGGGACAAAAAGGGTGCTCATAGATCATAGAACCCCGACTGTGCCCAAGAACACCCCATCTAGGTCCAGTCCCCCACCCTATCCCCGCAACACCGCCGAGACAGCACGTCTTGGGTGCTAAGGGCCACTTTAGTGTGGCCAATCCACCTAATCTAAATAGCTTTGATGTGGAGATGCCGGCGTTGGACTGGGGTGAGCACAGTAAGAAGTCTTACAATACCAGTTAAAGTCCAACAGGTTTGTTTCAAACACGAGCTTTCGGAGCGTAGCTCCTTCCTGAGGAAGGAACAGTGCTTCGAAAGCTCGTGTTTGAAACAAACCTGTTGGACTTTAACCTGGTGCTGTAAGACTTCTTACTAAATATCTTTGGACTGTGGGAGAAACCCAGAGCACCCGGAGGAAACTCACGCAGACACGGGGAGAACACACAAACTCCACACAGTCACCCAAGGCGGGAATTGAATCTGGGTCCCCAGTGCTGTGATGTAGCAGTGCTAACCACTGTGCCGCCATGACTGGTGCTAAGCTCTCTTAAACACCCTCTGATTTGGGCATCTAGGGAACACTCAGACTGAAATTGGTCTTAGGTGAGAGTGCAAATCCACCACGACGGGGAACCAACAGATCATTTAACACCCCAGAGGATTTTCGTTTCCACGGTGATAAAGAAAGTCAGACAATATGTGAAACAGGCTGCTATTTCACCATCTCCAAAGACCAATTTCACCTTTGATGTGTGAATTTCCCATTAGGTTTGTTATAATACCCACTCATGTATATAATGAGATGCAGACAGGCAGTGATTGACACACAGGATGACCAGTAAGCATACAACACAGTACAGCCAATCACCAGACAGGACACGACCACTATAAAGCCAGAGGGCACTAGGTTTCCCGCTCTCTCTGGGCCCAGCCACTGAGACAGTCAGAGTCCACGAGTTAGCAAGTGCAAACACCATGCGGTAGCTAGTGAGTCTGGTCAGGCTACTACTAGGTCTCCAGTCAGTTCAGTGCAGAGTCAACCCACAGCTGAACAGTTCTATCGTTGAATAAAACAGTGTTGGTGTTAGACGTCTGTTTCTAGCTTCCCTGCATCGGGTGCAGTCCACATCGAACCGACCTGCCTAACACATCAAGGTTCAGTGAGTATCAAAATCCTGCGGCTTGCCATTGACCAGAAACTGAACTGGACTCGCCATATAAACCCTGTGGCTGCAAGAGCAGGCTAGAGGCTGAGAATTCTGCCACGGGTAACTCACCTCCTGACTCCCCAAAGCCTGTCCGCCATTTGCAAGGCACAAGTCAGGAGTTTGATGGTATCTTCCCTACACTTGCAAAAATGAACGCAGCTCCAGTAACACTCAAGAAGCTCCACATCATCTGGGACAAAGTGCCCCGTTTGATTCGCACCCCATCCACACCTTCAATATTCACTCCCTCCACCACCGATGCACAGTGGCAGCACTTAATGTACCACCTTTGGGTTACACTGCTGCAACTTTACCCAATGCTCCTTCATCAGTACCTTCCAAACCCGCGACTTCTCCCACCTAAAAGAGCGAGGGCAGCAGATACATGAGAACATCAGTTGCAAGTTCCCTTCCCAGCCACACGGAAGCCAGACTTGGAATTATATCACCATTCCTTCACTCTCACTGGGTCAAACTCTTGAAACATCCTTTATTAACAGCACTGTGTGCACCTACAACACACGGACTGCAGCAGTCCAAGAAGTCAACTTCGCCGCCACCTTTTCAAGGACAATTAGGGAAGGACAATGAGTGCTAATTGAGCCATTGACACCCACATCCCATGGACGAACTGAAAAAAAAAACTCTCAAACATTTTGATGGGTTTCTGCGCTTGACAAAAACTGACAGATCTGATTACTATCACACACACACATACTGGGCTGGATTCTCTGGTTTTGAGGCTATGTCCGGAGGAAGTGTCTAGTTCTACGATGAAAAAATTGGTGAGGCCCCAGCGCCGACCCTCCAACCGGTGAGGGGCTAGCTGCCGCCACGTTAAACACACGGCCTTCACAAAATAAACGGCTGGAAAATTGCGGGGATGCGCAGCCACGCCGTACAACGCGGACCCGACCTTCCAGATAGTGTCCCCCTGGATACCCCCTCGCCACCCCCAACGGCGTGTGGCGTACTCCCCAGTGATGCCATTTTGGAGGGGGCGGAGCATCTGAAAACAGGCGCCTTCCCCGATTCGGTCATAAAAAGGGATTCTCTGGCCAATCGCCGAATACGAAATCAGTGTCGGGGGACGGATTTTCCTGCCCAGTTTGTTTCATGATACAATTTATATCATTGTACACCTTTGTTTTAAAATTATCACATTTTATTCAGTACCATATTTTGAATGCATTTTTCTCCTGAACACTGAAATGGAGGGTATTTATTAGGGGGGGGGGGTGAAAAGATGTGCAGGTTAGGTGGATTGGCTATGCCAAATTAACCCTTGGTGCCCAAAGGTTCGGTGGGGTTACAGAGATAGGGCGTGGAGTGTGTCTGGGTGGGGTACTCTTTCAGAGGGTCAGTGCGGACTCGAAGGGCCGAATGGCCTCCTCTTGCACAGGAGGGAATCTATGATTCCATGGGTGAAGATTATTTTTTTCAATTGTGATGTTGGAAATGTTGAGACGTGTGAACCTTTCTTTTCTTGTCTAGAATGGGAACATCTGCTGCTCCGTTGATGTGGAGTGCCTCGACAACAATTGATGCTCTTTCAATGGACTGATGTACTTACTGTACGGATGGTGCAGGTAATCCCGGAAACATACTGCAAAAAGACCCTCACGTTGTCGAACCAAAAGCTACCAAATGGAGCAAGATTTCCAAGAGTTTATGTGTCGTTTGAACTATCCTGCACTTTTCGTGACTGTGCAATTCAAAATCCTTCACTTTCAACTCTAGGTTGGGAGCTTCCATCACCATGCTGTTAGAAAACAACACTTTGATCGTTTTTACAGCATCTTGCTGGCTCTAAGTGGAAAAACTGGATTGTTTCATCTGACCTTACAGTTAAATAGCTGTCCAAATTTGTTGTCCTGTTTTTAAGTAAATCGATTACCTGTAATATTGTGTGTTAACCCCTTGAGTACTGAATGTCCTTTGCCGCTTTTGAAATTCATGCATTCCTCTGTCAAAGCAACCAAACAAATCACCCTCCATTCAACTCCAATGCTGAAAATCACAAAGAAAAATTGTTGCACAGAGACAGGAGACTACGGGACGTGAATTTAATTGTGTTTATGTTTTTGCAGACCACGAACCCAGAATGTAACGATTTTTGCATTTTTAATTTGGGTTGCGAAAATATAACGGCAGATAGTTCCACCGTTCTTTGAAGGTAGATTAGCCTGCAGCTACAGTATCTGGCTCCAGATGCACGTTCTCTTTTCACACAACTGAGAGATGGGACATGTCTAAAACAGCAGCGGTGGCGTTTCTGATGTTGCGACCAAGGCTAATTGAGGCATGTATAAAAAGGCAGGAGTTTGATTTTGTTGTATTCTGCAAAAACACTCAGAATTAAACAATTAACTGAAGCTTGTGCAAAAAGATGTTCCACTTTGCAAAAGTAGTGTTGTTTGTTCGAGCTGTGCTTCCTGTCCATTCCTTTCCTGCTGTTGCATTCCTATTTCTAATTTTAGATAGTTGCACAATCTAACGGATGCACATTCTCAGGATGTCGCAGATCGAATATGGTACTGCTCGAATTATTCAAACTTTCATGAATTGGCTAATCGGTCGTGTTGCAAAATACCAGAAAAACTGAATAACAATGACTGTCTGAAATATGGTAAGTATTCCCGCAAGGGATTCCCTGGTGGGGGAAAGGCAGAAACTGCCCCATCCAGCCCCACCTCGAGAAGTAGTACAACTGACTAAAAATAGACATTTTCGCCAATGTTACTTAAGGAGTTCGGGCGAACCTTGCAGAAATTTGGGCAATCATATCATTTCATTGTGACAATCTACATATGAACACAGAATGTGCTTATCTGCTGGGTGTTATGAAATAAATAATTTAATATCAGGGAGTCTTAATCCTATTTCCGCTACATATGAAGTAACAAAATAAAATCAGTAAATATCACACCAATACCAATACCTTCTTAGACACAATATCTATAATTTAATCTAAAAGAACCAATTGCTTTAAAATAATTTGAAAACTGTGCAGGCTTCAGCTGTAGTTTAGTGGTAGCGTTCTCACTTCTCAGCTGGAACAAGGCCCATGGTTCTAAGCCCTACCCTAGAAACCTGGGTACGTAGCCTAACCTGATGCTTCAGCGCAGTACAAAGGGAGTGCTGCACTATCAAAGTTACTGGGCTGGATTCTCTGACCCCCGATCTGCAACCCAACTCGTGAAATAATGCTGAAGACAGATGTCAGGAAAATTGGATGCATACCTGAAAAGGTATTATCATGCCAATCTGCCAAAGAATCTTAGCCAGAAGGCTGTGACGACAGCTCCCCGCAGGATGTCCAACAGTAGAACCATGCCAAAAGTTAAAAGAACATCTGTTGTTAACATGCACCATACAGCTGGCACAGTACAGGTCAGCTTTGTAGCCCAGAGTGTGTGTGCAATCCTGCCAGGCATGCTGTAGTAATGGCATATGTTCATGGGCTATAAAGTGCCTTTGAGGTTGTGGGAAGCGCTGTATCATACTAAACATAGGAATATGGGCCGCTTACTATGCAGAAGGGAACCACTAAGCCCAGTGTGTCTATGCAAGGAGAAAAAGAGTTATCCAGCCTGATTGCCTGATAGGTAGCACGGTAGCACAAGTGGATAGCACTGTGCATTCACAGCGCCAGGGTCCCAAGTTCGATTCCCTGCTGGGTCACTGTCTGTGCTCAGACTGACCGTTCTCCCCGTGTCTGCGTGGGTTTCCGATTTCCTCCCACAGTCCAAAGGCGTGCAGGTTAGATGGATTGGCCGTGATAAATTGCCCTTAGTGACCAAAAGAGTTAGGAGGGGTAATTGGGTTATGGGAATAGGGTGGAAGTGAGGGCTTAAGTGGGTCGGTGCAGACTCGATGGGCCGTATGGCCTCCTTCTGCACTGTATGTTCTATCACTAAACTACCCTTTCTGGTTTTCGACCGTATTGACACCGTATCCCAGTATTGTTTAAATGCAATGAAGGTTCCCACCTCCACCACCTTTTGAGACAAGTGAGTGGCAGAGTCCCAACACCCGTGAGGCAAAAGGTTCCTCCTCAGCTCCCCACGAACCCTGCTGCCAGTTATTTTCAATCTGTATCCCACAGTTACTGACTTCTGTGCTCAGGGGAAAAAGTACCTTCCATCCATTCCAACCAACCCACTCAATTTTTTAAACCTCAAAGAAAAGCCAGCCGCCTCTATTCAAAAGAAAACAACGTCAGCCCATCCAAACGTTCTCACGGATAGCATCCTCATAAATCTCCTCTGCTTTTTCTCTGGTGTAATCTCATCCATTTTGGACAAATCACCAGACCGGTAATATACACGGTGTTCCAGCTGTGGCCTAACCTGTGGTCTTGTATGGTTCTAGCATAATCTACCTGTTCTGACAGTCTATTCCTCAGCTAATAAAGGAAAGTACCTTATATACCTTCTTAACCACCTTATTTACCTATCCTGTTCCTCCAGGCAATCCAAAGTCCCTCTGTTCCTCTGCACCGCTCTATCAATGCCTTCCTCCTTTTTTTTAAGACATCAGTTCAACATTATCAGTCCTCCAGGCCTCTGGAACCCAGCCTATAGCCGGAGAAGATGATGTTCAGAGTCTGCACTATTTCCTCCCGTGCTCCTCTTCACAGTCTGGGATACAGCTCTTCAAGGCCTGGTGATCTGTACACTTTCAAAGATGCTAAGCACCTCTCTTGCTGTGTATATCACCTCCAATATGACATGCTCAACTAAACCACAATGCCTGCACCAACCCTCGCTTTTATGAAGACAGAAACGAAGGGTTAAAAGTCAGCCCCCCCCCCCGTCTCCCCCCTACACCTCGCAACTCGCTCAGCAGAAGCGGCCTGCCATTGGCTGGCAGCGGGGTTGTCCAGTCCCGCTACTGTCAAGGAGTTTTTCTCATTGTTCCCACCCTCTGCCACCAGGGAGTCCATGGCTGGGTGGGGGAGATCATTATCGATCAAAAATCTGTCCAACTCAACTTTGAACATACTGAGTGGCCCCTACTCCAATGATCTCGCGTGAATTACAAAGATTACCGACTCCATGAGAAAATAAATTCCTCCTTATCTCCGCCTCATTCACGAGGCTCCTTGGATTGTAGTATAGAATACTAATCATTGAACATCTCCACTGTTGTCTTATTGTCTAGTCTCTACTTTCTCCAGCCTTATACTCACGAACAAATTTCCGTCCTTCTATTTACCGCCTTGCTTCTCTCCTTCCTGAATCTATAACCCTGTCAAGCTATTGGTCAGGATGCTCCATTCCGGAGTCTAAGTGCTCCCACCCCTGGAGAATTGGGGCTGTGTCTCGTGGGACAAAGAGCGTCGCCCCGGTGGATTCTCCTGACTTGACTATGCAGAAGGTATGCACAGCACCGGTATCACTGCAGTTACAAGGGTTGGGCAGCCATTTTGAACAGGTGCCCCTGATCCCAGTGACCAGGGACAGGCCAACCCCCGCCCTCCCCCAAATGCAAAATGAGATCCTCTACTGAAAAGGGAACACCCCACCCCCTCATCATGCAGGGGCTTCCTCCCCCCCCTCCCACCACGGGAATAATGGGTTACCCCCACCCCCACCACACAGGCATGAGGGTGACGCCGCCTGACCCCTAAGCTAAGTGCTTTCCGATGTTAGAAAAGAGGAAGTGAAACCACTTTGCTGCTTTGAAGTGGTCAGCAGCTGTCAATCATAACAAGAATGTTGATAACCATTATGGTTAGGATCAATGGAGGGTACCGCAGATGCATTCAAGCATGAAGTGAAAGAAAAATAAACAAACCTCCTGGCAGCTGTGTTTAAGCCATTAAGCTGTCAATCAAAGGCAAGTTAAAGGTACTGCACTGTGAAATTGAATGGATGCTCCGCATTTCAAGGAATGGGAGGGCATTTCAGACCTTTTTAAGTGTTGTGGGCTTTCTAGGATGGCACTGACACCTCAAAAAACAGCAGTTTCCAAAGCATAGTTCTGAGACAGGAGGAAAGGGAAAGTATTCCTGGCTTGATTCTTCACTGAACTGTCTGCTCATCAGCTGTCAGGCAGAACAGTTCAGAGTGAGAAATAGAAATTCAATAGCCTAATCTCACTTTCCCCCAATATTCTTTGATCACTTTGCCCTCAGTGCGATACCTTTTAAAAAAATTTAGAGCACCAATTCATTTTTTCCAATTAAGGGGCAATTTAGTGTGGCCAATCCACCTGCCCTGCACATCTTTGGGTTGTGGGGGTGAAACCCACGCAAACACGGGGAGAATGTGCAAAGTCCACACGGACAATGACCCAGAGCTGGGATCGAACCTGGGACCTCGGCACTGTGAGGTAGCTGTGCTAACCGCTGCGTCGCCGTGCTGCCCTCTCAGTGCTACATCGAACTGCTTCTTGCAAAGAAGAGCATGGACGAGCATGAGCAAAGGGCTGGCTCCCCTCGGGGTCCATTGCGCCAGGACACACTCTAAATCCCGTGGAGCTCCTGCTGTGCGAGTCGGAGCATAACATGGGGTGGGGTGGGGGTGGGGTGGGGGGGGGGGGTCTGTTAAATACAGTCAAAGAAATGCAAGTCAGCTGTTTCCATGTTGCTGCCGGCACCAGGCAGTGGGTTAGGAGCGGAGACTAGGAATGGCTCTGCCGCCCACCGCCGATTCCCGTATTTGGCCCGACGCTGGATTCTCCGCCTGGTTGGGATTCCTGGTCTTCGCGGTGGGTCACGGATTATCCCGCCCATTGTGCCAGTTAGCAGCCTTCCTGCTTCTGTGTCAGAAGGTTCAGTGTCCAAGCCCCGCCCCACTTCAAGAATTGGCCACAAATGCAAAAGGCTGTGGATGTTAGCAATCTGAAATAAGAACAGAAACTGCCAGAAATGGTTAGCACTGCTGCCTCACGCCAGCCGAGGTCCCAGGTTCGATCCCGGCTCTGGGTCACTGTCTGTGTGGAGTTTGCACATTCTCCCTGTGTTTGCGTGGGTTTCACCCCCACAACCCAAAGATGTGCAGGGTAGGTGGATTGGCCACGCTAAATTGCCCCTTAATTGCAAAAAAATAATTGGGTACCCTAAATTAAGAAGAAACAAAGAAATGCTGAGCAGATCTGGAAGCACCTGCTGAAAGAGTTAAAGAGAGAGAGTGTTGGTCTTTCCGTTCCCGCCCACCACAGGATTCGTCATGGGCAGGATGGAAATTTGGCGGACCAGCAAAAAAAGTCCGTTGACTTTGGGCGGGAATTTCCTCAGAACAGAAAGCCCCGCCCATGATGCTTCAGGCCTACTGTGTACTGTGTACGTTCCCTCGGCCGCAGAAAAATACTTTTCACTGTACTCGGTGCATGTGACAATGAATCAAATCAGGTCTGTGACCATCCGTCAGGACTGAGGAAAATCGTAGATGAAATAGATTTTGACCAAATGATAAGCTGGAGGATGGGAATTGGGACAGAAAGATAAGTCTGCGATAGCGTGTGAGAGCAGGGGGGGGGGGGGGATTAAATGACAAAAGGTTTCCTGGTACAAAAAACAAAGGCAGTGGTACAGCTACAGTGAAGAAACACAATGTAAATCCAGCGGAGGTGTGAATGTCAGGATAGCTCGTGTCTGAATACAAACTGAAGTTGTTAAGAAAGAAACAAGATAGACAACCAAACCAGTGAAAAGAGACATGAAACAAAATGGGGGAGAGATGATGATCTAAAATTGTTTGAACTCGGCTTTGAGTGCAGACAGCTGCAATGTACTCAAGTGAAAGATAAAGTGCTGTTTCTCGAGCTTTGATGGGAAACGATAGTCGGCTAAGGACTGAAAGGTCAGAGTGGGAGAAAGCTGGACACCTTGTACTCGAGTGCTGTACTGCATTGTGATTGAAATGTTAAACAGAGGCCCTGTCTGCCCCGTCAAGTGGATGTTAAAGATTCTGTAGCACTATTTCAATGTGGTGTAAGGGACCCTGGGCAATAGGGGCTTTTCACAGTAACTTCATTTGAAGGCTACTTGTGACATTAAGCGATTTTCAATATTTATCCATCAGTCAACATCACAAGAAGAAAACAGATTATCTGACTGTTATCGCATTGCAGTCCGTGCGAGTTTACTGCGCACAGTTGAACTGTTCCATTTCCTGCATCGTAACAACAATTACTCTTCAATATTACTTCACAGGATGTAATAGACTTTGGGGTTGTCTAATGGTTGTGAAAAGTTCTTCTTTTCTCTTTGTGAATCCGCCCCAGCAGCACTAGCAAACCTCCCTGTTACAATTTTGGTCCTGATGCTATGAAGTAACTCACCTCCTGACTCCCCAAAGCCTGTCCCCAAGGCAAAGTCAGGCGTGTAATGGAATACTCTCCACTTGCCTGGATGAGCGCAGCTCCAACAACACTCAAGAAGCTCGACACCATCCAGGACAAAGCAACCCGCTCGATTGGCACCCCTTCCACAAACATTCACTCCCTCCACCACCAACGCATGGTTGCAGCCATCTTTACCACCTACAAGCTGGACCGCGGGAACTTACCAGCTCTTCTTGCACAGAATCTTCCAAAACTACAACCACTATCATCTAGAAGGCGATTGGAGTGTCCCGACGTAGGAGAGGGGGAGAGGGCAGGATTGGAGGAGCCAGTGGGGGTGGAGGAAGTAGAGGTGACGATAAGGAGAAAGTAGATGGGTCAGGCCCCGGGGCCAGATATTTTTCTGGGTAGAATTTTATAAAAAGTTTAATGATACGTTGACGCCGCTGTTAGTGGAAATGTTTGCGAAGGCGATGGTCAGGGGCATTGCCAGAGACAATGAATGAGGCATCCATTTAATTGCTGCTTAAGAACGCTAAGGACCCGTTGGAGTGTTGTTGGCACAGGCCCATATCTCTGTTTGAATGTGGATACCAAGGTATTGGCGAAGATGCTGGCGCTCAGGCTGGAGGTATGCTTTCCAAAGGGGATGGGGGGAGGATCTGCCAAGGTTCATAAACAGAAGACCAGTTGTCCTCAAATGTCCGGCTTTTGAATGTGATGCTTCCTCCGGCAGAGGGAAGGGAGTTGGAGGTGGTGGTGGGGCTGGATGCGGAGAAGGCATTTGATCGGGTGGGGTGGAGCGGTGTTGGAGAAGTTTGGGTTTGGGCCTAAGTTTGTGGCATTGGTGAAATTGTTGTATAAGGATCCAATGGCGTGTGCGTGAACAAATTAAATTGATTTAGGGTATTTTCGGTTACACAGGGGAAAGAGGTGGGGATTCCTCCTTCTGTTTGCACTGGCAATCGAGACCTTGGCCATCTGGGTACTCAGATAAGTGGAAGGGGATAGTGAGGGGCGGGTGGGGAGGGGTTGTGGAGTTGCCCTGTCTGGACCTGTAGACTTAATTACCTGCAAAGGCTTGCATTCAAAGTATCATATTGCATCATTGACTTTGTCTGTATATATGTTTCTGGAACCCACCTCTTCATTCACCTGAGGAAGGAGCAGTGCTCCGAAAGCTAGTGATTGGAAACAAACCTGTTGGACTTTTAAGCTGGTGTTGTAAGACTTCTTACTCGGTAGTGGGGTTGAAGGGTGGGGCCATCTCGGCCATTTATGGGAGGGCTTTGGAAGAAGATAAGGTGTCTCTGGAGGGTGTCAAGGCCTAGTGGGAGGAGGATCTGGACATGGCACTGGAGGAGGGACTGTGGTGCGAGGTGCTGCGGAGGGTGAATGCCTCAACCTCGTGTACGAGACTGGGATTGATGCAGCTAAAGGTGGTACACAGGGCGCACCTGACGAAGTAGAGGATGAGCTGGCTGTTTGAGGGGGGAGGGGATACTTGGTAGCTGTGTGGGAGGGGCCCAGCCAATCATGTCCATATGTTCTGGTCCTGCCCGAAGTGGGGAAAATTGTGGAGGTTGTTCTTCAGCACCATGTCTCGCATGTGGACTTGCTGCCTGGTCCCCTGGGCGACATATTCAGGGTGTCAGACCTGCCGGAGTTGCAGGTGGGGACAGGGGCAGACGTGTTAGCCTTTGCCTCGCTGATCGCTCACAGGCGGGTTCTGTTGGGGTGGAGGTCAGCTTCTCCACCCTGTGCCTTGGCGTGGCACCCCACCCCACCCAATCAAAGAGAAAATGATAGCAGCGTTTCGGGACGTAATACGTGCTCTTTCAGAGAACCAACACAGTCACAAGGGTGTGAATGGTCTCTTTATGTGCTGTGACCGTTCCTCATTCTGTATGTTCTGTCAGCACTTAGAAACATAGATTTCCTACAGTTCAGAAGGAGGCCATTCAGCCCATCGAGTTTCACTGACCCTCTGAAAAGAGCATCTTACCTCTGTTCACTCCCCCGCTCTATCCCCGTTACCCCACCTGACTTACAGATGCTTGGAACACTATGGGGCAATTTAGCATGGTTAATCCACCTAATTTAAGACTTGTGGGAGGAAACCAGAGCACCCGGAGGAAACACACGCAGACACGGGGAGAAATTGCAAACCCCACACAGGCAGTCACCTGAGGCTGGAATCGAACCCGGCTCCTTGATGCTGTGAGGCAGCAATGCTAACCACTGTGCCACCGCACCGCCCAGTTCTGCATCTGGCGGTGTATAAATCTATTAACATCTTTCACCCCAAGAGGAATTGTGGCTGATGTCGCTGCCTCCAACTTTAAAAAATGCATATTTAATTGCAGTTCAATAAACATGTTATATTGTTGATGCTGTGAGCTGTTCTTTCAGGATCTGCCCTGGATCTGGGCAAAGGTAATAAGAACCCTCTCAACTCCAGCACATTTATTAGTCAACAACACTTTTGATTTGATTTGTTTTACATTTTCTTTTAATGGGACAGGGTTTTTTTTTTAACCAAATGTTATGATTTAATAACAGTGCAGTTCATCAGGAGGCCAGTTCACAGCAGTGAAGAATTTCCCCTGGCACTCTGCTCATGCTCTCGCCTGCAGCCTTGGCATTTACCCTGGGTCTGCTTTTTTGTTTTTAGCACACTTAACTCGGATGATTAATAAAAAAAAACTGAAAAACAAAGAGCTGCAGCTGAGAACCGGGCCGTATTTCTTTGACTTCAGATTTAAATTAATTGAAGGGCTGCACTTTGGAGCGACCAGCGTGGAAACAGAAAAAGCCGCGACACCGTCACTTCTGCCTAATCCGTTTCATCCCTGGGGATTTGATCCGTGGGGGCTCTACATCTCAATCCAACTCATGGGGTGGGAAAAGCAACTTCCTGCGGACGCTGAAACCTTGAAACAAAAAGAGAAAATACTGGACAATCACCGTATGTCTGACAGCATCTGTGGAGAGAGCAAGGAGCTGACGTTTCCGGTCTCAATGACTCTTTGTCAAAGCTGGAGGGAACTGGAAATAGGAGCAGATTTATACCATTGTGTGTGCGTAGGGGGGGGGGGGGGGTGGCGGGGGTGGGGGGCGGGGGGGGGGGGGGGGTGGTGTGGCTAGATAGGGGGCCAGTGATCAGTGGAGATTGGCAAAGATGCCATGGACAGAAAGACAAAGGGAATGTAAATGGGGGTAATCAAGGCTAAGAAGCTATGATATGGAGATGCCGGCGTCGGACTGGGGCGAGCACAGTAAGAAGTCTTACAACACCAGGTTAAAGTCCAACAGGTTTGTTTCAAACACGAGCTTTCGGAGCACGGCTCCTTCTTCAGGTGAATGAAAGGAGCAGTGCTCTGAAAGCTCGTGTTTGAAACAAACCTGTTGGACTTTAACCTGGTGTTGTAAGACTTCTTACAAGGCCAAGAAGGGGGCTGATAGTGGCACATAAAGAGATTAGAATTTGTTAATGGCAGAGCAAAGGTGAGCAATGAGTCATGAGATGGAATTTCCTCATCTCACTGGTTGAAAGGACCTTAACTCAAATTGAATCTGAGCACTTTGCTAACAGTTCCTATAGTGCACCTGGGTCCACACCACAGAATTGCCTGCAATTCGGTCCAGATTGATGATTTTATTCTAAAAAGGGGCCATTTGGAAAGGGAGAGCATGTAGAAGCTAACGTCTGCTGCACGCTGCTAAAGTGCCGTTACAGTCAGGGCCACTGATTGTACACAGCTATGCCCGCAACAATGAAAGGAAGATGTGACTTTGAAGCTCGAAATGAAAGCTTCGTGGAAACTCTTGCAATGCATAATACAGCTCAAAAAAGAAAGTAATAACGACATGAGAGCAGGGACTCAGCAAGAAATGGGCCACGCTCACTGTTGAAATGGAGGCTTCTGATTGATTGGCTCTCTTGCTGTAAATGTGTGAAGCATTTTCATTTTATCCTTGCTGCCACATCGTTGTTTCACTTTTATTCAGGACGACTGAATAGAACTCTTTGCAAAATGTTCTTGTTTCCGGGTGGAAACAACACATTTATCAGCAGGGCTGATTCAGCTCAGTGGGCTGGACAGCTGGTTTGTGATGCAGAACAAGGCCAGCAGCGTGGGTTCAATCCCCGTACCGGCTTACCCGGACAGGCACCGGAATGTGGCGACTGGGGGCTTTTCACAGTGACAAGAAAAAGTTATTATTATTATTATTAGCACCAATCCCCGAGATCTCTCGACACTGTGGCCTTCTCGTGTACAGTGGCGGAGATTATACTAATGTGTCCCCACCGTTGGACAGGGAATTCTAGCATTTCGGCCCAGCGATTATGAAGGAACAACGGAAGAGTAATATAAATTGGGTTTATTTGCTTTGGCTCAAAGTTGTTTCTCTACTGAGGAACAGGCCTTGTGCTGGAAAAGTTACCATAAGGGAAATTCAGAGCCATTGGTTGAGAAACAATGAGATAATTTGATATTCAAACACCGAGTGACTCGTGCTCCTGTCTAGAATCATAGAATTTACAGTGCAGAAGGAGGACATTCGGACCATTGAGTTTGCACCGGCCCTTGGAAAGAGCGTCCTACTTAAGCCCACACCTCCACCCTATCAAGGGCTGGTTTAACACACTGGGCTAAATCACTGGCTTTTAAAGCAGACCAAGGCAGGCCAGCAGCACGGTTCAATTACCATACCAGCCTCCCTGAACAGGTGCCGGAATGTGGTGACTAGGGGCGTCTCACAGTAACTTAATTGAAGCCTACTCATGACAATAAGCGATTTTCATTTTCATTTCATATCCCCGTAACCCAGCACCATGGTCCCAGGTTCGATTCCCGGCTTGGGTCACTGTCTGTGCGGAGTCTGCACGTTCTCCCCGTGTCTGCGTGGGTTTCCTCCGGGTGCTCCGGTTTCCTCCCACCAGTCTGGAAAGACGTGCTGTTAGGTGAATTGGACATTCTGAATTCTCCCTCAGTGTACCCGAACAGGCGCTGGAGTGTGGCGACTAGGGGATGTTCACAGTAACTTCACTGTCATGTTAATGTAAGCCTACTTGTGACAATAATAAAGATTAATATTGCTATCCTCGCCCCTCAGAACACAAAGGCACAAGCCACAAAAATACACAAATTTAGCACTGCTTCAGTACTTCTTAACTTGTAAAAAACACATCTGCCAGATCCAGAAATCGGCAAGTCTAAATCATCAGATAATTCACCCATACATTTGGTGGATGGCTATGTTTGTGTAGTTTGTGCGCTGTTCAATACTTCAAACTTTTTAAAGCAAAATGACAAACTGTCTTTTTGCCTTTTGACAGCCAGTTTGGTTGTGTCACCTCATATTGCTTAAGAAATTGACCTTGATTGAAATGAATTTTCTGGTTAGAGCAGGCTTCTGCACAGTCAATCCCATCTTAATTCAGATTGTGCAATAATCGGATTCATCTTTAACTATGAAGCTGTGACTCTGGATTTGAAACATCCCTCACTTTACCCTTCACCTGCCCATTCCTCCCTCACAAACGCTCCCTCCCTCCAAAATGTAACCTGGCCCTCACATACTCTCCCTCCCTGCAAGTCTGCGAACCTGGTTAACCCCCCCCTCCCTCCAGTCTCCCACACCCTCATACTCATCCACCCCACACCCATCCCCTCACAAACTCCCCCCACCCCTCACACTCTTCCATTCTTACAAACTCCGCTCGCCTGGCGTCTCCAAGGCAACCTCCTGACTTACTCATTGTCTTTTCGTGCTGGGTAAAGCTTGGATCAGTGGCTCGTGCCTCGCTGTTTTGTCTGGCCTGCCCTCCGCCCTGGTGTGTGTCGAGACGCCTCTCGCCTGCTCCCCTCGCTGCTCAATGACTGCTGACCGGCTAGCTCACCCATGGCTCGTGGCTTACGCCAAGGGTCGCACACCTGGCCCCGCTGCTGCTGCTGACCGGTCCTGAGCCTGGCTGGACAAACCTGCTGGCTGCGCCTTTCTACGCAAAATTAAAACACAGGATCTTCTGCCTCTGCCTCTCTCCCTCTTTGCCTCGTCCCCTCTCGTTCCCGATCGAAGGGGATTTGACCAATTAGAGTCTGATCTCGCTCTGCAATGCCTGCTCATTTGTATTTCTTGAGCCTATCAGAAAAAGCAAAGTTATCAGGCTCTGATTGGTGCCCGGAGACACTGGCCGGTGTTGGTCAGGGTCTGGGGCCTTGTCATGGTGTGTTTCATTGTAAATCCGCCTCTGGCTGTCATAGAATCATAGAATTTATAGTGCAGAAGGAGGCAATCCGGCCCATCAAGTCTGCACGAGCCCTGGGAAAGAGCACCCTGCTTAAGCCCACGCCTCCACCCCATCCCGGTGACCCCACCTAACATTTTTGGACACTAAGGGGCAATTTATCACGGTCAATCCAACTAACCTGCACATCTTTGGACTGTGGGAGGAAACCGGAGCACCCGGAGGAAAACCCACGCAGACACGGGGAGAATGTGCAGACCCCGGACAGACAGTGACCCAAGCCAGGAATCGAACCTGAGACCCTGGAGCTGTGAGGCAACTGGGCTAACCACTGTGCTACCGTGTTGCCCTATCCAGGGATATGCTGCAGTGTGTGTTCTTTGTAATACAGTTGTGATTCATGGGGTTATCTTTCAACTGCTCTTGATACATTCTTTTTTGAGAGCAGTGAGTGTTGAATGGCAGCCTCAGCTGAGTTGTACTGAAGTCATGTTACACGTCAGTGTCAGGAATTCGTTCCCCGATGTGTTGTATGTATGTGCATATTTTTTGTTTTATTCGTCTGCGGGATGTGGGCATTGCTGACTCGGCCAGCATTTATTGCCCATCCCTTTTACAGATGCACCATAGAAAGCATCCTATCTGGGTGCATCACAGCCTGGTATGGCGACTGCTCGGCCCAAGACCGTAAGAACTGCAGAGAATCGTGAACACAGCCCGGTCCATCATGCAAACCCTCCTCCCATCTATTGACTCTGCCTACACCTCCCGCTGCCTGGGGAAAGCGGGCAGCATCATCAAAGTCCCCTCCCACACGGGTTATTCATTCTTCCAACTTTGTCCATTGGGCAGCAAATACAAAAGCCTGAGATCACACACTGACAGATTCAAAAACAGCTTCTTCCCCTCTATTACCAGACTCCTAAACGACCCTCTTATGGACTGACCCATGTATGCTTCACCCAATGCCTGTGTCTATGTATGGCTGCTGGGGCTGTGTAGGGGCTGGTTTAGCTCACTGAGCTAAATCGCTGGCTTTTAAAGCAGACCAAGCAGGCCAGCAGCACGGTTCGTATTCCCGTACCAGCCTCCCTGGACAGGCGCCGGAATGTGGCAACTAGGGGCTTTTCACAGTAACTTCATTGAAGCCTACTCGTGACAATAAGTGATTTTCATTTACTTTGTGTTTGCCCTATTATATATTTTCTTTTCATGTACTTAATGACCTGTTGAGCTGCTCACAGAAAAATATTTTTCACTGTACCTCAGTACACGTGACAATAAACCAATCCAATCTAATCCTTCAGAAGGTGGTGGTGAGCTGCCTTCTTGAACCGCTGCAGTCCATGAGGTGTAGGTATACCCACTGTGCTGTTAGGGAGGAAGTTCCAGGATTTTGCCCCAAGGACGGTGAAGGAGTGGCGATATATTTCCAAGTCAGGGTGCTGAGTGACGTGGAGGGGAACCTCCAGATGGTGGGGTTCCCAGGTATCTGCTGCTCCTGTCCTTCCAGATGGTCATGGCTGTTGCTTTGGAAAATGCTGTCGAAGGCGGTGATTATTTTCCCAACACAAAGTGAATATCTTCAGTGGAAACAGGTTATTGATGTATTTTTTGAAGCAGTCTGTCACTTTCCCATCAACCAGCCGTGCAGTAATCCTGACCATGGGAGGTGGGGTTTCATTTGAGTGGTGAGTTGTGATAATACCAACTGGGGAAGGGGGTGGGTAAGGAGTAGGGTAAGATAAACGGTTCAGAAAGTCCGATAGGAGGTCGGTGATGTGGGCCAATGTCAGCAAACATAATTGGAGAGAGGCAGCGAGGGCTGATCTTTATTCGTTGTAACTTTCTGCAGCTGTTCAAAATCAAAAGTGAGCATTTTGTTCAATCTTATTCGGTTCACAAATTTTCAAGTGTCTCCATGAAAGTAAAGCAAACAAGGACAAAGCAGTTCCTTGCCAGAAAGCCTGAGAATCATAGACTTGGGAATGCTATTATAGTTCAAGGGAGTGTAACTAGGAGTGCATAAGATAAAGACAATGCATGATTCACTGTGGATACTACCCCAGGCAAAGAATATCTGTAATAAAGTCAGTTTCCCATTCAGATTATGCACAAGGCTGTGACTCAAGAATGCCACCTGGACCATGATGACATTTAGGCACAGTTAACCACCCACAATATACGTTTAGTGGATTACATATCACTTTTCCCTTGCGCGTTTAGTGAATTACTGGCTGCATTACTCATTCTTTCCCCTAGTTGAGGGTGGATGGCAACTCCAGGGGATATAGAGGATTTACTGAGCCTGATGCCCTTTCCTAGAGTAGGGACAGTGCCCCTGTCACGTGTGCATGGATATCTGATGTCCGCGAGCGCTGTTATCACCCCACTGATGTTACACCTGGACAGGACGGACCCAGAATGGAACTCTGCCTCAAATGACTGTAACTTTTACTTTTTGTTTTAGAAACACCGATGAACAAAAGAATAAAATATTTAGACTTAATGAAGGTTTGACCATAATACAATACCATCCTATCTTCACAATGTACACGGATTTCTTAAGGCGAGCACAAGTTACAGATATATCTCATGCTATATTGTCTCAGCAAGTACACAGTCCCTGTAACCAACAGGCTACCTGTGGTCAGACACACCCCACTATGAAACCAAGTGGCAGATGGCACAGACAGTCAGAAGAGAAGCAAGACAATGGAGTAAGGGAAAGAAAACAAGTCCCACAAGTATATAAAAAACACTTCTGTGGACTCCTCATCAAACCCCCCCCCCCCCAGATGTTATTCTCAATCAACTGATCTCACTGGTACTCTGGCTTCCACTCAAGTGTTTCCACTCTCGAAAAGCCACACCTTGGAATTCTCCCCCAAACAATGCTTTCTTTCAGGCGCCTTCAACATGGATCCACTTCCAGGATTTAAATCTGTCCTTTCAGTACCCCTCTGCCCGGATTGCCACGTGCATTCAAGCTTCCACACAATCTCTCAGGTAACCAGCCATGCCAACACACCACTGCTTCACACGCTGTACTCTGGACCACTAACCTTAGCACGACTTCAGATATTGGGGCTGGATTCATCCGCCCCGCCGTGCCACATTTCCGTTTCACCCCGCTGGCGGGATGCTCCGTTACGCCGGCCGTCAATGGGGTTTCCCATTGTGGTGAAGACGCACACCGTCGGGAAACCCCCAGGCTGGTGGAAAAATGGAGGATCCCACCGGCAGAGAATCCAGCCCATGGTGTCTCATGAGCCGACTTGCCCAGGTCTGCACCTTTCAGCTCTGTTTTTACTGGAGCCTCTCTCGCTCTGCCCACTTCTGTACTTCAGTGAACAGGATCTTGTTGAATTTCCAGTTCCCTTTGGCTTCAGTCTTCCTGGGATTTCTCTTTCATTTCCTAGTTTCTAGAACTACCTTTTTATATTATATTTGTGGGAGTTGCTTTCTTGCCCTCACTCTATTGTCTTGCTTCTCTTCTGACAGTTTCTGTCAGAACTACGTCCTCTCCAGCTACCTAGGTTCAAATGCTACAGGTTCCAGTTGAAATCTAAACTCCAAAAAAATCTTTCCAACCTAAAAGTGGCCCCTGGTTTCTAAGCAACAGTCCGGTCTTTCGTGTTTGCTTTCACGTTGTAAACTCTCCGATCACAATGCAGGCACAGTTTGAAATGAAACCAAAATATGCAGCATGAATCTAGCTAACGTTTCAACCCTTTCTTACACAGAAACGCACAATTGAACTCACCAAATCTAAACTTTGTCTTTATACCCAAAAATACAAATATTGGTTACTTAAAGCTACCTCTGCTTCCTGACACTACTTGTTGCCACCCATCTATTCCAATGCTACACCAGCGATGCCACGCTGAAAGCCATTTGCAAAATAAGCACACTGCTCTGACTGAATATGGAATGGTGAACATCAGTGGTATAAACCTGCCTGCCTTCATCTGTTCCTGAACTGAGTTGACGCTAAATTGAACTTGGGTCACTAAAGTCCTTTTGATAACACTGGTAGCATTCACAAGCGATGCTCCTCCAGTGTCGATTGCACATCTGAGTGGCTTCATGCTATAAGTCACAGATTTGCCTTGTGCTCAAAGGTAGACTGCAGTTGACCAATGCTCTGTGGCGTTATTTTTGAGAGGAGCTGAAAGTGTGTACCAGGTGTTGGCCATACCCTTCCACTATTGTACTCGTAGACGAATGCCTCACTCCCGCCAGCATACATGTTGCAAAAGTTCAAAATCTGGTTTAAAGTAGAGTCAATAAATAGATACCCCAAATAATTGGGTAGGAGCATTCTGCAAATCTAGATTTTAGTCCTCCATTCAATTTGCATTCGTTTGTAAAATTCATTCAGGTCATGTGGGCGAAGCCAGCGTTTATTGTCCATCCCGAAGTGCCCTTGAGAAGGCGGTGGTGAGCTGCCTTCTTGACCCGCTACAGTCCATGCATTGTAGGAACATTCATATTGCTGTTAGAAAGGGAGTTCCAGGACTTTGACCCAGCGACAGTGAAGGAACAGCTGTATATTTCCAAGTCAGGTTGCTGCGTCACTTGGAAGAGAGCTGGCAGGCGGTGGTGGTCACTTGTATCTGCTGCTCTTGTCCTTCCAGGTGGTAAAAATTTTGGGCGCAATTCTCCGCACTCACGACGGTGCGGAGAATAGCGGGGGTCGTAAATTTTTACGGCCACGCTAGTCTGACGCCCACCCGCTATTCTCCCCCCCCCACGCCTGACTCCCGACACGAATCGCTGCCGCCGTTTTTTACGGCGAGCAGCGATTCTCAGCTGGCCGATGGGCCGAAGTCCAAGCCCTTTACGGCCGTTTTTACGAACGGCAAACACACCTGGTCTGGCCGTTCGTAAAAACGGCTGTAAAGTTCGGATCTTGCCAACCATGGCACCGATTGCACGGCAGTACCACGCCGTGCCAAGGGTGCCATGGGCCCGCGATCGGTGCCCACCGATCGCGGGCAGCGGGTCCGATTCCCGCGCACAGCTTTGTCCTTCCGCCGCCCCGCTGTATCAATTCGCGGGACTGCTGAGGGGCATCCCGGCCCGCACATGCGCGGGTTTCGCGCAAATGCGCGATGATGTCATCCGCGCATGCGTGGGTTGGAGTCTTCCAATCCGCGTATGCGCGGCTGACGGCATGTGACCGCGTCAGCCGTTGCAAACTCTGGCTAGCGGGCTTAACGAAATTCGTTAAGCCCGCGATGCCGGTGTTCACGCCGCGGCATACTAGCCCCAGACCGGGGACCAGAATCGGTTCCCGGTCGGGGGGGGGGTTGGGGGGGGTGGGGGGGGGGAGGCTGGCGTCAAACCCGCCCGTTTTGATGCCAGCCTTACGATTTCTCCCTGTTTGGGAGAATCGCGCCCTTTGTGTTTTGAAAGTGCTGTCGAAGGAGTTTTTGCGGGATGCTGCAGTGCATCTTGCAGATGGTACACACTTCTGCCATCATCTAGCATCACTCCAGCTCCTAACATTGAATTACCTTGTGATTCCTCTGGGCCTCTCAGTTGGTGGCTGCAGGAGGAACGCTTGAGGTCTTTGGGTCTGTACTCAATAGAGTTCAGAAGGATTGGGGAAACTTATTGAAATGGCTTTGTCAAAGGGATGTCATGTCTGACAAATCTGTTAGAGTTCTCTAAGGAAGTAACAAGGAAGTTAGACAAAGGAGAACCAGTGGACATGATTTATTTAGATTTCCAGAAGGCCTTTGAAAAGGTGCCACATAGGAGACTGTTAAATAAGTTAAGAGCCCATGGTGTTAAGGGCAGGATCCTGGCATGGATAGAGGATTGGCTGACTGGCAGAAGGCAGAGAGTGGGGATAAAGGGGTCTTTTTCAGGATGGCAGCCGGTGACTAGTGGTGTGCCTCAGGGTTCTGTGCTGTGACCACAACTTCTCATAATATACATTAAAGATCTGGAAGAAGGAACCGTCGGCACTATTGCTAAGTTTGCAGATGATACAAAGATCTGTAGAGGGACAGGTAGTATTGTGGAAGCAAGGGGGCTGCAAAAGGATTTGGACAGGCTTGGAAAGTGGGCAATGAAGTGGCAGATTTAATATAATGTGGAAAAGTGTGAGGTTATGCACTTTGGCAGGAGGAATGGAGACATAGACTATTTTCTAAATGGGGAAATGCTTCGGAAATCAGAAGCAAAAAGAGACTTGGGAATCTTGGTTCACGATTACCTTAAGGTTAACGTGCCGGTTCAGTCGGCAGTTAGGAAAACAAATGCAATCTTAGCATTCATGTCGAGAGGACTAGAATACAAAAGCAGGGATGTATTGATGAGGCTATGCGAGGCTCTGGTCAGACGCCATTTGGAATAATGTGAGCAGTTTTGGGTCCCGTATCTAAGGAAGGATGGGCGGGATTCTCCGACCCATCACCGGTGATGGGGAAAGGCCTGGAGCAGTTTAGAGAAGTAAAGATAGGTGAACATCTCCTTGGAAATAGTGACCATAATATAGTACATTTACGATGATAATATAGAAGGATTTAAGTATGATTTTAAAAAAACAGATTAAGGATAGGGGAAAAGCTGATATTGTCGGGGCTGAGAAAAGAAAACGGGAAAATAAAATGGACAACACTAAACGGCAAATAATAGTGTGGAACATGGGAAACATTTAAAACAATGTTCAACGGGGAAAATATATTCGCTACATCAACAAAACAAGGAAGGCCGGGATGGTAATTGAGTCACACAGGATAATGCCATCGGTCACAATAGAATGTTAGAAATATGGAATATTATACTGCTTTGATATTTACCAGAGAATAGAACAGGTGCAAATGACATTAAACTGAGAAATGAGCTGAACCATTCAAATAAAATAAACGGATGTATTGAATAAATTAATCAAACTCGCAGGATAAAATCCCTGATAGGTTATATTCACGTAATCAAAATAATACAAGGAAGAGATATTAAATACTTACATTGAATAGATTGGTGGAAAAGCATATTGCGAGAGGATTGGGAATAGTTAATATAATTCCTATATTTAAGAAATGGAGGCAAAACATGCCCAGCCCTCACAACTGAACCTCAGTGACAGAAAAACAATGGAACTGCACCAAAGTAGGGAATAAAAGAACATCTGAAAAAGAAAAATATAATGAGCATGGGATTTTGAAAGGGAAAATCTTGGCATTGAATTATTTCCAGGGGCTGGTTTAGCTCACTGGGCTAAATCGCTGGCTTTTAAAGCAGACCAAGCAGGCCAACAGCACGGTTCGATTCCCGTACCAGCCTCCCCGGACAGTGCCAGAATGTGGCGACTAGGGGCTTTTCACAGTAACTTCATTGAAGCCTACTCGTGACAATCAGCGATTTTGATTTCATTTCATTTGAGGCGGAAACAGAGAGTTAACAGAGTAATTTAGCAGTCGATGTAATTTATCAGAATTTTCAAAAGGACCCACAATAGACCGAGGACTGTGGTCAGAGATGCGGGATGGTATTTAATGGAGGAGATGGTGGTCTCATCTGCCACTTGGAGAGCCAGTGCGAGCTCCATATCACCCCTTTTTTCGGAAGACCTGCCGAATTAAGTGCCAATGAACTTAACTTCGCTGCAGTGGGCCTTCACTGGGATGAAGGGCCCTGGGAAATCCCTCCCCTTGGGTGCTGCCAGCCAATCAGAGCTGGACAGCTTTGCACTGCTTGGCAGCACCAGTGGAAGCTGGTAATGTCGCAATCTCCTTAAAGAGCGATAACATTTGAAGTGTAATTCGAACATCCCGTTAATAGCTGAAAGAATGCACATTTTGAAACTTTTACTGTAACAAATGACAACAAATCACTATTGACTAAGCACTAGTTTCATTTTGTAGGCTACTTGTAGTTTAAACTAGCGGCTGGGATGGTTAACTTCTGTACATATCACACATCACATTCTCCAGGAAGGTATAGGAAACAGTGCACAGTTGCTCCCAGCTTCCAAAGGGTTCTCATATCCCCATTTCACTGAATGGTATATTCGTCTGACTGTCTCCAAGTGCTTTCTTCAGTTTTCAGAGAATTTCTTAATTCCACCACCAACATGAAAACCTGTTCCAATCATGTATCATGTTTGTTCCCCCCCCCCCCCCCCCCACACGCCAATAGCCAGGCCACAATGAACCTCCCGGGATCCCTGGATGGTGGCAACATCCAGCTCCTTGACTAGGTACTGTCTTCTTCCCTCAACCGGCTGTAGCAGCTTGCAAATAGGAAACAGCCTGTTCTCTCTGCTGACCGTACAGGTTTGCTGACCATCTGTGATATTCATTGATTGTTGGGAAGCCTGTAATCTGATCCAAAATGGCTTCCTCTACACTATTTCCTGTGGCAATATGAAACAGATGGGGCATGTATCCAAGTAGAAATGCAGATTAGCAATTTTTGACCCTGACTTGCTTTCATATATCTTCCGGCCAGAGGGAATCTCTGTTCCTGCTGGCAATGCACACGCCCCTAGGGGTTTGCCGGCAGTGTGGGATGGCTTCAGTGGGAAATACCATTGACAAGCGGCGTCAGTAGTGAATCCCACCGCCAACGAATGGCACGCCATTGAGAAACGCGCAACTGGGGGAACGGAGACTCCCGCCCTCGCCCATTGAAGAGAATGGACAGATTACAGCACAACTATTTACAAATCAATACTTTAAACATCTTACTTTGGGATCTTCAGAGTCCACTATTGTGTACAAAGAGACGCTGGCACTGTCGCCAACGATAAACACCTTACACCATTACCCTACTCACACGATCTGGGCCTCTCTTTGGTCTTTGACCTCCCCAGACCTGTTGTTAAGCAGATTTAAGAACAGATCGTATGCCCTTACCTTAAATTAGAATAGGCACTTTTCCAAAATGTAACAATGTTATAAACCTCATAATTGTGACACCTCCTTACTAAGAAAATAAAAACTCTTCACCGCCATATGTTTTCGCAAACACTATCCAGAATGGAACAACTTATAACATTCTACACATTTGAACAATTAGCTATTAAAGTAAAAATAACTTTCTCTCCCCATGCTGCCAAAATGTCCATTAAATACTCCATCTGGGCCATATCTCAATGGTTAATCAATATCATAATCTACAGGCTGTTCATCCAAAAGAGTTAATTCAACCTGCAATAGTTTTCCTTCCCAGAGAGTTTGTATCAGGGTCTCCCAAATACCTCTCGGAATGATACAAAACACATTTGAACTCCTTTTGCATTGAACTAAGACACGAGGCAAATAAATATTCCTGGCAAATCAAACCAGGAGTGAACTTTGACCATCCCCCCCCCCCCCCCCCCCCCCCCCCAAGCCTGTCTGCTGCTCCCTGTTCTCATATTTAAAGCCCATCTCTCTCTCCAGTTAAAATTTCCTGGCTTCTCTCTGGGTGGGATTTTCTGGCCGTTCCCACTAGTAGGATTGTCTATCCGCTGACGGTGACTCCCCCCAACCGCGCATTTCTCAACCCTGAGAAGTGCGCGCAATGGGAAATCACATTGACAGCGGTTAACCTTGAAGATCCCACCACCAGCCAATGGCAGGCCACTTCTGATGCCGCTAAACACACCATGGGGGGGTGTAACATTCCGCCCTCTGTCTTTCTCCTTTTTTCCCTTCTGGAATTCTAATTTAAGTTTGCACATTCCCCTTTCCAGGGGCTGGTTTAGCTCACTGGGCTAAATTGCTGGCTTTTAAAGCAGACCAAGCAGGCCAGCAGCATGGTTCGATTTCCGTACCAGCCTCCCCGGACAGGCGCCGGAATGTGGCGACTAGGGGCTTTTCACAGTAACTTCATTGAAGCCTACTCGTGACAATAAGCGATTTTCATTCATTCATTTCATTTCATTCTTTCTAAAACACAAAATTTTACTTTTCTCTATTTCTTTCGAGTTCAAGTTTTTTGTTTTCATTTTGCTTCATTTGTAATTGAAGCTAATGAACCCCGGCCAACTCAATCTGTGTTTTATCTGGAATAGGCTCTTCTTCCTCGAGGTTCAAGTGTTGACTCAATACTTCAACGACTTCTGATTCCTCACGTTCGAGGAAAGCTTCAAGAATAGACACTGCCTTTTGAAATTTCTCATACCGACAGCAAAACAATCACTGTGAATTTATAGACCTGTAAACTCTGGTCAATCCCAGTATACTAACCTTAACCTAAGGACTCAAACTCCCTCAGTTCTGTTCTGATGCCCATAGAGACCAATAATATAAATTTGAACTTCTCATGAATAGCTGAAAGAATGATGTCAAGGTTTCAGCTTTTAAAATGTTTACAGCATTAGATGACTAAAACAAAACATTAATTACCAAACAATATTTTATTTTCGTAGACAACTTATAGTTTAAACTACAAAAAGGAACATTCCACTTCCATGCATTTCACACATTTGACTGCACAAAATTAGAGTGCTTGAAGCAAATAGTCCACAGTTGCTTCGAGGACCGTGATTCTCTGGTATCCGGCGGGCGGGTCGTACTGGCGCTACAGAGTGCGTGAACCACTCCGGCATCGGGCCGCCCGGAAGGTGTCGAATCCTCCGCACTTTCGGGGGCTAGGGCGGCGCTGGAGGGGTTGGCGTCGCGCCAACTGGCGGCGAAGGGCCTCCGCTGGCCGCCGTGAGTTGGCGCATGCGCAGGAGCGCTAGCATGATCTGGCGCATGGGCAGAACCGCTTCCGTGTTTCCTGCGCATGCGCTGGGGGTTTCTTCTCCGTGCCAGCCATGGCGGAGCTTTACACAGGCCTGCGCAGAGGGAAAGAGTGCCCCACGGCACAGGCCCGCCCACAGATCGGTAGGCCCCGATTGCGGGCCAGGCCACCGTGGGGGTCCCCCTGGGCCGGGTGCCCCCCGTGCACTCCCGAGGACTCCGCAGGCTGCCCTCAGAGCCAGGTCCCAACGGTACAGACCTGGTCTAATCGGAAATGGGTGGCCGCATGGCCCAGAGGGGACCGGAGACTCGGCGGGGGGGGGGGGGGGGGGGGGGGGGGGGCACTGCCACAACTGGCGCGATCCCCACCCCCGCCAACACACCGCCGCTGGAGAATTCGGCAGCCGTCATCGGAGCAGCGGGGTGGGATTCACGCCACCCCCCCGGGGCAGAAACAGGGGCAGACTCCCGCCCCTGTTTCCATTGGGTTTCTGCATCCCCGTTTTGCCAAGTAGTAACTTTAGTGATTGTCCCCAGTGGCCTTCCTCAGATATCAGAGAGTTCCTTAAAGTTACTTAAAAAGAACCAGTGGTCACAGTCTGAGGATACAGGGTGGACCATTTAGGACAGAGATGAAGAGAGGCTTCTTCACCCAGGGAGTGGGGAGTCTGTGGAATTCGCTCCCACAGAAAGCAGTTGAGGAAAAAAAAACATGCTTTCAAGAAGCAGTTAGATACAGCACTTGGGGCGAATGGGGATCAAAGGATATGGTGGAAAGGCTGGATCAGGCTATTGAGTTGGATGATCAGCCATGATCATAATCAATGGCAGATGAAGCTCGAAGGGTCAAATGGCCTCCTCCTGCTCCTATTTTATTTGTTTACATGGTTCCATCCAGCGCCAGAAGTAATGTCTATTCTGGTAATGTTTCTTCCCTCAGCCACACCAGGAAGTGTTTCTCAGAACCTCTCGGGAGCTTTAGGATGCATCCTTTCAATTGAGACCGTCTTTCTTCTGTATCCGGCACTGGTAGCTCGCAAAGCCAAGCAGCCTATTGATTCTCTGCTGAAGACACACAACCCTGTCTGTCTGATATTCCTTGATTTTCAAGCAAGCTTATAATCGGATATCAAAAAATGTCTTTGTCTGCCCTCTTCCTTCTGGCCATCTGAAACACATTAACATTGTATCTCGGTAGAAATGCTGATTAGCTATTCTTGACCCCATGTTACTTTCATCTTAGAAGTAAATGCACAGTTTACAGCACAACTGGTTAAAACTCAATACTTTCAACACCTTTCTGGGTCTTTGGGAGGCTCAGGGATCAATATTTGGGATGGGATGGGGGGGGGGCGTTGATGGATTTTTTACCCCCACCTGAGCTGACCAACTTTTAAAAAGGGTTGGCCCGCAGCAGTAGTACATAAGGCATTTAGGAGCTGAGAGTGGGACTTCCACTCCTCGGGGGAAAGGGGCTCCCACTCACGACAGCAGCTGGCCAATCTGATTGCTGGAAACTGAACTCAGTAAATGACCACTGCTGGGATCACAAGCTATCCCGAGGAGTGGATCCATGGATGTGCATGAGGAGGGAGGGGTGGACGGCTTGATTCTGGAGAGAGAGAAGTAGAAAATGGGGGTACCGTGTTGGGACGGTGCCTCTGATGGACACAGGGCATCTACCATCACCCCCCCCCCCAAAGGAGGTACTACTCCCTTTCTTCACACTTCTAAACATAAGATCATTATAGACCGACGGATAGTGATTTGGCCTGTCAACACTGCTCCCCCACCAACCATGTACCATGCAATTTGCATAACCTATTTCCTACTCATTACCTTTCCTTCCACAAAAATAACATTGTATAGCACCTTTAATCGAGTAAAACCTCCGAATGTACTTTCCAGGAGAGATTCCCAAAGAACGTTTGAAACAGACACACATTGGGGCTGGTTTAGCACAGTGGGCTAAATAGCTGGCATGTAAAGAAGACCACGGCAGGCCAGTAGCACGGTTCAATTCCCGTACCAGCCTCCCTGAACAGGCGCCGGAATGTGGCGACTAGGGGCTTTTCACAGTAACTTCATTTGAAGGCTACCTGTGACAATAAGCGATTTTCATTTCATTTCAGGGGACATTAGGACAAGAGGTTTGTCAATGAAACATAGAGGCAGGGAGAGAATATGTGCAGAGTACAGTTTTGAAATGTTCCGCAACGACCGCCTCAAATCGCGTATGTACACATTCTGTGGGGTTTTTCATTTTAGTTTTGCATGATTAATATCAACCCTGACACAGAATTTATCATCGCTGACATGTCCTCCCATGGTTTTCTCCCTGCTTTCTACATTGTGGAGTCACCCTCCCACACCAGAAATGTGCCAGTGATAATCTATTGCAGACTTCACCAACGGCTTGCTTCATCTATTTTGGTGAAGTTGCAATGTTTCTCCTGCTGGCTTTCAACTACTTTTTTCAATATAATTGCTCACTTCACAGCTGAATAGATGATCTGTCTGACTTCAATCATAGCTCGTTAAATCTTGTGAAGTGATAAAAGATTGTTATTGCTGGTGTGTCACGATTCCCTTCTATTTTTTTGCAAGTGTTAATCAAATGTGTATTCAGGAAGTGGATGTTTGAGGAGCCCCTGCGATTTCGCTATCAGTTAATTTATCTCTTCAACTCGCTCTTTATTCTTAAAGTAGGACATTCAGCTTCAGAGCAAGTCGTTAAGTATCTTCCTCATACTTTGGAACTTTGGAATTTGAAAAAAGCCATCCAGTTTCCCACTGTGCCAGTTTATAGCAAAAGTAAAATGGAGAAGAGTCGAATGGTACTGTTGTTCAACGTGTCTCCAATTCATCTGAGATTTTAAAGAAATGTTACTTTGGCTGCAATGCAAATCCACCTTTCATGAGCGGGAACGAAAAGTATCCAGTTTAACCTGCTGTGCAATTTTTGCAGTCTCCTAATGCATAGTTTGTGAACACTAATAAAATAAATAGATATTTGTTCTGCTGATTTGTGATTACAATCCAAGTCAATGATTTAAGATTATTCTGAAATATAACTGCATGAGATTTAAGTGCATGGTGCTGGTTTAGTACACTGGGCTAAATCGCTGACTTTCAAAGCAGACCAAGGCAGGCCAGCAGCACGGTTCAATTCCCGTACCAGCCTCCCCGAACAGGTGCTGGAATGTGGCGACTAGGGGCGTCTCACAGTAACTTCATTGAAGCCTACTTGTGACAATAAGCGATTTTCATTTCATTATATTTATTTAATCCCCTCAGTGACTGAGCGGCTGTTAAAGGAAGGATTTGTACGGCATATCATGGGGTGGCTGATTAACATTCAGGCATGTTGAATCACTGAAAATAATAGGTTCGGAATGAGCTCAGATGACTTTGTGTCAACTTTTATTTTTGTGCGAACATTCTACCGTCATCGTCCGGCATTCTTTACTCAAAGAGTTGTTGGGATTTGGAATGCGCTGCCTGGGAGAGTGGTGCAGGCGGATTCCAAAGGAGGTTTCAAAAGAGAGCTGGATATACATTTGAAAGGGTTGGGGAATGGGACGAGCTGGGAAGCTCTTTTGGGAGCCAGTGCAGATTTGCTGGGCCGAATGGCCTCCTTCTGTGCTGCAAATGACAAAACAAATTTAATTTGCTGCAAATAATCCCTTTCTTACAGGGGATAAATTTGCAAATAAATCCATACTCCATACAGCTTGCATTTCAAAAATATTGGGAAAGATTGATATTGTGTATGATCTTTCGGATAATAGCGAGGATGTTGTTGAACATAATGTTGTTGTGTCTGTGGTATGATTTTAAACTATGAGTGAAAACGTCCAAGTTGTGGCCAATGACAGGAGTGCCATCTCCTCTCATGCAGAACGGAATACTGCTTTATTAGTGATCAAATGTTTGTTTTACATTTGCTTTTCCTTCAATATCGGTTTTAACGTAATGTGCAATACGTTTTCTGGATGGTCCTCAAAGCCGTGGTTGAAGGACTGTGAATTTAGTTTCATTTCCAAACAAGGTGATATTGTACATCATTATGTTGCATAGCTGTCCATCAAACGCTTCACGGAATGTGCTATTTGTCAAGATGTAAATTGCATTTCATCGCCCGAAGTCTCGCAATCTAACCAAAAGAGTAATGGGAAGCAATTTGGAAATACTTTAAACTGTCTCTTGTTATCATTAACTTAACCCCTCATGTGTGGGTAATTTCAAGTGAGTTATGAATATCTCAATAGATTCCTTCTTGCGACAGTACAAATGACTTACTTCAGCTATTCAACACCGCCTGTGTTTTAATTTGTTGTTTGTTTAACTCATGGTGTTGATAGAATTGTGTCCGGAGGGCAACACGGTGGCCTCGTGGTTAGCACAGCTGCCTCACGGCGCTGAGGTCCCAGGTTCGATCCCGGCTCTGGGTCACTGTCCGTGTGGAGTTTGCACATTCTTCCCGTGTCTGCGTGGGTTTCGCCCCACCACAACCCAAAAATGTGCAGAGTAGGTGGGTTGACCGCACTAAATTGCCCCTTAATTGGAAAATATAATTGGGTAATCTAAATTTATTAAAAGAAAAGAATTGTGGCCGGGATGAAAAGATGCTCTCTTTACATTGAGGGAATGTTGCCATTTCAAAAAATGTTTGAAGGTTATTTGCTTTGAAACCTGCCTTTGACAGGATATTGAAGAATGGAATTTTAAACGGCTCTGTTGCATAATAAGCTAACAATAAATGTGGATTTTTCTATCACTGTAATTGTTCTTTTCTAACTCTACATTGACTGACCATTCTGCCAATGCCTCCCAGTTCTGCCATTCCTGTTATAAATAAGATAATCCAGCCGGTAAATCTCTGTTTACAGATGGAGGAAGTTACCGAAATAAACCGCTAAATTATCTAGGTCTCCCGTCTCAGCCAATTGGGCATGCAAAATAATAAAAGAGAGAGAGAGAAAAAAGGCTTTTTTTCTGAACATATTTCTGAATTCTAGTATTTTTTTTTGATCCAGTCCTGTCACATCCAGTTGTGAATAGTACAGAACCTTTAAACAACTCACTGGAGGAGGGGACTCCACAAATACCCTCATCCTCGATGATGGAGGAGCCCAGCACATCAGTGCAAAAGATAAGGCTGAAGTATTCACAACAATCTTCATCCAGAAATGCCGAGTGGATTATTCAACTTGATCTTATCCCAATGTCCTCAGCATCATACATGCAAGTATTAAGCTAATTCAATTCACTCCATGTTATATTTAGATATGGCTGAAGGCATTGGATACTGCAAAGGCTACGGGCCCTGACAATATTCCGGCAATAGTACTGAAGACTTGTGCTCCAGAACTTGCTGCACCCCCAGCCAAGCTGTTCCAGCACAGCTACAACACGGGCATCTACCCAGCAATGAGGAAAATTGTCCAGGTTTGTCCTGGGCACAAGAAACAGGAAACATCCAACCCAGCTAATTACCGCCTCATCAGTCTACTTTTGATCATCAGTAAAATGTAGGGTAGTCCCCCCGGCCCAACCATCTTCAGCTGCTTCATCAATGACTTCCCTTCCATCACAAGGCCAGGAGTGGGATGTTCGTTGGTGATTTCACTATGTTCAGCACCATTCACGACTCCTCAGATACTGAAGCAGTCCATTTTCAAATGCAGCAAGACCCGGACAATATCCAGGCTTGGGCTGACAAGTGGCAAGTTACATTCGCCCCACACAAGTGCTGCCAGGCAATGACCATCTACAAAAAGAGAGAATCTAACCATTGCCCCTTGACATCCAATGGCCTTACCATCCCTGAATCCTAAACAATCAACATTCTGGGGGTTACCGTTGATCAGAAACTGAACTGGACCCAGCCATATTAATACTGTGGCCACAAGAGCAGGTTAGAGGTTAAGAGTCCTGTGGGAATAGCTCACTTCCTGACTCCCCAAAACCTGTCCACCAACTACACAGCACAAGTCAGAAGTGTGGTGGAATACTCCCTACTTGCCTGGATGAGTGAAGCTCCAACAACTTGAAGCTTGGTACCACCCAGGACAAAGCAGCCCCGCTTGATTTGCACTCTTTCAGCAAACATTCAAACCCTCCACCACAGACACACAGTAGCTGTAGTGTGTACCATTTTTAAGATGCACTGGTAACTGACCTTAGGTTCCAAACCCACAACCATTACCAACTAGAATATGAAAGGCAGTAGATACATGGGAAAATCACCACTTGGCAGTTCCCCTCCAAGCCCCTCATCATCCTTGCTGTTCCTTCACTGTCACTGGGTCAAAATCCTGGAACTCCATCCCAAACAGCACGGTAGGTATACCTGCATCGAGGGCAGCACGGTGGCCTAGTGGTTAGCCCAGCTGCCTCACGGCGCTGAGGTCCCAGGTTCGATCCCGGCTCTGGATCACTGTCCGTGTGGAGTTTGCACATTCTCCCCGTGTCTTCGTGGGTTTCACCCCCACAACCCCAAAATGTGCAGAGTAGGTGGATTGGCCACGCTAAATTGCCCCTTCATTGGAAAAAATAATTGGGTAATCTAAATTTTTTTTTAAATATAGGTATACCTGCATCACATGGACTGAAGTGATTCAAGAAGGCAACTCACCACCACCTTCTCAAAGGCAATTATGAATGGGCAATAAATGCTGGCGTAGCAAGCAAAGCTCACACCTCTTGAACAAAGAAAAGCCTACTGGGAAAACAGTGGCATAGTGCTAATCTCATTGGACTAGTAATTCAGAGACTCAAGATAATGCTTTAGTGACACGGGTTCAAATTCCACCATAGCAGCTGGTAGAATTTAAATTCAGTTGATAAGTCTGCAATATAAAGGTAGTCCCAGTAATGGTGACAGCGAAAAGTACAATCAATTGTAAAAATCCATCTGGTTCACTCGTATCCTTTAGTAAAGGAAATTTGTTGTCCTTACTTAGCCTATATGTGGCAACACTGTGGCTGACCCTTAACTGCTCGGAAATGGCGTCTAGCAAGCCAATCTGTTTAAAGATAACGAAGCATGGGCAAAAAATGCTTTTGAACAACGTACGCATTCCATGAATTATTTAAAAAAACTAAAGATTCATTAATAATAATCTTTTTTAGTGTCACGATCAACACTGCAATGAAGTTACTGTGAAAAACCCCTACTCACCACATTCCGGCACCTGTTCAGGTACACAGAGGGAGAATTCAGAATGCCCAATTCACCCAAGAAGCACGTCTTTCGGGACCTGTGAGAGGAAACTGGAGCACCGGTTAATTTCTTCTGTAGATTAATTTCTTCTTAAGGGCAGCACGGTAGCATTGTGGGTAGCACAATTGCTTCACAGCTCCAGGGTCCCAAGTTCGATTTCGGCTTGGGTCACTGTCTGTGTGGAGTCTGCACATCCTCCCCGTGCATGCGTGGGTTTCCTCCGGGTGCTCCGGTTTCCTCCCACAGTCCAAAGATGTGCAGGTTGGGTGGATTGGCCATGATAAATTGCCCTTAGTGTCCAAAATTCTATGATTAACCTAGGACAAAAGTTCGGCACAACATCGTGGGCCAAAGGGCCTGTTCTGTGCTGTATTTCTCTATCTATCTCACCCGGAGGAAACCCACGCAGACACGGGGAGAACGTGCAGACTCCGCACAGACAGTGACTCAAGCCAGGAATCGAACCCGGGTCCCTGACTCTGTGAAACAACAGTGCTAACCACTGTGCTACCGTGCTGGTATTTTCGCCGTAACTTTAGCTTATCAATGGTTAGAGAAAAATTATATATCTAAAGTGGTGTTACAATTGCTCTCAAAGGCAGTCCCCAACTTTCCTTGCAGATTCCATACTCTAATCTAAATAAACAATTGAGATCTCAACAGGGTCTTCCTTTTCGTTTAGCTTACTCTTGTGGAGGATATCAATCCATTGATTGATACTCATGCCTGTCATTGAGAACCTGCACAATCAGTGAATGCTGGAAATATACAGTTAGTGAGTTATCAGCTGTATCAAGAAAAGAAAGACTTCTGTCTACTTACCCTTCATCAGACTGAAGATTTCTGACATTAAGGTTGGGAAAATCGAGAAAAAAACAAGGAACAAACAAGAGGGGTAGAGCAAACTATTCATAAATCTGTCATGTTTCTCTAATGGTACAAAGGCATTAATTACTCATAAGGGAATATGTAAATAGTTTGTGGGTTCATTTACTTGAAAGAGGCACATTAGAACATAAATACATCGATCGAAAACTTGAAGCCATCAGCAGCAGAGCTGTGTGTGCTGTTTTCTGCTCATGGGTCAAAGTGAAACTGAGACTGGATCATATGACACTCTTCCCTTCTGGTGATGGCAAGCTGCTATCCCTTAAAGGCATATTACAACATTGCCAATCACAGAAATGGAGTTAATGCTTTAGATAACTTACAAACTGGGTAATGGAAGATAGGGAAGTGATATCAAAGCCTTTCCTCCCGCAACTCTGCACTATCATAAGTTTAGCTTCACATTTATATGGATGTACCTGCTGCTGAAACATACATCCCTGTTTTGTTACCCTTGACTAATCGAATGCACTTCTGTTCAGTGTCAGTTTGTGCGACCTACTGCAAACTTAAGCAGAGCTGGATTTACAGTTCTTGGGGTCTCGCCTTCATTTTCGAGGTCTCTCCACTCTGGGATATGAAGGTCAAAGCACGCCCCTCACACATACTCTGTTCCTCCCACGCCTCGCACACATTCTCTCTTCCTCCCATCCCTCGCACACATTCTCTCTTTCCCCACCCCTCGCACACATTCTCTCTTCCCCCACACTTCGGACACACTCTCGCTTCCTCCCCACCCACCCCTTGCACACTCTCTCTCTTCTCCCCACCCCTCGTATACACTCGCTCTTCCCCCATCCCTCAGTCTACACAGCCCCCCCCATCCTTCTTTCCACCCAATAGTGGTGTGTAGTGGGAGCATTTTGAAGTGCAACGGCTCCACAAAATTGTATGGACTATATAATTGCTCAATATTCTATTCCATTGCTTTCCTGTGTATTAATAATTTGAGACCCCAGACATCAGTAAAACAATGCTTTTTGAGTGAAAAATATCTGTGCAGGTTGACGGTTTATTTCGAACCATGAATAATTGTCCCTGGCATAGCTAGAAATTCATTTTGCAACTGTTTAATTATGTAATTCAAGCCTGTTAAACACATGAATAACAGAAAACGTTACTTACAGGAAGTGGAACAAAACTAGGTAAATAGAGTTAAGATGCAGATCAGCTATAATGGCAGAACAAGTGCAAGGCGACAAATGGTCCACTCTAGTTCCTGTGTTCCTATCTAGATACTAATGAATGGGGCTTGCCACATCTGTGCAAGCATCCATTCATCAAGTTCTTTCTTCAGTCAACTCAAACCGGTCCGGATCATAAAGAATTATTAGTCAGTTAAATGAATGCCTTGCATGGGACCTCTCCAATTTGCTTCAGTATTCCAGGGCAGCATGGTAGACAAGTGGATAATACTGTGGCTTCAGAGCGCCAGGGTCCCAGGTTTGATTCCCCGCTGGGTCACTGTCTGTGCGGAGTTTGCACGATCTCCCCGTGTCTCCGTGGGTTTCCTCCGGGTGCTCCCGTTTCCTCCCACAATCCAAAGACGTGCAGGTTAGGTGGATTGGCCATGATAAATTGCCCTTAAATTGACCCAAAAAAAAAAGATTAGGAGGGGTTATTAGGGTGATAGGGTGGAAGTGAGGGCTTAAATGGGTCGGTGCAGACTTGATGGGACGAATGGCCTCCTTCTGTACTGCATGTTAAATGTTATCAGGTCCAGCAACCTGATCAATCTTCAGTGCCTCAAATGAAGCTGAGGCCATTCATGCATTTAAATTCAAGGAGTCAATATCTAAAGCAATTGTACCTACTGCTGTGAAAGCTAATACAAAGCATATATATTTATATTTCAGCCAGATCCTACGCCTCAATCTTTCAAAGGGCCTGGCTACGAATAAAACGTATAAAACTTTGCCAACCTGATCAGTTGCTTTGTCCCAATGCGTTCTTCGCACTCAATTGTAGCGTTCAGAGAGCAAAGAACAATAAATCACAGGAAAAGGCCCTTCAGCCCTCCAAGCCTGTACCACCCATGGCCCAAAACCCTCAGCATTTCTTAGTGCCGTATCCCTCTATACCCATCCTGTATTTGTCATGTATTTGTCGAGATGCCTTTTGAACGCCGTTAATGTGTCTGCTTCCACCACCTCCACCGGCAGCACATTCCAGGCACTCACCACCCTTTGTGTAAAAAACTTGCCTCGCACGTCTCCTCTGAACTTTGCCCCCTAGTGAAGAAAGGTTGAGTAGATTAGGATTGTTTTCGTTGGAAAGACGGAGGTTGAGGGGGGACCTGATTGAGGTCTACAAAATTGAGAGGTATGGACAGGGTGGATAGCAACAAGCTTTTTCCAAGAGTGGGGGTGTCAATTACAAGGGGTCATGATTTCAAGGTGAGAGGGGGAAAGTTTAAGGGAGATGTGCGTGGAAAGTTTTTTACGCAGAGGGTGGTGGGTGCTTGGAAAGTTTTACCAGCGGAGGTGGTAGAGGCGGGCACGATAGCATCATTTAAGAAGCATCTAGACGGGTACATGAACGGGCGGGAACAGAGCGAAGTAGACCTTGGAAAATAGGAGACAGGTTTAAAGGATCTGGATCGGCGCAAGCTGGGAGGGCTGTAATTTTCTTTGTTCTAGTGACTGCCCCTTCACCCTGGGAAAGAGTGCCTGCCCATTTGTTAACTTCAGCTGTATCTGATACCTCGACGTGCCACCTGACCGATGTTTTATACCTTGTCAGGATGCTTGCTGACTACTTATGGAAATGACTTTATTTTTCTTCTCCCTAACTTACTTCCTTCAACCAGTGCACCCCAATCTCCATTTTCAAACCTTTCTTTATATTTGAAAAGTGAACCCATTCTTCGAGAAAGTTGTCTGCAGCAATAATTTTTACAATCAACTGAAATATGTTTCATATCTGAATTTATTTTAAATTGAGAAGTAGTGGATAGTTCTTTGTGAGAGCTGTGACAATGATGGGAAAAATAGTTTCCATCCGTGTTGTGAAATTCTATCATCCCACATGAAAATCAGATAATCATCTCAGGAGCACTGCTCCAGACAAATCCATTACTTCCCAACATGCTGAGTAAGGAAGGCATTCTTGCCTGCACCCTCCACTATCTTTTTCCTGCCTTACCACCGACTGAATAAGGTACCAAATGCTCTAATTTCTCACCAAGTCCGATAAGAGAGGTGCTGGACTCAATTTTAGGGAACTAAGCCGGAAAGTGATTGATGTTTCAGTGGGGGAGCATTTTGGTGACACTGATCATAATTCAGTCGCGTTTAAGGTAGTAATGGAAAGAGACAAAGATGGGCAGGAAATAATTCTAAATTGGGGGAAGGCCAATTTTAATAGGATAAGGCAAGTTCTGGCCAAAGTTGACTGGGAGCAGCTATTTGTCGGAAAATGTACATCTGCGCAGTGGGATTCACTCAAAAAGGAAATGAAGGGAGTACAGGCCGACATGTTTAATAAAGGTGAAGGATTGGAGCATTAAGTCCAGAGAACCCTGGGTGTCAAGAGACATCCAGGGTTGGATAAGGAAAAAGGTAACGCTTATAGCACATACCGAGGCCTCAAAACAGCGGAAGCCCTGTAGGAGCATAAAAAGTGCAGGGGGTCAATTAAAAATTAAATTAGGAGAGCAAAGAGGGGGCATGTAAAAACTCTGGGGGTAAAATAAAGGAAAATCCAAAGGTGTTTTATAAATATATTAAGGCAACGGATGACCAGGGAAAGAGTGGGGCCCATGGGGGACCAACATGGCAATCTGTGTGTGGAGCCAGGTGAGGTTTTACAATGGAGAAGGATGATGTTGGTACAGGAATTAGAGCGGGACTGTCATGTAATTGAACAAATTAATATTGAGAGGGAGGAAGTTTTATTGGTTTTAGTGGGCTTAAAAGTGGATAAATCTCCAGGCCCAGATGAGCTGTATCCCAGGCTTCTGTGGGAGGCAAGGGAGGAGATTGCTGAAGCTCTGACAATAATAATTTTCAAATCTTTTTTGGCCACAGACGATGTGCCAGAGGCCTGGAGGACAGCTAATGTGATGCCATTATTTCAGAGGGGTGGTAAGAATAAAGTAGGAAATTACATGCCAGTGAGTCGAACATCAGTGGTAGGGAAACCTTTGGAAAAGATTTCTCTCCACTTGGGCAGACAAGGATTAATCAAGTAGAGTCGGCATTGTGTTGCCAAAAGGAGATCATAGCTTCCAAATTTGATTACATTTTGTGCAGAGGTGACTGGGTGTGTAGATGAGGGTGTTGCAATAAGGCTTTTTCACAAGGGAGAGAGACAAAATGTAGGAAACTATAGACCGGTTAGCTTGACTTCTGTGGTGGGGAAGTTACTGGGATCAATTATTCAGGAGATGACTGAACATTTGGAAAAACAAAGCTCAGTCCACCATTGTCAGTGTGGTTTTATGAAGGGTAAGTCATGCTTGATAAACTTGCTTGAGTTCTTTAAGGATGTAACCAGCAAGGTGGATAATAGGGAACCTGTGGATGTGGTATATCTAGACTTCCAGACGGTGTTTGACAAGGTGCTGCATAAAAGATTGATCCAAAAGGTGAGATCGCAGGGGGTTGGGGGTAGAGCACTAGATTGCATTGAAGATTGGTTGACTGAAAGAAAGCCAAGGGTTGGGATAAATGGATCGTTCTCTGGCTGGCGAACTGTAACTAGCGGGATGCAGTCCTCGGACCTCAACTGTTTACAATCTATATAAATGATCTGCAAGTAGGGACAGAATGAAACAAAGCAAAATTGCAGATGATGCTAAAATAGTTGGGAAAGCAGGCAGTGAAGAGGAAATACAGATTTTACAGACGGATGTAGAGCCTAGCGGATTGGGGCAACATTTGGCATATGGAGTTTAATGTGGATAAATGTGAGGTTATCCATTTCGGCCGAAATAATAGTGAGGCAAATTATTATCTAATGGAAAGCAGATTCAAAATGCATCTGGGCAGAGGTATCTGGGTGTCTTTATTCATGAATCACAGAAAGTCGGTCTGCAGGTACAGCATGTAATTAAAAAGGCAACTGGAATGTTAGTGTTTATTGCAAAAGGTCTGGAGTATAAAAGTAGAGAGGCGTTGTTGCAATTGTATAGGATGTTGGTGAGACCACAGGTGGAGTATTGTGTCCAGCTTTGGTCTCCTTATTTGAGGAAGGATGGGGGGGCATTGGAGGCAGTTCAGAGGAGGTTCACCAGATTGATTCCAGGATGAAAGGGTTGATGTATGAGGAGAGATTGAACAGTTTGGGCTTATACTCACTGGAGTTTAGAAGGATGAGGGGGAATCTGATTGAGGAATATAAAATACGAAGAGGGATTGATAAAGTAAACGTTGGTCAAATGTTCCCCCTTGTGGGGCAATCTAGAACAAGAGGTCACAGATATAGGTTGAGAGGTGGTAGATTTAGAGCTGAGATGAGGAGGAACTACTTCTCGCAGAGGATGGTGAATTTGTGGAACTCGCTGCCCCATAGTGTGGTGCAGTCCGAATCATTAAATGGGTTCAAGAAGGAGATAGATATATTTCTGAAAGAAAATGAGTTAAAGGGACACGGGGAACAGGTAGTGAGGTGGCTTTGAGACCAAGAAGAGATCAGCTATGATCTGATTGAATGGCGGAGTTGGCTCGAAGGGCTAAATCCTAATTCCTATGTTACTATGTCCTAAAAGGACGGTGGTGTGCATGTCATTAGATCCCTGAAGAGGGATGGTGATGAGGGATGTGTGTGAGGGAGGGGGTGAGGGAGGGGGGAATGTGCCATGAGGGATGGGAGTGAGGGAGGGGGGATGGGGTGAAGAAGGGGGGATGTGCAATGAGGGATAGGAGTGAGGTAAGGGGCTAGGGGTGAAGAGGGGGAAACAGAGGTGAAGGTGGGGGGATGGGGTGAAGGGAGATGCGGATGACGGATGGCAGTGAGGGAACGGGCTATGGGCGAAAAAGGATGTTAAGGAGTGAGTTTGTGGGGTGAGGAAGTGGGGTTTGGGATAAGGGAGGGAGATGGGGTTGAAAGAGGGGGGAATGAGGTGAATTAGGGGGAATGTGGGATGAGGGTCGGGGGGGGGGATATGGTGTGAAGGAGGGAGGATGTGGTATGATAATAATAATAAGAACATAGAACGTAGATAGAACATAGAAAAATACAGCACAGAACAGGCCCTTCGGCCCATGATGTTGTGCCAAACCTTTGTCCTAGATTAATCATAGATTATCATAGAATTTACAGTGCAGAAGGAGGCCACTTGGCCCATCGAGTCTGCACCGGCTCTTGGAAAGAGCACCCTACCCGAGGTCAACACCTCCACCCTATCCCCATAACCCAGTAACCCCACCCAACACTAAGGGCAATTTTGGACACTAAGGGAAATTTATCATGGCCAATCCACCTAACCTGCACATCTTTGGACTGTGGGAGGGAACCAGAGCACCCGGAGGAAACCCACGCACACACGGGGAGGATGTGCAGACTCCGTACAGACAGTAACTCAAACCGGAATCGATCCTGGGACCCTGGAGTTGTGAAGCAATTGTGCTATCCACAATGCTACCGTGCTGCCCTTAAGAAGAAATTAATCTACACTCCACTATTCTACCATAATCCATGTACCTATCCAATAGCCGCCTGAAGGTCCCTAATGTTTCCGACTCAACTACTTCCACAGGCAGTGCATTCCATGCCCCCACTACTCTCTGGGTAAAGAACCTACCTCTGACATCCCCCCATATCTTCCACCATTCACCTTAAATTTATGTCCCCATGTAATGGTTTGTTCGACCCGGGGAAAAAGTCTCTGACTGTCTACTCTATCTATTCCCCTGATCATCTTATAAACCTCTATCAAGTCGCCCCTCATTCTTCTCCGTTCTAATGAGAAAAGGCCTAGCACCCTCAACCTTTTCTCGTAAGACCTACTCTTCATTCCAGGCAACATCCTGGTAAATCTCCTTTGCACTTTTTCCAAAGCTTCCACATCCTTCCTAAAATGAGGTGACCAGAACTGCACACAGTACTCCAAATGTGGCCTTACCAAGGTTTTGTACAGCTGCATCATCACCTCACGGCTCTTAAATTCAATCCCTTTGCTAATGAACGCTAGCACACCATAGGCCTTCTTCACAGCTCTATCCACTTGAGTGGCAACTTTCAAAGATCTATGAACATAGACCCCAAGATCTCTCTGCTCCGCTACATTGCCAAGAACCCTACCGTTAACCCTGTATTCCGCATTCATATTTGTCCTTCCAAAATGGACAACCTCACACTTGTCAGGGTTAAACTCCATCTGCCACTTCTCAGCCCAGCTCTGCATCCTATCTATGTCTCTTTGCAGCCGACAATAGCCCTCCTCACTATCCACAACTCCACCAATCTTCGTATCATCTGCAAATTTACTGACCCGCCCTTCAACTCCCTCATCCAAGTCATTTTTTATTATTGTCACAAGTAGGCTTACGTTAACACTGCATTGACGTGACTGTGAAAATTCCCTGGCCGCCACACTGCGGCGCCTGTTCAGGTACACTGAAGGAGAATTCAGAATATCCAATTCCCCTAACAAGCTCGTCTTTTGGGACTTGTGGGAGGAAGCCCGGAGCACCCGGAGGAAACCCACGCAGACACGGGGAGAACGTGCAGACTCCGCACAGACAGCGACCCAAGCCGGGAATCGAACCAGGAACCCTGACGCTGTGAAACAACTGTGCTAACCACTATGCTACCGTGCTGAGGAAGTGGGGATGTGGTAAGTGTGGCGGATGGGGGTGAGGGAGAGGGATGGGAGGGTGAGGGAGAGGGGATGGGGTAGAGGGGGGTTAAACAGCTGCGATCCAGGTTTCTGCCTCCCATGGCTGTGACTTGCAGGTGCCCCTCTCTAAATCTAGCCTCGCCCACATCACTGATGCTTTGGGCTCACACCTTCACAGATTCGAACTCTCGAATGCAGAATTGAAACTCCCATCAGGCCCCGCGGGTTGGGCCTTCCCATGATTCCACACTGCTGCTCCTCACTGTGCAAGCGCGCAGCAACGCAAGCCCCTTGGCTAAAGTAGTTCAAACTGGTGGTTGTGTCAGGAAAACGCTGACCCTCCTCTCTGATTGGCTTGGCAGTGTCATGTAAACCTGGGAGGGATTTCAAATTAGTTCTGTCCCTGACTGGCTCTGAGAGATTCGCTCATCATTTTTGGACCCCCCCCCCGCCGCCGCCGCTCGGGACCTGTGCCTGGGCATGAAGTGTTTCATGGTAAATCTGCCCTGAACGTAAGCTTATCCAAAGCATTGCCGACCGTGTCCCAGCTCACGCCAGTATCCACTCACACTTGCTGACCGACATTGATTCCCAGTTAAGCCACGCCTCAAATTTAACATCCGCCTCCTTGATTTCAGATTTCTTGCCCCTCCCTATCTCCTCCAGCCTGACAGCCCCCTGCGATATCTGGGCTCTGCAAATGCTGACCTCTAGAGCAGTCCCAGTTTTGATCACTGCACCATTGGCGGCTCTTTGTTTTATTGCCCAGAGCTCAAACTCTGGAATTCATTCCCTAAACCTCTGCTTCTCACTACCTCTCGTTCCTCATTTAATAATAATAATAATCATTTATTGTCACAAGTCGGCTTCAAATGAAGTTACTGCGAAAAGCCCCTCGTCGCCACATTCCGGCACCTGTTCGGGAATTGAACCCGCGCTGCTGGCATTGTTCTGCATTATAAGCCAGCTGTTTAGCCCACTGTGCTAAACCAGCCCCTAACGACAGGCCCTAAAACCTCCCCCTTTGACCAAGTCTTCTGTCATCTGCCCTAATGTCTCTTTACATTTAATGATTCTTGTGAAGCAACGTGTTATTATTCATGAGATGGACCGATAGAAAGCTTGAATTGTGGATGAATAATACTGAGCAGAAAATGTAACCAGAGCCCAGCAAGCCTGCTTGTTACAAGATGACTGCGGCCAAGTGGCCAATCCCCTGAAAATCTAGGCCAGATACAGAATTGGACAATCAACATTAAACAGCAGCTAACAGCTTGAGCATCCAGGCCTGATGGGAATTCGGACAGGTCAAGTTTAAACACAGACACTGGCCAGAAACCAGAAAGGGAAGGCCTGTCTTGTCTTGGAAGCTGGGCTCGACTTTGACCAAATAAGGATATTGTTTTGTGTTGTTGGAATCAAGAGCTTTCGGGGCGCA
This sequence comes from Scyliorhinus canicula, assembly GCF_902713615.1. Taxonomy (NCBI): domain Eukaryota; kingdom Metazoa; phylum Chordata; class Chondrichthyes; order Carcharhiniformes; family Scyliorhinidae; genus Scyliorhinus; species Scyliorhinus canicula. Next base: position 190,024,162 of record NC_052154.1, on the reverse strand, counting down.
GCTCCTTCATCAGGTGAGTGGAGCTCCTCCTGATGAAGGAGCTACGCTCCAAAAGCTCGTGATCCAAATAAACCAATTGGACTTTAAACTGGTGTTGTCAGACTTCTTACTGTGCCCATCCCAGTCTAACACCAGAATCTCTACATCATATATGGAAAGGGCTGTTGTGCTCATTGCACCTGAGGGTGGACCCTTCAGGTGCTCCTGGCATCTTCCATGTATGGAATCGGCAATCCCATTGAGTGCTTCCCCCCCCCCCCCCCCCCCCCGCCCCCCCAACTGCATCCCGGTAACCTCATCGGCTGGAAGCCAGTGAACCTTCCGGAAGGGCGTGAAGAAGAACGGTGGGTATAAGAACTGACACCTGGAAGCTATCTGCAGCGAAGACACGACCACCTAGAGAAGACACGGTAATGGTGGAAGAGGTCATGCAAGACCCACCTTCGTGAAGAAGACCCTGGCTTCAGAGGCAAGGTCATCGGAGTGAGCTGAGCTCAGCGAAGAGAAGGAGTCGCACTCGGTGGAGCAGCCTAGCCAAGCTCAACTCCCCGGGTAGAATCAGACAGTACAGTGAGTTAATAACTGCATGGGTAGTATCTGAATCTCAGATAGACAGTACAGTGTGTTAATAAGTTCTATTAAGGGTTGAGAGTTGCTTTTTTTAATAGAGATTTGATAATATGGTTCTTTAATAAAATCGGCTTGAACCACAAATCGACTCTTGTTCTTGTGGGATCCATGCTGAAGGGTAGCAGGAATAGAGAACTGGTTAAGCATCTAGCAACAGTGTACGGGACAGGGGTACCTACAATCAACATCCTCGATTTGGAAATTTAGACAACAAGCTCAGGATCTTAACCCGACAAGTTAAACAGACCTTGGACAGGATGAATGAGGATAACCCATTTTAGAGGGTTGTTACGAGTCCACTGCATTGCTCTGGATGTGGTGTCACATGTAGGCTGTAGACCAGATTGGGTACGGATGGCACATTTCCTTCCACTAAAGGGATTAGTGCACCAGATGCGCAAACGATGATTTCAATGTCGCCATTACTGAGACGAGCTTTTCGATTTCCGATTCTTGCTGCGGTGGGATTTGAACCCATGACCCTGAACATTACCATGGCCCTCTAATCCATTGACAGAACCACTATGCCACTGTATCCCCCATTTAAAACAGTGGGCGGGAGGTGTGCGAGGGAGAGGAGTTGGAAGCCTGTGGGTGGCATCATCTTCTTTGACTACTGACTGCTAAGTGTCGTTCGTCCAACCTTTTATTGACAGGGTGAACTGCAATGAATTCTTACCGAGGCAGCTTCATCGTCCAATAAGCCTATTTATTTGACGGCGAGAAGGTTGCAGCACAAAGTGCACGGCTTGTTTTGAAAGTCGACCTTGAGGGCTTTTTAGAGCAAATGAGAAAGTAACGGGAAAGGGGGGGGCACAGAGTTCTCCAGGCATGTCCCAGTGCAGATGGGCACCAGGTTCGAAATTCCTGCATCACATTCGTGATGATTGGTCCCTCAAGAGCCCAGAAACGTATTAACTCCACCTCGTGGCTTTGTTTAGGTGGCGAGTAACCATTATTAGTTCATTTCTTCATTTGATCTTGACTTACTTCAGTGAAAATCTCACAAGAGGGGTGATGTACCATCAATTGTACGCAAGGCGAGTGATTTACCAAAGTCCGGCTTTAATAGACTAGAACACAGCTCTGCGATCGTCTACAATGGAAAGGACGATCGTCAGGCGTCTGACCATTTATACCTCGTTAATAGAGGCGTGGTTAACTCAGCCTCTCGGCCAATCGGTCGAGAGGCACATGACCGACCAGGGCCAATGGTAAGCCGACGTTCTGGCCCAATGGCAGACAGGTATGCAGATCATATCACCACAAGGAGGAAGATTTTGATGATGTTGACGACGAGCTTGGTTCCTTCAACTCTTGCCAGGGCTTATTTCTCTTGCGAACTGAGGCAGTTTCCCTCTCCTTTTCATTCACCAACTCAGAGACCTTTATACTGGCCGATTAGATTTGTAGGGATGAGGCATTCATGCAGGGAGGGCTTTGTAGAAAATGTGGTATGTGCTGCAATCCTGAGGACTGCTCCTGGGGTACTGGGTACAACGTCAGGGCGATCACTGATCAGGCAGGAGGCAAAGTCAAGCTTTTCAAACATCTGCCAAAGAAATACATCTCCTTGGGGTATTCCTCAGAACACTGCTGTCACGCGATGAAGGCCACTTCTGTCTCAAGCAGCTCTTGTTTTAAGTGTGCAGCCGCCTACTTCACAGGACATTGATCTTCAGTTTGCACCAAGAGGAAACAGCAGATTCATCTCGACAAAGCAGTAACTGTTGATTTTCATCACAAATCGCGTGTCCTTTTCTTGATATTTTCTGAATTGAAAACATGTGTTTTCCTGAATCAATTGGACGAGACCAGGCGAGGCAGTGCCAGAAGCTGAGGATTTGGAATATTACAGAAATCACGGTCATCCAAATTAGGGGCGGTAGCAGGCCATTTGGCCCCTCAAGCCTGCTCCGCTGTTCAATAAGATCAGGGCTAATCCGATCACCGTCACATTGTCCCTACCCCCGATAGACTTTAACATTCTAATTGTGGAGCAAAAAACGTCAACCAGTTTCACTTGTTTCGGTACTTGTATCGAAAATGTATTCCCCTTTCTACAGTACTGAGCGTTACAGAACCAAGATGGTTAGGTGGTATTAAGATACACATTGACTGTGGATTCCGGCTCAGGCAAAAATGATCTGGCGGCTCAGGTTCATATCCCACAAGAAATATCGGTGATGATTATTTGCTGCTTCAGGGGAGGAATCTGTTTGTCTGATCCATTCCCTCGCCCCACTCCAAAATGGTTGATGTAATGTTCTTGTCGGATGGCCTGATTTAAAGTACAAAATACTTGTAGCTAAAGCTATAAACAATTTATTCACATTAACTGTGGGTCAAATATATACCAAACCACAGATGAATAATAGTATGACCATGCACAAGCTCCCGAGTCAGAGGTCACCTGACTCCAACATTCACTTATATGCTAATGAGACTCCGAGTGGTCAGTTACTGAATTATACCATGAGCATGATATCACGACAGTTGATTCTTAGGGTGGCATGGTGGCACAGTGGTTAGCACTGCTGCCCTCCACCGCCGGGGGATCTGTGTTCGATTCCAGCCTTGGGTGACTGTGTAGCGTTTTCACGTCCTCCCCGGGTCTGTGTGGGTTTCCTCCGGATGCTTCAGTTTCCTCCCACGGCCCAAAGATGTGCAGGTTAGAGGGATTGGCCATGCTAAATTGGTCCTTATTGTCCAGATATGCACTGTTAGGTGGATTGGCCATGATCAATGCACATGGCATGGGTTTACAGTGCTAGGGTGGGGAGTGAGTTTAGATCGAGGGCTCCTTCAGAGGGTCAGTGTGGACTGGATGGGCCAAACGACCTCCTTCCTATTGCAGGGATTTTATGAGGGATTCTCTGGGGACAATAGGCTCAAAAAACTGCTCTGATGTTCTTAATATAACCTTCCTCAAGGAACAAGCCCAATAACATGACCTCCAAACACATATTCCATCGAGCATCCTTTTGCTGCTTCATAATCCACGCATGGATTTAGATTTTAATATAATTTCCAGTTTGACATTACCTTGGGCTCTTTGAATATGCACGAAGCAGGGTTGATGCAGTAAAGCAGAAAGAGTCCATTATGTAAAATCCAGTTAGTGCAATCACGTAATAAAAGTCGTCGCTTTTGTGGAAATCTCTTTTTGCCAGCCAGGGGAAATTGAACTGCAAACTCTGCGTGAGGACAAATAATCTTTAATTTAATATTCCCAATGATGAGATGGTTCTGTTGAAGCCTTGTCTATATTTGGTTTCATTTCGCAGACAGTGAGCTTACAAATATCTTAAAGGCAAAATAATGAACCTTTGTAACAAAGGTAGATGAGGCATATTAATTTGATGCTGAACACCCTGGGAGCAGCATCAATTAAATTAATACATGCAACATTCTTGAGGGAATCCTAAACTTGAAGCTCAGTCAGTTCCAATATTTTTAGGAATACAGCTCCAGTAAAACTGTCTTCACCAATACCCCCACTGGGTTCCCTAGGGTTTTTTTTAACCAGAGTTAAACTGTTAAACATTTGATAACAAGTTTTTATTTCAGGGTAATGGACATAGTCAGGTGTGGTTCCTCCAAATGAATGCTGAGGGTGACAAAATTTATGAATACATCCAGTATAAACTTTTGAAAGTTACAATCTGATTCCAGCACCCTCTGAGGCAGTGTTTTTGACATCATAGCAGTTGTAATGTAAAACATAATCTCCTCGTCTCCCCTCGGGTTCTATTGCTAATCATTTTAAAACTGGGTCCAACACCAATTTAATAATTCCAGAGGCGGGGAGTAAAATGCAGAACTGGTTTATTTTAAACTGAAAATAAAGCCGCTACAACGGCTCACAAAACAAACAGCCCAGCCCAGGACTATCGGGAATGGTCAATCCCGGTCTGGAAGCTACATTTAAGGGTGCCGCTAACAAGCCCCAGCTGTGGGGCCTCTCCATGATCACCAGGGGAACTCGTCTTCTAAGAAGCCCATAGGGAGATCAATCAGCCAATCCTGGTGGACCTCGTGAGCGTGATCGCACAGAGTTTAAGAGGTTGCCCCATTCCAGTGGTTCACGGTTGGATTTTACGATTGGTGATATGCCAATTAATTTACTCAGGAACATGGACAGAAACAAAACTGCTTTTCGAAACAGGAAGAATTGCTAGTGTTGCCAATTGTGCTCAAAGTAGAAACCCTGCTAATTGCGAGTTCAACCCAAACTTGGGCACCCCACGAGAAAGAAGGATTGATTGTTATTCCCCCAATGAAGAAGGGTGTGGTGTTGCATTTTGAAAGGAAAGAGAAGGGGTGGAATCTTACAACCTCTGGACATTTTCTGAGGTTGGGAACGAAAACAGGTCCCAACTCCTCTGGAGCTGCTCGGCCGTCGACCGATGTGGTCTTATTGGGAGAAACCAACAAAGAGGCGGCCTCCTTGAACAGGGTCAAATCAAGGGCGGTGAGTGGGACATGCACCCAGTTGTACCAATGGGAGGTTCTGCAGTGACGTGCTGCTGGCAGTGCCACAGGCTGTGCTGTGATAGGCAGGAGAACGTGACAGTGCTCCAAGGTGAGGCGGCCTTGGAAGTTTATTGAAATTACTTGTAGCCATTAGTTCCACTATTGTATGGGTTGCAACATATGTTGAAATAAGTTTTCTCATTAGACAAATAGCCAAATGCATGCATTACCCATGAATTTCAGGGTGAGCACTCAAGCCCAGGTTTCCTCCATAAAGAACGCATTTAAAAAAATAAATTTAGAGTACCTAATTCCTTCTTTCCAATTAAGGGGCAATTTAGCGTGGCCAATCCACCTACCCTGCACGTCTTTGGGTTGTGGGGGTGAAACCCATGCAAACACGGGGAGAATGTGCAAACTCCACACGGAGAGTGACCCGGAGCTGGGATTGAACCTGGGACCTCGGCGCCGTGAGGCAGCCGTGCTAATCATTGCGACACCGTGCCGCCCTATAAAGAACAAAATTGTTAGTTTATTATAAAACCAGACTTGTCAAGTGAAAAGGTAAAGCTTATTAACAAACAGTATGAAATCTGAAAGCATAATTACACTTTCTAAACTAAGCAAAGTTGCCATAATTCTGGATGGGCAGAGGTTGCTTTCCCCTTTGAGTGGGGAGAGCTGGCTGGTGGTGATTTAACCTGAGGGTCACCACGCCTCAGGCGAGGGGCAAGGTCGAGAAGGCGGGGAGCCTTCATGAGCAAACTCAGCCGGTGCGGGGATTGAAACCGTGCTGTTGGCCTCGCTCTGCATCATGAACCAGCCGTCCAGCCCACTGAGCTAAACCACCCCTCCCCCCCACCCCCACCAAACTGAAACAAACACACCACAAAACAGAGGAGTTCTGCCGAAAGGTTAAAACTCAGTGATTCAAAGAGAAAGGCTAGATGATGGAGTCCGTGAAATACTGCTTGGATCACACGCTAAAAATAAAAGCAGAGTTATGCAGATCCTAGAAATCTGGAATAAAAACAGGAAATGCTGGAGAAGCTCAGCGGGTCTGGCAGCGTCTGTGGTGAGAGAAACAGAGTAAACCGAGCTGAGGAGTCAAACGGACCCAAAACGTTAGGCGAGACCTCCCTGTGGCGTGTTTCTTGGTGCTGGGAGGCGGGGCCCGCCGTGGGTCGGCAGCGGGATCTCCTGGCCCCGACGTTGCCGATAAGATTTCCCATTGAACCCGCCACAGGCCACCGGGATACCCACTGAGGGGGTGCTCCATCGGCGGGAACGGAAGATCCTGCCAGTGTGAGCAGCCGGAAGATCTCGTCCGTTAATTCTATGTCTCCCTCCAGAAGGGAGCAATTTCCATTCACTCTCTGCTTTGCGACTGAGCCTGATGCCTCAGGAGCTGATTTTCTTTGTGCCCGAGCAGTTGATCTGATCTTGCGCCCCAAAGCCAAACCAAACCCGCTTTTAAACACAATTTTCCATCAAAGATTTCTTTTTCGAAGCCCCCACGTTGTAAGCAGTCCACCATGGTCAAGAGGATTACATCTTCTTTAAAACTGCTTAATGACCTTTTCTCCTAAAATGTTGCCTTTTCCAGAAATAGCAGCAACAAGAACATAGAACATACAGTGCAGAAGGAGGCCATTCGGCCCATCGAGTCTGCACCGACCCACTTAAGCCCTCACTTCCACCCTATCCCCGTAACCCAATCACTCCTCCTAACCTTTTTGGACACTAAAGGCAATGTATCATGGCCAATCCACCTAACCTGCACGTCTTTGGACTGTGGGAGGAAACCAGAGCACCCGGAGAAAACCCACACAGACACGGGGAGAACGTGCAGACTCCGCACAGACAGTGACCCAGCAGGGAATCAAACCTGGGACCCTGGCGCTGTGAAGCCACAGTGCTATCCACTTGTGCTACCGTGCTGCCCGGTACAAGAGTTCTTGCGTTAACCCTTTCAGAGGCAGAGTCTTTGTAAAAGTTGAAATTCTTCCAGAATGTTCTTTGTCTTTCGTCCTAGGGGCGACACGGTGACATTGCTGCTACGCCGGGTTCGAATCCAGCCTCGGGTGACTGACTGTGTGGAGTCTACACGTTCTCCCCGTGTCTGTGTGGGTTTCCTCCGGGTGCTTTGGTTTCCTCCCACAGCCCAAAGGTGTGCAGGTTAGGTGCACTGGCCATGATAAATTGTCCCTTAGTGTCCAAATGTGCATGTTAGGTGGAGTTGCGGGGATAGTGCAGACTTGATGGGCTGAATGGTCTCCTTCTGCACTGTCGGAATTCTACGGCCTATGTTACTTGAAGATTTATCATTTTCTGTGATCAAAGTGTTTATCACAAGGTGCTGTCAAAGGTGCTCTGGCGAGTTGCTATCATGCATCTGGCATGTGGTACACAATGCTGCCACTGAACAAGACAGTAGAGGCAGTGAATGTTGAACATGGTGTTTCCTACATTACAACAGTGACTGCATTTCACAAATTCCTCTGTGGCTGTAAATTGCTTCAAAGCATCTGCAGGTGGAAAGCTGCGATATAAATGCATCTGTTTAGGATTTTTCCCTTGACAATAAACAAATCCAACATCCCACATGTCAACACAGCATCTACAAACTTGTGAAGATAGGGTCCAATGGTCAATCAAATCTGTAAACTGACCACATGGCACTGTAAATAAATGAAACAAATCCCGTCAACTCAGTAAAAGCTCAGCAAGTGAGGTACATATAACTTTTTAAAATGATCTACATGTAACTTTAGAAAGTTACTAAAATTAAAAAACTTCCAGGAACAATTCCGCACACAGTGGAGTAAAGAAGCTTGAAACATTCCATCAGCAGACTGACACTAAAGAACACAGTCAAGCTGTATTTACTCATGAATGTCAATGATAGCAAGGGAGATGTTCTGTGTACTGTTGACGTGGGCTTTGGAACTCTTGATGACATCCAATTTCGCGGCTGGATCGTGAGCAAGGAAGTAAATGTCGGCTCATCTGCAAGACGCAATCCAATCTTATCTGAGTCACGCTTATTGCCGTGACACCCCGTGTTGATGTCGATGTCACTGGATGTGATTGTAACTCTGATGATGGACTCAAACTGGCGTCCCCGATCAGTGCCCTGAGAAATCATTACCTATTGCAGCTGTTGAATGGCAGTGTCCTCTTCAGATTTGGCATTCTCCAGATAAGTTGATGTCAAAGAGAATTGATTTGCTTTATAACCATGAAGAGTAAGCAAATATGATGGTGTGACTGCTGTTTGTAACAGAGTGAGCCTGCCAGAAGTAGAGACTGAATATTCCCTTGGCTAATTCAAAGCTTGCTTGGTTCCCTGCCCCAATGAAAAGTTGGGTTTACGTCTGTTTGGATGATAGCTGCAGAGGTTCGCTGTGTATTCATGTTATGTCCTTGGACACTTGTATTTATTTGGGGTGTTATTTTGCTCAGTCATTGCTGCACAAATACCTGAATTAACTTGAGGCCGGAGCACATTAAACAAAGTGATGATGAGTAAACTAAGGTGAGTCTATGGTTGCGTTTTACAGAGCCATTGTTGGGGCAACCCTTCGCCACATGGAGAGACTGCCAGGAAAACTCAAATAAACCCTGGCAGCCTCCCCATGGGTTCCGGGAAAAGACCCTGCTTTTGGGAGATTCGGTGATTCATGTCGGACATTAATGGCTGCAAAGGCCACCCCCTGCCGCATGGGTGTCACATGTCCTCAGCGGCACTTGCCCCATTCCTGCAGATGGATGCTCGACAGACCCTGGAGCTCCCAGGTCCCACTGTACTCGCTTTGAAGGTTCACATACATCGACACATCCTCTTCCTCCAGGTGCAACCCCAACATGAGCAGTGATGATCGGAGTCTGCTGAGTGCATTTGTTGCCCAACCCTAAATGTCCTTGAGAAGGTGGTGGTGAGCTGACATCTTGAACCGTTGAAGTCCACGAGGTGCAGGTACACCCATTGTGCTGTTGGGGAGGAAATTCCTGGATTTTGACCCAGCGACAGTGAAGGATATATTTCAAAGCCAGGATGGCGATTGACTTGAGGGGAACGTCCAGATGGTGGGGTTCCCATGTGTCCTTCTAGATGGGCGTGGTCATGAGTGTGGAAGGTGCTGCCTAAGGAGGCTTGTTGAGTTCCTACAGTGCATCTTGTAGATGGTACACACGGTGAATGTTTGTGGAAGGGGTGCCAATCAAGCGGGGCTGCTTTGTCCTGGATGGTGTTGAGCCTCTTGAGTGTTGTTGGGGCTGCGCTCATCCAGGAAAATGGGGAATCCTCCATCACATTCCTCACATGTGCCTTGTAGGTGGTGGACAGGCTTTGGGGATCAGAATGTGTGTTACTTGCCGCAGGATTCCTACTATCTGACTTGCTTTTGTACCTTAAGTATCGATATGGTTAGTCCAGTTCAGTTTCTGGTTGATGGTAACCCTCAAGATGTTGACAGTGGGGGATTCAGTGCTATTGAATGTCAGGAGGCGATGGTTAGATTATCTCTTGGAGAATGTTGCCATCCTTAATAGAACGATAACCCTGGCATCAACCACTTAACTAGCTGATACTGGTAAAATATGACCCTGTTGCCGACTGAAGCAGTGTCGCACTCCTCTACTTTCAGCCCTACAACTTCCAAAAGACGGAAGAAGGTGGAAGAGAGGGCAGCATGGTGGTGCAGTGGTTAGCACTGCTGCCTCATGCCGCCGAGGTCCCAGGTTCGACCCCGGCTCTGGATCACTGTCCGTGTGGAGTTTGCACATTCTCCCCGTGTTTGCGTGGGTTTCGCCCCCACAACCCAAAGATGAGCAGGGTAGGCGGATTGACCCTTAATTGGAAAAAATTAATTGGGTACTCTAAATTAATTTAAAAAAAAACTCTATTGAGTGTTGTGGCCCCCACCCATTGGCTGACGGCCAGAGAAACCACTGGAAGGACGTGAAGAGGGGGGATAATAAGAGACATCCAGAGACCCTCCCCAGTGAAGAGGACCTCCGGAGTGGCCTGGTCGCGCGGTCAGGACCCACCGATCGGACGGCCGGCCTCTCTGTCGGCGGGACTCCTTTCTTCCGCCGGCAAGCCTGCATCCATGCGCCATTTTTGTGCAGGGCAGCCTGGGGGAGGACGGCCAGCGCGCATGCGCTAGTTGCCGCCGGCCCAACTGTCCATGCGCGGGACCCAAGGCGCCGCGCCTTTTACGCGGCCCCGGGTCTCTGACGCCGTGCCGAGGCCCTGCCCTGTAAATCACGTGACGCCCCTGCTAACCCCACGGAGGGCGGAGAATAGGGGTCTGGGAACGGGCGATGACACCGGAGTAGACTCCCGATGGGAGAATCCCGCCCAGGATGTTGTCTAACTCAAGGGAAATTGCAGTCCTGAAAAAGCTGTTGTTCAAGTGGTTATTCATACATCTGGGATCATGCTGTGATTGTGAAAAAAGCAATCTGTTTTCCACTGGATGAAGCGTAGCTGAATCTGTGCCCAACATGGTATCCATGTACATTCGTTTCGACCCTTCCATGAGGGAATCTAGGGTTGTGGGGATAAGGCTGGAAGTTGGAGTTAAAGGTTATATCAGATCAGTCATGATCTAATTGAATGGTGGAGCAGACCCGAAGGGTCAAATTGTCTGTAGTGATCTCTGTATGTAGTAATACATGATCAGACTATGTTAAGCAAGTACAGGCAATTGTACAGGCTATATTTCAACAACTTGGCTAGATAAAAAGAGTAATATAGACATTACACATCAAAATATAATAAGGCCTACTTCTGCTCATGCATCTTATGGTCTTACCAGGATTCTGGGCAGCAATCAAGACCCCGAAGAGAGTGTTGCCAAACAAGGAGAAGCAGATTCTGTTGCGTGCGGTGAGTTAAATCCCAGGAAAATCTAAAGGAAAATACCGTGTGTGCCGGAATCAGAAATAAAAGCGGAAAATGTTGGAAAGATAGGGCAGGTTTGGCAGTGTCAGCGGAGAGAGAAGCAAAGTTAATGTTTCTGTTGGTGAAAGCATCGAGAGCAAGAG